>NC_141695.1:268056958-268656958 GCF_964263255.1 Lissotriton vulgaris
AAAATAATATTTTTTTGCCATATATGACCCTCTGAAACTCCCCTCAGCAAACCTAGAGGGTCAAGGGGTGTCTACTGTGCTCCTTTTTACCCATTCCCAACGTTGTTTGTCCTCCATCTTGTGTCTCAATTCGACCAAAACACAAAATGGCGGAGTCCCGTAGCTATTTCTACTGATATATTTATTTTTATTTTTTATGCAATTTACAGCAAGAAAATGGAAGGAGAACAAAATAAAATTTATATTTTATTTGAAATTGATATGGAGAACAATCCGAAGGAAGACATTGATGAATTAGACTTTTTGGATCAGTCTCTGGACCAAGACTTACTTAATTGTGTAGAAGAAATTGAATCATGGAATCCAAATGAGGACATACCTGACGAAATAATGTTGGAAATTCTTTTAGATTTTGAAAAATCACAGCAATAAATTTTTATTTAAAAATTAAAAATTGTTTGAGACGTTATTCTTTTTTATATGTAAATTATGAATTAGTACCAAAATAGATATAATATAAAGTGAGACTTAAAATATACTGTGCAACTTTTTTATGTTACATAGTAATTTTGCTCATAGTTACTTCCTTTCTCCCACTATAGTATCTCCAATGTGTATTTAACATCTCTTTATAATCTCCTGCCTCCATGTTGTTTCTGCTTTCCTGACAGACTATGGTATGAATTCCATATACCACAATACCTTCTGTAACAACATGCAAGATATCTACAAAGGAGACGGTGCATATTCAATTTTAGACTCTGCATTGGTACCTACATGTTGGTACTTAAATAAAAAAAAACAACAAAAAGAACAATTAATAAACATACAATTTTTGAAAAGTTTGTCATTCTTTTTTCCCCATGGTACGCTCCCTGGTGCGCTCCCCGGTGCGCGTACCGGGCGCTCCCCCCGCAAAAATCGCAAAAAAAAAAAAATTTTTTTTTTTTGCCCTGCGGGGCCCTTTTATAGCCCTCACATCAAATCTATGAGGTCAGGGGGTGTCTACTCTGCCCCCGTGTGGTCAATTCCCCCTTTGTTTTTGTCACCTCTTGTGTCTCGATCCTACCGAGACACAAGATGGCGGCCACTCCGGACTGTTTAGAATGTGTACAGACACCCGACAGCCAATTAGATTTCCACCCGCAAGTCGCGTAGCGCGTCGCGCGCCCGTTGCGCTCCCCGGGTGCGCGTACCGGGGCGCGTCCATAGATATATATATTTTTCTGAACCTAAATTACTCAAAATCCACTGGAGCACATATCTTGAGACATAGCAAAGGCACATCAGGCTACCAGTCCCTACAATTTTGCCAAGTTTGGTGCAAATCCATTCAGCCGTTCCGGCTAAAAGTGAGTATGACCGCCCTATGGAAATTAACATGGGGAAAACACGTTTTGGGACCCCCCTTTTATCTCAGCCCCCACTTCACGAATCCCCCCCAAACTTTTAGGGAAGGACCGGAGCTTCACGAGGCAAATTTGAGAACATTTTCAGGCAGATTCGTTATTCACAATAGAATTTTGAGATTTTGCATTGAAAAAAATCCTAACTATAACTACCTACTGGCGACCGCGCCAGTAGGTAATATATATATATATATATATATATATATATATATATATATATATATATATATATATATATATATATATATATTTACTGAAAAAACCATAGGTTTCAGCCACGTTATAGTTAGGAATTAGCATTTACAAAAACCTTAGAAATTCACTGAAAAGACTATAGGTTTTACACATGTTATAGTTAGCTGGACATTTTACTCATACAAAACCAATGAAATTCCCCCGTTATAGTTAGTTCAGCTAACTATGACTTGCGCGCCCGCAATGCACTGATGATAATGTCACATATTACATCACTCATGACATGGTCAGTGACATCACTCATGACATCACTGATGACATCTTAAATTACATCACTGATGACATCATCCAGTGAATGTGTGTCTTTCTGAAAAATAAATATTTTTATATATGTATATCTAAAGGTCGATGGAAGAATAAATGGGTAAATAAGTGTCTAAATGGATGTTTTATTTTGTAAAATTGATTGTATAATTGACTTATTGAGTATATCTTAGTGAATAGATGTATTAGCGAGTAATGTTTAAATATTTAAATATCTGTATCAGTGTCTCACCTTGTATATAAGTGGCTGCATGGGTTGTTGAGTAGCTACATGAGTGTGATTATGGGTTATTAGTTGGTTTTTTTGAGTATCAAAATGAGTGTCTCAATGGTTCATTGGGGGTATTACTTAGCGCACAGATGCATGAATGACTGACTCACTGTTTGTATGTGTTTTGAGGACAGCATGTTGGCAGGACTGTGTGGGTGGATTAGTGTGTGTATGGGTGTGTTGGTGAGTGAATGACTGTCTCAATAGTATCTTTATGTTTTAAACTAGTATATGTGAGTATTGCTGTATATAAGTGAGTAGATGTGAGAGTGAGAGATTGGAAGAGCTCCGGTATAAATAAGTATGTGTTTCTATAAGTGATTGTTTAAGAGAGTAAGTATGTGTACGTTTCTTTAGAAGTAAGTGTAGTGGTGTGTGTATAGCTGTATATGCAAATAAATGGAGTTTATTTGCATGTGTGAGTATGTGTGTGAGTAACTCTATGGATGAGTATCGGTTTGTAACAGGATGTATAGGTGTATGAGTACATATTATGAGTGAGTACATGTATGAGTGACTATATAGAACTATTGGTGAATGAATGAATGTGTATGTAGATGTTGGAATTACTGAAAAAGTTGTTGTAACTGGTATTGGTATCTCCATTTTTTTGAAAATTTTAGTTTCAATTTTCGAATGTGTGTATCAAAGGTTATATTAGGGTGAGAGGAGGTCTGCCACTCTTTCACAAGAATTATGTAATCAGTGATGTCATCAGTGATGTCATTTGAGATGTCATCAGTGATGTCATGAGTGATGTCACTGACCATTTCATGAGTGATGTAATATGTGACGTCATTACCAGTGCATTGCGAGCGCGCCAGTTATAGTTAGCTGAACTAACTATAACGAGGAAATGTCAATGGTTTTGTATGAGTGAAATGTCCAGCTAACTATAACATGTGTGAAACCTATGGTTTTTGCGGTGAATTTCTAAGGTTTTTTAAATGCTAATTCCTAACTATAACGTGGCTGAAACCTAAGTTTTTTTCAGTAAATTTCAAAGGTTTTGTAAATGATAATTTTTAAATGTATTAATTCTTATATTTTTTTACACTGATTTACTACATTGTTTAAAAGTGTTTATTTTTTGATACTTTATTTATTTTAATGTAAATTGAATTTTTTTTAAAAAAAATATTGAAATTGTAATATATATATATATATATATATATATATATATATATATATATATATTTTATTTATATATATTTTAATATTTTATATAGCAGACTATGATATCCTATGGAAGGAAATTCAAGTCACTGGTAAGTATGGTTAAAATTACTTTTCAGGATCAGTACTGGGCTGAAAGATGCAGCACTGAGGTCTCACCTGATGACAGGTGATTAAATCGAAATACATTGTTCGGCTGATTATAGAGGAGTTCCAAAACTCCACACACAGAAAAATTTCCAAGTGAAACCAGTCAATGTTAGCCTATGGAAGGAAATTCAAGTTACTGTAAGTATGGTTAGAATTACTTTTCAGGATCAGTAGTGGGCTGAAAGATGCAGCACTGAGGTCTCTCCTGATGGGTGAGTAAATCGGAGTTCGTAGTACGGCTGATTTTAGAGGAATTTTTTAAAGTTCCAAAACTCCACACTTAGAAGAATTTCCAAGTGAAACCAGTCAATGTTAGCCTATGAAAGGAAATTCAAGTTACTGTAAGTATGATTAGAATTACTTTTCAGGATCAGTAGTGGGCTGAAAGATGCAGCACTGAGGTCTCTCCTGATATTAGGTGAGTAAATCGGAATTCATAGTTTGGCTGATTTTAGAGGAATATTTGTACGTTTCGAAAATAGACACTTCGAAACTTTTCTGGTGAAAACCACACAATAGATTCCTATGGAAGGAAATACAAGTTACTGGTAAGTACGCTTAGTTTTACTTTTCAGGGTCCGTACTGGGCTCAAAGATGCAGCCCTGACGTCTCTCATGATAACAGGTGAGTAAATCGGAATTCGTGGTTCGGCTGATTTTAGAGGAATATTTTGCTCAATAGTGAAGGAAGGGGCCTGAGGTGACATGTGTGCAAACACGCCCTGTGGCGCGTTTTAAGTTGGAGAATTAATTCCTCTTCAATCCTGAGGCCCCTGTGGGTCAACTAACCTCCAGGATGCACCAGATAGCTGTGTTGCAGAGAGGTGTTCAGAGACCATGCCCCCTTTTTACAACACTCTGCAATGCAGCTCCGTTGTAGTAAGCAAACGTCAGCTAGGCCTACTTAGTGCAAGGGTTCGCCCTTCTCTGCACAGAGTCCTCGGACCTTAGGAAGAAATTGGCAATAAAACTGGAAAAAAAAGACGAAGTTTATTAAACATTTAAAGGTGGCACTACAGTCCACACAACACTCTTCAGTATTGTATCGAGTAGTACAAAGAACTGAAGCACATGGCCCCTTTTATACACAATAAGGGGGTTGAAGAAAAGGCGGTACAAAAGACAAGAGCAGATTTATGACCATATAAGGACATTTTAGAAGGCACAATCGATAGATGGGCGGAGCTAACAGTCTCCGATCACATTCCTGTCTGGTACCAATTAACTAACGGTCACTAATCCTACTGCGCATGTCTGGACATGTTGGAAGCGGAGACTGCTAAAATTAGCCTGTTGCCGGTCAGACTCCAGGCGCAATGAACAAGGAGGTAGGACCAAACACATGGCGAGCACATGGCAATGTATGGCATACAAAATGGCCACAACAAATTCAAGAACGAGTCGGTAAATTTGTTACGATAATGGTTAAACGAAACATATTGAAACATGTTTTCTGCTAATGCTTAACTTAATCGCCGTTAATTTACAACCGACGACCCTTTCAGCATTAGCATTCAATTTCATAGGAAAGGCCAGAAATTCATCTCTTACATCAATGGCCATCATACTAGCTATCTCCTTTTTCAGATCGTTCTGTATTTTGACTTCCGTAATATTACTCTTCGTTGGTATACAAGCATTGGCACACATAGAGCAAATCATTGGGCTACATTGAATACAGACACAACAAGAAAAAATTATCACAATAAATATACATAGGACTGTTAATACTTTTCAGCCCCAAGCAGAGATCAAAGTCCAAAGCCATCCAGTACAAGTCCATGTACCATTTTCGTGTGAATGTCTGCAGCGATTTTATGAAGTTTATTAATCGCTTTATACACTGATGGGGTGTGGTCAGGAATAAACATGCAGCAACTACTACCAATGAACCAATGACACAGCATGCACCACATATATCTGCTAAAATAACGTCCAGAACCATCCGGTTCTGCAAAGCTACAATTCTAGCAATTTGAAGTTCTTCAGAAATGTTTCCTAAGGCGGCAGCTGTTTGAACAGTAACAGCCTCCACCACTCTAGTTAATCGTCGTATTTTCCTGCTATTTAATGCAGCACCTACGAAAAAGAACAATCCTAAATTGAAATCGACATATTGCTGTAGGCTAGTGTCATTTTGTTTAACATCATCGGTAGTCAATGTCCTTTTATATCTGTTTACAGTAATATTATAGAACAATTTAAGATTTTGGTGGTACATTGGAGAAGCTAAGAACACAGGGGGCAACAAAAAAGAGACATAGCAGATTCCAGTCCAACCGGCTGGCAATCGATAATATCCTCGATTTCCGCACACAAAATACGTATTATGCGAAGCTAGGAAAGAACTATTATTCACACCATCTATATTTAATACATAGTAATACATTCACTGATCCCCACAGGGATATGTCCAATGCTCAGTAGACAAAGTTCTGCTTGTGTTTGAGTAACAGAAATAACAAAACGTTCAGCCTCAAATGAGTCTCTTGTATTAGTGAAGAAATATGGTGTTGAGACATTGTCCGGTCGATATTCTTCCCACCCCCATTTAGTTCCATTCGCTTGAGGATACCCCTCTTTGTCCTGATGGCACTCTTTATTCAACCGGAAAAGCAGCCTGCCCACTGTAGGCTTTCTAGTCGCAAAGAGCAAAGTGTACCAGGCTCGACAAGAGCCATTATGCAAAAAAGGGAGAGGTATAAATGGTGTACCACCTTTCTTTTGATGTGCAGGCATCATCCCACAAATCCAACAGTTTGTCGCATTAGTAGCGATGTGGGTATGATGCAACATTTGAACAAATGTATTATTCAAATAAGATTGTCGATGTTTCAGTTCCTGATATGGGAGCGTAAAGAAATAATGCTCCTCCTGTGCAGGTGTAGTAACAACAAACAACTCATGAGCAGGAGTCGTTTCCTCAACAGGCCATGTTATTGCTGCCAAAATCATCAAGGCAACAACAAACCCTACAACACAAAAAAATCTTCTTCTTCATCTCCATTCTGAGTCTCGGTACAAAACAAATCTTCCTGAAACTAAAGTAGTTGTCAGAGCTCTTACCCCTTGGGCAGTCGTTGATTTCTTCACCACGGGCCAAGACGGGTGTCGTTATTCTAATGCAGGGCTGATCCCCACCCCCCTTGCCACATCGGCTCTCCATTTCACTGACCCAGGGAATGCTCTGACAACTTTCACAATGCTGCAGATTTCTCTCTCAGCCTCAAATTATATCTCGTTGATCCAGGGACTGTCTGGTCCGGGAAGAACTCCTCAGATCGTCAGGCGTCACAGCACAACCTCTTTCCGCAGTCAGAACCTCTCGGTGGTCGGTCAATACAGCAGGCTCCACAAAAGTCGGGAGTACTCTGCGACAATGGGTCCCATGAACCCAGTTCTTCTGATTCGTGACTCGAACTGCTGTTCTTGTAGAAAGTAGCACCTGCTCCGGTCCACGCCACCTCGGTTCCAAACTGCTCGACCTCTCAAAGGATTTTAGAAGGACGAAATCCCCAGGTCGGAGGTTGTGATCTTCTCCCGTGAATATGTCAGGAAGTGCTTCTCGAACCTGTTGATGAATAGAAACCAAGTTATCGGTTAACTGTGCCAAATAATCATTCATTAAGACACAAGGTACATCATGGTAAACAGTCAAAATATCGATTTTTTAATTTCGACTTACACTTATATCGAGTTGCTAATATCGATGGGACAGAATATCGATGTCCAGAATATCGATGGCCAGAATATCGACCCTACGGTAAGTAATATCGAAATTACTTATATCGATAGCATATATATCGATGTAAGTAATTTCGATTTACTAATATGTGTTAGAAATTTTAGTTAAGTATTTAAATTAATTGTTATAATATGTGTTTAATATGTTTTTATAAATAAAAAATATATAAAAGTAAATAATATGTTTTACTACCAGAGCGGGTTGTGGGTTTTTAGGGGAATAGGGTGGGAAGTAATTTATTTGTAATTAAATAATTATTTTTTAATGATTAATTTATTTTGCAATTAAATATTAATTGGCAATGAATTATTTTAATTGATTAATTCATTGATAATTTATGTATATTTTTAAGTAAATTATATGTTTTACTACTTGAGCGGGTTGTGGGTTTGTAGGGGAATAGGGTGGGAAGTAATTTATTTTTAATTAAATAATTATTTTTCAATGATTAATTTATTTTTCAATTCAATATTAATTGGCAATGAATTATTTTAATTGATTAATTGATTAATTAATTGATAATTTATGTATTGTTTTAATTAAATTATATGTTTTACTACTGGAGTGGGTTGTGGGTTTGTAGGGGAATAGGGTGGGAAGTAATTTATTTGTAATTAAATAATTATTTTTCATTGATTAATTTATTTTTCAATTCAATATTAATTGGCAATGAATTATTTTAATTGATTAATTGATTAATTAATTGATAATTTATGTATTTTTTTAATTAAATTATATGTTTTACTACTGGAGCGGGTTGTGGGTTTATAGGGGAATAGGGTGGGAAGTAATTTATTTGTAATTAAATAATTATTTTTTAATAATTTATTTATTTTGCTATTAAATATTAATTGGCAATGAAATATTTTAATTGATTAATAGAATAATTAATTGATAATTTATGTTTATTTTTAACTAAATTATATGGAGCGGGTTGTGGGTTTATAGGGGAATAGGGTGGGAAGTAATTTAATTGTAATATTAATTAATTTTGGGTAAAGGAGTATTTTTAGTGTTCAGGGTCAGTTTTGGGTTTTTGGGTAAAGGGGTATTTTTAGTGTTCTGGGTCAGTTTTGGTTTTTGGGGTAAAGGGGTATTTTTAGGATTCAGGGTCAGTTTTCAGTTTTTGGGTAAAGGGGGATTTTTAGGGTTCAGGGTCAGTTTTCAGTTTTTGGGTAAAGGGGTATTTTTGGGGTTCAGGGTCAGTTTTCAGTTTTTGGGTAAAGGGGTATTTTTAGGGTTCAGGGTCAGTTTTTAGTTTTTGGGTAAAGGGGTATTTTTAGGGTTCAGGGTCAGTTTTCAGTTTTTGGGTAAAGGGGTCTTTTTAGGGTTCAGGGTCAGTTTTCAGTTTTTGGGTAAAGGGGTATTTTTAGGGTTCAGGGTCAGTTTTCAGTTTTTGGGTAAAGGGGTATTTTTGGGTCCAGGGTCAGTTTTCAGTTTTTGGGTAAAGGGGTATTTTTAGGGTTCAGGGTCAGTTTTTAGTTTTTGGGTAAAGGGGTATTTTTAGGGTTCAGGGTCAGTTTTCAGTTTTTGGGTAAAGGGGTATTTTTTGGGTTCAGGGCCAGTTTTCAGTTTTTGGGTAAAGGGGTATTTTTAGGGTTCAGGGTCAGTTTTAGGTTTTTGGGTAAAGGGGTATTTTTAGGGTTCAGGGTCAGTTTTCCCTACTGTTGCAGCCACTGGAGTGGGAATAGTAATTATTGTTAAGTAAGTATATATTATATATGATTTTTAATTATTATTTTTTAAATGAAATATGTATTATTAATTTTTTTACCATTATTACATATATTTAAATATGTTTAAGTAATTAATAAGTATTAATTACAGTATTTTTTATGTTATTTTAAATTTAAAAAAAATCGATATATTTAACAACGATATTTATAACATCGATATTATTTTTTCGATATTTTGATACTTACCATGTTGTACATAGGGCGTCGATATTTTTGCTATCGATATAATTACGCCGATATTTGTGTAGGTCGAAATTCTGTCTGTCGAAATTCTGTCATAGATCCGTACATCATACACAGAACTTGGTTTAGGAATTCCCCAGATATTCATGGGACCGCCAAAAAGAATCTCATAAGGTGTAAGGCCCGTCCGA
Organism: Lissotriton vulgaris; assembly: GCF_964263255.1. Lineage (NCBI taxonomy): Eukaryota > Metazoa > Chordata > Amphibia > Caudata > Salamandridae > Lissotriton > Lissotriton vulgaris. The sequence goes on from NC_141695.1 coordinate 268,066,339, forward strand.
GAATGAGGTACAGATCTTATCGACAACAATGCCAGTGGTAACGCATCTGGCCAAGTCAGAGAAGTAGAAGCCTGCATTTTACCTAATTTCAGTTTCAGTGTTGCATTGTATCTTTCCACTAGACCTGCTGACTGTGGGTGGAATACTGCATGAAACTTTGTTTAATCCCCAATCCTTTCAGGACATACTTTATAAAGTCCCCTACAAAATGAGGTCCGTTATCGCTCCACAAAAATCTACAAACTCCGTACGGAGGGAAAAATTCCTTCAACAGCACCTTTGCTGTAGTAATTGCAGTGTTGTCTTTTGTGGGGTACGCCTCAATCCATTTACCACCAAGACATACTTCAGATTATTACAGCGTGAAAGCTGAATATAATCCATCTGCAAAACTTCAAACGGTGCAGTTGGTGTAACAAACCCTCCTGCTTGAGTTCGTGTCCCTTTTCCAGGAATAAATCGTAAGCAAATCATACTATCCTCTTAGCTGTGCTAGCAATCTCTGGATGCTCCCAAACTTGCGTAAGCAATTTCACTATTGCTGAAGCTCCAACATGTGCTAGCCCATGTGCCATCTGAACCATAGGTTGCACAAAAGCTATAGGCAACTTCCATCTGTCCATCTGCCTGTTTCTCCAACAAACTTCATCATCCAACTCTCCATCTATGGACCATTGCTCCCGTTCTTTATCAGAAGCGATCCTTTTTATCTTTAATACTTCTTTCTTAGCATCATGCCACTGCTCAGCTTGTGACTTCACTCCATACATAGAAGTAGTATCAGGCTGCATCGCAGTTTCACGTGCCACTTTATCTACAAAAGCATTTCCTTGTCCCACCTTGTCAGTCACTTTCTTAATCGCACTACACTTCACTGTAGCTATCTTCTTTGGGTATGTCAATGCGGTCAAAAGATTATGCACTAGTTCACCGTGCATTATCTGCATCCCGTGTGATGTCAGAAAGCCTCTTTCCTTCCAGAGCAGGCCAAAATCATGTGCCATTCCAAAAGCATAGCGACTATCTGTATAAATATTCACACACAATCTTTTACTAAGCTCACATGCTCGTGTCAAAGCTATCAGTTCTGCTGCTTGAGCTGACTTCTGTGGTATGCGAGCTGTCTCCACTATCGTGTGAAGCTTAGTGATTGCATATGCAGCTGAAGTTGTACCATCCGGTAACTTCAGACAAGATCCATCCACCCACAATTCTCCATCCACATCTGGAAGGGGCGTATCCTGCAAATCAATGCGACCCTCTGTCTGTTCCTCCGTCAGAAAAATACAATCATGTGTTTCTTCCGCCTCAGGCTGAGTCGCCGGAAATGGCAACAACGTGGCTGGGTTTCGTGTTGCACATCTCCTTAGTGTAATGTGAGGAGCTAACAGCGTCAGCTCATATCCTGTCAAACGAGCACTAGTTAAATGCTGCGTCTTTTTCTGATTCAAAAGGCGTCAACAGCATGGGGTACCAACACCAAAAGCTTATGTGATAAAACTATCCCTTCACTCTGGCGTATTGACACAGCTGTTGCTGCAACTGAGCGAAAACATCCAGGCAGCGCTCAAGCAACGGGGTCAAGTGCCACTGAAAAGTAAGCGCACGGACGTTGCTTGTCGCTGTGCATCTGTACTAAAACTGACATTGCACATCCATCCCTTTCAAGTACATACAATGTAAAAAGCTTTGCGTAATCTGGAGTACCTAACACTGGTGCTGAACAAAGGGCTTGTCGTAACTGTCTAAAAGCATTCTCACATTCATCTGCCCAGGGGAGGAGTACTGAAGTATCTTTTGTTAATACTGCTAACAAAGGTTTAGCGATGTGTGAAAATCCTAATATCCATTGTCTACAAAAAGAAGTAAATCCAAAAATGCTCGAACCACTTTCTGTGTAGTAGGTACAGGTGTGTCTAGTATTGCTTGAATGTGATCTGATGTGAGTGCACGCCCCTCCTTAGAGAAAAGGTGACCTAAGTAGGTTACCTTTGGTCTACAATATTGCAGCTTCTTTCTGGAGACTTTATGGTGGTGCAAAGCAAGGAAAGAAAGCAAAGACAGCGTGCATGTCTCACATTGTTCGGGGGTATCAGCTGCTAACAGAATATCATCAACATACTGAATGAGCGCCACACCCTCAGGTAAAACAAAAGAATCAAGTTGTCTTTTCAAAGCCTGCGTGTAGTTCAAAACAACTTTATTTCGATTAATAACAAATCATAAAAAGCACACAGACACAAATACATAATCAGGGGAATACAATTACATTGAATTGATGTCACTATTAAAATTGAACAATTAAAATATTTACAAATTTTTAAAAAGTAAAGACAGTTTTTCAATAATTTCATAAATTATCGCCAGTGGTGTTATGTTGTCTGTTCCTGGTACGTTTTTTAAGGCGAAAAGCAGCCACTAAAAAATTTGCAACACTAAACATTATTAGTGGGGAGTCTAGCCGTTTTAGGTAAAGGAGAGCTGGTTTGGCTTGGACAAACCCCTTGTTTTTGAGCAACGGAATAATATATTTTTTCCTAGGCAAGGGATAAAAACTACAGGAAAACATGAAATGTAAAGTATCCTGCAAGGAATAGCTATCGCAATTACAGACGGGTAAATCCTCAGGCTTAGCCCACACCTTGGAATCATTTAACAGAAGATGAATCTGGTTAAGTCTTAATTTAGTTAGTAACCAGCGGTGTAGCGGGATTGACACAACCGTTAAATATGGTTCAATGGCTATGGTTGTCTTGGAAATATAGTGCTCCCTCATTGTGGGTTTCACAAGCTCACCGCTCTCCCGCTCTAATTCTCTATGTTTAATAAAAGTCGTTTTGAACCATTCCAGGTCAGCTCTAACGATACATTCCGGTTTGCAGAATAAATCAGGGCGGCCCAGGGAGCTTAGGGTATTTTTAATGTATGCAAGCCACGGGATATTTTTCATATTGTCCATACGTAAGCAGTCCCTTAAGATTGTATGATTCAGGGTTAGGTTAGGGTTCAACCAAGTTCTTAGCCACATCAGAATTGGGGACTGTTTAATAATGTCACTTATGTACCCCTGGCCTAATTCTGTATGGACGGAGAAGGTAGCCGTGGATTGTGGCAAACCTAAAAGCATACGTAGAATTCTGTTTTCTTCTACCTGGATCGCTACTGCGTTGTTGGTGTAGCCCCAAATGGACGCCCCATACCTTGCTACTGCAATAGATTTAGCTCTATAAATTGCTAGCATTGCTTCTGTAGGTTTGCCGCCCAGTCGTTTTGCAAAGCCGGCGATAGCAGCTGCAGATATTTTCATGGCATTAACTTTTACAGTTATTTGGGGTACCCAGGTGCCATTTTCATTGTAAACCACCCCTAAATAGGTAAAAGTTTTTACACTGGAAATTGGTGTATTGGCACAAAAAAAGGACTTCAGGTTTTTGTTCTTTCTCCCGCCCACTGACATGACGTGTGACTTGTCTGTGTTAATTTTTAGGTCAAGGAAGGTCATAAAGGCGTCAAAGGCCGCCAATAATCTTTGTAGTCCAAGGGGAGTGCGTGCCACAAGCACAGCGTCATCCGCATAAAGGAGGACCGGGGTGGACAGCCCTCCAAAACGCGGGACGTCTAATGTCGCCAGACCCAGTGTGGATTCAAGATGGTTTATATATAGTGTAAATAACACTGGGGCGAGGATGCAACCCTGTCGCACCCCTCTGGTGGACTTAAAACCAGCGGTGCAAGCTCCCCCCTGTGTCATCCTGATAGAGGCTTCCAGGTCCCGGTGCGCTTCAGCCAGAAAATGTACCAAGGAATGGTCCATCCCCAGGTCCAAGAGAATTTCCCACAGCCTGGACCTATTGACCAGGTCGAAGGCTGTGGATAAATCCATGAACCCTAAGTAGATTGATCCACTAGAAGCCACTGTATACTTTCCTAGGATCAGGTGTAGGTTAAGGCACTGATCCTCAGTCCCTCTTCCCCTTCTGAACCCATATTGGGCATTTGATAAAATATTGTTGTTAGCAGCCCACTCATCGATTCGTGCCAATATCACTTTCCCCAGAATTTTAAATGAAGAATCAATGAGTGAGATGGGGCGGTAACACCTCGGATCTCCCCGTTGGCCTTTCTTAAAAATAGGTATAATGGTTGCATGTGACCAGGAAGCAGGCAAACTGTGGTTGGTGGCGGCGTTAAAAACATTAGTCAAGATTTTGGCCCAAAAGGAGGTGTTGGCCTTGTACATATCAGCTGGGACACCATCCGGGCCTGGGGCTTTTTTCCCTTCGGTGTTAGTTATGGCCTTTTCAACTTCTTCCACGGAGAAGGAAAGTGCCGACTTGGGAAAGTTAATTGTAAGAAGAGTGGGACTTTCACGTACGTGATCGCTCCTGTAGATGATTTTAAAATGTGCTAGCCAGTCTTCCTCACTGATATTGGCCTCCAAGTTGTCATTAACCTCACCGGAAAAAAAGGGATTATTTATTATGGCCCAGAAGCTAGCACTGTCTCTTAATGTTGCCTTTTCCATTAGTGCAGCCCAAGCATCCTTTTTAAGTGCATCTTTGCGTGCACGGATAGTGTTTTTGTATTCTTTTCTTAATCGGGCCACTTCCCCCTTATCCCTTGGTGATTTTTTCAGTTCTGCCAGGAGGCAACAGTGTGCTTTTGAGCAGGCTCTGTCAAACCAACCCTTATGTGGCTGTACGTTCTTTCTGGATTTGACAGTTAGTTCTTCAGAAACTAGTGCACACATGGTGGCAAAAGCGGTGATCACTTCCTCCCCCTGTTTTGAGTTATCTTGACAGATATCGATTTCTTTGCGGGCTTTACATGTTATATTATTAAAAAGTATGCAGGAACTACTTTAGACCACTTCACCCTTCTACCTTGGTCTGTGGACCGCACAGCCGGCACTATCGTTTTATTAATTCCTTCCTTGAGCAGACCAACGGAGTTAGCGAGCTCGAGGATAACTGGGTTATGGTCACTAAACGCAGCCACAGCTGCGTTATAAAAGAAAACCATGCTTAATAAACCAGGGGAAACAAAAATATAATCTATTATAGATTCAGAGTTTCTAGCGCTATATGTCATGACACGATCGCTAGTGTCATTAAACCCAGGTTCATAAAGATCAACACTAGATAGAAGATTTTCTAGGGCATAACCTTTTGGGCTGTGTTCAAAATGTTGGTAGTGGGCTGAAGTAGGGCAATCAACATCTTCAATATGGCAAGAGAGCCCACAGAGATGAGTATTAAAATCCCCCATGACTATGGTATGCGTAAAGGTAGTTTGTCGTTCTGTGTGATTAATCAAAAAAAGCTCTAAAGAGCGAAGGTGCTCGGTTGAGTCTCTGTCTAATACGGAGTTATAAAAGTTAATAAGAATGAATTTGAGGCCGTTAGCTAAACTGATCTCTAAACATAAAAAATTGGGGGAGCAGGTGGTTATTTGTTTAGCGGTTCCCGCCAGATGAACAGTAATCAAAATCATAAGGCCCCCTTTGTCCCTACCAATGGGGGATGTAATAGCTGGGACAAAATAGGATGTGTACCCAGGAACCCAGAAATTGCTATTGCAGTCCCAGGTTTCTTGCAAGGCTATAATATCATATTGGTTTAAAAGATTCAGCCATGCACTGTCCTCCCTTTTTGAGCGAAGGCCGGCTATGTTCCAACTTATAATTTTAGGCCTTATACTAAGATTTCCTTGCAGGGGATTGTCCGCTATGGGTAGAATGGGCAAAGGATTGTTAATAGCTGGGCGTCAATTATGCTCAGCTGCCCAAACCAGGGGCGTGAATCTATTGTGCAAGGGTATGGGTCTGTTTGAGGTCAATGGTGTATATGTACCAGAGTTAAAGTTAGACGGCCTATTGCTCATGGTCCAGCTGTAGTCAGGTTCCTGAGGAGTGTAGGCAGGTTGAATAGGCAGGGTAGGTATCCTATTGTGTTCTTTTCCTTGGGCGTGACCCTTGTTCAAAATTAAGTGAGGTTTAGTGGTAGGGTAAAAGAAGCCCAAAGGTACAGCACGGGGTCCAGCATCTAATCCCTCCAGAGGCGAAGCATCCCATAATAATCTGCGAGCCTCCCCAGGATTATTGAAGTTTATTATCACACAATCACCCTCTACTGATTTGGTTGTTCGCCCTATCCAGCCCACCCGCCGGGCTGAGAGAATCGCACTAGAAATGTAATTGTCTCCCGAACACGACCATGACTTTGCCCTGGCTAGCAGTTGGGGCGATTGTTCATACTCTCCTGGCTTAAGTGGAGGAACATTGACCAGAATAGCTACAAAAGGTGCAGCCTCGGGGGGCAATTTAATTATAGGTTGACGTACATGTTTAGGCAAGTTAGATGACTTCTGTTGTCCTGGAGTCACATATTTAGAAGACATATTATTCCCTCCTGCTATTTTGGGAGCGCCTGCCCGGGTGGTTGCTGGGCCACTGGAAGAAGTGGCTACCGCACTCTTAGCTACTGGGGATTCTTCCCTAGGTCTTTTGCAACCACTAGTTAGTTGAGTGCATGAGGGTCCTGGTGCCACCGGCGTGTTCCCTTTAAAGACAAACGTAGGAGGTTCAACAGTTTTTAAGCATACATTCAAGCGCTCACATTTTCTTAAGATACCATCAACACACTGATGTAAAACGTCAATGATGTTTGAGGCAATTTTAGTTAGTGTGGACTCTATCTTTTCAGTGATTGCTTTTTCCACCATGTCTCTAATTGCATTTTCCAGTGAACCCACTGTGCCCTTTCCTCCCTTAGGTTTATTCGTGTTCTTTTTTTTGTACTGCCTTTTCGCTTGCTTTGAGCGTGCGACTGTGTTAACTCCGGACTTTTAGCAACGACCCTGTTTCTACGTCCATGCGAATCTGGATGACAGTTGTACCCGACTGCTCCCGCCACATCTCATCCTGTACTAAGCTTAGAACACGGACTATCTTCCGTTGTACCACTCGACTCCTCAGTTGATGACCTGCCACGCCATTTTCAGCCCTGATGAGTCACAGGCTTTGTCCTGTTTGATGAAACACGTGTCGGCTGGCGTCTATATTCTATAAAAAGAACCTTATAAAGCCTTCTTCAAGACAACAGCTTCATCTTCTTTTGTCCTGTTATACAAATTTTATACAATTGTTTATCTGACGTGTGCACAGTTCTTGTATGTAAAACGTCAATGATGTTTGAGGCAATTTTAGTTAGTGTGGACTCTATCTTTTCAGTGATTGCTTTTTCCACCATGTCTCTAATTGCATTTTCCAGTGAACCCACTGTGCCCTTTCCTCCCTTAGGTTTATTCGTGTTCTTTTTTTTGTACTGCCTTTTCGCTTGCTTTGAGCGTGCGACTGTGTTAACTCCGGCAGCACAAGAAATTTTAGGAGTCACCCCAATGGTCTCAACGGTAGCGATGGTGGGGGGTATCACTGTCTCCTTTGGCGGGACAATAACAATCCTTGGTTCGAGGGGGATAGTTGTAATATCAATTTGCGGTTGGGTAGTGCCCTCCTTGCTAATCAGCAATGGTTCTAATCCCAGTTTGCGTTCAGTTCTAGCAATTTCTGTAGTCAATTTCCCCACCTCCGAGGTAAGAAAGGAGAGAATACTGTTTGATTTCCTGGGTGCTTTCACCTTTGCGGTCCCACCAGCAGTAGGGGAGGGTAACTTTCTCTTACCCATTTTGTTCTTGTATCCTGGATCCTGGGCGTAAGGGGGATGGCCCGTCCCGTCCCTCGTCGGCCCCGGACGGCCCGCCCTCTGCCCGGGCTCTGCCCGGCGTCGCTCGCGCGCGTCCTGCAACGCGGAGGGAGCGTCCGGTCTTTGTAGCGCCTCCGGGCGCGAAGAGTGCGCGAGGCAGGAAGTGCTCGCAAAGCTCACTGGGAGCTGTAGTCTCCAGCCGCGAGGATGGAGCAGCGGCGGCGAGACTTACAGCGTTCCCCACCCAGGAGCAGCTTTCCGTCGTGGCAGGTAAGGCTCTTTGCTGCTTGTCCCCCCGCTCCACCGAGGGAGCGTCCGGTCTTTGTAGCGCCTCCGGGCGCGAAGAGTGCGCGAGGCAGGAAGTGCTCGCAAAGCTCACTGGGAGCTGTAGTCTCCAGCTGCGAGGATGGAGCAGCGGCGGCGAGACTTATGGCGTTCCCCACCCAGGAGCAGCTGAGGCTCTTTGCTGCTTGTCCCCCCCATGCGTGTAAATACTGGGACTCTCAATATAGCCTTGAGGAACTCTACAAAAGCGATATGATCGATTATTCAAAGTGAAACTGAACAAATATCTGCTATCAGGATGAATAGGTATCGAAAAGAAAGTGTTCTTCAAGTCGTTAAGAGAGAACGTGGTTGCAGTGGGAGGAACTAAAGTAACAAGTGTCGTGATGTCAGGAACCACGGGATATTGTGGTACCACTATCTTATTTACCTCCTGTAAATCAATAATGAATCGATAGATCCTGGTATCAGTGTCTTTCTTCAAAATTGGGAGAATCGGGCTGTTACAAATGTTAAATGGCACTTCCTCAACACCCCCAACTTGAATAAGATCTTGTACAATTCGTGTGAGTGCTAAGGGAAGGAGTTCCATCGAACCCTATCAATGTAATTGTTAAGCCAGACAGGGGAGCCCTTGGAACCAGTTGTTTAGACAAAGCGCTATGAGTAGCTCCTGTATCAACCAGAAACTGATCAGTAGAACCCAAAACATGTGCTGTAACATAAGGACCCCTCTGACCTACTGGAACTTCAACTGATTCCTTACCCCATCCTATGCAATCCTATGCAAAAGTAGAATCACGCAACTCAGGCTGCGCATAATCAGACATTTGATATTGGTTACGCCTATCAAAAGCATTAGACCCATTTTGTACCCGCACATTAGAATCGAACCTAGCACGATCATTTATAGTGCCTCTAAAACGTGAGTTTCCCTAGCGGTTCATCATGGATCCTCGGCCACGGACATAGCGCTGTGAGCGCAACAATGGGCACTCCTATGCCCAGTGACCAAATTTCTTACAGAACGCGCATTGATCAATAGCCAAAGAGAAACGAGTAGAGGAGGAGTTAGAAAATCCTCGTCCGCCTCTATCATTACCTCGAAAAGGTTGACCATAGGCCTGAGATAAAATGACTTTTGTTTTTAATTCTTTAGATTTCTTTTCCTCCTTACCCTTTTCTTCTAATTCCTGACCCTCGTAATATTGAGCCATTGTCAGGATGGATACCGGAGAAGACGTAGTCCAAGAGCTTTCGCTGGCTTTCAATCGGCTAGCCACTCCTGGTAATAAATTCGAAACATACTTATCTACAAATAAATGACGGCCCGTATCGTACGTTAGCGACTGGCCACTACAATCATGAAAAGCTTCCTCAAAACGTGTGAAAAAATCAGAAACCGATTCATCTGTTTTTTGCTTGCAGGATGCTAAAATAGTCCAATCAATCTTTTTAGGGGGAATAATTGGTTTTAATTTAGCTAATATTGCACCGGGAAGATTTAAAATCAATTGACATGGCTTTTGCGCTTGTTCCCTATCCGCATCTTCTCTCTCTATCTCTTTCCATAACTTCCCATATACTGCGTGGTCATCAACTTTACACACAGAGCACAACATATCGGGCGGCAATATAAGCCCGAAAAATAAATCGATATCAGCTAGCGACATAGTGCAAGAATTTAAGGCTCCCTCAACTTCTTCATAAAAGGCAGCAGGGTTTTCTGGCGGGTCAGGCAATGCAGCTTTAAGTGCCATAACATCTGCTCTATTCCAGGGAGTATACACCCAATTATAAATGAAATACCCTTTAGCATCTACAGAATATTTATCGTCACTCGTACCCGCTCCTTTAGGAGGAATGAATAAAGGCACGGACTCTCGCATAGGCTTTGCATGCACTATCGCGTTCTTACCTGTTTCGAAAATAGATGATTGTTTCCCGTCCACCTATCCCGTCCGGTCGTCTGATTTATGTCATGATTTGCCTTTGACCTATGTAAACCACCTACAAAAATGAACTGTTCAGCATTGCATAAAAGATCCATGTCCGATTAATTGACTACATGTCCCACAATGCCTAGCGACTGGGAGGCCATTTTCTGCTGCGGGTTGTATGTGATTTGCTACCCGAATTTGGAACTAGTTTCAGATCTTTTTCTGGATTTTTGTCTATGTTCAGCGGCTGCTGGACATTCGTGTTTTCTGCTGGGGGAATCGTCGTGTCTTTAAGGAGACCCGAGAAGTGCTGTTTGCTCCCAGCTATTCGCTAGCCTTCGGCGGCTGCCGAGCGCCTCCCTGGACTCACCCATGTTTGGGACTGTAACACGAGAGAGACTGTTTGTTTTACAGCCATTGAGTTCATGCGTTTAAGCGGCTGCTAAACGCTTTCCTGGAACCGCTTTCTAATAACGGGGAAAAGAGAAGTTTAACGAACGTGGTCTCGGCTGAGACACCTAGTCTACAAAATTGGGATCCTGAATTTCATTTAATATGTGGAAGGCAGTAAGAGTATTTTCTGCGTAACGTGAGTACACGCGTTCTCGGCTGAGACGCGCTTTGATGTCAGTTGCATTTAAATGGATAACAACAAGAGAAATAACTTGACAATTGCTGTGAGTGGAACATTCAATTTGGAACTTGGTTCTAATTACGGATACAGAAACGTATTTGTTCTTCCTCTGATTGGAGATGTTAGTGCAAGACTGTCATTGACTTTTGGATTCCTTCATGTTTATTTTTACCCCCTTATTTTTGATGGGTTGACAAAGGGGATTTCTTTTCTGTTATATTGGGAAGGCTGGAAGGTATGCATGCTAATAAAGAGAGAGGTGATTGTTGGTGCTGTGGTGCTGGACCTCGGGTATGAACGCTTCTTGTGTTTATGTATTACAGAGTCTTATGCTAGGGTATAGAGGCGTTTATCTGATACCTACCAAGAAAGAGGAGGAGAACAGTCCACAAGCTAGTCGACTCGGTATGTGGTGTTTTAGCGAGAAATGAATGAGAGTAGTTAGTGATTTCTTGTACTTACCTTTGTGTGTTTTCTTCTTTTCTCGTTTCAGCCTCCCTTTCCCGTTCCAGACCCTTCCTTACCTTTCCCTCGCCTGATTTCCTTTATGCTCTGTGTTATAATACAGTCAGAGTATGGGGCAATCTGGAGGTGGACCCCTTTTAAGCATCATCCTGATCCTGAGGAAGCCTGGTCGTGACAATTTAGCTTTCCGTTGCTCCTCTCGTAGCTGAAGCGCATTGTTTCGAACTTTAACGAGTCGCCTGATGATATCAGTCACCTGGGAAGCAGGAAAAGAACCTTTACGTAATTGCTAAAAATCAGTTGCCACATCATCAGGTTCAAGAACATTAGACACTTTTCGAAACAATCCAACAACTTTGTCTGCAAAATACTCAGTAAAATACAACTGCTCTTTTTCATGCCACCCTTAAGAGCTTCTATAATCTCTGAAACCATAACCGTATCCTTAAGTGACTTCCGAGTCATGGGCCTTATTTATGAAGGCCTTGCGCCACCGGTGCGTGTCTTTTTCCCATTTTAAAAGTCACGTAAAAGTGGCGCAAGACCTTCATAAATAAGGCCCCATGTTCCTAAATTCAGCCGCCCGTTCGACCGAAATCATGGAGCGAGTACCCCGTTTCGCTTGACCAGGCTCGGAATCCTCATCATCGGTGGATGGGGCAGATGGGACAATATACGGAGGCGGAGGGCGATCTAACAAAGAAAAATCTTCTTGCGGTTTATTAAGGACAGGATAAAGAGGTTGTCGAACAGCATATTGGCCAGATATCTGTAATCTACGGTCCTTTTCCTGTATTTCTTCCAACTCTTTAATTTCTTTCTTTCTTAGTTCTTGCGCTTTTTCATACACATTCTTCCGATGTTCTTTTTCAATCAGCGCTTGCTCACGTTTCTCACGCTCACATACTTCTTTCACCCACATTCGCACACTCTCAAACATATCTTGTCTAGATTTTCGCTTAAACATACACTGTTCCACATACTCAATTCAATCAATAATTCAAAATCTTTATTCGGATTGCAAAAAATCCATAAAAGCACAGTTTAAAATACAATTCAACATATTTACAATTACAATTACAGTAAATGCAATAGATGTTATAAAGTGCATATCAGTACAATTACAAAGTCACACATTTCCATTGTCTAAAGTGCAAAGGAGGTCAATAATCATGAAGAGTGCAAATAAATCAAGGGCATTCCATACTTCTACGTACATTAAAAATAACTTTTAGGAAAGTGCTTGTGCGGAATATAAGTTCGTCATCCTCTAATTTTAGGAGCATCAAATAGGACTGGTTCAAGGAGAGAGGTCTATGTTTTTTAAAATATGGGGCTAGAAACCATTTAATATATTTCATATAAAACTTACACATGAAAAATAAATGTAAATCATTTTGTTTACTGGTTCCGTCACAAGGACACGGAATATTACCATCTGAGCTGTGTCCCAAGGGAATACAAAGTGAAAACTTTATCGTTCCTGCTCTCATTCTGAAGAGTAAGGATCTTTCCCAATTACACATTGGTAATATCAGATACAATGGGAGTTGTTGAATTAATAAGCCATTGTTATTATAGGACACAACAGTTTGTTTCCGCATCTCTTCTGACAGTCTTTTTCCATTATAGGTGGCATATAATTCAAGTTGGACTTCCTTTTTATCGGTCCTCTTAATGTGAGATGGATTATCAAAGAGGTCACCTCTATCTATGCTAGACAAACTTTCTTGTATACCACGAAGCCATGGGATCTTGTTCCATTTGTCACAGGCTAAGCATTCCCTCAGGATGTCCTGTGTTAAGCTAGCATAGTCATTTGCCCAAATAGCCAACCAAAATAGTGCGGGCCTGGCAGCAATAAAATCACTAATATAAGGTATATTCAGCTCTGAGTGGCAAATGTACCCTGATGATGAAATGGGAACCCCCAGTATTTTCCTACAGAGCCGATTCTCTTCTCTTTGTAGTATGGGGGCTCCAATTTTCCTCGGTCTGGGAAGGAATAAAATTGAATTTATAGCCTTTGAGAACTTGCCTGTGGCGTGGGCAATATGCCCACTTCACAGGCCGTTCGCAGCAAAGACTATACCTAAGTATGGGAAAGTTTTAGTTGAGAGCAACTTATCAGCTCCTATCGTGATAGAATTTAGTTGCTTGGCACCCGGCCCACAAGACATAATGAATGATTTTTTAAAATATACTGTAAGATCCAAATTCCCAATATAAAATGAAAAATCCCTGACTAGTGCACGTAGGGCATTAGATGTTAATCCCATGAGCGCAGCGTCATCCGCATACAAAAGACAAGGTAGTGGGCCTCCTTTAATTTTGGGAACATCTGAGGTAGCCTTCTTGAGAGAGTTGCTCAGGCCATTTATATAGATAATGAATAACAGGGGTGCTAAAACGCACCCCTGTCTCACACCTCTTTCTACATTAATTGGCCCAGAAACTGTACCCTCCATGTCAATCCGTACTTGCGCCTTTGTATCTTTGTGCAGGTAGGCGAGGAAATGTACCGGGGGGGGGGTCCAGGCCGTACGACAAAAGAATCGACCACAATTTTGACCTATTTACCAGGTCAAATGCGGACGATATATCCATGAATGCAAGGTAGATGGGTGATGCCTTGGCTATATTATATTTACTGATTAAAAGATTTAGATTTAGGCATTGTTCGATGGTCCCAACCTTGCATCTAAAACCCATTTGACAACGGTCTAGTACCCCCATTTCCTCAGCCCAGTCATTAACTCTGTTGTACAGTACCCTGCCCAAGATCTTCAATGTATTGTCCAGGAGCGAAATAGGCCTGTAATTTACAGGATCAGATCTTTTGCCCTTTTTATAAATGGGCACTATTATGCTCGTGGACCAGGTTGCGGGTATTGGGACAAACGGTAGACTATTAAAGAGGTTTACAAAAATTTTCCCCCAGAGTTCCGGCTTATACTTGATTATGTCTATTGGGAAGCCATCAGGCCCAGATGCCTTGTTACCAAGGCTCTGATCAATGGCCACGGTGACTTCCCCCACGGTGATTTCTAGAGATTCCAATATTCCTGGGGCATAGTCTTCTATGACAACTCCAGGGCTAGCATATATTTTGGAAAAATGCAGTTCCCATTGCTCACTTGCTATAGTACAGCTAGTTGGAGTTAGTTGCTTACCCATATCCAGCATCTTTTTAAGAGCAGGCCAGAAAGTCGTACTGCTCCCTAACGCAGCAGCAGTTGTTAGTGCCTCCCATTGCTCAGCTAGTAAAGCAGCCTTTCTTGAGCCTATGGCTGTTTTATAATTTTGTCTAGCGGCCCTCACATCCCTTATACTTCTGGGTTTGCAGTTTAAAGCTCTACGAAGAGCTTTATTTGCTGCTGAGCAATAGCAATCGAACCACCTTGGCTCAGGGGCAGTCAATTTAATAGGGACACTTAGTAGGGATTTTATAGTATTGCAAAGTTTAGAGAAATCTTTTACTATTCTGTGGTGGTTCCCATCATCCAAAGAGCAGGATTCGAGTAACAAACCATGGTTACTTATAATTGTGTTTGTTACTTGGCTACTGTCTACCCCTCGCCATTTTAATCTTAAATTATTAGTTGAGACCGTAATATCCCTAGCTCCCAGGATGCGAGCAAAGGCATTAGGGGGACCTAAGCCAATATTAACCTCCAAGGCATTGTGGTCCCCGAAAGAAGTTTCAAGGACACCAGCCTTCTTGACTGTATCTATTAGGTCAGAAGACATAAAGATATAGTCCACTGTGCTAGAGAATTCTCGTCCTCTAAAGGTTGGGATGTAGGTAGGTGGCTCGTTTTAATTAACATCCATTATGTCTGTTAGGATATGTTCATTAAGGAAGCGTTCTAATTCTTCGCCCCGTTTGTAAGCCCTATCTATTTGTATGTTATCCATTTTAGATGTTGTAAACTTTGCATTAAAAATGTCCTGCTAGGATTGTCCTAGTGCTCACCTGATTATGGGATTTTTCCGCTATTTTAGATAATTCTCAGAAAAGTTCTATGTAATTCTTATTTGGAGTTGAGCTAAAATCATTATTATAAAAATTAATTAGGTAACATGGAATCCTACGGGTATACTCAATTATCTGAATATTTGGATTTTTAGAGGGGATCAATTTTATAGACCCCCCTATGTTTATCTTAAACCCTATTAATAAACCTCCAATCGGGCGGCCAAAAACAGGCTTTTCGGCCTTAATACAATAGCAATGAAAGCCCTCTATGTGTACCGCTGTTATCGCCCAGGTTTCCTGCAATAATATTATGTCCTTATCCGAAATAACCTTTAGCCATTCCAAATCAGAAACCCTTTGCTGGAGTCCTGCAACATTCCAGCGTATAATCTTAAGTTCCTTATTTTGCACCCTTTAGTATTCACTACCTCTATTTGACTTAGTGTCCCGAGTGCTAATATAGCGGTCCGGGTCTTGAATCCTCTGTGCCAACAACTCATGGGGGGTGGCATGTTCTTCCTTTTCTTGGGACACTATTTGACCCGGTGCACTAGCTAAGCCTTGAGCTGGTATAAGGTGTGCCTCATCTGTTTGTATGCTTCCCACCTCAGCCTCATTGGTGATTTTTCCCCTAAAACTGACATCTATTGTAGTATTTTGTGATTCAGTTAGTGATGGGAGTCAGTCAACCATATCCAAACTATTAAATCTGTTAGATGTGGGGAACCCCCAAATAGCATCCCTTACCGGTGGACATCTCTGGTAATTCCTATAATTATTATGCCTATGGTTGTTTCTCCCCCATTCTCCCCAGTTGTTTCCTAGGTTCCTCTGTCCCACCTGAGTCCACCCTTCATCCAATCCATAATCATAACGTTCTTGTCTAACATGTCCTCTTGGTGGGTAGAAATATGAAAGGTGCCTTGTCTCAATACCCTCGTTATATCCCTCACTGACCCAGGAGCAGATGTAGTCCACTGTGCGAGGGTCATCGAAATTAATAATCACACAATCGCCTTGAACTCTCTTTTTCTCATGGCCTACCCAGGGTACTCTCCGTACTGTCAGGATTTTACTTGCACAATATGGTGGTAAAGGCCTATTATTGCTCAACCAGTGTGTGACTTTATTAAGTAGGGACCAAGATGGCTCATCTATGTTGTCTGGGGTCTCAGGGACTCCCGTCATCACTACAACATAGGGACTTGAGCCTGGGGGCAGATTAGCAGCGAATCGTCCTTTCTTCCCTTTATGCCACTCCTTTTCCTTATTTCCCTCATTGACTTTATCTTTCCCATTAGTAGCATTATCCCCTGCAATATTTTGGTTGTTATCTTGTAGTTTTGCAGTTGGGGTGGGTAATGTTGGTTTTATTGCCAAATCCTTAGCCGTTGGAGCTGCCTTAGATTTGGTCGTAGTGGTAGGGGGTGGCATGGTTTTTGACGTTGGCTGGGCAATTTTTTGCGGAGGGGGAGGAGGACAATGTTTGGATTTTACAGGGGGGTCTTTAATTATAGTACATAATTCAATTAGTTGTTTTTCTATCAACCCCAGTCGTGCATCTATGGTCGCTAGGTGAGCACTCACAAGTTCCCCGACCTTCTTTATGAGTTGACTATTAGAGGTGCAATCTTTACATATCAGACCCAGACTAGGCATTTCCCCTAAACATGCAGAATCTGTGGTCCCTTTCTTACTCCCTTTCTTGAGACTATTTGCTGGGCCCTTCCCCTGCTTTTTCTGAACCTAAGGATTCCCCCTAGGGCTAGTTGTAGTTGTAACTGAACTTTGTAATGGTCGTTTCTGTATAGCCCCCTCCCTTAAACCTCTCAAATTCCTTGAAATGGTAGTTGAGTCATCCAAAGTATTACTGGTGACAATGAGTGTATCAGGGATTAAGTTTACAACTGATCGGTCCAGGTTTATAGTCGGGGTATCACTAACAATAGGGTTATTTACAATTTCAATATTAGGGGTGACTTGCGGTGCCTCTATCATAATGGAGTCTAAGACAATTGCAGGACTTGCTGTTGGAATTGACTCAGTCACCATATCCAGTTGTGTGTTAAAATCATCTGTCAGATCTAAATTTGGTGATTTTTCCAAACTCAACTGTAATTCTGACAGTGACTGGGTTGCGGATAAGTCTACGGTATTTGGCATACTATGTATTTCCACTATTGCGCCAGGTTTAATATGTGTTTCAGAGTCTCGGTAAGGTGTTTTGGCCGAGGCTAGCAAACCCAATGATGACCTTTTCGCCTCTGCCAGTTCTAGGGAGACTCGTCGTTCCAATAAGGATATTCCATGATCTATTGCCTCATTTGCTTTTGTAATAAAATTGTCAATGGGACCAGTAACCTTGGCTCCTCCAGCTGCAGTTTTACTCCGGCTACCCCTTGTAGACATGGTAGCCGTTATTATTCAAGCAGGAGGTATATATTACAATGTATTAAGGGATAAATGATTGGTACTTATCCTCAAATAGGGATCACAAGTCACAAAATCCAGATGTAAGGGGGGTGGCCCGTCCCATCCCCGGTCGGCCCCGGACGGCCACAGACGGTCCCGCCCTTGTCCCGGGCTTCTCCCAGTCGCTCCCGCGCCGCGGGGGTGGTCCAATTGATTTGTAGAGTCTAGAACTGAGAGGGGCGTAGCCTGCAGGGAGAGCTGCCCAGGTGGATTGAATGAGGGCGGGCGGGCGGGCGCTCCTGGGACAGGTAGTCCTGCGCCTCCGCCTGCTCGCAGCCCTGCACGGATGATTCCCAGTTAACCCCTCTGGTTCCAAAGTGCTTATGTGGTTGCTTCCACGAAGCGGGACCCGCGCAGCGTGTACCGCAAGTTGTTGCAGAAAAGCGAGGGAGGTATGGGACAGTTCTGCCTCTATCAGCGAGCTGTTCTCTGAAGAGTAAGTCACAAGAAATCCCGATGATGGTCTGTTGCAGCTGCCTTTACATCACAGCCAGTGGGGGCGTAGCCTGCAGGGAGAGCTGCCCGGGTGGATTGAATGAGGGCGGGCGGGCGCTCCTGGGACAGGTAGTCCTGTGCCTCCGCCTGCTCGCAGCCCTGCACGGATGATTCCCAGTTAACCCCTCCGGTTCCAAAGTGCTTATGTGGTTGCTTCCACCAAGCGGGACCCGCGCAGCGGGTATCGCAAGTTGTTGCAGAAAAGCGAGGGAGGTATGGGACAGTTCTGCCTCTATCAGCGAGCTGTTCTCTGAAGAGTAAGTCACAAGAAATCCCGCCGATGGTCTGTTGCAGTTGCCTTTACATCACAGCCAGTGGGGGCGTAGCCTGCAGGGAGAGCTGCCCAGGTGGATTGAATGAGGGCGGGCGGGCGGGCGCTCCTGGGACAGGTAGTCCTTCGCCCCCGCCTCAGCCTGCTCGCAGCCCTGCACGGATGATTCCCAGTTAACCCCTCCGGTTCCAAAGTGCTTATGTGGTTGCTTCCACGAAGCAGGACCCGCGCAGCGGGTACCGCAAGTTGTTGCAGAAAAGCAAGGGAGGTATGGGACAGTTCTGCCTCTATCAGCGACCTGTTTTCTGAAGAGTAAGTCACAAGAAATCCCGCTGATGGTCTGTTGCAGCTGCCTTTACATCAGAGCCAGTGGGGGCGTAGCCTGCAGGGAGAGCTGCCCAGGTGGATTGAATGAGGGTGGGCGGGCGCTCCTGGGACAGGTAGTCCTGCACCTCCGCCTCCGCCTGCTCGCAGCCCTGCACGGATGATTCCCAGTTAACCCCTCCGGTTCCAAAGTGCTTATGTGGTTGCTCCCACGAAGCGGGACCCGCGCAGCGGGTACCGCAAGTTGTTGAGGAAAAGCGAGGGAGGTATGGGACAGTTCTGCCTCTATCAGCGAGCTGTTCTCTGAAGAGTAAATCACAAGAAATCCCCTCAAGGTGGAGGCGCAGGACTACCTGTCCCCTCAATTTTCCGCATATCAAACAACCCATACTTCGGCCAACATAACTCAGGATCCTTTCGCGTGTATTTCCTCCACAACGTACTGTACATTATGGAGGAAAGACCATATTTCACATACATTTCTCGATGAGGCGTCCATTCTGAGGGAGCCGGCTGCGATTCCTCAAGTTTTAACCAGTTATCTCCACAAAAGCAGCACAACCTATGAAGTGCACTAAGAGCAGGCATGCCAAAAATAGTGCAGAATGTGCAATATTATAATCAAAGTAGCACTTAAGGTATCTGTAATACGTTGTGCCGTTCAAATCAAAATCGTATCATGGAGAAAAATCTCCCCATTACCTGCCTATATGTATTGCAACACATATATTTCACATACACATACACATACACATCAGGGACTGGTCCTTCCATAATTGCCACAGCAAGCGTATCCTAAAACTGCCTTTCCACTCACAGGCTTCCAAAACCCACAGCAAGTACCGTAGAACGGTTCCTACCACTCTAACAGGGTCCAGTCTCCAAGTGCCAAGTTCTAAATTCGGCCAAACGGCCACTGCACGGCAAGCCAACAGAAGAGATCTCAGTCGAGGACCGGCACCACCTGGATGGTCAGATCGGAAAGAAAGGAAAAAATGCCTTAGATGCCAGGACTCGGGTCTCCTCTGGCATGCGTACGCTTCCGCAGCGAGATTCCAATCCTTCATTATGACCGCTCCTTCGGGCATCGGAGTCGCCGATGAGCCCCACGTGTCGGGCGCCAATTTGTAGTAACCTCAGCTAGGCCTACTTAGTGCAAGGGTTTGCCCTTCTCTGCACAGAATCCTCGGACATTAGGAAGAAGTTGGCAATGAAACTGGAAATACAAAGACAAATTTTATTAAGCCTTTAAAGGTGGCAATACAGTCCACACAACACTCTTCAGTTTTGTATCAAGTAGTACAAAGAACTGAAGCACATGGCCCCTTTTATACACAATAAGGGGGCTGAAGAAAAGGCGGTACATAAGACAAGAGCAGATTTATGACCATACAGGGACATTTTAGAAGGCACAATCGATAGATGGGCGGAGCTAACAGTCTCCGATCACATTCCTGTCTGGAACCAATTAATTAACGGTCACTAATCCTACTGCACATGTCTGGACATGTTGGAAGTGGAGACTGCTAAAAATAGCCTGTTGCCAGGCAGACTCCAGGCGCAATGAACAAGGAGGTAGGACCAAACGCATGGCGAGCACATGGCAATGTATGGCATACAAAATGGCTGCTACAAATTCAAGATGGATTCGGTACATGTGTTACAATAATGGTTAAACAAAACATATTGAAACATGTCTTCTGCTAATGCTTAACTTAATCGCTGTTAATTTACAACACTGTGGCACTTACTGGAGGTACCTGTAGGGCTAGTTGGCCCCTAGGGGACCTCTGGATTGAAGAGGAATTAATTCCCCAACTTAAAACACGCCAGAGGGCGTGCTTGCACAAAGGTCACATCACATTCGCGCCCCCTACCTTCACCACTGTGCAAACGTGCCCCGTAGCGCTGTCAGGATTGGCAGCAGCGCAAGAATAAAGAACGCCACTAACCTTGTTCTTGTGCCAAGCGGAGACGATGGTCGAAGCTAAGCCCCCCAATCTCTCCCGACACGACCCCCAGCGAGAGGAATACACTCCCTGCGTGAACTCGTGCCCCTGGGGAAAAGGGGAAGTGGATAAAATAATAAAGAGGTTGTGGTTTCTGTATACCTCTCTAGGGCGTGGTAGGCACTCTGCACTGTGTCGGAAAGGACATCCAATTCTGTATAACAGGGCGACAAAACAGAAAATTACTCACTATTCTGTTAGCTATGGATACAAGGTATTGTTCTGTCCCTCCTCCAACTGACCAAAGTTCCATTAACTCGAGCAGTTATTCGGATTCCTCAACTAACTTTGAATCCAAAGATCAGAAAGAACTTCCGCCCAATATCTGAGGATTAATATCAGCGTCCAATCACTTCCCCAAAAGGTTCAAAGTCTTAGAATGCTGCCAAACACAAAATCATAAAAAGTCACCAGAAAAAGATTCTTTACTTCCTTTCGAACAAAGCCTTGTTGCAGTCACAACACAGTTTCCATGGAATTTCCAATTGTTCCAAAACTTATTCTTAATTCCGAGCTAAGGTCCAGCTCTTTCCAAACAGGCTCCCACGGAAATGAAAATACAATGTGCCCACAAAACACTAAGGGAACATTTCCTAATACTGAAAGTAAGTGTGCCGCACGCGTCTTTCAGTCAGACTCAACGAACAGCACAAATGCTTTCTTTTACTCACGTGCCATTGAAACGCGACTCTGCTCGTTTAAGTGCAACGCGGCTTCTCTTTCGACAAGGAACAAGGTCGATACGAAGGAGACGAGCCCGCTCTCCTTCGACAGGTACTGCGTGACGATTGTCTCACACACTCTCCGACATCCTCAGAGGTCAAGGTTTCACCAGGTTCAATACAAGAAAACAGAGGCTCGAATCTTCATGCTGGAATCCGGCGGGGAATACCATGCGCCATTCTTCTCCAGCAGCAGGTTAATTGACAAGCACCTTACCCCTGTGGAGGAGGGACTTATGTCTGTAGAGAAGACCCCAAGGCATCCTGGTAGCTGTAGTCCTAAGGACGTTTCCCGTTTTTCGTACATAGTAGGGAAGCAGCCCTTGCGACCTTGAAATCGCTACAAGCGCGTTCTAAGTTGAGGGATTAAGTCCCCTTGCATACTGGGGGTCCCTGGGGGCAAACTAGCCCACCAGGAACCTCCAGTATGCATCAGAGGGCTGCATTGCAGAGAGGTGTAAAAAGGGGCGTGGCCTTATTACACCTCTCTGCGACTCAGCCCCCTGGTGCGTTTCCAGAACGGGAACTTAATCCCCTTGAATACTGGGGTTCCCTGGGGGCCAACTAGCCCACCAGGAACCTCCAGTCTGCGCCAGGGGGCTGCGTGGCAGAGAGGTGTAAAAAGGGGCGTGGACTCATTAAACCACTCTGCAACGCAGCCCCTGGCGCGTTTCCAGAGGGGGAACTAAATACCCTTGAATACTGGGGTCCCTGGGGGTCCCTGTGGGGCAACTAACCCATCAGGAACCTCCAGTATGTCATTTGAGATGTCATCAGTGATGTCATCAGTGATGTCACTGACCATGTCATGAATGATGTAATATGTGACATCATCAGCTGTGGATTGCGGGCGCGCGAGTTATAGTGAGTTCAACTAACTACAACGTGGGAATTTCAATGGTTTTGTATGAGTAAAATGTCCAGCTAACTATAACTGGTGTTAAACCTATGGTTTTTTCAGTGAATTTCAAAGGTTTTTTAAATGCCAATTCCTTACTATATTGAGTTGTAACCTACGATTTTTAAAGTGAATCATTTTTTTTAGTAGCTGTTTTTTATAACTATTAATTATTATTTAATTTTTTTATCTAAAATTAATTTTTCAATGTATTTTTCCTGTAGGTTTTTTTTTCATCATTTTGTCTCGGTGCGCTCAGGGTGCACGCACCGGTGAGCTTACCCGAGAGCGCAGCGAGAGCGCTATTTCTGCGTGCGAGAAAAAAAAAGTTTGTATTTAAAGTAAAAAATAATGCAAGACATTTAGTGGCATACTTATAAAAGTACTATTTTTGATTTTAAATACCCGTATTTTAACTTTAAACGTATTTCCGAAAAGATAGCAAAATGTCATTTAGGCGCGCTGCGTAAGTGCTTCCGGAAGCGCTTACGTTCATGCCGCGTAAGCACCCCCGGAAGCGCCTACGTTCGTGCCGCGTAAGCGCCCCCGGAAGCGCTCCGGTGCGCGTAGCGTAAGCGCGTCAAGTCATGTGACATTAATATGACACTTTTCATTGGTTCTTTACAGCTTTTTTTACAACTAATGAAAACCCCACCCATTTCCTTCACTACCTCTTTCACTTTGGAGAGAGCAAGACCTGTTCCCTGTTTCTTTAGAAAGAATGGCTGCAAGACCACCTAGCAGCAGTGAGGACTCTGATGGGTTTATCCAGGAAGAAACTCCTCAAAAAAAGGTGAAGGAGCACTTTATCTGGAAATCTTTTACTATTCCACCAGGAGAGAAAAAGGTTAATGCTCCAAAAGTGGAGTACAAAATTTGCTAAACTGTTCTTTCCCAGGGTGACCCTATATGAAAATATAGTTTTGGCAACTCAAAAATGATCAGGCACGTTCAAAGGAGGCACCCCCAGAACTATGCCCGGGAGAGTGTCAGAGACCTGGCACGTAATCCCCCAAGAGATGGCGCCTCAACTTCCACTGGAGGACAAACATCATCGGGGAGAGGAAGATCAGTGGAGCTGATTCCCAACATTCAGCCTGTTTTCAGCGACATCAACATTCGTTGTAAGCAGTGTAATGAACTGCTTTGTGTTGGAGAACAGAGTATCCTCCTGATTGTTCGCAAAAGGGAAGAACACCGCTGCCCTCCCCAGCCCTAATTTTTCCCCATTTTTTTGCTCCTGTTGAGCAGTTTGGCATTCCCTAATTTGTTTTTGTTCTGATAAAAATACCCAAAAAAATTTAAAACGTTCGTAAAAAGGAAAAGAAAACTAAAAACGAAGAAAAAAACAAGTTCTTTTTAGAACTATCTCCAATTCTCCAAAAAGAGCTATATTCTTTATATATTGTGAAGGAGTGAGTGAAGTGGTGAGCTCAGGGTGCGCGTACCGGTGAGCGTACATGGAAATGCACTCAGCGCTTACCCCGCGAAAATTGCAAAAAAAAAAGGTTTTTTACCATTCAGGGTCCTTCTAGGCCCCGCTCAGAAAACCTAGTGGGTCAGAGGGTGTGTATCCTTCCCCCTTTTAAACATTTCTCCCTTTTTATTTTCACCTCTTGTGTCTCGATTCTACCGAGACACAAGAGGGCGGACTCTGAACTGTTTAGAATCTTGACAGACATCCGACAGCCAATCAGCTTTCCGCTCACGCGCTCCCGTAGCGTGCCGGGTGCTCTCCCCGGTACGCATACTGCTGAGCGCTTGGAGGGCGCCTATAGATATATATGTGTTTTTGAAGTTAATTTTCAAAAAAATCACCGGAGCAAATTTCACCAAATATAGCAAAGGCACATCTGGGTACCAGTCCCTACAATTTTGCAAAGTTTTACGTAATTCTGTTCAGCAGTTCGGGCTGTAGCCGTGTCAGAACGTCCTATGGAAAATTGCATGGGGAAAACAGGCTTTGGGACCCCCTTTTTTTCTCAGCCCCCACTTCACAAATCCGCCCTAATCTTTCAGGGAAGGAGCGGAGTGGAGCTGGCCAAAATTTTGGAAAATTACACGCAAATTCCTCAACCGGCACTAAAGTTATTCCCAATAGAATGTTGCGGATTTCCTATGGTAGCTAGGTCCTAACTGTAACTACCTACTGGCGACCGCCAGTAGGTAATATATATATACATATATAAAATACTCCGCTGCCAAAAACTGAAGGACCAGCACTCGCGTCAGTGTAATCCCGTTTAGGATTTATTCGTGCAAAATAAATGCAAAACAACAGACGCGTTTCAGCCTTAGCTTTCGTCAGTGGATATATATATATATAGATATATATATATATTCACTGAAAAAAACATAGGTTTAACACCAGTTATAGTTAGCTGGACATTTTACTCATACAAAACCATTGAAATTCCCACGTTATAGTTAGTTGGACTCACTATAAATTGCGCGCCCGCAATCCACTGCTGATGATGTCACATATTACATCATTCATGACATGGTCAGTGACATCACTGATGACATCACTGATGACATCATCCAGTGAATGTGTGTTTCTGTATAGTAATAATATGTTTTACATATTGAAGAATGAGTGTATGTATGAGTGCGTGAATAAAGAATTTAGTAGGTGCGTGACTGACTGTATGAGTGAGTGATTAAATGTGTCTTACTGAATGCATAGGTTAGTGACTAAACTGTCTAAATATGTGCATCATTATGTCTGTTGTTGTGTAAGCTGCTGCATGTGTTGATTAGTAGCTATATGAGTGGCTATATGGGTTATTGATTGGTTGCCCAAGTATTTGTATATGAGGGTGAGTGTGTGTGGGGGTGGCTGGGAGGTGTGTGACTCTGTGCATAGATGTGTGAGCAGTTGATTCACTTGGTATATGGGTTCAAGAGTGCCTGTGGAAACAGCTGTATGGGCGGTTGACTGTGTGCATGGGTGTTTTGGTGAGTGAATGGATATCTCAGTCTTACATCTCCAAGTAAGTACATATGTAAAACACAGTGCATGTGAGAGTTGGCAAATATTAATGACTATACATGAGAGCCTGTGATTGCATAAGTGACTGTATAGATCAATGTGTACTTGTATCAGTGATTGTAAATGAGAGAAAGTATGTGTTAGTATATGTTTGAATAAGTAAGGTTATGTGTGTATAACTGTATAGATAAGGAAATAGGAGTGTGATTGATTTCATTACAAGACCGGAGGCTACCATTATGCAAATACTTTTATTTGCTGCCCAAACATGCAGCCCTTTAAAGAATACTATTACATCACAATAAATAGAACTTTAACACATAACAACTAGGATGAGCAGGCTCCTATCTTCCTCTTTTGTTCGCTGCTCTGACACAGATAAGTACTACCTTCTAGCATACCATTTTAACTTATTTATGAATATTCTGATATATTTTACATGTATTTTATGAAACTCTATGATTACTAAATATCTTTTTGCTTGATTATTAACATTTACCAAGAACCTACTTTAATATTGTTTATTTCCACATTAGATGTCCCCGTCCAATTTATGGTCGGGATTAGCCTTTCCTTAGGATTAGTCTTCTTTATTTCATTTAACTAGAGATTAGTTTCATGGTAAGTATTAGTCTGTAGTCTGTTACTGCGTTATTGTTGAACTCTGTATGGTAAGTATTAGTATATTACTGCTTCATTGTTGAACTCTGCGTCATTGTTGAACTCTATATGCCACAAATAAGGACCCCTAAATGATTTTCATAGCGTAAACCTTCTTTTAAAAAAAAAACGCTAACGCAAAAGCGCCGACATATATATTTAACCCCCGTGTCTCTTAGCAACATAGAGACAACGGGTACACGGTACCTTAACGTCATGCGCATGCCCCATTATGACTGAATGCCTCACGCGTCTCCTAGCAACTAGCTAGGAGACGCGCTAATGAAGATCGCCCTCGCGCTTACATGCGCGACTGAGATTTGTGGAAATCTCATGAAGATCAGCCTCGCGCCTTCAGATCTGTTAAAACTCTCTTCCTGGTCTCCATGACTACATCTCTCTAACGAGACTGTAGCGGAGACGGAGCACGAAGAGCCTTAACGAAGCAAAACCATTTTAAAACGATAACAATATTCACGATATTATTACTAGAAAAAGATTTACTTCTGACAGAGGATCGCCATCTACTGGCCTTTATTAGAATCGACGCAAGAGTTTCTCTGAGATAAGTGACTAACTCACGCTTAATAAGAGTCTTTTCCTGGTTTTTTTCAAGCATACCAAGCATACTACTTTATAATAACCCTTGAAGGGATTATTTAAACCATATAATTAACCCTTAAAAGGATTATTTAGACCTGTAAGGTGTTTATTTAGAAACTTATAACCAATCTGGTGTTTTTTATTACATTTATCGTCATGGAAGACAATACCAGTGATGTTAATGTGTCCCCTAAAGAAAAACAACTTTTGCCTGACAATATTAAAGACCTCTTTAGAGAAGAATTTAGATCTTCTATTAAAGAGGCCGTGGAAACTGCTCTCTCAAAGAAAAAGAGAGTCTCGCCTACGGAGGAGAATTATTTCTCCCTATCAGATGGGGAATCCCCTTCTACATCTGCAGGGCAAAAAAAGGAAAAATCATTCTATTGAAGCATCCAAAAATGCATGTGAGTTTGGTGGCCCTCGCGCCACAAGAGTCATTGGTGCTCCTTGCAGCACAATAGATAGACCTCAATTACTTGAGGCAAGGACAAGAGGTGTCCCTAGCGGATTGGTGTCACTACAACGCAGGCTATTACAACGCCTGCTGTTACAACACGATTTTTACATCGCATACCACTACAACGCATAGTGCTTTTAGGCGCTGGATAGTGAATTATTTAATTTACTATTCCAACTCCAGTCCCCGTGGATAGTAGGGAAGGTGTTGGATAGTAAATTAAATATATTCCCTATCCTAGAGCGCCCCCCAGCGCAATGCGTTGTAATGGTTTGCGTTGTAATGGTTGCGATGTAATGGTAGTGCATTGTAATAAATGCGTTGTAAGTGATGTTCCCCGTCCCTAGCGGCACAATAGAAGGCGGTACCCTCTACGGGACAAATGATTTTAACGACTATTTGGAAAGTCAATCAACAGATTATGATGACTGTGACGAATTTATATTTGACCCTCAAGACTCTTTTGAAGATATTGACGAGGATTTAGAACAACCTTCTACTTCTACCTCAGTCAAAGATCCGCTTGGTGGGGAAATGTTTAACCCCACTACAATCCGTCATCCTCGTAGCACTGAATGGTGGCCTATGAATCATGTTGGGAAATACCTATCACAATGGGTTAGAAAGCCCCTTGATATCAATACCCGTAATCTCTTAAGGAATGAATGCCCTCGTCCCTCTTCGGAGGACAAGATTTGTAATACACCTAACCTTGATCCTGAGCTAATCACCTTCCTGTTCAAATCAGGAAGGGATCCTAGAAAAGGAATCGAAAGATGCCTTAAACAGGCTCAGGATAAACTGCTTGATGTAATGGGACCACTTTCTAAAATTCTGGACATGACGGAAGAAGCTAAAGCTAATGACTCACCTATAGACATCGAAGTACTTCGAGAATGGTCACAACGCGCCATTTGCCTTATCGGCAATGCTAACGTGAATCTAATTAGCGAACGTAGAAAAGCTGTTCTCTTGAGGATGAACCCTAAACCAGCTGATCTCTCTGCTAGTGAAGATATGTCCAACACCAAAGGGCTCTTATTTGGAGACAACTTTGTTAAAACGCTCGGGAAGTATGTCTCCACCTTCAACGCCTTTAGTAGGGCACAATCAGCCGCACCTCATCCCGGTCCCAGTTTTTTCAAGACAACAGAGGCTATCGTCCCTATAGAGGTTTCCGTGGAAGCTCAAACTTCTATTCACCAAGACGAAGGGGCTCAAGATCCCATGGTGGCAGACCTCGATCATCCAATCAAGCAAACTACGGTAAGGTTAACCCCTTCTATCCCCTTAAAGGTGGCAGGAAGATTGAGACAATTCAAAAAGAATTGGCTTCGAGTTACCCAAGATCAATGGGTTTTGGAAACTGTTGTGGGATTCAAAATAGAATTTTTGGAAGAACCCTTTCAGGAAAGAGCTCCCAGAGAACTAATTTTAGACGAGGAAAATTCGAAATTAATAGAGACAGAGATCTCCCAAATGTCAGAGAAAGGGGCTATTATAAAAATTCCACTTTCAGAGTTAACGAAAAGCTTTCTGACTTCTATCTTTTTAGTCAAAAAGAAAGACAAGGGCTGGCGACCTGTTATAAATTTAAAGAATCTGAACAATTTTCTAATCTACAGACACTTCAAGATGTTGGGTATCCATCTTTTGAGAGACATCCTTCAGACCAAAGACTGGTTAGTGAAATTGGATCTGAAAGATGCCTATTTCACTATTCCCATGCATGAGGATTCTCGCAAATATCTCCGATTTACTTGGAAAGGAACTCTCTACCAGTTCCAATGTCTTCCCTTCGGTTTATCTTCAGCCCCTTGGTGTTTCACCAAGGTTCTTCGTCCGGTGGTCAGTTACCTAAGGGAAAGGGGGATTCGTCCTATAATTTATTTAGACGATATCCTCATCATGTCTCAAGACAAGACAGAAATTCTGAAACATTTAGATATCACTATGAATCTCCTTCGAGACTTGGGTTTTATCATAAATTTGGAAAAATCTAGTTTAACCTCAACTCAAGAAATAGAATTCTTGGGTTTCAAAGTCAACACTATTCTATCCAACCTGATTCTTCCCCACCAAAAGGTTGTCAAGATCAGGAAACACGTCTCTTACGTTCTTTCAAAAGATATTATCCGTTTGAAAGACCTAGCCAGGGTTTTGGGTCTCCTTTCAACTTCAATTCAAGCAATCTCTCCGGGCCCACTTCATTACAGGGGTTTGCAGAGATTGAAAGCTCAAGGCCTGCGAAAAGTTCTTTGGTACGAAGATTCTCTTCCCCTTTCAGAAGATGCTCGAGAAGACCTGCATTGGTGGTTAAACAACCTCCAAGCTTGGAACGGAAAAGCTATATTTGGAAATGTACCAGATTTTATCCTAGAATCAGATGCCAGCAACCGTGGTTGGGGTGCTCGTCTGAACGACCTAGAAACCGGTGGGAGATGGTCTTTTTCAGAACAATCCCTCCACATAAACTCTTTAGAAATGTTGGCAGCCTTAAATGCCCTTATGAGTTTCAAAGAAGTTCTGAAGAACTCCAACACTTTAATCCGTTTGGACAATTTTTCAGCCGTCTCTTACATAAATCGTTTGGGTGGCGCGAAATCCAAAAGTCTCTCTGTTATCGCAAAGAAAATATGGTATTTCTGTTGGGAACACAAAATCACCCTCAGGGCAGATTACATTCCCGGTTCGTTGAATCTGAGAGCAGACTGGAATTCACGTTTTCTCCACGATTCCAGCGATTGGATGCTGAATCCCAGATTTTTTCATCTAATTCAAGAAGTTTGGGGCCCAATCCTGTTAGATCTATTTGCCAGCCGACTGACGAATCAAGTTCAGAAATACTTCAGCTGGAGACCAGACCCAAATGCGTCGGGAGTAGATGCCTTTCTCCAACCTTGGGAAGGGACGAAGGGCTGCTACTCCTTTCCTCCTTTCTCAATGATTCAGAGATTGTTGTGGAAAGTGAGATTCGAATCATGCAACATAATTCTGGTGACTCCCTTTTGGAAATCCCAAGTATGGTTTCCCGGTGTAATGGAATTGGTGGTAGACTTCCCATGGTTAATCCCTTCTTGCCCGGGTCTTCTAATAGGCCCAGACGGAGAAGAACATCCTTTAGTCTTGGAGGGGAAAATGAACCTTCTTGTTTGGAGGATATCAGGGATTCAGGGAGATATTCTGAACTTTCGGGAGAAGCTAAAAGCTTACTGGAAGAATCATGGGCCCCTGGGACCAGAAAGAGATACAGAGGAATTTGGAACAAATGGTCTGGTTGGTGCCTTGGAAGGGATTTGGATCCCGTTCAATGTCCTTTACAATACGTTGCTAATTACCTCGCTCATCTCTTTGAGTCAGGTCTTTCCTTTAGAACCATCAACTGTTACAGGTCAGCCATCTTTTCATGTCATTGTTTGATTAATAACCTTGCTATCGGAAGTAATCCACTAATCAAAAGGGTCATGAAGGGTATTAGACTTAGGAGACCTCCTAGAGCTCGCTATGAATTCCTTTGGGATGTTAATCTTATTTTTAACCTTTTCATGTCCTGGCCTGTTAATCAGTTACTTTCCCTTAAAAGAATTTCAATGAAATTAGCAACCCTATTGTGTTTAATTTCCTTCAGGAGGGTGTCTGATATTAAAGCTCTTGATCTTTCCTACAGATTTTATTCTTCTGAAGGTGTTCATTTCGATATTTGGAAAAGAACGAAAACAATGTCAGAATCTATCTTCTATCCCTTCTTTCATGAATGTGAAAAATTGTGTGTTGTTAATTGCATGAATTGTTATGAAAATAAGATTTCAGTTTTTAGACCTCCTGGATGTGATCAACTACTTTTATTTTTTGTTAGACCTTTTAGGCCAGTGTCATCTGCAACTTTAGCAAGATGGATACGCCTGATTATGCATGAAGCAGGTGTAGATCTATCTAGGTTTGGTGCTCACTCTTCTAGAGGTGCAATGGCTAGCAAAGTCTTTTGGGCTGGAGGTTCTCTGCCCGAAATACTTAAAGCCGCAGATTGGTCTAATGCAAGTACCTTCTCGAAGTTTTACTTGAGACCGATAGAACATGTTAGCGGTGCAGCTTTGCATGGCTTTAAACATGCATAATGGTAGCCTCCGGTCTTGTAATGAAATGTCGATTCTCCAATTAACATGTAGAGAGAATCTTGATTTCATTAACTCCTTGGACGCTCATGACGAGCTCAGCTCGTCATGGTGTACACCTCCATACACTCATGACGAGCTGAGCTCGTCATGAACAATGGAATATCCAAAATGTCAGCACAGGAGGAAACTAACACTAGCATCGATATGGTTAAAGACATACGGAGGCTAACATTATCCCACCCTCCTCTCCCTCAGAGGTTTGGGTTAATTGATGTTAATGTTTTCTCATTACATCTGAAAATACAATTATTGTCTCTTACCTTTTTCACTATATGATATTTTTTTGTTCCTTCTCAGATAACAATCTTAAGGAATAGTTGTTTCGATGAAATCTCTTCACTGTACTCCTGTGTCATCGCAGCCCACGAGGAAGATAGGAGCCTGCTCATCCTAGTTGTTATGTGTTAAGGTTCTATTTATTGTGATGTAATAGTATTCTTTAAAGGGCTGCATGTTTGGGCAGCAAATAAAAGTATTTGCATAATGTTAGCCTCCGTATGTCTTTAATGAAATCAAGATTCTCTCTACATGGTAATTGGAGAATCGACATTCTTTGCATGACTGACTAGGTGTGTGAGTAACTCCATGGATGAGTGGCAGTGTGTGAGTATCTCTATATGTGTATGAGTGCATATGATAGTGTTGTATTGATGAGTGACTGTATGTATGAGTGATTGTATGGTTGAATGAGTGGATGTGTGTGTATACTTAGGAATCAGTGAGTGCGTATGTAGTAACTGGTATTGGTGTGTCAATGGTTTCTAGAATGGTAGTCTGCATTTAACTCTGGATATATCAAAAGTTAGATTAGAGTGTGAGGAGGTGCATCGTATTATCACATCAATGATGTCATCAGTGATGTCATTAGTGATGTCATTTGAGATGTCATCAGTGATGTCATCAGTGATGTCACTGACCATGACATGAATGATGTAATATGTGACATCATCAGCAGTGGATTGCGGGCGCGCAAGTTATAATGAGTCCAACTAACCATAACGTGTGAATTTCAATGGTTTTGTATGAGTAAAATGTCCAGCTAACTATAACTGGTGTTAAACCTATGGTTTTTTCAGTGAATTTCAAAGGTTTTTTAAATGCCAATTCTTTACTATAACGAGTGTTAAACCTATGTTTTTCTCAGTGAAATTCAAAGGTTTTTTAAATGCTAATTCCTAACTATAACAAGTGTTAAACCTATGGTTTTTTCAGTGAATTTCAAAGGTTTTTTTAAACCTAATTCCTTTGTCTATCGAGTTTGCAACCTACGATTTTTAAACTGAATTTTCTTTATTACCTGTTTTTTATAACTATGATTTATATATTTTTTTCACAAAAATAAGTTTTTCAATGTATATTTCTTTTTTTTTTATCATATTGTCTTGGGGCGCTCAGGGTGCGCGCACCTGTAAGCTCACCCGAGAGCGCAGCGTAGGCGTCATGTCTCCGTGTGGAAAAAAAAGTATGTATTTAACTAAATATTTCTGTAGCATACTTATAAAAGTAGTATTTTTGATTGTAAATACCCGTATTATAACTTCAAAAGTATTTCCGTAAGGTTAGCAAAACGTCATTTAGACGCGCCGCGTAAGCGCCCCCGGAAGTGCCTACGTATGTGCCGCGTAAGCGCCCCCGGAAGCGCTCTAGTGCGCACAGCGTAAGCGCGTCAAGTCATGTGACCTTAACATGACTCTTTTCATTGGTTGTAAACAGTTTTTTTACAACTAATGAAATCCCCACCCATTTCCTGCACTTCTTCTTTCACTTTGGAGACAGCAAGATCTGCTTTTGTCTGTCCTACCATTTTGTGTAAAGAATGGCTACCAGAACACCCAGCAGCAGTGATGAGTCAAATGGATTCATTGATGAAGAGCCTCCTCAGCCCAAGGTCAAGTAGCATTTTACCTGAAGGATTAAAAAAGGTGAATGCTCTCAAAGTTGAATGCAAAATCTGCCAAACTTTGCTTTCCCGAGGAGACCCTAGAAGGAAGTACAGTTTTGGCAACTCAACAATGATTCACCACATCCAACGCAGGCACCCCCAGAACTATGCCCGGGAGAGTGTCCGAGACCTGGCACGTAATCCCCAAAGGGATGGTGCCTCTACATCTACAGGAGGACCCACAACATCAGGGAGAGGACTAGCAGCGGAATTGGAGATGATTCCGAACATTCAATCTGTTTTTAGTGACATTACTATAAAGTGCAAACAATGCGATGAAATGCTTTGCTATGGTGAGCAGAGCATCAAGCAAGAGGCAAGAACACCGCTGCCTCCCCCAGCCCTAATTTTTCCCTTTTTTCTGCTCCTGTTGAGCAGTTTGTTCATAAAAAAACATAAAAAAAGAAGAAAAAAAACAGGTCTTTTTTAAACTACCTCCAATTCTTAAAAAAGAGCAGTATTATCTATTTTCTTTCTCTGTAGAATGTTGACAGACATCCGACAGCCAATCAGATTTCCGTTCGCGCACTCCCGTAGAGCGCCAAGTGCGCTCCCCGGTACGCTTACCAGTGAGCGCTTGGAGGGTGCCTACAGATATATATGTGTTTTTGAAGGTAATTTTCATAAAAGCCACTTGAGCAATTTTCACCAAACATAGCAAAGGCACATCTGCGTACCAGTCCCTACTTTTTTGCCAAGTTTGGTTTAATTCCGTTCAACGGTTCGGGCTGTAGACTTGTCAGACCGTCCTATGGAAATTAACATGGGGAAAACACGTTTTGGGACCCCCCTCTTTTTTCAGCCCCCACTTCACGAATACCCCCAAAACTTTCAGGGAAGGAGCGGAGCGGAGCTGAGCTGGCCAACATTTTGGTAAATTACAGGGAAATTCCTCAACCGGCGCCAAAGATATTCCCAATAGAATGTTGCGGATTTCCAATTGTAACTAGGTCCTAACTATAACTAACTACTGGCGACCGCCAGTAGGTAGTATATATATATTTATATATATTCAACAGGATTTCCCCACTGAAGGGGAGGGTTGGAGTCGCAGAAAGAAACAGGCGTATCTGACAATGTTGTTTGTTTGTTGGTTCTTTAAAAATGTTGAGCTGCACTCAGTACACTGACCGTGAACAAGACAGCGGACGCTGTCGAAACGCGTTGGTAGCTATATTGTTTTTGAACCCCCGATGGATCTATGAATTAAATTAAGAAAATCTGCACCAAACAAGCGATTGAAGCCTGTTTCTTTCTGCAACTCCAACCCTCCCCTTCAGTGGGGAAATCCTGTTGAATTTACAGCGGTCTGGCTCGACCGCAGGAGTAACGCGACCAGGACAAAGCAGCGCCTTACGGAGAGAAAGGGAGCCGTGTGTTGGATATTTATATATATATATGTATATATATATATATATATATATATATATACATATATATATATATATATATATATATATATATATATATTGCAGCAACTCCTCTGCCAGCCGGCATTTGCGATACAGCAAAAAAGAGGGGCACGGACCGCAATTCAGTGCACAAAATCAGTTTATTAGATTGTGCTCAGTCAGCCATTATGCGTTTCAGCACCAAAGTGCCTTGATCACATGACACGTGCATACATCACATATAGATATATATATATATATATATATATATATATATATATATATATATATATATATATATGTGTCTGAAAGAGTTTCTCAGTGGATGTGGTTTGAGAAAACACAAAAGACTTGCACTCCAGGGCCCGTGTGTGAAAGATTGTTTATTCCGTGTAAATATATACCAAGTTGTATTTAAGAATGAATGGGTGTATGAGTGTCTCAATGGAGGATTATGTAGGTGTGTGAGTGACTGTTTAAGTGAGTGATTAAATTTGTTTTACTGAATGCATGGGTTAGTGGCTAAACTGTGTGAATGTCTGTGTCAGTCTGTCTGTACTTGTATAAGCTGCTGCATGGGTTGGTCAGTAGCTACATGAGTGTCTATATGGGTTATCAATTGGTTGCCAAAGTATTTGTATGGGTGCCTGAGTATTTGTATGGGTGCATAGATGTTTGAGTGGTTGATTACTGTGTGTATGGTTCAAGAGCGCATGTGAAACCAGCTGTATGGGTGTGTAAGTGTCTGTATGGGTGTGTTGTAAGTATGGGCGGAAAATCCGTTACGCTCGCGGATTTTGCGGATTTTCGGTAAATTCGCAATCCGCGAGATTTGCGAATTTCCCGCAAAATCCGCAAATTCGCACGCAGCGGATTTATTTTTTCTTGGTGATACAATTTTGCGGCGCGCGGCGTTTATCATCGTTTGCCGAGTTGTTTTTCTCGATATTTTGCGAGTGCTGCGCCATTTTGGATCTTGCTGCGGGATCCCGCGGGAATTTGGCAAGCGCGATTATGTAATCGCGGCTTGCCAACTTTTGCAGCGAGCGTTTGTCAACGCGAGTACGCCGAGATCACGTCTCGTGGTACTTCGCAATTGCGAGCTTTGAGATGCGGCGAGCAGCAACAATCTTGCACACGCGAAAATATAAAATTTGCAATTCTGCACAAGAAATCCACCAGCAAGCAGCATAAACCTTCTTGAAATTATGATTTTTATCTGAATAACTCCTTAGGTTGACATTTGCCTGCACTTTTTTAGCGAGGAGTCCATTTTGGGGATGGGGGGAGGGGGGTGGGAGGAAGGAAGTGCCCCACAGTCATCAACTTCCTGTTCCTGTCCAGCAGGCTCCTCCCAGTGCTTTGTCCATCTCCTGGTCACTTTTCATTTGGATCTGGAGCTGGAAGGATTACTTTTTGTGGATGCTGCTGGAAATTTGGATTTGAGGCCTTTTTGACTTTCTTTGGATCACTTTTGGATTAGAAATTTTACAAGTAAGTTTGTTTGGGGCATTACAGTTGCTGCAACTACAATTTTGGAATTTTCGATTTTTGGGCTGTTTTGGGGCCTTTTGCCCAGGGGTACTCAGTGGTGGGTGGACTGAGTCTTTCTGTGGGGTGTCTTGAACTTAAACATCATGGAGGGCATGGATGGATTGGGATTGTGCTGATTTTTCAGTGATTTTCGTTTTTTGGGGCTGTACTTGTGGCCTTTTCACCAGGGGTATTTGAGTCTAGCATGGGCCTAGTCTTTCTGTGGGGTGTCTTGAACTTAAACATCATGGAGGGCATGGATGGAATGGGATTGTGCTGATTTTTCAGTGATTTTCGTTTTTTGGGGCTGTACTTGTGGCCTTTTCACCAGGGGTATTGAGTCTAGCATGGGCCTAGTCTTTTTGTGGGGTGTCTTGAACTTAAACATCATGGAGGGCATGGATGGAATGGGATTGTGCTGATTTTTCAGTGATTTTCGATTTTTGGGGGTGTTCATGGGGAGGGACAGGCCATGTGGCTGGGGGCCATTTTGAGTGCTGCTACAGGCCCTGGCCATGTGCAGGGAGGCAAGTGGCCATTTTGAATGTAGGCATTGTTGTTAGGCCTGCAACCATTTTGCCTACTTTTCAACCTTTATGACCAGGGGTAGTGAGTCTTGCATGGGCCTAATCTTTCTGTGGGTTGTCTTGAATTTAAACATCATGGAGGGCATGGATGGAATGGGATTGTGCTGATTTTTCAGTGATTTTCGTTTTTGGGGGCTGTACTTGTGGCCTTTTCACCAGGGGTATTGAGTCTAGCATGGGCCTAGTCTTTTTGTTGGGTGTTTTGAACTTAAACATCATGGATGGCATGGATGGAATGGGATTGTGCTGATTTTTCAGTGTTTTTCGATTTTTGGGGGTGTTCATGGGGAGGGACAGGCCATGTGGCTGGGGGCCATTTTGAGTGCTGCTACAGGCCCTGGCCATGTGCTGGGATGCAAGTGGCCATTTTGAATGCAGGCATTGTTGTTAGGCCTGCAACCATTTTGCCTACTTTTCAACCTTTATGCCCAGGGGTAGTGAGTCGTGCATGGGCCTAGTCTTTCTGTGGGGTGTCTTGAATTTAAACATCATGGAGGGCATGGATGGAATGGGATTGTGCAGATTTTTCAGTGATTTTCGTTTTTGGGGGCTGTACTTGTGGCCTTTTCACCAGGGGTATTGAGTCTTGCATGAGCCTAGTCTTTCTGTGGGGTGTCTTGATCTTAAACATCATGGAGGGCATGGAGGGAATGGGATTGTGCTGATTTTCCAGTGTTTTTCGATTTTTGGGGGTGTTCATGGGGAGGGACAGGCCATGTGGCTGGGGGCCATTTTGAGTGCTGCTACAGGCCCTGGCCATGTCCTGGGAGGCAAGTGGCCATTTTGAATGTAGGCATTGTTGTTAGGCCTGCAACCATTTTGCCTACTTTTCAACCTTTATGCCCAGGGGTAGTGAGTCTTGCATGGGCCTAGTCTTTCTGTGGGTTGTCTTGAATTTAAACATCATGGAGGGCATGGATGGAATGGGATTGTGCTGATTTTTCAGTGATTTTCGTTTTTGGGGGCTGTATTTGTGGCCTTTTCACCAGGGGTATTGAGTCTAGCATGGGCCTAGTCTTTTTGTTGGGTTTCTTGCACTTAAACATCATGGAGGGCATGGATGGAATCGGATTGTGCTGATTTTTCAGTGTTTTTCGATTTTTGGGGGTGTTCATGGGGAGGGACAGGCCATGTGGCTGGGGGCCATTTTGAGTGCTGCTACAGGCCCTGGCCATGTGCTGGGAGGCAAGTGGCCATTTTGAATGCAGGCATTGTTGTTAGGCCTGCAACCATTTTGCCTACTTTTCAACCTTTATGCCCAGTGGTAGTGAGTCTTTCATGGGCCTAGTCTTTCTGTGGGGTGTCTTGAACTTAAACATCATGGAGGGCATGGATGGAATGGGATTGTGCTGATTTTTCAGTGATTTTCGTTTTTTGGGGCTGTACTTGTGGCCTTTTCACCAGGGGTATTGAGTCTAGCATAGGCCTAGTCTTTTTGTGGGGTGTCTTGAACTTAAACATCATGGAGGGCATGGATGGAATGGGATTATGTTGATTTTTCAGTGTTTTTCGATTTTTGGGGGTGTTCATGGGGAGGGACAGGCCATGTGGCTGGGGGCCATTTTGAGTGCTGCTACAGGCCCTGGCCATGTGCAGGGAGTCAAGTGGCCATTTTGAATGCAGGCATTGTTGTTAGGTCTGCAACCATTTTGCCTACTTTTCAACCTTTATGCCCAGGGGTAGTGAGTCTTGCATGGGCCTAGTCTTTCTGTGGGTTGTCTTGAATTTAAACATCATGGAGGGCATGGATGGAATGGGATTGTGCTGATTTTTCAGTGATTTTCGTTTTTGGGGGCTGTACTTGTGGCCTTTTCACCAGGGGTATTTGAGTCTAGCATGGGCCTAGTGTTTCTGTGGGGTGTCTTGAACTTAAACATCATAGAGGGCATGGATGGAATGGGGTTGTGCTGATTTTTCTGGGTTTTTTTCTATTTTTTTGGGGTGTATAACTGAACTGATGTTCCTCTGTCTTCCATTGTTTTTAGGTGCACAAGACTCAAGAGAACCACCAGTGCCAGGAAGAAGTCCTGCAGCGGTGTGTGTGTGCAGCATAACGTCACGCGACGTCACATCTGGCCTCAGACAAATCTACAATTCGTGCAACTGCGGCCTGCTGTCTGACCTGCTCTGAAGAAGATGGCCCCAAAAAAAGGTCTCCGTAGCTCCTCTAGCAAGAAAGTTGCTAGTAAGGAGCAGAAGAAGCAAGTTACCAAGGAGGCTGGTGTGCCAACCGCCACGTTTTTTGGGAGCAAAAAAAAAGTACGCCTGCAGCAGCAGGATCTGCTGGGTACCAAGCTGGGAGCAGCACCCCCGCTCCATTGGGTTCAGTGCCTCCACCACCACGCCAACTTAAGTCAAAGCCCTTGAGTGCTTCAGAGGCAGTCAGTGTACTTCTCCAATCACCATCGACCAGTGATGTTGGCTCATCGCAAGAAAGTAGCAGCAATGTCCCTGAATCAACACAGGTTGTTGTAACTCATCTGACAAGTGTTGAACAACCACAGCCGCAACAACAACATGTGCAAGTAGTACAAGCCCAAGTACATGTGGAAGGAGAGGCAGCGCAAGGAGATGCGCAAGCAGAGGTGCATGGAGGGTCACAAGTGCCCACAATAGTTGTTCCTCCCGAAGTAGGGGCACATCAGGAAATTGACAATCAGACCGAGGTATCATTTGAGGAAGCCACTCCTCCTGATGATCATTCATTGTCTTCCACATCCCTAGCAAGGAAAAGATCAAGGGGGGTGTCTACATCTTCTTCAAGCCCACCTCCTACTGATGATCTGGATGACGATTGGGTACCACCACGGCAGCCTGAGAGTGAGGCACACCATGATCCGACAAAGATACCTAAGCGTAAAAGGAAGGTCATTGAAAAACTCATAGCTATGGAGTGTGATGAGGCTCAACAAGAAGTGACGCATACTGCTGCTGATGAAGCCTCTCACGACGACGAGCCAGTCATCATAAAGGTCACTGCAGCCCCAGCGGGCATGCAGCAAAGAGACATTTTGACCCTATCCCGAGAAGCTGCTGAGCGTGATGATGATGTCGACGAGGAGTCAATGGAAACACAACAATCATTGGATTTGGAGTTAACTAGTACACCAACACCTACCGCTTCCATATTTCTTCCTCGCAAGAAGGGACTTCCATCCACCTCGACCTCAATTAGTGGTGGTGAAAGTGCAAAACGTACTGAAGTTCGGCAATCCACATCCTCCACTTCATCTGGCATTAGCAGCAGGACCACCACCACCAGTATCGCCGCCTCCTCCGACCCCCAAAGACATTTCAAGTCTCCAGTTTGAGACTTCTTTAGTGTTTGCCCAAGAATGGAAAACGTAGCCATTTGTAGCAATTGTAAGCTTCGAGTTAGTCGTGGTAAGTTTGGTACCAACTATGGTACCGGAGGCCAGAGAGGTCATCTTAGGAGAGCGCACCCTGTCCAATGGTTTGCGAACCTAGAGGCGGTCAAGGAAGCCCGAATTGCACGTAATGAAAACGTTGATTTTTCATCTGATGATGACGAGGAGGAAGAAGACGATTCAAACACTTCACTTACACCCAGTACCCCTTTCAGCAGCACACCCCATGTGAGCCACACTAAGAGTGTGGGAGAGAGTGAGACATCAATGCGGAAAAGTTCATCAGCAAGCATAACTGGGTCGAAGATATCATCATCATCCCGTAAATCCTTGGTCCAGGGCAACATTAAAAAGATGTTGTTTACAGAAGCGCAATATGAACGCAATCACCCATTGACGCGTCTGTATAACACCAAGCTGGCTAAAATGCTAGCTCTGGACCTTCTCCCTTTTTCTTTTGTAGAAGGGGTTGGTTTTCTCAGTTTTCAGTCAGTTTTTAACGTCTTTATTTCGATTTTTCATCATAAAAGACACATATATACACAAAAATTACATTGTCTACAATGGGTGCAACAAAGTCATAACGATATAAATATTTAAATACATGTAATAACCAAATCAGAAAAGAAGAACAAGACAAAATCAATAAAGGAAGACAAGTGAAGTTAAGATCTCAATTAAACATACATGTAAAGATGTCAAGAGAAATGGTAAAATCATTTGAGCGTATATAAAATTAGCAGATCATCAATACTATTAAATTCATAGACCAAAAAAGCAGTCGGATAACATGATATACAAGTTGTTTAGATCATGATTTATAAACTGATTGACTTAATCCTTATCAGCCAAGCCCACCCGAGGAATTTCGCCAGTCCTATAGTTAGCCATTCAGATGTATTCGTTTTCAAGATGTACAGTGCTTCACTACTCACTCGGGTGTTTAGTCTAGTACATACAGGTTTCAGCCACTTATTACGAGGTTTGCAATAAGCAGTACAGACAAATAAAAAATGGCCTAGTGTTTCTTCACAGACGGCACAACAGGGACAGAAACTTGACTCCAGCCTCTGCCAGCCGCTAGTAAAGGCCCTCAAGGGCAACGTGCCTACACGGAACTGATGGTATAGTTTCCTGTCTAATTTTTTAAGGATAACATCCCAGTATACTTCTTTGTTAGGAACTGCTTTGTGGAGCAAGAACTGGCCTGTCAAGTTCACTTTCTCAGAAAGTGCCACGTGTTCCGTTTTTACCATGGACCAGAAAAGAAGTTTGAATTCATCCTTAGTAGGAAAGGTTTGGGAACCCGGCTCTGACCATAGCAAAGGTAGGCCCATTTCAATAAGAGTGTTCTTAATTTGCTTAAGCCACGGTATGTCACCTGCCCCTTGTTGCAGTCTCACATCCTGAAGCTCACGGGCAAACATGGCCAGTTCCGGGGTGGACCATATGCGTCTCCATAGTGCCACCATCCTATACTGGGCCTGATGTTTAATGGTGTGCATGCCCATGTCCATCAAAAGTGGAAGGACTGGTGTTGATGGGGGGAGACTAACTAAGTTACGAAGAAATATATTCTGTATCCTATCCAGGACAGCCAGGTCCACACAACCCCAAATGTCTGCCCCATACAATATGGCTGAGCTGATTTTAGCACTATAGATTTTGAGTGCGGGCAGTACTCTTTTAGTCAGGGAGCGCCGCTGCTCTTTTACTAGGCAACCAGTCAA
Organism: Lissotriton vulgaris; assembly: GCF_964263255.1. NCBI lineage: Eukaryota > Metazoa > Chordata > Amphibia > Caudata > Salamandridae > Lissotriton > Lissotriton vulgaris. Next base: position 268,107,977 of record NC_141695.1, read on the forward strand.
GCGGGCAAATTTCAGACAAAGTGCCGCTACTTGATCTTTCCATTTTAACCTATAATCCAAGGTAACACCAAGATAAGTCATTACATCGACCTGTTCCAGTCTGGACCCATTCATTAAAACATGGCCCCTCAATGGCTTTTTCTTGGTCAGGACCATGAACTTGGTTTTATTAATATTAATCTCAAGATCGTTCATATTACAAAAATCCATGAATTTGTTTATTGCAACCTGTAAACCCTTCTGCGTTTTGGCCAATATGAGAGTATCATCTGCAAAAATTAAAAGAGGGAATTTTGTCCCACCCAGTGAAGGAGCATCAGTGGGGGTGTCTGAAAGGAACTTAACCACCTGATTAATGAAGAGCACAAATAGGGTGGGGGCCAGGACACAGCCCTGCCTCACACCACGGGTCACGGGGAAGGATTCGGTAACCTGGCCCTGACGACCCCATCTGACTCTTGCAAAATTTCCCTCATGCATCCTAATGGTAAGTTCTAATAGTGCGGTAGGGACCCCCATCCTTCTCAATGCAGCCCACATCTTCCCTCTAGGGACCAGATCAAACGCTGATTTGAGGTCCACAAATGCAGCGAAGATCTTCCCGTCTCTCACTAACACAGTTTTCCAATAGATCATGACAAATCTTAATATCTGATCAACTGTGCTAATGTGTGCCCTAAAACCAGCCTGCATTGGAGACAGGATATCTACTTCTGACATCCACGTGTGAATTTTCCCCAACAACATTCTGGCTATTACTTTTTGAAGGGCGTCAATGAGGCTGATGGGGCGGTAGTTTCCCGCATCAGATCTATCCCCTTTTTTATGCACTGGCAAAATCTCCGCCCCTTTCCAGGAGTTTGGGATCCCAGTGCCCCTAGCTATAGCGTTTGCTAAGATTAATATATACGGGACCCAGTGTATTTGATCATATTTAAAGAGGTCCGCAGGGATGCAATCCATGCCGGGGGCTTTGCCATTCTGCACTTGTTTAAGAGCAGAAATAGCTTCGGTTTCGGTAAAAACAACGTGATCAAGTGAGGACAATTCAGACTGCACACTGGCATCTTCCCTAATGGTAGTAAGGGAGATCCGTTCCGTGTGGCTGAACTGCGCCTCATAATGCTTGACCCATTGCTCTGCAGGGACGTGGTTTACCGGAGTATGTAATTCCCCCGATTCTCCCCATTTCACAACCTCCCAAAATCTTTGTTGGTTAGATAAAGTGCTTGCCTGGTATAAGTCTAACCAACGCTGGTCATCCCATTTGATTTTTGCCTCTTTTAATGCTTTCTTATAATTCACCCTAGCTATCCTTATATCCGCACATGATTTGGATTTGATAGCACTTAACAGAGAGCTGTGGGCAATACTACAGGTCTTATCGTACCATTTCAGCCTAGGATGTGCTTGGGCTTTATTACTTCCTCCCTTAACAGTTTTGATAAAAAAAGACTTAATTTTATTAAAAAGAGACTCATGAATTGTCCCAATTTGGTCGAGTGGAGTACCAGCCTCAAGTATGGGTGCCATCTGTTTTGTGGCCGCTAAGACCTCCATGGCGATCCTGCTGATAGTAGCAGTGTTGTCTTGGAGCCCAGCCCATTTTACCCTTCTGCAGTCATTTGTAAGGCCAGCATCTGCTGTATCAATATTTGTAGCAGGGTTCATGCGGAGACCCTCATATACTGATAGTGATATCACCAGGGGATTATGATCACTCTCAGATCTACTGACTACTTCCATGTCCACCAACATTTTCCAGAACTCTATCTTAAGCAGAAAATAATCAATACGACTTGAGTTTGTGGAGTTATCAAATGTAACTTTTCCCATCGGGTCTGATTTGGTCCTACCATTCACTGCACGTAAGTCCCATTCAAGACAAAGACCCAACCATTGCATAACTGCCTCCGTGACTTTTTTAATAGGGGGAACAGACAAAGGGGGAATATTCCAAAGCTGATCAATTTCCCCATATCCCCCACTATCAAGGTTGGGAAACGGTTCGAAACAACAGTTGAAATCACCTGCCACCATGACACAGCTGTCACTACTAATGTCATTCAATAGGGAGTCAAGTTCAGCTACCACTCCCGCAGGCTTCCCACCTGGTATCCCTCTAGCATATATATTAAACAGAAAAAAGTCCTGGTTATTGTTATCTGTTAATTTCAGCGCTAGGATGTCATTACCCAAAGTAGGGAGTTCAGTGATGGTGATGGCTAAGGATTGTCTGATCCAAATGACTAAACCTCCTGAGGGGCGGCCCTTCGGTCCTTTGCTGGCTGGTTTATAGTAATTAAGATAGCCAACCCGATAGATAGCTTCTGTTGACCAACTTTCCTGCAGGATGATTACATCATGTAGATCCACAAAAGAGCCCCAAGCGGCCTCTGACATTTTCCCCTTTAAACCCGCTATATTCCAAGACAAGACTGCAAGGGTGTATATTGTTTTCTCTGCCATATTGGCAGTTGGGTTAACAATAGCCTTAGTAATTATCTGTCTGGGGTTACCTGACAAGAATGTTTCCCTTTTTTCCACCCTCTTAGGTTTTACGCTAGGTATGGAAACAGTCTCTACCCCTGAAACACACACATTTTTTGGAGAGCAAGTTACTACAGCGCTAGCACTCCCAGTATTCAATTGTTCTACATCAAGTCAATCCACGCCTTCTAGACCGGAAAGGGGAGCAAACCGGTTCGCAAGGTGAGGATAGAACATTGGATAGAGCGGGGTGTCGAAATGAAATCTCCCTCTGGGCCTGTCCCTTCTCGAGTGTTGAAACGGAGTGTGGGATCTATTAGCATATAAAGCTGGATAAAAATAATGCAATAGTAAGGTTTGTACGTCCCCAACTCTACCAAATCTTGGTTCCCTGCCGATGTATTCGGCAACCCAGGGCTCTCTGAAGCTGACCACCACACAATCCCCCTCAAGGTCTTTCTTACCATAACCTATCCAATCCACCCTCCTTACGTTAAGTATTTCAGGGTTTAGGTTAGGAGGGAGTGGCCGGTTTTTATTAAGCCAAAATGTAACCTTGTTATAAAGATCCTTGTGTGTTTCCCTCTTGCCCTGTACAAGCGGAGCCACGCCAGTTAAAACGATTGTATAAGGCACTGACTCCGGTGGAAGGTTCACACACTGTTTCTTTGGGATGGGTTTGGCAATGGGCTGATGGGTAGTGTTTTGGCCCCTGGCTGGTGTTGGATTTTTCTGAACCTGCTGGTTTTTTGTGGGCTTAGGCCTTGCAGGGTTCTCTGTAGAGGCTACTTTCTTAAGAGCGGGTCCAGTTTTTTGCGGGGCCTTTGGTTTAGAAGCTCCTACTTGTGTGTTATTACCCCCCGCTTTATTATTTGTCACAATCATGGGCTTCGGATTGGACGGAACAGGAGGGGACAGACCAGCTCTTGCTAAGCTGGAGAGAATTCTGTCAGAAGTCGCTATATTATCCTTCACTACAAATCTAAGGTGTCCATTTTTGTGTTTAACAACCTTGTCCTTTCAAAGAGAGGTAAAAGAAGAGATTTGAATAGCAACTCAATTTTAGCCAAAAATATCTCTTCTGTAATGCTAATCATAGTCATAGTCTCACCCCCCCCTTGTTGGGTAGTAGCGTTAGTATTAGGTGGCTGTAGGGGCGAAGCTGAGGCATTTACCACCCCCTCAGTTTGTTCCTCCAGATCTGGTGAGGCAACCCTCTTGCGTTTCCCAGGATTCTGAGTCGGTGTCTGTTCTAATAGGGAAGGAGAATCCATTAGATCATTACTAATGTTGAGTTTTGGAGAGTCTGAAAGACCAGAATTATCCCCGGACTGATCTAAACAAATGGTCCCACTGTTAGGTAAGTTCTCATGTGCAGTATTAAAAACATTTTCCTGGTTAGAAATCGTTATCTCCCCAGTATGAATCTCAGAAACAGGTGCCAACATTACATCTACATTACTATCCGAGTTCAACGTGGAGAGTGGGACAGGGGAGACAGCCTCGCTTATTTTACCTAGTGAAGAACGCTTGCCAGTAATAATATCAAGCGAAAGGCGTTTTTCAACTAAGGCGATCTCCTTCTCTAATATGGCAGTTGAACGTTTAAAAAATTGATCAATTGTACCAGTAAAGGTACCATTAGAGGTGGAGACCTGAACCTGCCTCTCCTTGCCAGATCTTAGGGTCATTTTTGTTATTCTTTTTAGGGTACAGCAGACAGGAATATTACCAACCTTAATACTCAGTTAGCAAAGCCACTCAGGACACAATGTTAATCTTTCCAAATAAAGGGACTTTAACGTCACTATGAACACAAAATAAAACAGTATAAATATAACCAAGGTACAATTTAAGGAGAGTAGTAAGGAAGGAAAATGTTAATAATGGGGCCCAGCCCGGCCTCCTCCGGCCCCGGACGGCCACAGACGGTCCCGCCCTTGTCCCGGGCTTCTCCCGGGACGCTCCCGCACGCTCCCGCGTAGCGGGTAGTTACCTTCACTTAAGTAGGAAGTCCATAGGATTAAAGGCGGGGCGTGGTGATGGCCAGGGAGAGCGGCCAGCTGGTCAGAGGCGCGGTGTGCAGGGACTTCTGGGATTGGAAGTCCTGCCCCGCTCGCTCGCAGCCCTGGTCCTCCCACGCAGATGTGACACAGATTACCCTCGACCTCTGGGGCGCAGCGGGACCCGCGAAGCGGGTTCCGCAAGTCGTAAAGGGCTGACAGGGTCCAAAAAGAGTGTCCGTGGAAAGCAGCAACAGGCAGCAAACAACAAGGGTTTCCCACGTCGGAAGGTCAATTACCGCCCTTTAAAGGATTAAAGGCGGGGCGTGGTGATGGCCAGGGAGAGCGGCCAGCTGGTCAGAGGCGCGGTGTGCAGGGACTTCTGGGATTGGAAGTCCTGCCCCGCTCGCTCGCAGCCCTGGTCCTCCCACGCAGATGTGACACAGATTACCCTCGACCTCTGGGGCGCAGCGGGACCCGCGAAGCGGGTTCCGCAAGTCGTAAAGGGCTGACAGGGTCCAAAAAGAGTGTCCGTGGAAAGCAGCAACAGGCAGCAAACAACAAGGGTTTCCCACGTCGGAAGGTCAATTACCGCCCTTTAAAGGATTAAAGGCGGGGCGTGGTGATGGCCAGGGAGAGCGGCCAGCTGGTCAGAGGCGCGGTGTGCAAGGACTTCTGGGATTGGAAGTCCTGCCCCGCTCGCTCGCAGCCCTGGTCCTCCCACGCAGATGTGACACAGATTACCCTCGACCTCTGGGGCGCAGCGGGACCCGCGAAGCGGGTTCCGCAAGTCGTAAAGGGCTGACAGGGTCCAAAAAGAGTGTCCGTGGAAAGCAACAACAGGCAGCAAACAACAAGGGTTTCCCACGTCGGAAGGTCAATTACCGCCCTTTAAAGGATTAAAGGCGGGGCGTGGTGATGGCCAGGGAGAGCGGCCAGCTGGTCAGAGGCGCGGTGTGCAGGGACTTCTGGGATTGGAAGTCCTGCCCCGCTCGCTCGCAGCCCTGGTCCTCCCACGCAGATGTGACACAGATTACCCTCGACCTCTGGGGCGCAGCGGGACCCGCGAAGCGGGTTCCGCAAGTCGTAAAGGGCTGACAGGGTCCAAAAAGAGTGTCCGTGGAAAGCAGCAACAGGCAGCAAACAACAAGGGTTTCCCACGTCGGAAGGTCAATTACCGCCCTTTAAAGGATTAAAGGCGGGGCGTGGTGATGGCCAGGGAGAGCGGCCAGCTGGTCAGAGGCGCGGTGTGCAGGGACTTCTGGGATTGGAAGTCCTGTCCCGCTCGCTCGCAGCCCTGGTCCTCCCACGCAGATGTGACACAGATTACCCTCGACCTCTGGGGCGCAGCGGGACCCGCGAAGCGGGTTCCGCAAGTCGTAAAGGGCTGACAGGGTCCAAAAAGAGTGTCCGTGGAAAGCAGCAACAGGCAGCAAACAACAAGGGTTTTCTAGAATTAGTGGCAGCGCTCTGCCCTAAATGGAAGGTTCCTAGCCGGTTCTATTTTCCCCGAGTTGCGGTTCCAGCACTACATGAAGATGTTCTGAAGGTGATTGGGGCAGCTTTGCAGAAGAGGGCTGTTCACACTATACATCTGACAACAGACATGTGGACCAGTGGCGCAGGCGCTGATTACATGTGCATCACTGCACACTGGGTCTCTTTTTCAGGGGCTAAAGCAAAGCTAAACGCAGGTGTTGACGCGGACATTGTTTTTAAAGCTGCTCGGAAACATGCAACACTAGCCATGTTTGGCTTGGAGAAACGTCACACAGCAGAAAACATTTTGGATGTCTTTAACACAAAGGTCCTTAAGTGGCTGTCCCCAAAAAAACGCCAGGTTGGTTATGATTCCACGGACAATGGCGCCAATATAGTTAAGGCCATGAGGCTGGGTGACTATTTCAGAGTGCCGTGTTTGGCGCACTGTATAAACCTGGTTGTCCAAAAATTCTTGGGTAATAAAGGCAGTGCAGCGTACAGAGTATTGGACACCTGCCGAACAATGTGCAACCATTTCAGCTATTCTTTTAAGGCCCGGAAGCAGCTGAGGAGCCTGCTATATCAACGTCAAATGCCAGTGAAAGCACTCATCCAGGAGGTGGTAACACGTTGGAACTCAACCTTCTACATGCTTGAGCGTCTGTATGAGCAGTATACGGTACTCGATCAATATTTCTTAACAGAGGGTACAGCTCAGGAGGACCTGAGGATGGGTGCGGCGCAATGGAACATAGTTCAAAGCCTGACACGCATGCTTCGTCCTTTTGAGTTCTTCACGCGTGCAGTCAGCAAGGAGGACTGTAATTTGGGAAAAGCTATCCCATTGTTGTACATGCTGGAGCACCAACTGAAGGAGGTGTGTTCTGTGTTTGAAAAAGATGTAAAATACCAAGACTCTTTTGTTCTTGCTGAGAAATTATTAGAGCTCCTACAAGGTGATGAACGTCTTAAAATGATCCACTCAGAAGAGCATTACATTTGTGCTACTATTCTGGATCCACGCTACAAAAAGGCGCTGGCAGGCCAAGCATTCTTTCCTTTTGATGATGAACATGTTCCAAAGTACAAACGTTGGCTAGCCTTGTCAGCCAAGAGGTTTGAAAGAGAACGGCAGAAAATTGAAGGAAATGGCAGTACATCAGCAGGCCATCCCCAGTCAAAACAATCCACTTCTGCACCTGTGGCTGTGGCACAAGTGACCTCTCAGCCGTTAAAGACACCGGCAACCGGATCATCTGCACCAGACACAACAGAAACATTGGAGGCTGAAGAGGATTGGCTAGCTCGGCTTGGGTTTGGTTCTCAAAAGGTCAGAGGCACAGCAACAGCTAAGCAAAGTGGAGGAACCTTGGATGAGGACCTTGAGGCGATGGTGAAGGACTATCTGAATGACTCAACAGAGGTCTATGTTAATGCTGACCCATTGGCGTATTGGCATGGGAAAAAAGAATTCTGGCCACAGCTCACCAACCTGGCTTTAAACTACTTGTCTTGCCCACTCGCAAGCATGTCTTCTGAACGTGTTTTCAGTGCTGCTGGTGGCATTGTAACTTCCAAACGGAGCCGCCTCTCGCCCAAAAATGTGGAGAGGTTAACAATGATCAAGATGAATCAGCACCTCATACCACCAGATTTCAGAGTACGAGAAAGCGCTCCGGATGAAGACGTGGTGGCCAGCAACATAGATGAGGGAATTTCTACTCTGTCAGGTGACACTGAGCTCACCCTGCCTGAATTCGCAGAGTATGATGACGAAGCCTTATTCTTATTCCTGGACCGTGATACCGAGCCCTGAAAATGAGACAACGAATCAATAACTTTCTTTTTCGTCCTTATTCACTTTTATTCCTGTGTGTCTGTCTTTCTTTGTTGTGCACAGTTAATATATTTCAAACTTTAATCAGATAATCACAAAAACAAGCCCATCAGCAGAACTATCTACACTGGTTTGCTAATTGATTTGAAGGTGCCGCAGTCTGCATTCCTCAGGTTCACAGTTCAGAAGAACATGCTCCTCTATCCTCCTCCTCCAGACTCCTATTTCCATCAAAGCAGAGGGCTGGTTTACGCCCAATGAAGAAAGACTCAGCACTTGTGGGGGTGTTGTTCTACCTCTTTGCAGGTGATTTGACGCTCTGGGACCATTGTTGGGAAGCTCTAATACCGGATAAAAGTGGTTTGGACCAAATCCGAGGCGCACATTTTTTAGTGTTTTTCCTGACTTGCTTGCCTTTGAGGTGCTCTTAGGGGGGGGTTCCGTCTGTTTGTGGGTGAGTTTCGGGGTCTGTCAGCACTGCTGGGACACTCTAATCTTGATTGCATTTGCTTTTCAGGAAATCCGTGGTGGCAACCCCGACTTATGACCTAGCTACGCAGCGCGTTTGGACCGAAGGCCGAGAAATATTGTAAGTAGGAGATGTTGCTTTTGGCCTGTTTGGTGGTGTTATGCTTTTTGGCGGGTGGGTTGGCGGGTCTTGGGGCATTCCTGGGAAGGTCTAATACGGGGTAGAAGTGGTTGGGACAAAATCCAGGCCGATTTTTATTTTTGCTATTTCGGACATTTTGCTCAATGTAGCGTTTTTCGGGGGCCTGTTTGGGGGGCTTCCTGGTGTTTGTGGGTGAGTTTCGGGGTCTGGGCGCACTGCTGGCTATATATACTTTACTTTGCAAGAGGTTTGAAGCAAATCCATGGTGGCAGAGGGCAGTTAGGGCCTAGCTGCAGAGCCCGTGCGGAGTGATTTGGGAAATTTGGAAAAAAATGACAAAGTCCCCATTTTTGTACTTTTCCTCTTTGGCTGTTTGGGGGTCTTCTACTCGTTTTCTCCTGGGTTGACGGCTCTGGGGCCATTGCTGGGAAGCTCTAATACCGGATAAAAGTGGTTTGGACAAAATCCACGCCGATTTTTTGTTGTTGCTATTTCTGACATTTTGCTCAATGTAGCTTTTTCGGGGGCCTGTTTGGGGGGCTTCCTGGTGTTTGTGGGTGAGTTTCGGGGTCTGGGAGCACTGCTGGGACACTCTAATCTTGATTGCATTTGTTTTTCAGAAAATCCGTGGTGGCAAACCGGACCTATGGCCTAGCTACGCAGCGCGTTTGGACCGAAGGCCGAGAAATATTGCAAGTATGAGATTTTGCTTTTGGCCTGTTTGGGGGTGTTATGCTTTTTGGCGGGTGGGTTGGCGGGTCTTGGGGCATTCCTGGGAAGGTCTAATACCGGGTAGAAGTGGTTGGGACAAAATCCTTGCGGAAAAGCCTTTTGGCACTTTTTGTAACTTAGGGTTCGTTAGGGTTAGCCCTAGCAGCAGGATTGCATGTGTTTCGGGGTGTTCTAGATTTTTGCAACTGAGTTCTGGGGTCTTAGAGCACTCGTGAGAATGTGTAATTTTGGTTGCAAGTCATTTGATGAAAATCCATGGTGGGAAAGGGGGGATTTGGCATAGTTAAAGAAAGCCTTTGCCACTATTCTTAACTTAGGGTTCGTTAGGGTTAGCAGTATTTCTATTGCATGTGTTTGGGTGGGGGGGTTTTCGAGTCTTGGAGCGATGCTGGCTATGGATACTTTTGCTTGGTTGCTTGCAAGTGGTTTGAATGCAATCCACGGTGGGTAAGGGGGTACTTGGGCCTACTTTTACTTTCAAAGTACGTTTTGTCACCAGTTTTCTGCTAGGCCTCGTTTTTTGAGATTTGATTGGGGGTCTTCTACATTTTTGCGACTGGCTTTAGTAGGGGTCTGGGTGGGAGCACTGCTGGGAAGATCTAATTTTGTTCTAAAACACAGTTTACAGTACACCTAGCTTGAGGGGAAAGATCCGCTACATTAATTTGCCCATACTTATTTATCCTTCAAAAGGTGACTCAGACAGAGTACGCACTTTCAAAAATATTGTACTGTCTACTAGGAAAATCAAAGTGTGACTTTTTGCACTCCACAGCCTACATACCTTATATTTATTTATCAGTGGTGTTGTAATATTATATCACTTCCTGTTTTTCGTTGAATAATTACAGGCCGGGTTTCAGTCTGTGCAATGGGGAAAAAAGGATGGAGTCAGGCTTCACATTAGCGAGCCACAATTCAGCATCAGGCAGGCAGTGGACAGGGTGTCTTCTGGTCACCAACATTGATGGACGAAGCGTCAGCTGCAATGGAGGAGTGCCGCTAATGAGAGGAATTTTTTTCTGCATGCAACTTACTTACCAAATTCAACAGGACAACTACAACAACATACAGATACAGTATCCTTTGTCTTTTTCTCTGACTGTGCCTGCATTTCTTGGATCTCTCTCTGCTTCTAAATTGATCCCTTAACACATCACTTAGTCCACTCCACTATCACATCTGCACCACACATAGTCATTTGTAAGTGCTCCTACGTAATTCGCAAGTCGCAGCACGCCCCAGCCCGTAGAGGACTGGGATGGCCCCAATGATGAAGCATGTCACCAAGGGGCAACCCTGGTGAGTGAGGGGACACCTAGAAAAAGAGCAATTTCTCCTTTTCTATCTACTATACCTTCCAGACCAACCCCATTGAGTGTTGTGAATGGATTTATAGTGACCAGCAAGGCTCTCAGGTATCTGGCAACAGAGGCCTTATGTTGAATATAGTTATCAATAATTCCACACACGCCCTGTACTGTCGCATTCTTTCTTCCACAGTTGTCGAAAGTACTACTTACTTTTCACTGACATGCATGCAGTAGTGCATGCACTTTCAAAGATTGATGGATAGGTTTGTACCCAAAGATTTGTTTATGCTCAATTGTTTGTCCATGCTGTGCTTTTTTTACAGGGTGTCTTCTGGTGACCAACATCGATGGACGAAGCGTCGGCTGCAATGGAGGAGTGCCGCTAATAAGAGGATTTTTTTTCTGCAGGCAACTTACCACTTTCAACAGGACAACTACAACAACATACAGATACAGTATCCATTGTGTTTTTCTCTGACTGTGACTGCATTTCTTGGATCTCTCTCTGCTTCTAAATTGATCCCTTAACACATCACTTAGTCCACTCCACAATCACATCTGCACCACACATAGTCATTTGTAAGTGCTCCTACATAATTCGCAAGTCGCAGCACGACCCAGCCCGTAGAGGACTGGGATGGCCCCAATGATGAAGCATGTCACCAAGGGGCAACCCTGGTGAGTGAGGGGACACCTAGAAAAAGAGCAATTTCTCCTTTTCTATCTACTATACCTTCCAGACCAACCCCATTGAGTGTTGTGAATGGATTTATAGTGACCAGCAAGGCTCTCAGGTATCTGGCAACAGAGACCTTATGTTGAATATAGTTATCAGTAATTCCACACACGCCCTGTACTGTCGCATTCTTTCTTCCACAGTTGTCGAAAGTACTACTTACTTTTCACTGACATGCATGCAGTAGTGCATGCACTTTCAAAGATTGATGGATAGGTTTGTACCCAAAGATTTGTTTATGTTCACAATTGTTTGTCCATGCTGTGCTATTTTTTCTTGTCTCCCAAAACCTTTCCCAAAAACCCCCGTACCAATCCATTTTTCAAACCCTAACCCTCTTCCCCCGGGCTGTGTGGTTTTGATTGATGTGTGACTAAATTACAGCAATAAATCCACACACTTGCTGGGGAGGATAAGGTGATAGCAACAGGCTGGTGAAGAAATCCGAGGATATATTCTTACTCTGCTTGACAAAGACCCATGGCTAATGTCAAAGAACTTCAACCGAATTAGTTATACTTTACCATTTGTTAGGCTACAATGTGGCACTGTTCTAGTGTACTTCTGTCACCTGCTATATTCTCTATTGTACCGTTGTATTGCTCTGGAGGACAAACCAGATTTCATTTTCTTTTTTTTCATAGGCATGCAACTGCCACTGTGTCACACCACTAGTACCACGGCTATGAGGAAATTTTATCCGCCCAGGATTGCCAACCTTATTCGCTGTTTCCCGTGGAGCCAGCCCTGGGCCTAGCCCTACTTGCAAACAGAAATTACAGGTAAGATAGGCGTTTGATTGGAGGTAGTATAATGGAGTATTAGGAGAGACGAGAGATTGGATTGACGGTAGTACTACTAAAGTCCTAGGACTATTCAGGAAAACAAACTTACTGTTAAACCCCCACCCACCAGACTCAAAAGCAGTAAAAAACAGGTATGGTCAGATAAAGTTTCAAAAAGTATATTTTTATAGCCCTAACAAAATAATCTCCCGCAAGATCCTCCCTAACCCCAACTATTGTCCTTCAAAAGACCCCAAAAAACCCAACTCCCAATTCCCAACCCCCAAAAGTCTCTAAAAAAGGGGCAAGGGACACTATGGCAGGGTGCTGTTGGATTTAGCAGCCAGGGCATCATGCTCCTTGCGGAGGGTGGCAAGTTCGAAGCGGAGGCCCTCCACCGAGTTCTTATAGTTATGGACCTCCTGCTCCAGGTAGGACAGTCTGAGGGATAAGCGGCGCCGGTGTGCCTTGCAAATCCTGTGAGGGGCAGCTGCTTTCTTTGCTGCTCGGCGGTGGCGTTTGGCTTTGGTAGCCCGGCTCCGTACCGCTGGAGCACTGCGCTGGCTGGCAGCCCGCACGGAGGAGGATGCAGCTGTCCCAGTGGATGTTGTTGTTGTACCAGACTGCGTCTCCTCCTCCTCCAGGGCCACCAGCCGCCGATATTCAGCAACAGTGGCATCCAGCCTCCATTGCCGGGCCATTCGAGCCAGCTCCTTCCTCCTTGATGGTGTCTTGGATTTGGAAGGAGCAACTACATGAAGAAAGAAAGACATAGTCTGTAACCAATGCTCCTTAAGATTAACACAAAATGATTGAGCAGAAAGTTGTCACAGTACAAGTAGCAAATTGAAAGCACAGTACATAACTATTGAGGACAGTATCTATGTAACCTCCGACTTCTTCATCCTTGCTCTAACATTAGTGGGAGTTTAAGGAACAAATTCTACGACCACTATGGACTTCCATTACAGTCGACTATGACAGTACACCACTCTTATTCTTCTTCTTCTCTCTTGTTTAGGAAAATTGGTACGTTATCTTATGCAAGCCGGCATAATGCCAGCGCAGTGAACTTGCACCCGAGAAAAACAGACGCACACCATGGTGAGTGAGACAGACTTGCGTTACTGTACTGGTCCAGTACATGCAGGTGGTGAAGCTCTTACTTTTCTATTACGGGTGGCAATGAGAATACTCTGTTAAAGGGCTACTGCTTAATTAATTTAGCTTTCACCCTACAGTGCAAATGAGTATTAGAAAAGGAAAATGAAGAAGCTAAATTATCTGATTATCTATCACTTCACATGGGATGTATTTGATGACATATGGGATGACTTTAGGTGCTTTGCTTATTATTGAGTGAACAGTGATACCCCCACACATGAATGACGTACTACTACTAAACTAAAGTTATTAAGAGAGGTAGGGAGTGTCCACCGTAATAACCGGATATATGCTGTGCTTGCAGTTGCAATACAAACTACTGCTACTATTCATGGTAGTATTTGGACAACGTTACAACTTCTTTTCCTTGCCTTTCCTACACTGGAACGGACGTGCGGGTGCGGTGTTACATGCTCTTCAAAGTAACACTTAGTTCATCCAGTGACCGTCTACTCTCTCTAGATACACATATGCTATCTAAGAGTCAGATAGTACCATGAATGATCCAGGCATCCATCCATTCAAAGTATATGCACACATACAGTTTCTGTCTCACCCACCCAGGCTGTTCTCCTTCCACCCATCCTTGCTTCATAATTCACCCAGCCATGCACCATACCATATTCTTTCCTTCCCAGCCACCTCGGGGACCAAGCAAACACATATCATTCTTCTTTGCCAGTCATCATTACATTTCTCGTCCTTCCACACTTACTTACACCCTTCTTTTGCTTTTCGTTCATCCCATCCATCAAGTTCACCTCAGATCTGATTGGGATTCTTCTCGCCAAAAACTTCACAGCTAAGTCGAAGTACATTTAGAGGAGGCTACTACCTGGTTTATTTATAATACACCCGTGCAGAAAGCACACTCTGTAGTCTTCAATCTCAATGTCTAAGGAATGTATAGCTTACCTCTGCCCGCCACCACCGTGTGAACCCTCACAGGCATGTCCTTGTCCGGCACTTGCACCGCCTCCTCCCCAGAGTTGTCCTCCTCGTCCAATGCCACCACCACCTCCGCGCTGCCCCCGTCTCCAGATGTTCCACCTACAAAGTACATTTAATAATGTTAGAATACACCACTCACTACTATATAATATTTGGTCTAGGAGGAAGAAAGAAATGTGAAAAAAACAGTATACAATTTAATAATTTATGACTGTGTACTCTAAAGTAAAAATGTCCCTTTTTCCAGGGAAGGCTGTTGTCTTGCTGCACTTTTTGGCACAACTGATGAATGTTTGCTTTTTACTTTTTAACACGCACCACTTTTTCTCCTAACAGACAGAAGCTTGACTTCTAAGAACACGAGCAGGATCAAGTTCAAACCAGGTGAGAGCTCGGCTCGACCACAAGAAATGTGTCCAATTAATCGTCAGCACTAAGCACTTTTCCATTTTCAGTTACACGTTCACTTTTATGACAAACTTGATTTTAATAAATGTGTTTACTTTTAATAAAGCTTTTAAACTTAAATAGACTCTGTGGTTTTTGGTCCTCCAGACTAGAGTGGATGAGCTAAAGGTTTTGGAATTTTTGCAAGCATGAGTCCGTGACTCTGCCATCGGTGACTTTGGGAGCTAAATGACTCTGCCACACTATCTAGTCAGTAAGGAGATTGGGGGTTCAACTACAAAGTCTGTTATCACTGAGGTATGTGGAAAGTCTAACAGCACCTATTATAATTGATAAGCTAAGCAATGCATTATTTAGTGTCCATAGTTCTGTTTGTGCAGATTTGTCCCTGCAACAGTAGTAGAATGGATTGTCCTCCTATCCAAACCAAAAGTAAAGTAGTATCTTATTCTTTCTTGGTGGTCATTCACCTTTTTATTGTTGGCAATGGTCAAAGCATAAACATTTAGAATACTTGAAAAGACATTATGGACAATCCCAGAGGACTGCACTCATGGCATAGAGCTATTGCTGACTAGAATGGGAGTCCAATGGAAATGCCAAATGTGCAATCTTAGTTAGCTACACAGACAGACTAATAAGAATAATCTAGTAATACCACACGGAGTCATAGTCGAGGCAGGATAAGAATTTAGATCCTGTCTACAAGAAGATCAAAGACGATTTAGAAAAAATCGAATGAGGAACGCTATGAAAAAATAAGTACTCTATATTACAATTAAAACTTACTGGGGCCAGCAAAGGAGCCCTCGCCTGCCCGGTCCTGGCCTGCATTGTCAACAGCACCCTCCTCCTCCTCCTCCTGTGTCCTCCTCTTGCCCCTGGGGGAAGCTGATGTACAACATGAAAGAAAGAAAAACAGAAAACACGGATGATATTTCTCAACCAAATCAAACATTTCAAAACAACTAACAAAATATTTTTGCGAAATAGCAAATAGACAACCACTCCACGGGATATATTATTGACCAATCTCATGTGGTCGACTACGTTATTACTTAAGTATTGCTTGATTTGCGGACCGTCGAAGTGGAAACTACCCTATGTAACTCACTAAACAAAGTAATAAAAAGGTTTGCCTAGGATTGGCAGGCAGCAGTCCGCAGCACGCAAAGTGACAGCCAAAGTCCATCGTGATTGAAGATCAGCGACAACACTAAAGTTTCCTACTACATTAACCAGTCATTAAAATACTCAAACTATTAATCCACCACCACTATTTCTTCTTATCGCCATGTGTACAAAGGAAGGACTGGACTTGAGTCTGTAGGGGCTGATTTGGAAGCCTCTTGCAGCTCTTTTGCTCCATTGTTGCGTGACTTTTGTGACGCAGCGACAGCACAAAAGAGGCGCAATGGTGCGGCGTATATTAACAACGTGACGCATATGGGAGAAGCATCACGTTGTAAAGCCCTGCGCCAATAGGGGCCGTTCCGGCGCAAGGGAGGGCGTTCCTGCGCAGGAACGCATCCTAAAAGTGGCTGAGGGAAATCTACAAGATTTCAATCAGTCACTTTGAGGACAATGATGCGTGACTCAAACCCTGCGCCTGCTTGAAGCAGACGTACGGCTTGACGCAGCATTGGGGAGATAGGGCACCCCAGAGCATTGATGGAGCTGCACCATCGTTGCGACGCAACTCCAGCAATGCGCCGCCTTTACGGCACAGATGCGTAACGCTTTGGTGACGTTTTGGGCCCATGGTGCGCCGCATTGTAAATACGGCGCACCATGGGTGATGGTGGCGTGACGCACAATTACTGGCGAATCCCTGCTACTTTGCAGGGATGCGCAATTTCCTGACCCTATTACAATAAGGCATACTCCCATAACTGCTTACCCAGCAAACAAGGAGGTGGACCAAATAGCATTGTAAGAAATGTGGGTTTTATTTGAGGGGAGTAAGAGGGTGCCTGGAGATGCCACATTTATGTCTGGCATGAGCTAGTAGATAGGAATGACCCCTGATGACACCCTAACCAATGGGGTAAATGTTTCTAGGTCAACCCCTTCCCATCATGGCCATTCTCAAGATGGCCCAATTCTTTGTTCACACTAAATGTGGGCTCTGAGGGCTGCGAGTGTGTGTGGGGAGTGTACTATGGTAATCCTAATGCCCTCCCTTATCTAACACTAAAATCCTGTTTTGGGCAGTCTTTGTACCCCCACAAACTTTGAGACAGAAGGTGAGCTGTCAGCAACCAGGAAGTAGATGCCCACAAAGTATTTTTGCATTCTGTTACCATCCTTTTAAGTGTACCTCAAATATAAAGACTCGCCAGACCTTTCAAGAAGGATACAACATTCAAGCTGGATTTGGCACTCTAATGTCAGATATGATGCCCACAGCCCCACCTCGGTGGTCATTCTAAACCAGTTCTGAGGCATCTCTCCTTCCCACTGGGGTTGGTGTTTTGGAAATTACAAGAACAAAAGGTGAGGTAGTCCCAAGTGTGCGCTATGTTTTCCTATAACACGTGAGATCCTTTTGAAGTGTACTCCATAGTAGTGCTTACAGGTCCTCGGGTATAGGATATACTCTCTAACCAGACAGGCCTGAAGCCCTTCCAACACTGGCAGTACACAGTAGTAGGAGTTCACACTGCCCACTTATTGGGTAGCACAGTTTAGCGA
This sequence comes from Lissotriton vulgaris, assembly GCF_964263255.1. Classification (NCBI taxonomy): domain Eukaryota; kingdom Metazoa; phylum Chordata; class Amphibia; order Caudata; family Salamandridae; genus Lissotriton; species Lissotriton vulgaris. The sequence continues at coordinate 268,125,182 of NC_141695.1, forward strand.
TGCAACCCAGGGCACAGCAGATCCACTCCCACCTAGGGGTGGAGGACAATCAGGGTCCTTGCGCCAGTAGGCCTCTAGATGGTCCAATTCAACTTGAGAGCTACATTCTATTAGACTTGGCCATCTCTGGAGGGTCTCCACCAAACATTTTGCTTTCACCCTCTTATTTTTTTCTGAATTTGCTTTTGTTGGCCTTAGGACTCTGTGCACTTTACCTCTGCTAACCAGAGCTATAATTTGTGTGCTCACTCCCTAAAACATTGTAAATTGTCTCACACTCAATTGACACATTTAATTTACTTGTAAGTCTCTAGTACAGTGGTACGACATGTGCCCTGGACCTGTAAATTAAGTGCTAGCAGTGGGCCTTTAGTACTTATTGTGCTGCTCACTTATGTAGCTTTTTAATCATGACTCAGGCCTCCCATAGCAGTATAAACGATAATTTCGCCCTGGCAAAAAAACTTTTCGGCAAACCTAAAACGAACTTTTTATACACATGTAAGTCACCCCTAATTAGGTCCTTAATAACTCATAAGCTATGGTGCAGTGTATTTAAAAAGGTGAAAATGTAATTTTAACTGACATGTACTGTTAGTGATAAACTGTTAAATTTATTTTTTGACTATAGCAAGGCCTGCCTCTCTCGTAGAACATTGAGCTTGCTTATTTAATTTAATAAGAGATAACTTTCAATTGGGAACAGGTTAGAATATTGAGTATGGCGTCTATAGAAGTGTCATTTAAAACCCTCTCTAATGGTAAAGTCAGACTTTAAGTCACAGTTCTGAAAATGCCACGTTTAGAAAGTTGGCATTTTCTTGTCCCAACCATTCGGTGCTTGAAGCCTGTATCCTGGGTCACATGACTAGGTGTAGCTAGCAGTTGTTCTTTGTATCGCTCCCAGACAGTGAGATAAAGTTGAAATAGGTGTTGGCAGGATGGGCTATCTCTGACTTGACAGGGGAGAGGTTCTCTCAGCTACCACACTTATATATCACCATGCCTCCGCACACTCAGAAAGGGTTTAGCACTAGACTTATGTGCCGCCTGACTAGCTGGGGCCAGGGCAGGGAGGCAGGACATTCCAAACACCTCTGGGAGTAGTAACCTACAGAACCTTTTCCTACTTCTAAGCTGGCACCAAGTATTAATATTTGACCCGCAAGCCAAACACATCAGTACACATCTGGACCTGCAGAAGACTCAGAAAGACTGCTGTGCTGCCCTCTTACTCTAATGCCTAAATAAGAAGGACTGGACCTGCATCTTGAACACAGAACCATCAGAGTGACTCCAAAGGCTAGTTGGCTGGCCTACTGTTCAGAGCCTCAGGGACAGAATAGGACCCAACTACCTTGAACTCAGCACCTGGACTCTGCCTGCTGTGAGTCTTGCCCCGCAAGTGGTGACACCCCAGTCGCATCCCTGCTACTTTGCAGGGATGCGCCGGTAATTAAAAATCAGAACCTTAGTGTGTAGCATTACGCAGTTCTTTAAACTACACTCATACATAATTTCACAGGCCAATGAAATGAACACAAAATCTAAAACAAATAAGCATAGTAGCAACACTACTGAGAAGAAGGAGAGCAGTGTACCTGAAATGCACAGAAGATTTTGAAATATAATTTACCTACAATGTAATGAGCAGCATTATTGCTCTTGGTAAAAAACAAAAATTTGCAATATAATAACACAGCAGGAGAAAACATAGTAGTAAAGAAATAGCTACTACTACTCACCAAGCCCGGGGATCTCAAGGCCAAGGAGGTCGAGCAGAGAGCAGATCTCGCTCACGGGTCAGGACATCCGTCCAGCGGTGGGTGGCCTGGTTGTAGGTGCGCCAGACCCGAGAGTGGTGGTAAATGGCCTGGCACACCTTCTCCCACCGCTTCCGGCGCTCCCGGACCCCGTACCCGGCACTGATCTTGCTGCCTCCCATGATGGTCCTGGGGAGGCGGCGCTGAACATAAAAAATGAGTTGGCCCACCTCCTCCGGGGTAAAGATCTCCCTGGGTACGACCTCCTCCCCCCTCAAACGCCCGCACGGGAGCCGGACACGGGGTGCGGGAGCCTTCCCCTTCTCGGGATGCTTCCCGGCTCCCTTCACCATGTTCTGGGTGGAAAGGAATAAAGAAAATAGAATAGGGAAGAGAAGAAAAGAAAAGAGTTTAAAAAACTAGTTTAAAATTAACCAAAAGTAGCAGTAAACACAAAAATATAGGGCTAGAAAAATAGAGGGATAGATAATAAGTAAAATAGATCAAAAAAACTTCAAACAAGCAAAGGATGGCAGAGATTGACAGAGGATACAAAGACCATGCCCAGAACCATAGCAATGAATGAGAAACAAGATGGCCGCGCCCGTTCACGACCGCGCGGGTAAGTTCGCGCGGGATTTTCCTTGCGAACACTCGCGAAACTGTACTGGCAAGCCGCAGACTTTGCGAGATTACACTTCGCGCCCGGAAACGGAAATACGTCAGGCAAACAAGATGGCCGCGCCCTTGAACGACCGCGAGGGTAACTTCGCGCCTTGCGCTACGAGCGGCTCGCAAAAACGCACAAAACCCTGCCAACTAACACGCCGCAAAAAAACAAATTGCATATTCGCACGAATTTGCGGCTTCCGAATCCGATCTCGCGCGTGTTCGCGCCCCGCGAATCCCGCGAAATTGCAGAAAAACTAGTTTTTCAAAATTGAAAGCACTCGGCAGGGGCAAGAGTTCAAACTCATCATTAGTAACAATTCCCTGTAGTGCTTCCTGACTGGGGCCCCTCCAGAATTCAGTTGCTAGTTGCAACAATTATATGACCCTGCTCTGACCCTCACAGCAGGCTCATAGAATAGCTACAAGTAGGCCACAAAGGTCCTGGGAAAAAAAAATGCACTGCAACAGAAAGCAAATTACAGATAAGGAAGCAGGTGCCGGACTGGAATTTTAAAACAGTGACACATTAATAAACTAACCCCAAATTAATTCATGTCAGTTGAAGCAGGGCTGGTGTGCTTGCTTTTCCCCCCCATAATCTACAGTGATGATGAACCAGAGGGTGGCATTGATGTACCAGAGGGTTGCAGTGGTGAAACAGAGGGTGCTGGGAATCTGTGATGATGAACCAGACGTAGAAACAACATATTCGCGACCGTTGCGTCCCGAAATGTAAGTTCGCAATTGCGAACTGGTACGAAACCCTCGCAAACTGGCAGAAATCCTTGCAAACACAAAAAAAAAAATCCGCAAATTCGCTAGAATTCGCGGATTTGGCGGATTGCGAGTTCGCAAATCCGCAAAATTCGCGAACGCGAGATTCGCAAAATTCGCCCATACTTAGTGTGTTGGTGAGTGAATGGATGTCTCAATGGCACATGTCAAAGTAACTACATCTGTAAAAGGCAGTGTTTGTCAAAGTTGAAGTATATAAATGACTATACGATAAGCGTGGGTGCAAAATCTGTTCCGTTCGTGGAATTTGCAGATTTTTGGCAATTTCGCCATCCACGAATCCCGCAAATTTGCCTAAAAAAACGCAAATTAGCAAGCTGGCGAATTTTTTGCCTGGTCGCGCTTGAAAAATACTATATCGCGTGCGCGGCGTCGACTTACTGTGATTATGTGTTGTTTTTCTCCCGGTTTGCATGTGCTGTGCCATTTTGGATCTTGTGGGTAATCGCGCAAAAGTTTTTCGACTGCGATTACGTCATCGTCGTCCGCCATCTTGCACAGCAAGAGTTTGACAACGCGAGTACATCATAAGGGCCTGCGATCACGCATCCCGGGAGTAAACAATTGCTAACACGTAGATGCGGCGCGCAGCTGACTTCCGGTGGGAGATTTGAACAGCTCGCTTTCCCGAATATGCAAAAATTGCAATTCTGCACAAGAAATCCACCGCAGGCAGCAGAAACCTTCTGAAAATGATGATTTTGATCAGAATAACTCCTCAGATTGACATTTGGCTGCACTTTTTTGTGCAAGGAGTACATTTTTGGGGGGGTGGGAGGAAGGAAGTATCCCAGAGTCTCCAACTTCCTATTCTGTCCAGCAGGCTCCTCCCAGTGCTTTGTCTATGTCCTGGTCACTTTTGATTTGGATCTGGAGCTGGAAAGGATTACCTTTTGTTGCTGCTGCTGGAAATTTGTATTTGAGGACTTTTTGGACATTGGAGTTTGGATCACTTTTGGATTTGAGATTTTACAAGTAAGTTGGTGTTGTTTGTTTGGGGCATTGCAGTTGCTGCAACTACAATTTTAAAACTTTGTCACAACTTTAAAAAATATATATTGTGTGTAGCCACAGTATCCAGTAGGCCCATGGTTAGTCATGGGTGCATGATACAACTGTTTCTGTGAGGTTTTTTTAACGTAAATCTCATTTATGTCATTAAATTTTAGCTCACTGTTATATGTGGATTTTTAAAAAAATGTTGGGGTGCCTGTAAAGCCTCACTTGCCAGTAGGGCCAGGGGTAGTGAGTGGTGCATGGACCAAGTCTTTTTGTAGGGTGTCTTGAATTTAAACATCATTGAGGACTTGGATCGCATTGGATTGTGGTGATTTGTGTGTGTTTTTTGACTTTTTGGGGTGTTGTTGGGGCCTAGCTATGTGGGTGGGGACCATTTTGAGGCCTGGTCCAGGCAGGGCCTGGCCATGTGGCTGGGGACAAGGGGCCATTTTGAAGCGAGGCAGTGTGCTCAGGCCTGCACCCAGTTTGCCTTGCTTTCATTCATTATGCCCAGGGGTACTCCATGGTCCATGGACCAAGTCTTTCTGTGGGGTGTCTTGAATTTAAACATCATTGAGGGTATGGAGGGCATTGGATTGTGGTGATTTCTGTGTGTTTTTTTACTTTGTGGGTGCTGTTGGGGCCTGACCATGTCGGTGGGGGCCATTTTGAGACCTGGTCCAGGCAGGGCCTGGCCATGTGGTGGGGGTCAAGGGACCATTTTGAAGTTCAAGTTCAAGTTCAAGTTCCAAAATTTGTATAGCGCACTACTCACCCAGAGGGTCTCAAGGCGCTTGGGGGAGGGAGGTGTATTTACTTATCGAATATCCAAGTTTTTAGTTGCTTTCTGAAGGAGAGGTGGTTCTGTGTAAGGCGGAGGTGGGTGGGGAGAGAATTCCAGTTTTTGGCCGCTAAGTAGGAGAAGGATCTTCCCCCCATGGTGGATCTGTGGATGCGCGGAATTGCGGCGTGGGCTTGATTGTATGATCGTAGTTGTCGGGAAGGGGTGTAGAAGGATAGACGCGTGTTGAGGCATTCGGGTCCTAGGTCATAGAGGGCTTTGTGTGCGTGGGTGAGGAGACGGAACGTTATTCTCTTGTTGACAGGGAGCCAATGGAGGTCTTTCAGGCGGCCGGAAATGTGAGCTTGCCGAGGGATGTCCAAAATGAGTCTGACTGAGGCGTTTTGGATGCGTTGGAGTTTTTTCTGTAGTTTGGCTGTGGTTCCGACGTAGAGGGTGTTTCCGTAATCCAGTCGGCTTGTGACCAGTGCATGGGTGACTGTCTTTCTTGTTTCGGCGGGGATTCAACTGAAGATTTTTTTGAGCATTCGTAGGATGTTGAAGCAAGATGATGAGACGGCGTTGACTTGTCTGGTCATCGAGAGAGAGGAATCCAGGATGAAGCCCAGGTTACGTGCATGGTCCGTAGGTATGGGTGCGGTTCCGAGGGCCGGAGGCCACCATGAGTCGTCCCAGGCAGAGGGGGATGGCCCTAGGATGAGGACTTCTGTTTTGTCTGAGTTGAGTTTTAAACGGCTGTTCTTCATCCACTCGGCTACTTCTTTCATTCCTTCGTGTAAGTTGGTTTTGGCGGTGTTTGGGTCTTTGGTGAGGGAGAGGATCAGCTGGGTGTCGTCTGCGTAGGAGATGATGTTGAGGTTGTGTTGGCGTGCGATGGATGCGAGGGGACTCATGTATACGTTGAAGAGGGTGGGACTGAGTGATGATCCTTGTGGTACGCCGCAGATGACTTCGGTGGCCTCTGATTTGAAAGGGGGGAGGCGGACTCTCTGTGTTCTTCCGGTGAGGAACGAGATGCTCCAATCCAATGCTTTTTCTTGTATTCCGACGTTGCTGAGGCGTTGTATGAGGGTGCTATGACAGACTGTGTCGAAGGCTGCGGAGAGGTTAAGTAAGATGAGAGCGGCTGTTTCTCCGTTGTCCAGTAGTGTTCGGATGTTGTCTGTTGCAGCGATGAGGGCGGTTTTGGTGCTTTGTTTGGCTCGGAAGCCGGATTGTGAAGGGTCGAGGGATTTGTTGGATTCGAGGAAGGTGGCGAGCTGACTGTTGACGGCTTTCTCAATGACTTTGGCAGGGAATGGGAGGAGCGAGATGGGGCAGTAGTTCTTAAGTTCGGTTGGGTCTGCCGTGGGTTTCTTCAGAAGGGCGCTGAGTTCGGCATGTTTCCAGTTTTCCGGGAAGGTAGCGGAGTTGAGGGAACAGTTAATGACATCGCGGAGATGGGGTGCGATGATGGAGTCTGCTTTGTTGAAAATGTGGTGGGGACATGGGTCGGTTGGTGATCCTGAGTGGATGGAGTTCATCAGGCGGATGGTGTCTTCGATGGTGATTGGGTTCCAGGCGCAAAGGTTGTTAGAGTGCGGTTTTGGTTCGGAGATGGGTGGAGCGGACTGGTCTTCGGACTGGTTTTCAAAGCTGTTATGTATTTCGGCGATTTTGTTGTGGAAAACGAGGCTAGAGAGTCGCAGAGGTCTTGGGAGGGAGTGGTGTTGTTAGTGCCGGCTGAGGGGTTTGTGAATTCTTTGACGATGTTGAATAGTTCCTTGCTGTTTTGGGCATTGTTGTCAAGTCGATCCTTGAATGCTGATTTCTTGGTGGATCGGATCAGTTGATGGTGTTTGCGGGTGGCGTTCTTGAAGGTGGCTAGGTTGTCAGTGGTTGGATTTTTTCTCCAGATTTTCTCGAGAGTACGACAGAACTTCTTGGATTTTTTAAGGTCATCGTTAAACCAGGGGGCTTTTTTGCTACCTTGCTTGATTAGATGGTTTTTCAAGGGTGCTAGTTCGTCGGCTCTGTGGGTGATCCACTGTGTGAGGTTGGTGGCTGCTTGGTTAGGGTCCGATGAATTGGCAGGGGGGTTTTGGTGAAGCGATGTGAAGAGCTGGTCGGTGGTGATTTTGTTCCAATTTCTTCGGGGAATGGGTTGTGGGGGGTTGTGGGTCGTGGACTTTTTGTAGTTGAAGTGAACGCAGCTGTGGTCTGTCCAATGGAGAGCTGTGGTGTGATCGAAGGAGATGTGCTTGCTGGAGGTAAAGATAGGGTCAAGCGTGTGTCCGGCAAAGTGGGTGGTGGTGTCAACGAGTTGTTTGAGTCCGAGATTGGCCAGGTTGTCCAGGAGGGTGGTGGTGTTGTTGTCGTTTTTCTTTTCCAGGTGAAAGTTGAGGTCTCCCAGTAGAATGTAGTTCTCGGATGGGAGGGCATGTGGGCTGATGAAGTCAGCAATGTCTTCGCTGAATTGTGTGCGGGGTCCTGGGGGTCTGTAGATGAGGGTGCCTCTGAGTGTGGTTTTAGGGGTCGGTGTGGATTTGGAAGTGAAGGTGTTCGGCGGTAGCGAGGTTATCGTCTGAGCTGGTCGTGATGCGGATGGTGTTTTTATGGACAATGGCAATGCCTCCTCCAGTTTGGTTGGTGCAATCTTTTCGGATGATCTTGTAGGTGTCCGGGATGGCTATGGCGATGTCGGGGGCAGATGAGGCGTTCATCCATGTTTCTGTAAGGAAGGCGACGTCCGGTGATGTGGTGTCGAGTAGGTTCCACAGGTCAATGGCATGTATGTGGACCGAGCGGGTGTTGAGCAGGATGCACTTCAGGTGGTTAATGTTGGAGCTCTGTTTGGAGTTTGTGGATTTGGTGTGGGTTCTGATGCAGTCGAACTTGCAGGAGTGGCAGGTGAAGGGTCCATGGGTGTATTCGGGGGCCGCTTGGTAGCAGGTTGGTGGGCGGCCGGGGTTGAGGGCAGAGAGGGTTGCAGCGACGTAGGTAATGTGGGAGGAATGGGATTTGCGGGGAGCAGGGAGTCGGGCGCTGGGCGCGGTCCAGGCGCGGACGGGCGTAGACGGGCTTACCTTTGGCGTACCTTCGGCACACATGGGGCGCGACCGCTGCACATGAACGCTGCCCGCAGAGGCATCTGTCATATGTGGATAGTAGAAGTGGAGGGGCGAGGGAGGAGCAGCTGGGAGGCGGGAGCGGGGTGGAGATCCGGGCAGGGAGGCACAACAACAACAACAAAATGGCAGTAAGCCAAAAGCGAAACAGGATTGGGGCACAAACAGCGTAAACGCGATGCAAATGGCAGTGGCACCTGCACAATCAGGCAGAAATCAATTTTACAGGCAGCGCAGCACAATTTAAAATATAGTTAAAGTGCACTCTGGCAATCTAGTGCTACGATATAAAAGTGAAATCAAATTACTAAACAATCAGGCAATCTAGCGCTACAATGTACTTGTGATAATCAAACAGGCAATGGCAGATGTGGGAGCGAGGCGAGGTAGCAGACAGCAGTCTGGCGATATGGCGCTACGATACCAGGTGGCAGGCAGAGCGGGGAGCAGCGTGAGGAGTGACCGCTTCTGTTGGGAACAGGACGGTCACAGAGCTACAACGGGGGGAGCGGGGCTTACGGTATCAGTGGGAGGGAGGAGCAGCTGGGAGGCGGGAGCGGGGTGGAGATCCGGGCAGGGAGGCACAACAACAACAACAAAATGGCAGTAAGCCAAAATAGAAACAGGATTGGGGCACAAACAGCGTAAACGCGATGCAAATGGCAGTGGCACCGGCACAATCAGGCAGAAATCAATTTTACAGGCAGCGCAGCACAATTTAAAATATAGTTAAAGCGCACTTTGGCAATCTAGCGCTACGATATAAAAATGAAATCAAATTACTAAACAATCAGGCAATCTAGCGCTACAATGTACTTGTGATAATCAAACAGGCAATGGCAGATGTGGGAGCGAGGCGAGGTAGCAGACAGCAGTCTGGCGATATGGCGCTACGATACCAGGTGGCAGGCAGAGCGGGGAGCAGCGTGAGTGACCGCTTCTGTTGGGAACAGGATGGTCACAGAGCTACAACGGGGGGAGCGGGGCTTACGGTATCAGTGGGAGGGAGGAGCAGCTGGGAGGCGGGAGCGGGGTGGAGATCCGGGCAGGGAGGCACAACAACAACAACAAAATGGCAGTAAGCCAAAATAGAAACAGGATTGGGGCACAAACAGCGTAAACTCGATGCAAATGGCAGTGGCACCGGCACAATGAGGCAGAAATCAATTTTGCAGGCAGCGCAGCACAATTTAAAATATAGTTAAAGCGCACTTTGGCAATCTAGCGCTACGATATAAAAATGAAATCAAATTACTAAACAATCAGGCAATCTAGCGCTACAATGTACTTGTGATAATCAAACAGGCAATGGCAGATGTGGGAGCGAGGCGAGGTAGCAGACAGCAGTCTGGCGATATGGCGCTACGATACCAGGTGGCAGGCAGAGCGGGGAGCAGCGTGAGGAGCGACCGCTTCTGTTGGGAACAGGACAGTCAGTGTGCTCAGGCCTGCACCCAGTTTGCCTTGCTTTCATCTATTATGCCCAGGGGTACTCAGTGGTCCATGGACCAAGTCTTCTGTGGGGTGTCTTGAACTTAAACATCATTGAGGGATTGGATGGCATTGGATTGTGGTGATTTGTGTGTGGTTTTCGACTTTTTGGGGTGTTGTTGGGGCCTGGCCATGTGGGTGGGGGCCCTTTTGAGGCCTGGTCCAGGCAGGGCCTGGCCATGTGACTGGGGGACAAGGGGCCATTTTGAAGCCAGGCAGTGTGCTTTGTACCATAGGTCTGCGCCCAGCCTGCCCTGCTTTCACCCATTATGCCCAGGGGTAGTGAGTGGTGAATGGACCAAGGCTTTGTGTGGGGCCTCTTGAATGTAAACATCATTGAGGGCATGGATGGCATTGGATTGTGGTGATTTTTGTGTGTTTTCCGACTTTTTGGGGTGTTGTTGGGGCCTGGCCACGTGGGTGGAGGACAAGGGGCCATTTTGAAGCCAGGTAGTGTGCTTTGTGCCATAGGCCTGCACCCAGCCTGCCCTGCTTTCAATATTTATGCCCAGGGGTAGTGAGTGGTGCATGTACCAAGGCTTTGTGTGGGGCCTCATGAATTTAAACATCATTGAGGGCATGGATGGCATTGGATTGTGGTGATTGTTGTGTGTTTTTTTTACTTTTTGGGGTGTTGTTGGGGCCTGGCCATGTGGGTGGGGGAAATTGTGAGGCCTGGTCCAGGCAGGGCCTGGCCATGTGGCTGGAGGACAAGGGGTCCGTTTGAAGCCAGGCAGTGTGCTTTGAGCCATAGGCCTGCACCCAACCTGCCCTGCTTTCACCCATTATGCCCAGGGTTTGTGAGTGGTGCATGGACCAAGGCTTTGTGTGGGGCCTCTTGAATTTAAACGTCTTTGAGGGCATGGATGGCAATTGATTGTGGTGATTTTTGTATGTTTTTCGGCTTTTTGGGGTGTTTAACTGATGTTCCTTTGGTTTCCTTTGCTTTTAGGAGCAAAGAGAACCACCAGTGCTAGGAAGAAGTCCTGCAGTGGTGTGTGCAGCACAATGTCACCTGACGTCACGTGTGGCCACAGACAACTCTGCAACTCATGCTGTGGCCTGCTGTTCTGACATCTGAAGACAATGGTCCCAAAGAAAGGTGGCCGTAGCTCCTCTACAAAGAAACTTACCAGTGCCACTGCCAGTAAGAAGGAGAAGAAGAAGCAAGTGGTGCCACTTACCAAGGAGACTGGTGTGCCCTCAGACACTTTTTTCTGGAGAAAAAAAAACAGCGCCTGCAGCAGCGGGGTCCACCAGGAACCAAGCTTAGGCTCAGTGCCACCACACAAGGTTAGGTCCAAGCCCATGAGTGCTGCAGAGGCAGCCACTGTCATTGCTCAATCACCATCGACCAGTAATGTTGGCTCATTGCAAGAAAGTAGCACCCATTCAACGCACGGTGTAACTCAGCTGATGAGTATTCAACAACCACAGCCGCAACGACAACCACAGGTGCAACTAGTACAAGCGCAAGTACATGGGCAAGGAGAGGCGCAAGTACAGGCGCAATTAGAGGCGCAAGGAGAGGCGCAAGGAGAGGTGCAAGGAGAGGCGCATGGAGAGGCGCAAGGAGAGGCGCAAGGAGAGGCGCAAGTAGAGGCGTATGGAGAGGCGCATGGAGCGGCACAACTGCCCACAATGCTTGTTCCTCCAGAAGTAGGGGCACATTAGGAAATCGAGACTCAGACAGAGGTATCATCCGAGGAAGCCATCCTCCTGAGGATGATCCATTGTTTTCCAGATCCCCAGCAAGAAAAAGGTCAAGGAGGGCTACTACAAGTACTTCTTCAAGCCCCCTTCCTTCTGATGATCTTGATGTTGATTGGAACCCACCAATGCAGTCTGAGAGTTGGGCACACCATGAGCCGACAAAGGTAGCTTAGCCTAAAAGGAAGGTTCCCGCAAGGCTTTCAGTTATGGGTGATGACGACGAACAAGAAGTTGTGTATTCTGCTGCTGATCTACAGTCTGATGACGACCCAGTCATCACAGTCGTCACTCCAGCCGGCATGCAGCAAACAGACATTTTGACCCTATCCCGAATGGCTGCTGAGCGGATGTGGGCGGCGTGGCACTGGTACCACCACCAACGCAGTTAACTACAACAACAACACAACCTACAGCGTCCATATTTTCTTATCATAGGGGCCGGCAGGGACATCCATCCAGCTCGACCTCCATTACCTCAAGTAGTGGTGCTGTAAATGCACAACAGAGTCCAATTCGGCCACCCCCATCCTCCACTTCATCTGGCATTGAAACTGAAAGTAGCACCTCCACCACCAGCAGACATCTCCAGTCCCCAGTTTGGGACTTCTTTAGTGTTAGCAAAAAGCAGAAAACATGGTTATTTGTTCAATTTGTAAAATAGTATTAGTCGGGGTAGGCTTGGTACCAACTATGGTACCGGAGGCCAGAGAGGTCATCTCCAAAAACACCACACTATCCAGTGGGAGGCGCACCTAAGGAAGATCCAGGAATCCAAAAGTAGAACTGATCCAAATGTATCCATTCACATTGCAACTGATGATGTCCAGCCAGGAGCTCCAGGTCCTGCACCTTTGCCTCTTCCAGTAATACCGCCTGCACCTCCTTTGCCACAAACTTCTGTACCTCAGTCTCTTTTGCCTTTTGTGTTCTTGCAACGAGTAGTCCTTCTCTTCCTTTGCTCAATACTTCGTATCCAGTTTTACTCCCTACTTCTTCTCCGATTCGTAATCGGTTAGTTGATACTGTTTCTGGTCTTTTCTCCCCCCTTTTTGGCCCATTTAACAGGTCTCCTGCTTTTTCTCGAAGACAATCCCATAGTCAACTCCCAGATTCCGAGGAACGGGTTGGATTTGACTCCCTTGCATCCCTTGCTCATAAATAGATGATGAATGGTCCATTATATAGTGTATCCGATATACTGAGTACCTTTCTCCAGTGGAATGCGCCTACACAGAGATACGTTTTTAATGTTATGTGTGACGCACTCACTAAAGGATGGGAGGATATGGAATTGGATCTAACTCCTCAGGGTCTATTGAAGATACAGGATAAGTTCGATAAAGGACTTATTGTGGGTCCTGACATTAAGGATGCTATACAGACAGGTCCTTATATTCTTCCCGGACTATTCCCAAACCTGATTCTGCAGTTAGACAGAAAACGAAAAATTATCCTATGAGAGAAGTTCCTCCGGTATGGAGGGAAGCGGTTCCGCAAGCAGGTAATGTTCTGCCTGTCCCTGCTCATTTTCAGCGCGTATGGGTACATGTTCCTTGGAAACGAGCTGAAGTTTTAGCACTTAAGTAGTCTTTGCCAGACCCTCGTAAAAATCCTGCTGGACTATTATAAAGAGTTGTCCCAGACTAAGCATGGGCGAATTTTGCGAATCTCGCGTTCGCGAATTTTGCGGATTTGCGAACTCGCAATCCGCAAAATCCGCGAATTCTCGCGAATTTGCGGATTTTTTTTTTGTGTGTTTGCGCAGGTTTCTGCCAGTTTGCGAGGGTTTTGTACACTTTCGCAAATTGCGAACTTACCTGTCGGGTCGCAAGTTTCGCGAACTTGTTGTTTCTACGTGTCCAGCCTGTTTGGGACACTCTTCTTCATCACTGCCACTCTCTGTCACCACTGCCACTCTCTGACTACTCATGCCACCCTCTGGCCCACCCATGCCACCTTCTGTTTCATCACAGCACCCTCTGGTTGTCCAGTCAGTGTACATTATTGTGGCAACGCAAGCACACCTTCCCTGCCTCAAGTGACCTGAATTAATTTGGGGCTGATTAATGTGTCACAGAATATTTTTTTAGCTGGCACCTGCTTCCTTAGTGCTTCCTGATTAGTGATCTTTTGTACTTGCTAAGTGCTTTCATTGTTGCAAAATTAGTTACAACACCTGCCCTGCCCCAACTGACAATAATGAATTAGGGGCTGATTAATGGATTTGAACTTCCAGCCTGGCTCCTGCTTGTCTCCCTTAGCTGTAATTCAGGACCTTTGTGGCATATGTGTAACTATTCTGAGGTTCAGCGCAGGGTCACATAATAGTTGCAACTGGCAACTGAACTCTGGAGGGGCCCCTCAGGAAGCACTACAGGAAATGGTTACTAATGATGAGCCTGAACTTTTGAACCTGGTAAGTAGTTTCAGTTTTGCTAAGATCGTATTTCTGCAATTTTGCACTTATTCGCGGGGCGCGAAGTTGTACTGGGAAGCCGCGAACTCACGCGAACAGTGCGAGTAGTGCGAGCAAAATCCGCTGCTCGCGGATTTGCGGATTTTGCGGGAGATTCGCGAATCTCGCGGATTGCGAATTTACCGAAAATCCGCAAAATCCGCGAGCGAAACGGATTTTCCGCCCATGCTTATCCCAGACTGTTGGTGAATGTATTATGAATTTGGCTGATGTTTATATGCTGATGGGGAATGTAGTTCCACAAGCATTGTGTGCTTGGATGATTCTTAGAGAGGACCACAACCAAGCTTTAGGTGGTAGTTGGGCCGATATAGTTGTTGCAGATGCAGCACAAGTGGGTGGTGCTAAGCCAGATGATTTGATTAGACAGTTGCCTGGTAGAATCATAACTTTAATGAAGTCAATGATGCCTGCCTTATGCGTTAACTGGGATAAGTTAGCTGCGTGTAAGCAGAAGAAGGATGAGAGTGTCTCTGATTTCTTTAATCGGTTTTGTAGTGTAGTTCCTATTTTCCCAAAAGGCTCTGCGCATTGGAATAACATAAACAGCAGTGTAGACGTAGGACTGAGGTCATCTATGTCTCTACTGACTATGTTAAACTTAATTTAGGTTTGAACCAGCTAGCTCAGAGGTCACTGGAAACTTTCTTGAATGAATAGGGAGGGATAAGCTCCCCTAGCTCAGACAAGAAGGGATTCAGTTTCCGACAACCGCATAAACATGACAACTTTGCTCCCTCAGAATAAGAGTATATCTCTAGAGTCCTGTGAAAGCAATAGACAGCTATTTCACTCAGTCAGCAGTGCATACTTAGTTTCACCAGAATGCAGAGAAATAGAGAGACAGGCGTTTTCAATAAAAGGTGTTATTTATTGAGCAGTCTTCTTTCTCATGCAAGAGAAATGAATTGCCACAATTGCAATACTTAAAGTAAAGTAAAGTGCGTACAGTAAAAGTAGTATTAGGAAATGAAATAAAATGAATTGAAAATAACTCTTTTATAGCGCATGGCTACCCGGAGGCATCCCAGCGCTTGCAGCTACAGCAGGTAAAGTCAGAAGTGGAGGTTAATTTGTAGGGAAAAGCCAAGTTTTTATTTTCTTGCGGAAAGTGAGATGATTGGGCTCCTGTCGAAGAGAGGGGGGCAAAGAGTTCCACAACCTTGAGGTGTCATAAGAGATGAGGCGACCACCCGAGCGGGCCTTATTGATTCTACTGACTTGTGCCAGGTTCTGGTCATTGGAGCGAAGGTTTCTAGAGGCTTTATGTGTTTTGAACAAGTTGGCCAGGATGGGGGGGGCCATTGCCCTGAAGATTTTTATGGGCAATGCAGAGGGCTTTGAAGTGTACCCGTTCTTTTATGGGTAACCAGTAGAGTGATCTCAGCGCTGGCTTGGCTGAAGAGCGGTGGTTAGTGCTTGTCAGCAGTCTAGCGGCAGAGTTCTGAACCACCTGGAGTTTTTGGATTACGGAGGTCGGGCTCCCAGGTAGAGCGCGTTACCATAATCCAGCCTCGATAGGATCATGGCTTGAACCAGAATTTTTTTGTCTCTCTCTGGAAGTTGAGGGAGGATTTTACGAATGGATTTAATACTGTAAAAGCATTGATATGGTTTCTTAGTCATATGATACTTTAAAATGGATTTAAAATATATACATACATAAATACATTGACTAACGTATTCAACTGGTGCTTCTAACTAAGCCTACCCTGTGTACCTGACCTAAGCCTAATACTTGGGGAGGGATGAGTAAGTAGCAGTTTAAGTTAAATTGGTTAAGATTATTTTGCCAAGAATCTGCATCAAGAATTCTCTTAAGGGTTTAGTCAGCTACGTACCTTGGTAATAGAATGTGGGAGGTCTGGTATCTCTTTCTTCAGGACTCGATATCCCAGCAACCCGCAAGGGTAGGCTGGAAACACGGGAGCTGGATTTTCTCGGCTGGAGAAAAAGACAGCGTCTCTCTCAGTGCGTCAAACGGGGGGGGGCGGCTTCCGTGGGCTCTCGCATCAGCTGGGCTCTCGGGCAAGTAGATGGCCGCTCTGCTCCAAACCACTGTGTGTTTGCTTAAGGCAACTGTTGGTATTTTATACCTGAAAGGTGCCGGGTTTGACGTAAGGTTGGACATAAGACGTCACTAAGAACTAACAGTTCTTGCTGGACTCTAGGAGTTCTTGTTCAAATCAAAACAATAGCAGGGGGGTAATTTCCCGGGCTGCTGGAGGCTTGGTTTGTTTAAAGAACGCGATGTGCTTTCTAGGAGTCTATGGGAGTAGCCGTGCTGTATGGACTGCATGGGCTATTACTGAATATGGATCTGATTCTTATGCCTTTATCAGGATATTATTGATTATAACCTCACAAGGGCATAAATCGGGAATATTGAATTAGGGTCCTAGATATAAACACGACAGTTTGAGGAGACATTTAATGACCATAGTGGTCAAGATTTGAGTACTGAAGGGGGACAGCAATTTTTTGTGGATACATTTGTTTTTAATCTGCTTCCTGCATTGTCTCATAAGTTGAAAGATTCGGAAAATTCTTGGGCTGTTTCTTCGTCTGCCCAAATATTAGCTACTGCTCAATATTATGAGAATAGGGACAAGGAGGAAAAAGATAAGGCTGAGAAGAAGACTAAGGATTGAAAAACGAAAGTTCTTCTTCAGCAGGCTTATCCTCCTCGTTCCGGTCAGCGTCAGTTCCAGCAGACTATTCAGTCTCAAAGGTTGCTGCAGAAACCTGAGCCTTTAGTTCCGCGACCTTTCCTTGGTCCTAATCAGTGCGCCTATTGTAAAGAGGAAGGCCATTTTAAGAGTAGTTGTCCGGTTTTATTGTAGCGTAATGGTGGATTTCAAGGGCCGCGAGGCCGCGGTGGTTTTTAATCAGTACCTATCGGTAGAGGGCGACGTGCGTTGCCTCAGGGGCAGTGTTCCTTTCCCCCTCAGAACTCTTCAAATTATTTTGATCAGCAGAATACTCAGTCTGCGCAATATTATAATGTTGAAGGTGAGGTTCAGGATTTTCATTCCAGTTAGGACAGCCATGGACAAAGTAAGGGAGTCGTATCCGTTCCAGTGGATCAGAGTGGGCCGTATGTTGAGGTAGTTACTTTGGGTGTTGCAGAGCCGTTCCTGTTGGATACTGGTGCAATGAGAAGTTCTTTGATCAATTCAAGAATCCCTGGGGCACCTTTGTCTGGCTTAACGAACGTTTCTGTAGGATTTTTTGGTGCCCCAGTTGCTAACCAAGGGGGTTTATCTCTGCTTTTTTGGCTTTAAAAGCCAAGAAAGCGGAGATAAAATTATCTCCCTATCACCTAGCTGTTGCTAACACCAGTTAGCGACAGCTAGTAGGAGATAGCGACCATCTTGGGCCCCACTTTGCATGTCAGTGATATTTATCACTAATGACATGCAAAGTGGGCGTGCCAAGATGTTAGCGACTGGAAACAGTCGCTAACATCGCTATCTCCTATTACCAACTTTTGGAGATATTCGCGCTAAGCGCGAATATCTCCAAAAGCTAACACCTTCCCTGAGCAGTTCTTAGCCATGTTATCAATGGGAGGTGGATAACATGGCTAAGAGCATTAGCTCGGTAATGCATGAATATCGCTGACTTTTCAGCGATATTCATGCATTGAGGCCGATTTTTATCGCATTTGCGATAAACCTTGGTAATACCAAGGTTTATTTGCGATAAAAATCGCCACAGCTTAGCGGTACATTTTTGTCTCTAACCAAGCAATAGCGATAATTATCGCTATTGCTTGGTAATATGCCCCTCAGTTTCTTGTCCTTTGCCTCTTTCGATTGGACCTTGCGATCTGGAAGCTCCACTTATTTTTTTTTTGTTGTAAAATCTTTATTTTATTTTTGGTAAAGGAGACATTAACATTTGACAATCCCGCATAACATCACCCACCGCTGCAGATAAAGCCCAATAAGGCAGCTGTACGTGGTGGAACCGTTCAGACACTGGGACCCGCAAGCAATTTTCAAAAGTAAGCGGGGCATGGCCATGAAACAAATGCGCGAGGGCACGACAGCCCCCCTCTCTCCAGACATCAAAGGGGCATTCCCGTAAAGCCGGCGGAAAGGCCGGGGTGAAGTGTATCGCCGTAAAGGGAGACGGGAATGATGTCCAGCGTTCATCCCCAGATACAGAGTCCCAGACCTTCAGGGTAGTGCCTGTGGGAGTACTGATGTACGCGTTATTGAGCCTATCCCCTTTGGGTTTTCATGCGAAGTCCCATATTGTTCTACCAGCAATGCTTCTGTCCATATGCAGCCAGTGTTTCTCCGAGGTCTGTTGAGAACACTCCACTAAGACCCGCAATTGCACAGCTTTGTAGCAGAGGTGCCTGTCGGCGAGTCCCACTCCCGATGGAGAGTGGCAAAGGAAAACCCTGCCCGTCCCCCCTGCTAGACGAACCGAAGCATCTGTGTTTTGAGACGCCAGAAGAAGTCCATCTCTAGGGGAATAGGGAATGGCTGGAAGAGATATAGGAACTTGGGAAGAAGAACCATTTTGAGTGCGTGTATTCTACCCAGCCACGATATGTACTTCGGCCTCCAGCGCCCCAGGTCACCTTGTATCGTTGCTAATAATGGAGGGAAATTTGCGGAATACAGTTTTCCTATCGTGGGAGTCAAATGGACCCCTAGGTACAGGATGGAGCTGGAGGTCCACGGCAGTGGCCTGAGCGGCCGCAGTCGGTCCACCTCCGCCGAGGAGAACGTGAGGTTGAGAACATAAGATTTATCATAATTGATCCTGAAGCCGGCTACCTCCTCGAAGCTCCGCAGGGCTTCCTGGACGTGAGGCCGGGAGTGAGCAGGATCCATAAGAGAGAGGAGAACGTCGTCAGCGAATAGGGTAATCTTGTGCTGTTCCCCTGTGAAGGGGAGTCCGCGAATCTCCTCGTGTTCCCGAACTGCTAATGCTAATGGCTCGATGCTCAGATCGAAGAGCAGGGGAGAGAGGGGGCAGCCCTGTCTCGTGCCTCGGTAGTGCGAGAAAAACATCGATAGGTGGCAATTAACCGCCACCCTAGATCGGGGGCTGTTATAGTTCGCCCTAATCATCGAGAGGAATGCATCCGAAAAGCCAAAGGCTGACAAGGTGTGGAACAAGAAGCCCCATTCCACCCGGTCAAAGGCCTTTTCCGGATCAAGGCCCACCAGGACTGCTGGAATTTTAAATCTGTTCGCCTTCTCTATCAGATGGATCACTCTCCTAGTATTATCATGGGTTTGGCGCCCCTTGATGAATCCAGATTGATCTGGATGAATGAGTGCCGGCATCAGGTCCTGGAGCCTGCTCGCAATGATGGAGGAATATAATTTAGTGTCCATGTTGAGGAGGGCTATTGGTCTATAGGAGGAGCACTTGGAGTATCCTTCCTCGATTTGGGGATGATCGAAATCACTGCCTTGGCCATGGACCCCGATGTTTCTCCTGCCTCAGCCATGCCGTTAAAGAGGCACACCAGAAAGTCGCACACTTCGGCGGCAAAGGTCTGGTAAAAAAGAGCCGTATAGCCTTCCGGCCCGGGCGCCTTATGGGGCTTCTGAGCTCTAATAGCTTCCAACAGTTCCTCTCTAGTGAATGGGGCAGTAAGTAACTCATTCCACTCCCTAGAAACCTGGGGCAGAGGAAGACCGCTTAAGTAGTTGCATTGTTTCTCATGGTCAAGGGCATCTCCCGCATAAAGTGTGGCATAGAATTGTCCAAAGAGATCAGCCTTAGCTTCGTCTTGGTGCTTCATAGTCCCCGTCTCATCCCGGATACCCCCTATGTAGTCCCTCTGTCTCTTGTCCCAGAGCTGCCGAGCCAGGTGTTTCCCTACCTTGTTACCTTGGGAATAGGAGAGGCGCCGCAGTTTCAGCAGGGTAATTTCTGCTCTGTTATTATAATGAGCTCTAAGCTTCCCCCTGACCGCTACCAGTGGGCGAAGTGTTAGTCTGGTAGGATTATGTTTATGCGCTTGTTCAAGAATGGAAAGCTCCCTTTCCAACTCCTCCCGTTCCTTCTGCCGCAGCCTGTTAAGATTAGCATTAAGAGCCAAGCAGGTGCCCCTCATCGAAGCCTTAAAGGCGTCCCATGTGTTGAACAACGATGTGTCAGTCACGGGGTTGAGATCAAAAAACTCCCGTATAGCCTTACGCAATTCCTTACACGAGGACTCAGCCCGGACCAGAGAGGCCGGGAAGTACCACTTACGTTGGCTGTCTCTTCCCACCGACGAGTGTAGACAGAGCATGAGTAGGCTATGATCGGACAAAGAGAGCGGGAATATTCTGGCGTCGCGGATATCACCTCTAAGGTCTTGACTTCAAAAAATGTGGTCCAGGCGGTTATATGAGTGATGGACATGGGAGAAGAATGTAAAATCCTGAGTGAGGGGATGGATAGCACGCCACCCATCAACCAAACCCATATCACCGACCAGCCGCTGCGTCTCAGCGGAGAACAGACCAGCATCGGATCTCTGATGATGAGAGCTATCCAACTCCTTGTGCTATACCAAATTAAAGTCGCCCATCAAAAACAAGACTCCCTCAACAAAGTCCTCCACCATCTGCAGCAGGTCTCGAATGTAGCTATTTTGGTCCACATTCGGGGCGTACAGAACTACAAAGGTGCATAGTCTACCATGCAGCAGGCCTTTAACCATGAGCCAGTGGCCCTCCCTATCGCTGCCCACACCCATAGGTTGGAAGTGGAGGACAGAGCGAAAGAGAAGGGCCACCCCTCTATGCTTTGTGGAAGCGGATGATCTATAAATAAGGGGGAACTGCTTGTGCTTAAGACGGGACTCGTCCTTGCGTGCCAAATGAGTCTCCTGAAGGCCCACCACATCTAACTGATGATCAATCACATACTTCCACACCTTCAGACGTTTCTGCGGAGGATTCAAACCTTTAACATTCCATGTTCCTATGGTGAGTGGCTTTACGGAGTAGAGACCCCCTCCCCCTCCACTGGTAGACAGTCAAAAAACCTCCCTTCCTCCCCCATCTGAATTTGCCAATGCCCAAGACATGTTAGTATGCCACAGCGAGTAATAATGCAGAGAGCAGGGTCTGGAAGGTTGCCGTGCGGCCAATAGCTTGCAGTACCCCCCCTCACCCCCAAACCCCACTCCCCTCCAAGCCCCAAACCCAAGGACCCGTGGGCTCCACCCCTCCATCCCCCTCTCAGTCACACCGGAAGACCAACAGCACATATCCAGCAGGGCAGCGAAGTCAACCATGCAAACACTCAATGCCCCAGAGCCAAACCCCAACCGTACAGAAGGAAGAAGCTTAGCACACCACAAGCCAGAAAACGTACAGACCCATACATATCGATCACCACCATTGTCACCCCAACCCCCAACTCCCCTAACCCCCCAGTAGACCACCCAAGTTCCCTACCCCCCCAAATCCCAGGAGCCCCACCATAAAATTAACAAAACAGAATGAAGCAACGAGGAGTGCAATAAGCAACCCCACAACAAAGAAGAGAGGGAAGGACAATCCCAGTGTGTGGACATCCGTAGGTACCCTCAGGGGATGAGAGTCGTGGCAACAGTCAACTTCCCTCCAGAAGTAAAGCCCGGGGTGTCTTCTCAGAAAGTACATAAGTACCCACGGTACCTGAAAGGAGGTGTCCCTCCGGCGCCAACCAACCTTCTTCCTCGAGCTCAGGTTGCTCCGGAGCTATCCTGTGACTGCGTCACTGTCACTGTTGCCACAGAGGCAACCACCGCACCTCGTTCCTGCAGGCTAATCGTGGGGTCCGGCCTCCTCGATGCAGTCGCTGGGCCCACTCTTTGCCTGGACGGGCAGCATTGTCTCCGCCTCGTCGTGGAGCCCCCCCTCTCGGGGAGGGGGCAGTGTCCCCCAAGCCCAGGAGGTCCTTGGCAGCCTGCAGGGATCTGACCTGAACCAATCTGTTTTGCCATCTGAAGATAAGGCGAACGGGATGACCCCAGGAGTAGGCCACATTCTGGTCGCACAGGAAGCCTGTAACAGGTCTAAACCTGCGTCTTTTCTGAAGTGTCTAGGCAGCCAAGTCTTGGAACAGCTGAGGACGATGGTCCCGAAATTGCAAGGAAGGGATCCCTCGCGCTTTTCGAAGGATGGGTTCTTTAAGTTGGAAGTTGTGGATGCAGACCAGAATATCAGGGGGTGGGGCCCCCCAGCTCTCAGTAGCTCAATTCTATGGACCCTGTCCATACGGATCTCATGAAGGTCCTCTTCTTCCAGGATCTGCAGAAAAAGGGCCTCCACATAGCCCTGCAAATCTCCAGCCTCCCCTTTCCAGGGCACTGTCCGAATGCGAATGTTGTTTCGGCGTGACCGATTTTCCAGGTCCTCCGCGTGGGCCTGGAGGTCCAAGTTCCGCTCTGTGAGCCGGATCACGTCCTGCTGGAGATGGTGCACCTCCTCAGCCATACTCAAATCATGGTCCTCCAATGTGGCCACCCATTCCCCAATGCCGTCAACATCTCTCCTCACCTCACGGAGGTCCGAAGCTAGCTGGGAGGGAAGCTCCGAAATGTCTTCCTTTGTGGTGGAGAAAAGTTCCAACATGAAGGCTTTAGTGGCGTGCGCCTCATCGTCTTTCAGCTTGGGCGAGGTGCTGGGGCCAGGCGAAGCCGTCTGTTGGGCCCCCCTTGGTGGGGCATCCTTGCCCGGTTTCTCCTTACGGGGCTTGGAGGACATTGTGGCGTCTCTGAGGGCCCCACCACACCAGACGTTGCGACTGATTCAGCCCTCGCTGTCGGAGTGGAGCGCCAGGAACCGCTGCAAAGCGTTGTGTTGGTCTTTGTGTCCTGCAAGCCCCCACTCCAGAGCAGTACAGTTCACCCCAGACGGCAGGATCAGGCAGCTCCCGCCAGAATGCGTGCAGGGTGCAAGGGGCCACAGCACAGCACCATCGGCGTCTCAGCCAGCGCTCTGTAGGCCCAACACCAGCGCCAGCATATGCAGAGCAAGGGATTGTGATCCAGGGAAGCCAGGTCCCCCCTATCCAAGAAGGTACCAGCCGCGGTGCGGGTCACCGCCCCAGCCCACCGGGAGCACCGCCCCCGATCCGGCCGCCAGATATTCAAAATCAATGCTGAGGCCGCAAGCGGTTAGAGAGGCAGGGGGCCGCCCGGCAGTCCAGTCCAGGAGGCCCTGGAGGATGCGCCCGGGGTAAGCGTTCGGGGCGGGCTCCGCAAGTCACCCCCACCGTCCGGGATGAGTCTAGTGTTGCCGCTGGTCACTCCCAAGGGCAACGGGTGCCGGAGTGTGTCCCAGAGTGTCCCGCCTTGTCACCTCCAAAGATAGGAGTCCCGGTGTGGTGGCAGGGCAGAGCGAAACAGGCCCCAGAGGCCACAGTGGGACAGCGCCTCTGTTCCTCCGGTCGCGACAGGCCCCAGTCAGGGTCAGTTCTGCGTCGGCCACTCGGCGCCGCGAAGCAGGGCAAGGACCTCACATTGCACCACTCCTCTCCGCGATGGCCGCTCTGTGCACCGCAACGGGGGGCGCCTCAGAAGCCGTCCAGCCCCTAGACCGGATGAACCCCACTGGCTGGGAAGCCGCGGCATCAGGTAGCGCCCACCGCCGCACCTCCTCCTCTTCAGGCGCAGCCCGCCTACCTTTTAGAGGGCGCACCAGATGCTGACCGCACCGCTCAAAGAGTCCCCCGGCATACGGGGCAGCAGGGGACACCGGGACCGCCCGCACTGGGCAGATGGGAGCCCCACGCCGAACAGCCCATGCTCGGGAGCCAGCGCCCACTCCTCTGCTCGGTGGAGATCAACCAGGCAGCAGGATGCCAGACAGGCCGCGATTCCGGTCTCCGCTTTCCGTGCACCGGGATCGGAGCTAAAGGCACCAGAGGGATCCCTGTCACGGCAGGAACGCGGCTCGTAAAACAGATCGCTCGTGATGGCCGAGGGAGACAGCTAGACAAGGCTGAGCAGGTAACGGCACCGGAGGGACTTAGAGTCGTGTCCTACTCCGCTGACATCAGCCATGCCCCGTTCCACTTATTTTAACAACTGGTTGTGGAGAGAATTTGTGGCTCTATGGTTAGAGCGGCAGACCCTGATGCAGAGGTCTAGCCCGGGACCAGGGTTCAATTCCCCGCCTCGGCGGGTCTTGGGCTCAAAATTCCACGGACCTGATAATTCTCGCCTCGGTGCCTATTCCAATCATGGGGTCCCACTCTGCAACTCTGGGCAATAGCTTGCTTAATCTCCACAACGGCCCCCACAACGCTAAGGATGCCTGGCCTCCACCTTGGGGGTGCCCAGGAGTAGATGCCTCACAGGGAAAGCCAGGATGGGTTCCACAGCGGTATACGTACAAGCGCCTTGAGACCCTTGCGGGTGAGTAGTGTGCCATACAAGTATCAATTTACAATTTACATTTCACCACTAAATTACGTGTTCTTCATCAACAGGTTCAAAACGCTTTGCCAGAGGCCTCCGCAGACCCAGGTCATTCCACCCAACCTGGCAACTGGGTCTGCGTGAAAAACTTTCAGCGGAAGCGGAATCTGGAACCTTCTTGGGGCCGACCGCGTCAAGTGTTAAAAACTACACCGACGGCAGTAAAGGTTGTTGGGAAAAAGAACTGGGTCCAAGGCGTGCACTGTAAAAAGATACACCTGCCCTTCAACAATTTGTTTATTCAGCCAGAGAGGAGTATCTGTTCTCATACCTATGTCTATACACCTCAGATTCCGTCACTGCTAGTGCCATCACAAGGCACATATTTTATCTGTCACAATAGAGCCTATACATGATTTCCTACTTATTTCTCAGGAACATGCTATGTGGCTTTTCTTCTTCCCCCAACGTATACTGCTCCTTCAAGTCATTACAAGAAGAGACATGGTAGAGGAGTCTTTGATCAGAAAAACACAGCAGGACAGGAGGCAGCTGACTTAATTAAAGCGTTGCTTCCTTTCTGGGGCCCAATGGCCAATAGCAGAGACATCAGACACCTAGCTTGTGTTGTTGAGGCTACCATAAATGAAACTTCTGGAGCTTTGAGTAATGTGACAGCCGAGCTTCAGGCGGATCGTCTTATGACTTTACAAAATCGGATAGTTTTAGATATTATCCTTGCAGATAGGGGTGGAGTCTGTAAATTAATCGGGTCTAGTTGCTGTGTTTACATTCCTGATAATGCTCCTACAGTATACCAAGCTATCTCTAAGTTACATACCATCTCCGAATCTATACATCAGGACACGGGAGATTGGTCTGTGATGGGATGGTTTTGGAGACTACTGTCCACATGGGGATGGAAGATACTAACTTTCCTTAGAATGGTCTTGGCCATTATCTTCTCTTGTTGCCTTTGTGTGCAGTGTGGACCTGTAATATGTGGTCTTTGTGCAGCTATGTGTGTCCTGAAGCCTGCATCACGGAGAACAGAGACCATTAGAATGATGCTACAGCAACAGCTCAATGACATTATGGCCATTGACATAGACTCAGATGGACTTGAGTCCCTGATGTATTGCCTGAGTAATGGCAAAAGGAGGGTCTGAGGTTCTGCCATTTCAGACTTTGTCCCGTATCTAGCCGCCATTTTGTGTCCTGTCGCCATTTTGTGTTGCCCTCACTCAGGCAGCACGGCGAACCAAGTGCTTTTGCTATTTCCAGCTGCTACGTGTCATTTCAGTTAAAAAGTAACTCCATTATCCTTGTTCATGAAACTCGATGTCAGGGTTTGGCTGAGTTCGCTAATCCATGTCTGGTTCGATTGATCTCTGTCTTGGCTGACTATTTGTCCTCTCCTATTCTTCGCTTATATTATCTTATCCGACTGGCCTTCGCTATTCTCTCCTTGTCTGCTCCTATTACACAACTATCGTTTGAGACACACAAGCATATCCTGCTACCTGCGAGAGGGGATTGTGAACACCATCACTGATTAATTTGTCGGGAGGGGTGGCACACGGGGTCCGAGAAAGGGGCGTATTTTGAGACACCAGCTTGTTTTTCAACTTTTCTCATTGGTTCATTTTGTATGTGTAGGGAGTGGGATATTGTAAATGTGTTTACTATAAAAGATTGGATGCCACGGATTGAAGTGGCAGTCTCCTTAGAACCCACCTTAAGTGTAACCTCTAGGATAACTGTGCTTAGCTGCAGCTAATAAACCTGGCTTCCACACGCAAAGGAGTGTCTTGTGTCTCTGTTAGTTACAAGGCAGGTGAATCCAGGGATTTAGGTGTGCCCTGCGCTCCCCGGCCCTTAAGGCCTGGTTCTCCAGATTGTCCCAGATAGTGTTGAGGCAGAGAAGATGGTACTCTAGTGTCCTTGGATGACAGTTAGATGGTGCAGAGAACTCACATGCCTAGTGATACTAGGAAATAAAGGCAGTGGATCACCATCAATGGGCAAAGGGTGGAGGCTCTGAGAGACTCAGAAGCCTGCATGATAACTGTCAGATGTCACCTGGTGATCTCTGGAACAGGTAGAGCCTATATTAATTCCACCAAGTAGTTGCAGCTGACAACCATGAGAGTCACTATCCAGTGGCTTTGGTTCTCTTTGAGTGGGGGGTCTTCAGGTTCCTAGAGGTTAGCTAGGAATCCATCCATACCTGTGAATTGTCTGCTTGGCAATGACTGAGAGCATTCCATTTGTAAGGCAGTGGAGCTAAGATCCCATTTGGAGATGTTATGGCTGCCTGAGTAGGTGTGCCTGACCACATGGTCTATGGCAGCTTGAGAGGGTAGTCTGGAGGACCTTGAGTCTGCAAGAATGAGCCAGGCGCCTGACAACAAGAGGAAGGGCAAGTAAACTCACACGGTCAAGGAGGTGGTAAACCTGAGGGGGAAGTCCCAGAGCCTAAAGGAAAGGATATTGCTGAACTGTGGTACATACCTGAGCTGGTCAATTGACAAAAGGAAGGGAGATGTGCCAGGGAGCAGTTCAGCAAGGTGCAAAAGGGAGGCCCTACTCTTGTAGGCCTATAGCAGCAGGTCAAGGCCATGGCAGATGGCAACACCTCTGGGGATTACCTGATTTACTTGGAGAATTTTCTCCTGTATAGCAAGTCTAAGGTTCCTTAGCCTGGTGCAACCCGTATGTTGGTGGCTCCCCAGTGCTACAGGGCCTTCCTACTGTAGCTGGCTCACAATCTAACCCTGGCAGGTCGTTTGGGGCAGAACAAGACATTTGAAACGCTTGTTGTCCACTTTGAGTGGCCCCAAGTGAGGAAGGCCTTAGATGCTTCTGCAGGTCCTGTTCTACCTGCCAGGCCAGTGGCAGGTCTGGAAAGAAGAACAGGGCTCTACTGCAACCTTTTCTGTCAATAGCACCCCCTTCAAAAGGGTGGATATCAACATATTTGGGCCTCTGGACCCCAAGACAGCCATTGGCAACAGTTTCAACCTGGTCTTGGTAGACAAATCCACCCAGTACTCGGAGGCTACCCCTCTGGGAACAGTGACTGTCCCTGCGGTGGCCCGGGCACTGATGGGGAATCTTTATCAATGTGGACTTCCCCAAGGAGGTGGTATCAGAACATGGTAACAACTTCATGTCAGGGTCAGTGAAGGCCATGTGGAAGGAGTGTGGAGCAACCTACAAGTTTACATGCATTACCACCCTCAAAACAATGGGCTTGTTGAAAGATACAACAGGACCCAAAATGCATGATAATGATCCTGTAAGATCCCATGAGAGGGAAGTGGGATGTCCCACTGCTATGCCTTTAGTTTTCCTACAGGGAACTACCCCAGAAATGGGTTGGCTTAAACCCCTTTGAACCACTGTAAGGGCACCCTGTGAGAGGATCTCTCAGTCTGGCAAAAGACGGTTAGGATTAGGAGCTACCTCCTTGGAAGGTCCTCCAGGATGTGGTCAACAAAAGAGGAAACTAGATGAAAAGCTTTTGGAAGCAAGCATAGGAAATTCTAGAAGCCAACAAGAAGCATGAAATGACATTATAACCAGAATGTCACTCTTGTCAAGTTTCAACCTAGCCTAAAAATGTTGATCATGGAGCCCATGGAGACCAGAGCTCTACAAGGTGTCTGGTCTGAGCCTTAAGTGGTGATGGAGTGCAAGTTTGATGTCACCTTCTTGGTAGACTTCAGGACTCCCAGAACCCTCTCAGTCTAGCCCAAGGGAGCTGGTCCCCATGCCTGACCCTCCCGGAGTTACACCTTTGAATTTTGGTTCTATGTGGACTACTGTGAGATCAATACAGACAAGAAGACTGATGCATCTTCAGAGTTGATGAGCTCATAGATCGTCTAGGAGCTGCCAAGTTCCTCAGCTAAATCTAACATTTGGGTACCCGGAAATTGCCTTTACCAAGGGGGCCAAAAAGAGGTCTGTGATCTCAATCACAGAAGGGCACTTTCAGTTCTGGGTAATGCCCTTCAGGTTGAAGATTGCCCCTGCCACATATCAGATATTGGTGAACCAGGTCCTAGCTGGAATGGTGAATTTCAGTGCTACCTATCTGGACAACATTGCTGTCTTCAGTCCTATCAGGGAGGACCATCTGTGCCGCCTCAAAGAAGTGATACAGGCTCTGCAGAGGCCAAGCCTATCAAGGCCAGTAAGTTCCAGATAAGGCAGTTGTCAGTGGTCTTCCTGTGTCATCAAGTGGGAGGTGGAAAAGTGAAGTCCATCCAGGTGAAGATTGTAACCATTCTGGCTTGGGAACCCCTCACGATCCAAACAGAGGTCAGATCCTTCTAGGGTCTCACTTGCTACTACAGGAGATTTGTCAAGAGGTAGTTCACTATTGTTGTTCTCTTAACAGAGCTGAATTCCAAGAAGCAGCCCCATCAGATGATCTGAACTGAGGTATGAGAGAATGCTTTTAAGACCAGGAAGGAGGGCATATGTGTGGCGCCCGTGCTTAAGGACCCTAACATCTTCTAAAATTCCATTGTGAGGACAGAAACCTTAGATCATGGCATTGGGTCTGTCCTCTCACAGCTAAATTAAGAGGGCCTGGATCAACCTATAGCCTTCATCAGTGCAATAGAGAGGGAAGCTGTTTATGTGGCCTCTGAAGAAGACAAGATCATATCTGTTTGGTGCTCACTTCAAGGGCTACATCAACCACAAACTCCTCAGATGGTTAATTGAGATTGGGATGAGACTTTCAAACTGTTGAGGTGGTCCATCTTCCTACATGAAACCTGCTTTATTGTGGAACACCATCCTGGACATACCATGCCATTGCTGATGGTCTCTCCAGGTTCTTCCGCGTATCACACTTTCAGCTGTAGGGGAAACCTTTTGCCTTCAGAACACCAGTTTTTATTGACTTCGTTTTGTAGGCCTTTGGGACTAAATATTTAATTTATTTGTAGGTTCCTGGTAATGTATGCCAAATGTGCCCACTGCCTGTAAATGATATGCTACCAGTTGGCCTGCAACACTGATTGTACCACCCACTTAAATAGCCTTTTAAACACATTCCAGGTCTACCATTGCAGATCCTGCCTGTGCGGTTTAAACTGCCATGTTGACCTGGCAAGATGAATCCGCTGCCATACCCAAACCTTCCATGTTAAGGCATATAACGTATGTCCCAGACAGCCTCAAGGGCAGGGTGCAGTGTACTTAAAAAGGTGCACAAGCACTTTATGGTTGACATGTCCACACAGTGAAAAACTTTAAATTTGTTTTTTACTACTGCAAGGCCTATCTCTCCAATAGGATAACTGCCCAGAATGTAACTCCCATGATGAGGATGAAACCCATCTTTTCTTTTTCTGTCCTGCATACCACAGACCAAGGAAACACTGGCTGGTCCCCTTATGCAGGAACTTGGGTTTCAGGAGCCATACGAGTGCGTACAGAGTATTGAGAACTAGTACTCTGCCCCAAATAGTTTTTGCAGTGGCGAAATGTATTATGGCAATGTGGCTGATTAGGAAAAAACTGTTAAAGGCACAAATGCCAAAAACATGAATTTGTTCCTATAATTAGGGATTGTGCTTTTAATTGTGTCATGAAATGTTTCCTAACTATGAACTGTTTTTCTAATCCTTCATCATGTTTGGAATGACCTGGCAATTAATTTTATGTAATGTGTTTTTATAATCACATCTCTTTTTAATATCCTTGTTTTAATGTATTATGCAATGCATCTTTTATGGTCTTAAAGACCGAAATAAAGAATTTTTGGATTGGATTGGATTGGATTGGATCACATTGGAGTTGTCTTCTTACATTCCATAAGTGTAATTTAAAAGAAAACCTTCAAGCTTAGTGTCATGGTGAAATCAGATTTCAAAGTGCAAATCTGGAAATGCCACTTTTAGAAAGTTTGAATTTTATTTCCTTAGCCATTTGGTGCCTACAGCTTGTCTCTGGTCACATGACTGCCTGTAGCTGGCGGTTTGGTTTTGTGTATTACTCCTAAACAGTGACATACAATGTGCACTTAGGTGTGAATGAATGGACATCACTGACAAGGTGGGAGGGATGATCCCTATCTACACCTGAATAGGATTTGTCCTGACTCCACAGAAAGGGCTGCATACCCCCTGTAGGTAGTCTGGAGCTGGGGCAGGGAAAACATGGTATCAGTGCACTTCCCAAATTCAAAGGCACCGCTCTGTATAGAAGAAGGGCCCCAGGCACCATCACTTCAGCACACTTCTGGAACCTGTGGATACTCTGCCAGGAAGAAGGACTGCGGCGCCGATGATGGACATTGACTCTAGTTAATCCTGACTGCTCTGTACCAATCTACCAGGGGTTTGAGAACACGTGAATTTGGGATTTGCTTGTACCTTATCCTGACTGAGATTGTAGTTGCTGCTTAACCAGGGCTCATGCCCCAGGCAAACAGTAAGTCTGTTGAGTCTGTGTTGAACAGTATACCACTATTTACACTGTACAATATGATTTATTTATATTTAAAACTATGGCAACCAAGTGGTTAGTAAAGTACAAAAAATATTGGTTACATCACCAAAATACTAATAGCAATGCTAAAATGATAATACAAAATGCTGTGTCCTGCGGATACATCCTGCATGCTATGCTCCTACTTGTTCTCCAGCATGAATATGACTGCCGCTGCGTCGCAGAGCCTGTGCCTCACTGGCAAAACCGCTGCTAAAACTTGAGATGTCCTCAGTATATTGTGGGTAATCTCTAACACCACTTTATATTTGTGATTTTTGTAGCACTTCAATTGCAGAGGTGATCTGCCCTAAGCCATTTGCAAAGTCTCCACTAAAGTGTCCCATTTCTACGTGCAGTGTTACTGTTCTCCTTGATAGGGTGGAAGATGCATTGGCCAAACAACCCATCCTGACCCGACCTGTCCATTCTAGTTGCAGCGCTCCTGTATCAATGCCTTTGATGGGAATGCTAATCTGCCATGTGCTGGCATCATTTCACTATAGTAATGTGGAGGCTGACTTTTAGTGTTTTTGATTCCCAATAGTGTCCGAATGTTGTCAAATCCAAACAACCTGCATTGCTGCATGTTAGATATCTTTTTGTTCATGACTTTCATCTGCTTGTGTTGCAGATGCTGAATTTGGATAATGATGCCTCAAGACCTCCAACAAACTGTGCTGTGGCTTCGGGCTCTATAGTATGCTGTACCTCATGGTGCCAACTGCGCTTATGCCCTGGAACACACTAAAGTTCTTGCCTCACACCTGGGTTATGGATGGGACTGCTAGGCAGAGTGACATCATCATCCTCCTTTACTGGTGCCAGTGGTGGCAATGAGGCAGTGCTACATTGGGCTTGAGGTGTGCTTGGTTGACTGGAAATGGTATTGGGTTCTTCAGCTGCTATGTTTGAGTCCACCACTTCTTCCTCCACAACCGATCACAACGGGTAAAAATCAAAAACTTTACCTCCGACATTCACACCATCAGCAGGGGTGTGCCCCAAGGTTTAGTGCTCTCATCGCAACTGTTCAACATATACATGGAAACCCTCACCTCCATACTTAAAAATGATAATATCCCCTTCTACCTATATTGTGATGACACCCAGATCTATCTGGAAACTTCTTCCCCAGATGACATCCTCAGACTAAACAACACCCTAAAAGAAATTCAACACTGGCTGTACCAAAAACCTTAAATGTAATCAGGACAAAACAGAGATCCTCCTCTGTATACTCTAAATGGCAACGTCGCCCTAGCTAACTCTGTAAAATCACTAGGAATCACCCTTGACCCCAAACTGGACATGACCAAACACATCAAAAACTCTGAAAAGACCGCCTTCCTCAACCTGAAGCTTTTCTACAAGATTAAACCATTCATTCCCAACAAATACCTCAAACAAGCCACCCAAGCACTGGTGCTATCTAGACTCGACTACAGTAACGCAACCCTAACCGGCACCACTAAAGCCCACCTAGCTCCCCACAAAACAACCCTCAACTCAGCAGCCAGAATGGTCACGGGACTCAGGAAATATGACCACATTTATCCTGCGCTAAGAGAACTAAAATGGCTCTCAACCGATCTGCGAGCATACTTCAGAACGGCCTGTCTCGCGCACAAAGCCCTATACACAGGGAAATCGGACTACCTGGCCACCAAGCTCAAAACGACAGGTCAGAAGAAGAACCTCAGGAGCTCCAACTCCCTCCTTCCCATCCCCATGAGAGTACGCAAACAATCAACCGCTGCTAGGTCATTCGCGGAAAATGCGCCCAAAATCTGGAACTCCATCCCAACAGACATCAGTACGATCCCGTCCTTCACAAAATTCAAACTGCACCTTAAAGCCCTCCTCTTCAACCGCTCCAACCCGAAGGGATAACCCTCGCCCCCACGCCTAATCATACCCCCGCTTTGGCTCTGCACCAACTTATTCACCTCAGCCAAAACCAAGGATTCCTCATGTCTCTTGAACTACCTCAACAATGCATGCAACAAGGCCACCTCAAGACTTTACCAGTAACACAAGAATTTGCAGCACCCCTGAACTACCTCAACAATGCCACCTCAATACTCTACTACTACCTCAAGAATTTGCAGCACCCGTGGACTTCCGAACTTTTGTTTGATATTGCTTTATTAAGTATCTCCAATGAAACACTGCTGTAAAGCGCTCTGATACCCTTGGGTCAGGTTAGCGCTATATGAAACGCCTAAAATAAATAAATAAATGAGTGTGATCACTATGTTCCTCATGGAAATCTGTGTAAAATCATGACTTTTTGTTTAATCACTAATATGATAAAATATCAATGTTTCAGTTTGTAAACCATTAGCCTAATATATGCATAAAAGTTACTCCACTAGTGACTTTTTCACCACATGTCTCATAATGCCGTATGAAGGTACATTTTTTACTACCTTAAGAAACAACCACCTGCTGCATGCTACAGATCTATGGAGACTTGGAAATGGATTTAAGTTCTGAGAAGTAACAATAGTAAATTCACACTGACTTTGTGAGGTTCCAGGTGCTGAGGTGTCAATGTTCCTGATTCCCACAACAACCCCAGGCTCCAGGGTGATCACAAACATGGTCTCCAGTGCAATGGTTGGGGGAATTGTTTGGGTGCCACTTCCTGCTCGGGAGGATTCTTATATTCATGTTGCCACATTTTCTTTTGTTTGCAAACTGAGGTCATAACACCTCTTCCTGATCTCATCAATGGAGCAATGGGTGACTCCTACACAATTCATTTGTTGTTGCATATCTTGCCAGATTCTTTTCTTTTGAGTCACGGAAATCGTCAGTCAGGATCACCCTGCAAATCCCACGAAAACTTAATTTTTCTTTTTTAGCCTCCTGCATCCTTTTCTGCACTTTACCTGGCCATTGATGATGATGCTTCTTAAGATGTTCTGATATTTTTGTTGGAACTGGTAGCTGCTCTCCACCTCCACTCCACATCCACTCAAACTGGTCTCCAGGCATGTACTGAGAGGCACTTCCTTGTTCAGATTACCTATGACCAGGGTGTCTTTTTCCTCAATCTGCGGTCACGCTCCCAATTTGCGACCTCAGTTGCAATTTTGGAAAACACAAATAGGAATTTCCAAAATTGCAGTGTGCCTAAGTAGGTGATCACACATTGAGGGATCAAAACATACATACATATAGAATTGCAATTTTCTAATTGTGAATCGCAGAGATTTGCTATTATTTAATTGCAATCTTTACGTTCGTACTTCTAGCCCCTTGTTAGGTCTTGCTTTGACAGTGCATCTGTCCAATCAGAACTGTTCTTTCCAATATACATACAGTGGGCTTTTTGACCATCCCTTTTTTTCAAAGAGTTTTTTCATTCATTGGTACAGCTCAGAGGGGTATTTTTCTTTCACTAATGGGGTGCATGCAGATGCAATGCATGAGAGACTATTTTACATCGTCTAAAACACATTGGGCACAGGGCACTAAAAATTAAAACAGGAGAAGCTTGTGTTCCGTATTCCATAAATATATGTTGAAAAAAAAATACACTTTTTCTGGATAAGGAACCTCTCGCACGTAATGTGGCATGCTTCATGAAAGGTAAATGGGCTAAATATCGATTCCAAAATATAGACAAACCAAAATATTGAGTCCAAAATATAGAATGGACAAAATATCGAATGGACAGAATATAGACATCAAAAATATCGTTTTGAAAGTAAGTAATGTAATATCGATTTTAAAAATATAGACAGTCAAAATATCGAAGTACATAATATAGTTCATTAAAAATATTGAATTTTTTATAATATCGAAATTTTTAAGTGTTTTTTATGTTAGGCATGTGTGAAAACTATATATTTTTGTAATTTATTTTAAGTAATTAATTTTATGTTATTTAATTATTGTGTAATTTAATTCTGTAACGGGTTGGGGGTTTATGGGGGAATAGGGTGGGAAGTAATGTAATTATAATTGATAAAATATGTAAATTAATTAATTGGTATTTATTTTGAATACATTGTCAATTCATTTTTATTTGGTAAGTAATTAATTCTTAATTGCTAATTAAAATTTATTAATTGATTAATTTATAATTATGTGATTTATATTAATTTATTTTCACTAGAGTGGGGATAGTAAAATTTACCCCTATGCTATCCAACGCTTTCCCTGCTGTTGCACTCTCTCGAGTGGGAATAGTAATTTTTACCCCTACGCTATCCAACGCTTTCCCTACTGTTGCACTCACTGGAGTGGGAATAGTATTTTTACCCCTACGCTATCCACCACTTTCCCTACTGTTGCACTCTCTGGAGTGGGAATAGTCATTTTTACCCCTACGCTATCCAACGCTTTCCCTACTGTTGCACTCACTGGAGTGGGAATAGTCATTTTTACCCCTACGCTATCCAACGCTTTCCCTACTGTCGCACTCTCTGGAGTGGGAATAGTAATTTTTACCACTACACTATCCAACGCTTTCCCTACTGTTGCGCTCTCTGGAGTGGGAATAGTAATTTTTACCCTTACGCTTTCCAACGCTTTCCCTACTGTTGCACTCTCTGGAGTGGGAATAGTAATTTTTACCCCTACGCTATCCAACGCTTTCCCTACTGTTGCACTCACTGGAGTGGGAATAGTAATTTTTACCCCTACGCTATCCAACGCTTTCCCTACTGTCGCACTCTCTGGAGTGGGAATAGTAATTTTTACCCCTACGCTATCCAATGCTTTCCCTACTGTTGCACTCTCTGGAGTGGGAATAGTAATATTTACCCCCACGCTATCCAACGCTTTTCCTACTGTTGCACTCACAGGAGTGGGAATAGTAATCTTTACCCCTACGCTATCCAACGCTTTTACTACTGTTGCACTCTCTGCAGTGGGAATAGTAATTTTTACCCCTACGCTATGCAACGCTTTCCCTACTGTTGCACTCTCTGGAGTGGGAATAGTAAATTTTACCCCCACGCTATCCAGCGCTTTCCCTGCTGTTGCACTCCTTGGAGTAGGAATAGTAATTTTTACCCCTACGCTATCCAATGCTTTCCCTACTGTTGCACTTCCAGGAGTGGGAATAGTAGTTTTTACACCACCGCTATCCTACGGTAATAACAGTGTGTATTTTTAATCAATATTATGTTTATATATATATAACATATATATCTACATATATATATATATATATATATATATATATATATATATATATATATATATATATATATATATATATATATATATATATATATATATATGTTTTAACAGATATGATTGTATATTTTTTTATATAAGTTAAATTAATTATTTAATAATTTTAAGGTAATTTAAGTATTTCTAAGTATATTTTACCTATGTATTTTTAATATTTTTTTAATTTTACATTATTTTTAACAAATTCGATATTTTTCCAATGTATATATATAAACGATATTTTAGATTCTATATTTTGGTACTTACCTGTTTGTAGATAGGAATTCGATATTTTATCTGTTAATATTTTGGCGGCGATATTTTGGGTAGTCTATATTGTGTCCGTCGATATTTAGTCAGTGATCCTTCATC
This sequence comes from Lissotriton vulgaris, assembly GCF_964263255.1. Lineage (NCBI taxonomy): Eukaryota > Metazoa > Chordata > Amphibia > Caudata > Salamandridae > Lissotriton > Lissotriton vulgaris. The sequence continues at coordinate 268,161,459 of NC_141695.1, forward strand.
AAAGGCTTCCTCACCCCACCCTGGTTTACACTCTGGTATTTATATCTGGATACTTGCTTTTATCCAGGATCTATAACTTAGCAACAATTTCCTCATATTTCTGAAGCCGAGTCTGCCCTGGGAGTGACATTTCACCAGGGTGGGGGGAAAACACCTATGATGAAGCATGCCATATTTTGTGGGCAGAGCATCATCATCTAGTAAAACTGGAACTGGTTTTTAAACCGAGGGATATTGAATACGGAACAAAAAGGTTTTTGGTGCCCTGCGTCTATTGTGTTTGGATGTGTTCATTTTTGGGTGGACGCACTGTATGCACTTTGTATCCCTCTTGATCTCCTTGTGTCTCTGCCTTTATTGTCTGCTCATTAATAGCATGTGCATGCACATGCATGAAGAAAGACACACTTCTGCATGCCTGTCTTTATATATACTAGCACATTAAACCCAGAACCAATAACCTTGCCATTATGTTGTTCACTATATCAATGCAGGTGTAATCAGTTGGCGAGCGAATGATTCATTTGCTAATACTGGTACAGTAGCCCAATAAATGTATGTGCCTTTCGTGCAAGTCACCACAACACCTCGAACAGATGGAAAAAAAAGCAGAGACAAACATTGGCTGTAATCAAATACAATACCAAAAGATAACATAACATGAAGTTCAATGAAAAATTGACAAGGTCAAAGAACAGCAAGTAAAAAAGTGTTCAACAGCTGAGTGTGAATATAATACTGGAGATCTACCACTGAAGAGATCATGCAATTGTATCAAATTTAAGTTAACAAAATAAAAGTTATATATGAGAAATGTAATAAATGGTGATTTTAACTTTTGCATATAGCACAAAGTGAAGGCAAATTTGTTTTAGTTTTTGAATAGTTCACTGATTTAAACTTTTTTGATCTGCAGGTCACAATTTCAAATCCAAGCAAGGCCTACTCAGCCTTCCATCCTCTGAAGGTTTTCAAACAGAGTATTACTGACGGTAACAGTAACAATGGTTAGGGTGATGCAGTGGGCTAATACAACCCTCAATATTTGGCTCCCCTGGTCAGATCTTTGAATCATGGTAGGCCCATTCAGCCTTTCATACTTCTGAGGTCGATAAAATGAGTACGGTTGAGAAGTAGAATGCACCTATTGTTTTAACCTCAAGATTTAATTCAGGGATAATATGCACTTTACAAATAAAAATTTTGTTTACTTGCAGTACTTATAAATGACAGAATGACATGAAGAGCTATACATAATCACTTTAATATTCCTTCCCTCCAGCATCTTCAGTGTAGGGGTGAATTTCAACCCCTTAAGGAACATGACTGCATTCCCCACTAACACAATCATAGAAGCCACAATTACATTACCGAACACATAGAAATACACAGCGAAATGTCTTCTACATAGCCAAGACACTCATCCCCTCACCTGTCCTTAGCAAAATAGACTTTTGCGGTATTCTACTAGTCGGTCTCCTACTATACCCTTTTACCCCACAAAATAAAGTTCTTAAATTTCACTAAAAGAACTCACTTCAACCTCTCGGCACACTCCTTCCTATAACTAGTATATGTTGACTGCTATACTGGAAAACAGACTTTCGGACAGGGCAATGTGTTCTATTTGAGATTAAAAACTGTTTTAGAACTGGTTTCCCTCCAGCTCAGTCCCTGGGTATCAACAGCCAACCCTGGCTTACCAGTGACCCTCATCCGGGTTTTCATTGGCTTGGTGTCTGGGAGCTCGAAGACATGGGTGGTGTGTGCAAGGGATCCCTTGACGACGATTAGCTATCAAGAAGGGTGGCAGGATAAGGGTCAGCTTTTACTTAGCTCTTCCTTTCTCATGAAAATTGCGGATTGAACTTTCAGGACCCCTCATATATTTAGGAGAGTGGTAAAATGGAGGGTCAGGGGTCCTGCAGTTAAAGGATGGATGTTGCCACTTTGGCAGAGTGACTCTTGGGACTTTTGCAGTAAATTTATGAAAAAAATGCTGACAAGGGAGGTGAGAACTCGGCAGAAAGATTGGGTGAAGGGAATTTTCCAGTGACTGGCTATTGCGCAGTGCTGGACTGGAACCTTACCACCCCTTCAAAGCAGTCCTGCTCCCTGTGAATAAAGCATCTTTCAAGAAGAAATCTGGAAAAAAGATGACTCAAGCATACATGACTTGCTTGATCCCAGGACTGGAACTGCTCTCCAAGAGTAAAGTGCGTAGGTTCCTGTTACCTGACTGAGGGACGTCAGAGGTAGAATGGCTCATGACTGTGAGGACTGCACCCTCAGAAGCCTTGACTGTTCAGAAACATGCCTCAGGGCCTGAGAGCTCACTGGGAACGTTACCAGAAAGTTGGAAAAAATGGTTTTAGTCATTTGTTTTAAGTCAAGACTGCTGGACATTGGCTTCTCTGCAGGGTTGCCCCACACCCACACCCACAACTTTCTGTCTTCACCCTCCTGTTTTCTCAGCCTTTTTGTTGACTTTTAGAACTCTCTGCGCATTATCACTGCCAACTGGTGCTAAATGGCTGGTGCAGCCTCCTTTACATAAGGTGAAGTTGGCTTACACCCAAGTGGCACATTTAATTTACTTTTAGGTCCTTAGTAAAAAAGGTACAGCATGACCCAGGGCCTGTAATTAAATGCTACTAGTGGGCCAGTATCACTGATTGTGCCACCCACTTGAGTTGACCTTTTAAACATGTGTCAGGCCTGCCACTGCAGCCTGAGCATGCAGATTTAAACATGTTACTTCGAACTGGCAAAGTACACCTTTTGCCAGGACTAATCCTTCTTTTTAATACATACCTCACCTCTAGGGTAGGCCCTAAATGGCAAAACAGTAGGGTGCAGTGTATTTCAAAAGTTGGACATGTACATTTCACTTTTACGTGTCCAGGTAGTAAAAAACTCTTAAATTAATTTTTCATTGCTGCAAGGCCCATTGGATAACATTGGGTGACATATTACATTTATCACTTCTGTGCGGCCAGCAGTGGGGGCAAAACCAAGCAAGGACTGCAATGCCCAGGGACCAGTGGGTCCTCGAGCGGACCGGCAGCCCCTCTCCCTCACTACTGGGGGCTTTATCAGCTTCTCGCGCATCACTTCTGTACAGCCAGCAGCGGTGGCAGAACCAAGCAAGGACTGCAAGGCCCAGGGACCAGCGGGTCCTCGAGCGGACCGGCAGCCCCTCCCCCTCACTACTGGGGTCTTTATCAATTTCTCGCATCTCCCGCTCCTCGGGAGACGCTTTGTGCATCACTTCTGTGCTGCCAGCAGTGGGGGCAGAACCAAGCAAGGACTGCAAGGCCCAGGGACCAGCAGGGTCTTGAGCGGACCGGCAGCCCCTCCCCCTCACTACCGGGGGCTTTATCAGCTTCTCGCGTCTCCAGCTCCGTGAGAGACGCTTCGCGCATCACTTCTGTGCAGCCAGCGGCGGGGGCAGAACCAAGCAAGGCCTGCAAGGCCCAGGGACCAGCGGGGCCTCAAGCAGACTGGCAGCCCCTCCCCCTCACTATGGGGGGTATTTAACTGCCGGCAGACTCCCGCGACGCGGGACGCGCGTGGGCGGACGCCGGGCTAAGTCCGGGCAATGGGCGGGCCATCTGTGGCCACCAGGGGCCCAAAGGGGCCGGGCTGGGCCACCCCATTAGGCGCTTTTAACAAGGACTACTGACTCACGAAAGTAAGGTAATGTGCTAATCATATTAAAGATAGTTGACAAACTCACCCCTCCCAGAACATTAACGCATTGAGCGTCACTAAGTAAGTAACTGACCCCACTGCTAAAATGAGTGAACGGAAGGGGGTATTGGAACTCTAGATGATTTTATTATAAGGGCCAAATCGGTGCTTATACATGAGATACAGGCAACCGAGAGACGATTGTCTTTAGATCTTGCCCCGCTCCAACCCCGTCTGTCACCTGGGGGTACTTTGGATCTAATTTCTTCTGACATTCTAAGATCTTTCCCTGTGCCTTTAGGTCCTGATATAGTAGTTACAAACATACCGTCTTCATCCCCTTCTGCTAACCAGGATCTAAGCGCCCCTGCTAGCAATACACGAGGGACCTTGAGCAAGATAGCCAGAGGGCGGACACTGGCTACTACAGCACTTGGGGGAAAGAAAAATGCACCAATAATAAACCAGTCAAAGTCCAGGCAAAAAACAATAGACTCTTTTACAGACGTCCTTTGCAGTAGTGTTGGTAGCAGCGGCAATGGAACAGTTGAAGCCCGGATGATCAACTCTATCTCCACCCAGACTGAAGATCCTCTGATTAATGGCACTAATACAACCGATATGGGTATCGAAATTTTAAACACTTTGATGGAAGGATTTGAGTCCAGACTGGATGATCTGATGGAGATTTTTGTTAAGAAACTTGATGTCTTATGGAAGAAAATGTCTAAGATAAATACTGTGGCAGCAAACACAAATAGTGGTGGGGACGGGGAAATTGCTCTGCACCCAGTTTTGAATGGTCAAACAAATGGTCAAACCAATTGTAATGCTGCTTCGCAATACCGAAGCGCAGTTGACCACATGGCGCCACCCCAAACTGCCTTCTGTGAATCAGGTGGGAATAGGGGGGCTTCCTTAGCAAAAAGGGATGATCATATTAATAGAAGCAGCAGGTTGACAATAGGGAAGGATGGCATAGGTACTCACAAGGGGGGCAACAATCAAGGCAGGTCACCTAAGTAAGGCTTAAGGCCAGTTAACGGCACCAACAATGTGAATAGAAATCTCAGTAAGTCTTGTTCTAATTTTAATTCAGATGTTTTACATATCCCACCAGTTTCTGCCCCATATGTGCTTGTCCTAATTTGCGTCCCTACGCTTAGAGAGGGACAGAGAGAGTCCTGGTCTGATCTCCAAAACAAGTCGGTAGACTGGCTTCATAAACACAAACATTTTGATCTGCATAGGATGGAGGAAATAATCATAGCCAGGAGAGTAGGGTGAGTCGGACCATCAAATAAATGTATAGATGGGGATTGCATTGTTTTACACTTTAGAAGACCCCAACAGGTCCGTCGCCTTCTATCTATTACAGATGAATGATTTAACCCCCGACTAATATTAGCACACTTCCTCTGGGCTACTTCTATAAGCCATCCTTAACTCCAAACAGAAGCACTGAAACAGTTATGCCCCTATCGAATGGTTATCATGTCCTCTCTAGCCTGGATACACAAGATTGACCATAAGACATGGTATCTAATGTAGAAGCCAATGATACGCCAATCTTAAACGTATCTACTAGACCTAATCGCTCCCCAGAGAGGATAAACTCAGTAAAAAGTGGCAATGGAGTTACAGTGAGTGTATTGAGCTGGAATGTGGCAGGTCTACATTCAAAACTTGATAATATAGACTGGATAAACATGATTAGGGAATATGACATCGTCATGTTCCAGGAAACCTTGGCCACAGAAGAACTATACATCCAGGGGTTCCATTGTTTCATTGTGCTATCCCAAACACCCAGATGGGGAGACCATCGGAAGGACTGTTTATAGGGATTAATGTGGCTGCTGGGGGAAGCTTTAAGGTAATCCGATCCTAAAGCTTAGATTATCAGGTAGTACTGCATAAAAGATTAATTTCCATTTGATAAGTTTGTTATAATAATGATTTTCAGTCAGTTCCAAACAAGAGTTTTATAAAGCTTTTTTACTTTATTTCAGATGTGGATAATCAGTCTAATAATGGGGATCTTTTGGGTATTTTAGTGAGGGGTAATTTTAATGCTAAAATTCTCAGTATACACCCTGAAAAGGGAACAGCCTATTATGGACAATCGACAAGTAGAGGGCGAGAACTTGACCGGTTTATAAGATCCCATAATTTGTCCAATGTTATTGACCTGGTAGCAAGGTCAACCACGAACAATCATCCAACCTAGAGGGGAAGGGGTTTAGCAGGGCCGGCTCTAGGCTCATGGTGGCCCTGTGCAGGGAGCGTAGGTGGGGGCCCCGGAAGAGGGGGTCCGGACGGGCTGGAGGCTGCACTTCCTGAATGTGAAGGGTAGAGTATCTGCACCTCTCAGCACTGCTGTAACATATTTAATGGGAGAGCACCGGCACTTCTCAGGAGCAAGCAGGTACTCTAATTAGTGAGTGCCTGCAATTCAATATTTTCATTTCACGCACTGAGGCCTGAACAAGGGGTATTTTGGTCGTCTGTCACCTTGCTCCTTTGTTTTCGACTCAGTACAGGGGTTGGGCTCAGGACGCACAGGGATCTGTGTTTTTGAGATGGAGCCTGAGACCAGGGATGAGCCTTTTAAATAATACCTAATATAGAATTATGGTGTGCGTCACTGCCGGTGTCGGCACGATCAGGCAACACTGCAGCAGGCTGTCATTGTAAGACTGTTCCCACTTGAGGCCTGCACATTCCATAACAGTGCCTGTCAAATAATATTCACAGATTGAATCTATCTTTGTTGTGTCTATTAACACACCTGCAAGTCCGCTGTCCGCTTCAATGAAGATAACAAAGAAAGGAAGCAACCTTTCCCGAGAGAGCTTAATAGGCACGCAGCAGCAGTGCATTAAAAACCCGTCCCTGCCTTTGAAGGGTTAGAAATCCTCGAAACCGGCTGCACGCTTTCTACTGGATTTATAATGCAATGTTTGGCAAATTTGGACTGTTTGGCAATAAAGCAAGGCACTGGAAGTTGGGGATCGGCTGGGCTGCCTCAAAAAGGGCATGTGTGGGGCATAGGATTTAGGAAGAATTAAGCCAGCTTGACTCGAGCCTGGCTGGTGGTGCACCCGCCCGAAGAGGGCCCTCAGGGCCGTGTTTTCATTTGTGTGCCACTGCACTGCCAGTGCCACAATCACATTTTTAACTTAAACTTAGTCAGTATATTCATAAGGGAGTAAATATGCAACAGTTTTTAAACAATTCGGCCACAACCACATACACTTGCTCAAGATTCTTTCACAAAATGACAACCAACGAAAGGTTTCAAGAGCTGACACAACATTGCCGTATTAAGGAAGGCTATGGGATAGGTGGGCCACCACAAGCATGAATACAATGTAACCCAAGAGACTACTAGGGATTCTCCTGGTTTGGATTCTGACAGACACATGTAACTGATTGTTTTAATGTCTATCTTGGGACGTAGATCAGAGAAATGTAAATATGATCTACACTTGTGTGTCATCAGTAATCTCTGTAGAGGTCACATCCTTACCATATAGAGGAAGAACCGTCTGAGTGAAAGTACACAATCATATCATATCATATATACAGTATATATATTATAAATTAAAATTATGCAGTTTAATTAATTCTCAGACTCTCTCTATAGCAGTCTCGTCTCAGAGTCAGACTCCCACCGTTCCAAATTGAAGGATCAGGCCCGGGGAACCTTTACCAAGTCACACAAACAGAACTGTCACACTTTGCCTTTTATATCCTTTGGCTACTTCTAATTTGAACATCTGTCTCAATAGGTTAAAGTTATTTCCACAGTCCAGGCGGTGTGTTTTCCACAGCCCAAGTATTGTGTTTTCCCTGGCCCCAACAGTGTCACTTCCACACTTTCCACAGCCCTCAATGGTGTGCTTTCAACAGCCCAGGCGGCGTGCATTTCACAGCTCTAAAGAGTGATTCTACATACGAGCGTCCAGGGAGTATGCTTTCCACAGACCAGACAGTGTACTTTACACACCGATGTAATGTTATTTAAGCAACACCAGCAGCGTGCTTTCCACGGCCCAAGGAATGTGCTTTTCACAGTCCAGGCAGTGTGCTCCACAGCCCAGGAGTTTGCTTTCCCCAGGCATAAGCAGTGTGCTTTTCACAGACCAAGTAGTTGCAGCCCAGACGGGATGTTTTCCTCGGCCTGCCAGTGTCCTTTCCACAGCCCTAAAGGAGCGCCCCTACAGCCCAGGCAGTGTGCTTTCCATAGGGCAAGTAGTGCATTTTCCACAGACCAAGCAGTGTGCTTGCAACAGGCCAAGCATTGTGCTTTCCACAGCCCCAGCAGCAGCATTTTCACAGCCCAACGGGCTATTATGTACAGCCCAGACAGAAGGCTTTCCGTGCCCAGACGGGTGCGCTCCACAGACCAAGCGCTGTGCTTTCCACTGCCCTAAAAGAGTGCCCCCTACAGCCCAGGCGGTGGGCTTTCCATAGACCAGGCGATGTGCTTACCACAGCCCAGGCACTGTGTTTTCCACCGACCAGGCAGGGTGCTTTCCACAGCCCAGCAGCAGGATTTCCACAGCCCAAAGGGGTATGTACAGCCCAGACATAAGGTTTTCCGTGCCCAGACGGGTGCGCTCCACAGACCAAGCGCTGTGCTTTCCACAGCCCTAAAGGAGTCAAGCTGTGTGCTTTCTACATCGTAGGAAGCGTGTTAATTGCAACCCCAGCTGTATGCTTTCCATTTCCACCGACCTAGCACTGTGCTTTCCACATTCAGTGCACTGTGCTTTCCACAACCCCTTTAGTGTTCTTTCTACAGCCAACTCAGTGGCCTTCCACACCTTAGATGGGGCGATTTCTGAAGCGTTGTCCTCAGCCACACCAGGGTGCTTTCTACAGCCCAGGAGTGGTGCATTCTACCGCCCAACAGTGCTTTCAGCATCATAGGCAGTGTGCTTTTCTCAGCTCAAGCACTGCCCTTTCCACAGCCGAGGTGGAGTGCTCTCCACAACCCCAAGGGAGTACTTTCAACAGCACTGCAAGAGTGAAATAATTAAAACAACAACGCTGCAGTGCCATTGCTTGGTGGTATAACTGGGTCGGGCCGCCGGCTTCGGGAATTCAACCTGGCTGATTTATTAGTGTGTGTGATGGTGCAGGTTGCGGATCGTGGTCGGAGCCGGAGGCCGCCAAATCCTGCCAAGGGGCCGCCAGTGCCAGTGATCCTTCGGATCCGATCCTCGTCGTGGCGGCCCCTGGGGTTTGGTGGCCCTGTGCAGGTGCACACTTTGCACATGCCTAGGGCCGGCCCTGGGTTTCATTCTATCATAGATTTCATTTTCGTATGCCATCTGATAGAAAAACAGCTGGTATCTGTTGAAGTTGTACCCTCTGACTTTTGGAAATCATTATCCCATTAAGATATCGAAACACAGTGCCCAAAGGCCGATTTTTCAGACCGAATGTGGGGCCACAAACCTAATGGTGTCTACTGATAATTTAAGATTGTGTTGGAAGGGGATCGATAACTCAGAAATTTTCAGGAAATTGGCCAGGAAAAATATGCCTCTCATTGTGTCTTGCCTTTCATTAGAATTACCACCGGTACAGATAATTGAGGATTTTGGGAAGATCTGTCAGACAATCAAAATCCCTCCTCTCTAGGCCGTCGCTCCAAGTGGCACCCATCCCCAGATGGTTCAACCATGAATGCACACAAGCAAACAGGAATTTACGCAAGGCACTTTCAGCCACTCCGAGGTGGGTAACAGAATTTAAACTGGCCAGAAAGAAGTATATTGAGGTAATCAGAGATAGGAAGAAGGATCTCCTGAGTGAACAATGGCATAAATTGTCTGAGGCTGCTAGCCACAAAAAGGGTAACGTCTTTTGGGCGGCAGTCATGGAGGTCCATTCTATGGGCCAGTCCTCGACGCCGATTAGCTGTAATATCGCCAGTGATGCATGGGTTGAACATTTTTCAGGTATTTATGCCCCTCCACTTCCATTTGAGGCAACCTTTAATCCAGGTAGCCCGGCACCAATAGAAATGAGCATTTTAGAAGTTGTGGAAGCCATTAACCAGAGCCTAGGTAATAAGGCGCCGGGCCCAGATGGGCTCCCTATTGATTTAATTAAGTGGAACCCGGAGTTCTGGGCCCCTTTGCTTTTGAATGTTTTTAATAATTTAACTCTGACAAAATATCCGAGACTTGGGCCAGAATTATAATAGTCCCGGTTTTTAAGAAAGGAGATAGATCTCTTCTGTGCAATTATAGACCTATTTCTCCAATAGAAAATACTTTTAACATTTTAGGAAGAGTCCTGTACAACAAAATCGTGTGATGGACAGAAGCAAATGCCATCTTGAACCCATGCCAGCTGAGATTTAAGGGCAAGGTTGGAACTATTGAACAATGTCTCAACCTAAACTTAATTGTCAGAAAATATACTATTGCAAGGAGGACCCCCTTCTACATGGCTTTTATAGACCTGTCCACAGCCTTTGATCTAGTGAACAGGCCAAAGCTGTGGTCAATGGTTGGATGAAACACTGGTAAATGTTTTAGCATATTTACACAGAGACCTCCAGGCTCAAGTAAGGATTGGGGTGGAAGGAGAGGTTTCAGGGACTCTTGACATTGGCAGGGGTGTCAGACAAGGATGCGTGTTGGCCCCCCTGCTTTTTATTATAAATAATAATGGGTTGAACACCTCTCTGAAAACGGCTACTCAAGATGTCCCATACATTAATAAAGAGTCAATCCCCGTGCATCTTTAGGCAAATGATGCAGTTCTTATAGGCCGCACTCCTAAATTCCCTGCGTCTTCTTGTCCAAAATTTTAACAATTATATGAAAGAGTTAGACCTGCGGGTACATTTTAAGAAATCCTTTCTGATGAGTAGTGGCCCAGGGAAACGTGGAATGGGCTCGATCACAATAGACGGTCAAAAATTTACTTCTGTAAGATCTTTTGTTTTCTTAGATCTGGCCTATGCTGCGAACGGCTCCTGGAGTGAGAATTTAGCTCATGTCAGGAGCAAGTTCTCAAAGGCCACCAATTCAATTTTAAGTCTACCCCACCCTAAGAGCACGGGTGCTCTTTTAGCAGTACAGAAAATATACAAACTTCTGTGCACCCTGGTGGCTACATACGGTGCCGAGATCTGGAGAACGGCCAACTGCTCAGCAATCCAGCATGAAGAAAACAGGTTTTGCAGGAAACTACTGAGCACCCCAATCTCAACCCCCCAATATGTATGTCACAAGGAGCTCAACATCAATTTTATAACTGATTTTATTCGGGCACGACCGGCACTTATGTGGGTATCAGTTTGGAAGAACGAAGCGTCATTCTTGACACAGCAAATTATTAAGGATTGTTTACATTGCAACAAAGGCTTATAAATCCCATGGCTAAGCGGTGTGCTCAGAAGCTTGCGCAGCGTAAATAGAGAAAATGTTTTCCTGGATCCCATATTAGCAGATTCAGTTCCAAAAAAAGAACTGCGGAATGCTTTGTACTCCTATATAATAACGAGCGGGATGTGGTGGAGTCTAGGAAACAAATTATGCGAAATGATATGGGTATTGAACAGCAGTGTTATCCGCTTCATATGTATTTGACCTTACCGATGAGCCGTTGGGAAAGGAGCCTTTTGTTTCGATTAAGAGCTGGCAGAATCCGATTTGCACTTTGTTTTCCACTGGGTTATAGCCCACATTTTAATCAAAATTTGTGCTCTTGTGACGGGAGGAGTGAGCAAACTATTATGCATTTTATATTCTTCTGTAAAAATTATCTTAAATACTCTAAACAGTTTTTTTATCCATATTTTAACAAGAGAAGACCAATTACTTTGGAGGTAGCGTATCGTTGCATACTAGACTTAGATGATGTTGAATTGATTTTCCTCAATGGCACTTTTCTTAAAACTGTAATAAGGACGCGTAGGTCTATGATGGATCCCTGGTCATATATGACATAATCTGTGAACTGTTTTAACAATTGTATATATTAACATGATAGTCATCTTTGCACCAGGCACTTTGGATATATGTATATGGAATTTTAATCTTTGTATCAATTATTGTGATGTATTTATGTTTTTGTGCTTTTATGGGTACTATTGTATCCAAATAAAGTTGAACTGAACTGAACTGAACTGAAGTGATAACTTTCAATTGGGAGCAGGGAGGACTGTTGAAGTTTGTGTCTAAAGTACTATAATTTAAAGCCATCTTTAATGGTAATGTCGGATTTTAAATCCCATTCTGTAAATTCCACTTTTAGAAAGTTGGCATTTACTTGTTCAAACCATTTGGTTCCTGCAGCCTGTATTTGGGTCACATGACTAGGTGGAGCTGGCAGTTGGTCTTTGTATCTTTCTCCCAGACAGTGAGACAAAGGAGTATTAGTGTTGGTATGATAGGCTGTCTCTGACTTTATTAGGGGTGGTGCTGTCACCTACCACATCACAACGGATTTGTCTGAGCATGCTCACAAAGGGCTTGTCACTAGTCAAATGTAACGCCAGACACACTGTGACAGGGCCGGGAGGGAGGAAATTCAAAACGCATCTGGGTGGTGAAAACCTCCAGAACCTACCCCTGCTTCAAAGTGGGCACTATGTCTAAATATTGAAGAACCAGACCCAACTCTTCAGTACATTTCTGGACCTGTGGAATTCTCAGAAGTACTGCTGCTTCTCTCCTGCTTTCTGTTTGAAAGTACTGGACCTGCCTCTTGAATCTAGGACTAAAAGTGTGACTCCAAGTGCTAGTTCTGAGGAACGAAAAGGCTCCAACCACCTTGATCCCAGCAACTGGACCATGTCTACTGTGAGTTTTTTTTCTTCTAGGGCGACCCTACTCATCTTCCACTCTATCTTGAAGGTATCTGATTCAGATTTCATACACATTCTGCTGCTTCTCCAGGAAATCAGTTGCCTGTTTTAATTCTGTAATATCCTGCTCCACTGCAGTAACTTGGTCTTCTAACTTCCAATGATCCGCATGCAGAAGCGTAAGATCCAACACAACCTTGTCAGCTTTGGATTCCATAGACTCCCTGGTTTGTTCCATGGCATGCAAGATGACATCCAAACGGTCATGCGTGGGGTTCTGTTGTGTAAATGGTTGCGTCAAATCCATATCTGTCGAGCCAGCAACTTGCAAGGAGGTCTTGACCCTGTACCTTTAGTGTGGGCCATTGGTCCAGCCAATTTTTTTAGTGCACAACAGAAGGGGCGACACTCCCAGCAGAGCAAAGCAGTATAGTTGGAAAGAATTCCCTATTCACTGTATAGTACTTAATGAAAGAAGCAGCAGGAGAAGCCCCTACAGTCCATCCACTCACATGGCCAGCTGTTGTGGTTTGGTTGTACCCCTCAAATGCAGTACCCTCCACATTCCATCTTCAGCACCGGCATCCCCAACCTCCTGCAACAACGCAACTCTTTCCGATCGGTCCCTCTGGCGATCTCTGTCCTAAGCAACTGTGTCATCAATACTATCAGGCCTCAGCCCGACTGCTCTTGAGGTCACAATCAGGTCCTGAAGTGGCTGTGCCGCCCATTTCTTCCCATACCAAGCAGAGCTGTAAACAATGTCTACCACAGCACGCATGAAGGCCCTTTCACGCATTACTCCTCCAAGTATTTTAAGCAGGCCACACATTGCTCCCACAGCCATGGTCCGACCGCATTGTCACCCTTCTCTTGACCTCACCAATCAGCGCTGCTGGCAGAGACACTCTCCTTCCTTCACACAGAGGTGCGATATGGGGCCCATCGGCAACCACTGTTTGCACTTCCCAATGCACGTCGCATCAACAGCAAGAGCAGGCCTAGATCGGGCCACTCCCAGAGGTAAGTTTCGATCAGAGCAGCAGTGTCTCCCATCACTTCTCTCACTTGGGCTGCACCACCACTAGTCTTTACTGCTGGAGCAGACGCCCCCCATCCACATTGCCTGGTCCTTGTGACAGACCAGGCCCCAACACCAGGCAATCCCAAGGCCTCAGGATGCCACTCACCCTGTCTCACATTGGGTGGTCTCCTCATGGCATCATCCACAGGTTTTCATCTCCACTCTGAGTGGTGCGATGTGCACATCCTCTGTTGCCGGTGCCTGCTCATGCAGCAGCCACAACTGCCTCACAGGTGGGTCGTCAGGCTCCACCCGGGACGCACATCTCCAGCTGTGGTCTGATATCTAGTTACAAATGTTTAGGCAATTGCCGCCCTGCAGGTATCTTCGCACAAATCAGTTTCTGGGGGCTTGCACATTGATCCACCGTGGCTCCGCGCTGTGGATCTTATGTCTGTGCCAGAAAAATGTATCGGATAAAGGGGATTAGTGGCAGAGCGAGCTCAGAACACTTCCGCCATGTTGCCCCTGCAAGCCTCAACCCCGGTTAATCATACATCCTTACTGAAGAGATGAGTCTGAGAGTCCAATATTCATACTTCATGCCAGCATTGAATTATGAGAAGGTCCTAGAGATTTTTGCTCCTAGACCCCAGGGTTGTTTGGAATGTACACCCCCCCCCCTGCTCTGGCCCCAGCTTGTCTGGTGGCACAACATACTGTTGCAAACAACCTTTGTGAAGGTACAGCACCAGAGCCTCTGTGATGTGTAAGTGTGATAGATGACAGCCCCTTCCACAATCGACTCGGAGATGTCCCATCCTGCCAACACCTATTCCTCCTTTATCTCAGTGTTTGGGAGAAATAGACAAATACCAACTGCCAGCTACACCTAGTCATGTGACCCAGAATACAGGCTACATGCAAAAAATGGCTGGGACAAGAAAATGCCAACTTTCTAAAGGTTTCGGAATTGTAACTGAAAATCCAACTTTGAAATTGCAATTTATTAGACACCAAACTGATCATTTCCACTTGCTCCAAATTGAAAGTTATGACTTATTCCATGTAAAGAGTAACCCAATGTCATCCTAAGGGAGAATTTGGACTTCAGTATTGAAAACCAAATTAAGATTTTTTTCACTACCAAGACATGTCAAAGTTAAAATACTTGCCCAAGGGTTTAAATGCACTGCACCCTGCACTATAAGTTGTTTAGGGCCTACCCTAGGGATATTAAAAGGATGGTCTAGCCTTGGTAAAGGTTTGCATTACCAGATCGAAATGGCAGTTAAACTGCACACACAGACTGCAATAAAAGGATAGAGACATATTTGAATGGATGGTACAATTAATGCCGAAGCCCCACTAGTAACATTTAATTTACAGACCCTGGGTAAACGAAGTGCAAATTTACTAGTGACACATAAGTAAAATAAATCTGCCAATTGGGTGTGAGCCAATGTTACAATGTTTTATGGAGTGAGCACACACACTTTGGCACTTTTTTGCAGTGGTAAAGTGCACAGAGCCCTATGGCCAACAAAAACAAGATTAGCAAATTGGAGGAGTGATGCAAACGTTTTGGGGGAAGACCACCGAAAGGCTGACAGGTAAACAGTATTTAAATCTATTTTATTAAGGGTGAGGTAAATATAGTGAAAAGGAGTGTGCATCCTATTCACAACTGGTTTTGTACTTTATCAATAGCATTCCATTACATAATCCTATGAGACACTTCAATATGTGAAATGTTAAAATAAGTTAATACATTTTTCCTACTTAACATCTGTTTCAAGAAAGCTTTATATTTGTGTGCTACGTTCAAAGAAAGTTTTAATCTAGAAAGCAAAAAAGGAAACCCGTCATGACTGCACATGTCACATCTTCATGTAATTGCAAAACGTTCTGTCCATATTAGGTCAAGAATGACAGTGTGACATACCAGCCCCTATGTGCCGTAATATATTATAATCCCCACATGCTACTTTTACCAGATGATGAATCTGGTTACCAAAAATGCACTCATTATTTCCCAATAAAAAATTACCCGCTCTGTATGACGTAGAAAAATAAATTATATTCTAACGTATGTGATGCCGTGAGGTATTAAGAAATTGTCGCCCCTGCAGTATCTGAGGATGTCCAAGAGTTTTTGAAAATGAGGAGGAAGCCATTTTCATGTGTGTGCAGAAATCGATTTTTTTTAGATGAGGGTTGATCAGAAGCTTTCGAGGATACTAGTTGCCAGTGTGCTGTTTTCCGGTACAACCTTTCTAAAACAAATTACACCACATGTTTGCAAAAAAATAAAGACCCCATGGCGAGAACGCATCACAGTTAAAAGTACATAACATGGTGAGAATACGCAACATGTCTTGCAAAATAAGAGATCGCCCTTGAACTATTATAATAGCAGGGAAATTTGTCTTTGTGAAATATTAAATTCAACTTCCCTAAATTATGTGAAAGACAAAAATAGTTCAGAATAGGTCATCAGGAAATGCTGCAAGCTGCAAACAGGTGTTCATTTCAACGCTCAGCAGGTGTAACATGCCTGTGCTTTTAGGAAAGGTACAATTGTGTGACCCGGCGCGTGATTCACACCGTTTATTTCCAGGGAGTATGTGACTTGCAGGAACATTCATGTGTCGGCCGCACCCAAACCTGGAGCGTCTTGTTTATTCACAGACAGAGTTGTGCAAATGTGCCCAAGTGGTACCTCGGTGAATTATGTCAGGATATATAAACCGCAGTGCTTTGGACGTGCCCACTTGCAGCCAGACTCTGACAGGAAACTTTGACCGC
The DNA here is from genome assembly GCF_964263255.1 of Lissotriton vulgaris. NCBI lineage: Eukaryota > Metazoa > Chordata > Amphibia > Caudata > Salamandridae > Lissotriton > Lissotriton vulgaris. The sequence continues at coordinate 268,177,823 of NC_141695.1, forward strand.
AGCTGAATTGAAAGCAGGTATGTGTCAATATCTATTCTTTCTTTTGTATTTTGGGTTACTTATAAAAGATGCAGGTACTTCGAACTATAATTTGTAGACCTAACCATTTACTGTGCTGTGCCCAATACATTGTTTAAATTACTATATAAAAATATTGATATAGGTTCTGGGTACCCCGGGGCAGCAGACACTGCTCCTGCTACCAATACATTCAGACATCAAGCTAGTCCGGAAGATACAGATATCTTGAAGACTCGTATTTACTCTCTGTACACTTCACTTCAAGTTCTCCTAACAATGCTGGGGTGAAAAGGGGGACTTTGAGGGTGCAATGGTGAGACAAGGACACAATCTTGTATTCATTGGAGATACAGTTTGCATGGTCTCACATCTGCTACTCCCCTACAATTGGTTATTAACAGCTAGATTCATCAAAGACCCGTTTTGCGAGTCTTTAATAGCAATGAATCGCTATTAAAGACTCGCAAAACGGGTCTTTGATGAATCTAAAGGCCCATAGGAATGAATGGGGAGTATTCCTTATTTGCGATTAGCAATTTGCTAATCGCAAATAAGATTGTGATTTCAAGGGTGCCAGGGGTGTCCAAATGACACCCTGTAGCACCCCTGAAATGCAAATTTACGCAGTTGTTGCGCACACACATGTCCAAAGGACATGTGTGTGTGTAACATGCAATAGAGAAAAATGCACTAAAGTGCTTTTTTCTATTTTTCCGCTATTTACCACGAAGTCAGACTTCGTGGTAAATAGCGACCAAATATTGCGAATTCGCAATTTAAAATTGGTTAATGAATTGCATTTAAATCCAATTCCTCGCAAATATGCAATTTCGCAAATAGCGATTTTTGCATTTGGGATGATGAATCCCAAATGCAAAAATTGCACTCGCAAAGGGCAAAATTCTCACAATCTGGCCCTTTGCGAGCGCAATTTAGCTTGATGAATCTAGCTGTAAATGTCCATGATCTCTTTTGCATAAGACTCTTCTAGGTGCTTAACAACCAATCTGACTAGGCCATTCACAATGTCGACATCCCACAATTCTTTGCATTCTGAGCCTTTTTCCTTTTTACCTAAAAGGGGACAAGTGAAACTCCATGTCCCAGAATGTAAAGTGGTGTTGGCTATGGTCTGGGAAGGCGGGAGAATTCATACTTAAGACAGCCATCGTTTCACCATGACAAGTGATGCAGATGTTCCCTTTCTTATCAGTTTATCTTAAGATCGTTGAAAGATAAGGCACTTTCTATTTCATCATATTTTCTTTACCTATTTTGCCCACCTCTCCTTACTTCTGCAGACGGCCTCCTGTGTACTCTACCTTTCCTTAAGAATAACGCTGGACTGCCATGTACAGATGTGCTCATCAGTGACTGCATTGTTAGGTTGAATCTCCCTCTGAAGGAGAAGCGAGTGAGAGACGGGCTCCTGCCATGATTAGAATGTAAATTAAGATGGACCTTTAATTACCACACTTCATGACGAAGAAAAGATATCTAAAGCACAAAACAGAAGAAATCGTTTTGATTATACTGAAGGAAGTTCTCGAGACTTTGTAAAATTGTTACTAGTAATATAAAGCGAGAAAAACCCTTGGAACATGTAGTTATTATGACCATGGACCTGTCAAAGTGATCAACGGCCTAACGTTCGTGCAATGCATTGGGTAAAAGCGGTCACAATTTGTTCACCTACATTTTACTAAGTGCTTTGTTGTTTTGCAAACTAACATATGTTGAAACTTCGTGGTTCACAAAATTCTGATTCGTAAGTTGTCATAATTTGACCTTCTTCATTGCATCAGGTAGGTTGTAACTTGCAACCCACTTCAAATCGCTGCCATCACATGGATCGTGGACTGCCGGGATCAGCAAATCACTGTCTCTGATTGCTTTTAAATAAAGAAATCAATTTTTTTTATACGTCCGGTCTACCTTTAACTGAAATGTACAGAGAGCAAATGTGGGACTTGGAGACATCTTTATTTTCCTGCCTAAGTTGATGCCTGAATTTACTGTCAGCAAGAGCAGTGTTGGGGTATCATCTGCTGCCGCTGGGTTCCCGGAACTGATATACATATTTGCTATATTAATGTAAACAATGTTTTTGGGCACAGTTAATGATAAGGTCTACAAATCCTTAAAGGAAAACAGGGTGCACTTAAAAAACTGAAAAAGATCAACTTCTAAAGCCTTTTACAGGTGAGCAGCAGACCCAGGAACCACTGCCTACTCCCAAAAAATGCTTATTATAACATTTACAAAGAGGAACGTGCATTTAGGGACCCCTTCCTGTTTGCTAGTGTGATACCACCTTCTGTGAGGTATCAGTAACCTATAAATGATTTGCAACCACAATTGCTGTTGTAAACCATAGGTAAGTACCTTAATAAATCACAAATTTGAAGGTACGCCCTAAACATGCCCTTTTAAATTTGTGATTTGGTAAGTAGTTGGAGTTTTGAACATAACCATATGCTATTTTGAGGTCACAAAGGTTCCGATTTAGGCCGGTCAGAGTCTTTTTTACCACCCAAATAGGTTTGACCATAAGGCCCAAAATCACAAACACCTACTATTTATTACTTAATATCAAATTCTTCTATGCCAATGTAATCGATCAATACAGAACACACAGTAAAGTGACTGCATGATCACCAACCTAATGGGTGTAACCACTGAAGGAAAGTGACACTTGCAAAAGGAAATGATGAAAAAGAAGCCCATAAAATAAGGAACCAGCCATAAGGCTGATTTCAGGAAAAATGCAGCTTCACAGGCATAGTAAAGGACATTAGCAACAGAACCAACCATAAAATGCATTCACATTACATAAAGATTGCACAACTCACTAAATCAAACTATTCATGAAACATCCCTATAAGGACTCTAAAAGACATAGATCACTCTTTCAAATTATCAGATATTTTGCCAACCCTGTCTCATAACCTGTCATCTAGGAGCAAAGGATCATAGTGATCTTCGCCCTCAAAAAATTACAGTGAGTGTGCAAGGTGCAAATCCAAACCGGCCAATGGAGCATCCTAACTCCATACATACTGTAAATAACAAAAGGATCAAATGCAAAACCTACTACCCAGAATGACTGTTGGCTTTGGTGAAGGCTCTTTCAAATGACAGGCCCAAAAGCAACAATCAGCTAGGAAAACTTAACTAAATTATTAGAAGAATCTCACTCAGCAAATGAAGGGCCACAATCAATGACAAGAGAGAAGCCTTGACATGGGGATCCCCCCACATCTCAAATCATGCTAGCCAATCACCTCTCCACCTTACAAAAGAGGCAAATTCAATGCCTTAACCCTTTCACTGCGGCGGCTATTCGGCCGCAGTGCTAAGGGGGCGGGGCGGAAATGCGGCAGGCGCATGCTGGTGACGGAACCGCTCCGTCACCAGCGTCGGTTGCGCTGTGCTTATGACGGAGCGGTTCCGTCATGGCCCCGCCCGCTCAATAGAACGCTCAGCGCAGGCGCGGAATTTGCGCCGCGCAGGAGCGTCGGGCGGGCCATGACGGAACCGCTCCGTCATCAGCACAGCACCACCGCAGCTGATGACGGAGCGGTTCCGTCATCAGCAGGGGAGGGGTTAAGAAAGCAATAAATAGATCACTGCCTATCTGCCCTGATAATAATGTCCTAAAGGAGTTCAGACAAATGAAACTGACCAACAAAAACGTAATCTGTCAATCAAACAGGAAATTAGTGTAGATGCTCCTTGGCAAATTACACCATGATATAAAAAAAAACAACAGAACAAGATTCTGGCACACTGGAAACAGATTACAGAATCCCACAATTCACAGAGTTAGCTCTCACTTGACAAAAAAAGCCTGGGTATGTTTTCTGTGTCATTATTTTAATACAGAATACTCCAGCAGTACAAACAAAGAGAAGATAACGGGTTATACAAACACAGAAACACAGGAGAAACTCATGATCTAAAAATGCTCAGACAACATTAACAAATGCAATTACGGCCACACAGATTGCAAACAGGAAGCCCAAAGAAAGGAGGGAAGGAGCACCAGGTCCAAAATCCCCCCAATTCTGTTTAAACTAGACCCAGATTACTGGGCAGAAGCATTAAAACCAGTATTTGAGAACATTCTTCACACACACACAATCCCAGCTTTCTGGAGGGGTTAATCATTTCCCCAATCCACAAGACATGTGACAAGAATGAAGCAAAAAATGATAGGCTGGTCACGTTAACAGACAACAACGCAAAATATTGTGTTGGGCTCATTCCAGAAGAACTAACTGATTGGGCATCACAAAACATAGACATACCCCTTAATCAAACAGGTTTTAGCAAGCACACGGGGACAACCACAAACATATTAACTCTTTCCCTGTTGATAGACGCTATATAAGATGACAACCTACCATTATACTCCTGCTTCATTGATTAATCCTCAGCCTGTGATCACACGGACAGAGAGAAGCTGAAAGAAATATTCCCTCCAGTCTTTTGAATCAGCTGATTCTTGTACACATTGATTCTTGGGTCCAAGCGAAGCTTGCAGGCGGCGACCATCTATCAATACAGATTTCAACCCCAAACGGGCTGAAACAAGGCAGCGTACTAGTCCTGACTTTGTCCATTCTCTTTTTGCCAGATGTATCAAACAAATGGGACAAGTGTAATTCCCATGCTCTAAAGATGGTCGGTCTTTTCCTTTGGAAGCTGTTATACCCTGATGACCTTGTGGCCATCAGCTTCCAAATCTTACTGGACACCACCAAAAGTTATTCTGATGAAAATGGGCTGAAAATAAACATAGACGAATCTAAAAGCATGGAATTGAACCAAAAAAAACTAATCTTAAAATGTCACTGGCATCTGACAGACAACAGGTAGAAAAAGTAAATGAACATAAATATGTGGGGTAAGCATGGGCGAATTTTGCGAATCTGGGTTCGCGAATTTTGCGAATTTGGGAACTCGCAATCCGCAAAATCCGCGAATTCTCGCGAATTTGCTGATTTTTTTTTTGTGTTCGCGAGGATTTCTGCCAGTTCGCAAGGATTTCTGCTAGTTCGCGAGGGTTTTGTACCAGTTCGCAATTGCGAACTTACATGTCGGCTCGCAACGGTCACGATTATGTTGTTTCTATGTCTGGTTCATCATCACAGGTTCCCAGCACCCTCTGTTTCACCCCTGCCACCCTCTGTTTCACCCATGCCACCCTCTGGCACATCAATGCCACCCTCTGGTTCATCATCACTGTAGATTATGGGGGGAAAAAGCAAGCACACCTGCCTGCTTCAACTGACATGAATTAATTTGGGGTTGATTTATTAATGTGTCACTGTTTTAAAATTCCAGTCTGGCACCTGCTTCCTTATCTGTAATTTGCTTTCTGTTGCAGTGCAATTTTTTTTTCCAGGACCTTTGTGGCCTACTTGTAGCTATTCTATGAGCCTGCTGTGAGGGTCAGAGCAGGGTCATATAATTGTTGCAACTAGCAACTGAACTCTGGAGGGGCCCTTGTCAGGAAGCACTACAGGGAATGGTTACTAATGATGAGTTTGAACTTTTGAACCTGCTGAATGCTTTCACTATTGCAAAACTCGTTTTTCTGCAGAACAGCATTACAGCAACTGTAATGCCCCAAACAAGCTTATATGAGAAAGTTGATTTCTAATCCAAAAGTTATGCAAAGAAAATCAAAAGGCCTCAAATCCAAAAAAGTGCAGGCAAATGTCAACCTGAGGAGTTTTTCTGATAAAAATCATCATTTTCAGAAGGTCTATGCTGCTTGCTAGTAGATTTCTTGTGCAGAATTGCAATTTTTGTAATTTCGCGAGTGCGAGATTGTTGCTGCCCGCCGCACCTACATGTTCGCAATTGCGAACTTACACCGCACGCCGCAAAATTGTATCACCAAGAAAAGAAAATCTGCTGCGTGCGAATTTGCGGATTTTCGGTAAATTCGCGAGCGTTCGCGGATTGCGAATTTACCGAAAATCCGCAAAATCGGCAAGCGGAACGGATTTTCCGCCCATGCTTGATGTGGGGTTCACAAAAGATAGCAAAGGTGCATTTACGGCTCAAAAAGCGGCATTAAAAAGAAGAGGAATCACAATGGCAGTAGCCAAAAAGTCTCAAGAACAAAATTGTTGGTCCAAAATGTACTCCCCTGATCCAGGTGGTACAGGCAAAAGTCATTCCAACTACCACCTATCGGAGCGAGTGTATGAGGGGTCGGGATGCTATCACGCAGGATGGTATAGTAACGTGAGCATTTGGAATGATTTTTAACTTACCAAAATACACATCACCTGCTCAAATTAGACTGGAATTCTGATTGCAGTTGTAACAATGAGCACGCAGAACCGCTTATGTCAAAAGCTGGTATAAGATCAAGAGAGCTAAGCATGGCTCACTAAATTCTCATCTATGAATCAATTGCTGTCTAACTATACCAGTGCAGTGAAATCCTATTTGCAGGAGTTAATAGAAAAACTAGGCTTATATATGGTCTTTTGGAGGAATAAGGAGCATACAACAGCTTCAAATAGCCTGTCACAGCAAGTGTTAAAAGGGTTTCCTTGGCAAAGGATGAAGCTCTGCTGTCTGGGAGAGTGCACAAATAGTTTACTCTGCACAGCTACCCCAAGGGATTTCCACAACCTTACCTAGGTGCAGGGTTCAACACAAGAACTAAAGAAAAAAATCTATGGCACCGGCTTGGCCTCCTTCCATCTCTGCTCCACTTACCACCATAGAAACACCATCAGACAACATTTAGTTGCAGTTTGTGTGGGGCAGCCAAAGAGGATATGATTCAGTTGCTATGCATACTTGGAGAACTTGTACATGAATACAGATTTCCCTTTAATGCCAAGGGATTAAAAACTTGAAGTCAAGCAGTGAAAGCATGCTTTGTTGGCAGATATGTTCCATTAAACTGCTGCGTTGTATTGTTCCTGAGCATTGCTGAAAAAAACTCAACACCAGTAGCAATAGATTGACAACCAATAAATAATTATGTATATTTCTCTTGGCAAGAATACTGACACCACAAGAGTGCAAAATACCTTGGAAAGGAGAAATATTTAAGACTATGGGGCATATTCACAAGGAGCTATTGCTGAATTAACTGCACTTTATTGCGGCCAAAGTCATGATAAATTTACCCCACCATTCACAAGCAGGTGCTAACAGCCCACAGCACCACTTTTCCCACGATAGCAGCCGCAAAAAACATCGCCACAGAGGACCCCTGCAACTATTGTTAATGAGATGCAGAGTAGGCGTTCCCATGCAAAAAGCCACAACAACACCACACCTCAACATTCATAACGACCAGCCAGCTCGGCGAAAAGAACACAAAACACATGATAAGGCGCATTAGCAGCAGGAATTTTACACCTGCTCTGACCTTGTGTAAAGTTGGACGGCAGCCTGCTCCACAATAGGGAGCCCTGTCCAGGGTGTCATCGGAAGAGCAACAAATGACATGGAGCAACTGAACATGCATTATGGACACCCAAGAGGGCTACAACACCCACCCAACACCCCCCCTGGACCACCACAGGGGCAGCACAGACAATTACAGCGCCCCATCATAATTCCCGTTTCTACACCCATGCATAGGACCCGGATGCGCAGGACACATTTCTGTGCTGTTTTGTGATGCCCAATCTGTTAGTTCTTCTGGAATGAGCCCAACACAGTTGCGTGAGATCCAGTGCGCCTGACATACGCCGGCCCGCTGGACCATGACCCCATCAGGCCCGACCCTATGCAGCCAGGCCACACCGATCAGCATCCAACACTGGCATGTGTCATGGAGGGCCCACCACGTGTCAGTGTAGGATCCAAGCCCAAGACTCCCTTCGATCAGTGAAGCTTAGTGCCATATGTGCTTCTTGTGACAGATCCTGCCACAAACACTGTTCAAAGCCATCCGGTGAGCCCTGCTGCCACAAACCCTGTCCAACGCCATCCGGCGAGCAGTGCTGTCACAAATCCTGTCCAACGCCATCCAGCGAACTGTGGATGAGGGACCAGGACAACCCTGCAGACCAGTAAGTTTCACATCCAGCACCTAGTTGCGAATAATGATTGGCAGAGTCCACACCAGTGAACGCATGAAGGGGAATAAGAGGAAGATGTGGCTCAGTCTGGACAAAAGCCGGGTCACAGTCACGGAGGTGACTGGGCACGTGGTGCCACTTAACCTGAACTACACAGGCCAGTGGGACCATCAACCTATGCCGGCGACTCTCTGTGAATGGCCCGTGCTATCCGCTGCCTACACTGCTCTTGGCTTAGGCTGTGCTCGAGTAGGACACAGATTTGGAACAGAACTTCGAGTATGCAAAGGCTGATTATACATCATTGCATGCAAGGGGAGGCCTAAGAGGATGTTGCCTTGCAACTCGGCAGAAAGAAAAGGATCATCATTACGGATGTGTTTGTACACTACCGACAACTGCCCTGGTGTTACTAGCGCAGTGCATCACTAGCCAAAGACATGTGGCTGTGAGCCACTGCTGACCACTCCCTGATGCCTAAACTGCGGTCCAGGAGGTCACAGAGTCATGATTCAGCAATGGTGGAGTCCATATTAGTGTATCAGCATCATCGCAGTCTGCATCCCTACTCAGCCCCAGTACCACTAAGTCTCTTGCCCGACATTCATAGACACTTTCTGGTCAAACAGTGGTGGCATCTGAGCGTATGGACTATGGGGCAGTTTTCACCCCCATGTAGCTGATACGGAATTGTGCTGACAACATGCTGTCGCATTCCACTCCCCCATTTTTTGCTTTCAGATAAATTCAAACGTTTCGGCGTCTAGCCCTGGAGGACACCTTCCACTGTCCCCCGAAACAACATAGACCTCCGACATTGATGGTGAGCTGCTCAGGTCGTATGGCCCATCTGACTGCACCGCAAGTCAGCTTCCCGTGGCTGGGTGCCTGTGCCAGCTGCAGCGCATCCAGGGCCAACAACTCTTTTCTGGTGAAGTCCGGGACCCCTTCTCTGGAAACATAGGCTGGCCCCTGAGGAGTAGGCCTTGGGGTCATCAACGTTATGACTCGGTGGCCTTGTGCTGTATGCAGCCTCCGGGCCCAAATGTGTCCCATCAGGGCTCACATGATTACAGACCAACCCAGACAACACATTACCACAGTAGGCACTTGCCACCACTGCAAGAACCACCTCCAAACCCCATCTGCCAGAGTTGCAGCGGTGGTCCTGACAGACTTCTGGGTTGCTCAGGCCTGTTTTGGATGCCATCATTGGCCTGATTCCCTGCTCAGCACTCCAGGTGCCAGTGACTCATTGCACTGCAGGACATTGTCCGTTGCTGCTGGTGTTTTGTGCTGTGGAGCGGTTGCGCAGGTATGTCACCACGAACAGTGTGGGGACCCTGAAACGTTAATAGTGAGGATGATGCAGGTCTGACACACCCCACTGCATCTGCATCAGGAGTGTATCTAAGGGACACAATTTGAGACTTTTACTGCACATGAGCACACTCATCTCTAGTGTCCACAGCCCAGTGCACTGCAACTCACGGGCATTTCTGTTTGCATGTCAGCTGTCCTCTGGACTTCATCCACCTCACCCCATGCTGCTCAGCACTTGTCTCTGTATTGCATGTGTTTTCTGTATCCATTGCACTGGTGTCCAATGTCCGAGTGGTTGCCAACATCAGACATTCCGTGCGGGTTGGCTTATATTCACCCCACACATATCCAGCACAGATGTCACTACATGTGGCCTTGCCAATAAAGGGGCCAGTCGCATGTGCCCGCAGCCAGTTCTACATGATCTCTGCGTGTTTCCCTGTGGACTTGTAGTATGCATTTGGGCCCTGGGCCCTATGACTTTACATTTTGCTGCGTACATCGGATGCAGACATGTCACCGGAGGCAGTGGGTTGGGGTTTGGACATGTAGCTTTGTCATCACCCACTCAAATTCACTGCTACCGGCTCTTTCAGCTGTAGTGGGCATGTTTGTGTGCATGTGCGGAGCCAGTTGTGTCCTCCGTTCTGCAGTGTTGGCTATGCGTGTAGTTCCACGTCGTCGTCAATGTGGGTGTGCTGTTTTTGCTATGTGTGTGTGCTGTCGTGTGCCAAGGAGATGCGAGACATGATACTGGGTGTTTGTTGGTGTGCTCTGCCTCATTGTGCATGTATGCCAATGTGCCCATCTCCCCGGTGTCCGTACTCCCTACTCCTTGCCCCGTCTCTACACTGATGGCTGTTGGCTGTATTTCCTCCAACTTCTCCGGTAGCACTGGACTGCCACCTCCTGTCGCCATTGCTGCCTTCCTGTTGGCAGCGGTTTGGTGCGTGGTTTAGGTTGTCACACTATGCAGTTGCCTATAGGCTTCCTGGATTCTCCTCCCCTTCTCCCTGAATGCATTACAGGTGGTCTGCTTGTGGGTCAGTTGCTGGTAGTAATCTGTCACCCCTGTGTTTTCCTGCAGTCTGCACCCCGTTTTACTCTTCCTCATCTCCTTAGCCTTCCCCGACCCCGTTGTTCATTGCTGGTAGTCTGTGGGGGTTGTGGAGTTCAAGTTGGGATCTGCGCTGGGTCAGGGTGCATCCATGTTGCTACGTGCTTTGTCTCTGGTGTATCTTTACCTGGCTTTTCATGGTGCATTGTCCCACCAGACACGTGGGATTTGCAGGCCCGTGGCTGGTTTTCGCTACTTTTTGAACCGCAGTTGGCCTCTTCGCTTGTTTTTTGCATTCGCGTATCACATATTTGTGGTGTGACGTTGATTTTCACGAGGATATTTGCAGCGTTGTCTGGTGTCTATTGCATGCTACCGCCTTGTTGTGAATTCCATGTTGACGCAGGGTTATTTTCCCACGATAGGCTACGATGTTGAAAGTTGCGTACACTAATCTTGTAGTGGTTATCAGACCTTGTGAATATACCCCTAAATCCTGCTGACTTTACACATTGACTTTTGCAGCCCACACAGAATCTTATGGTCTTACAGACTCTTAACCTCAAACATTCTAGCTGCTAACAGCAGGTTTTACTTCTGAAGAATCATTTTTACGTGTTTCTGCTTGTGCTATCTGTATTATGTGTTTATATGCTGTCAACTTTGCACATTTATTCTTGCCGCCCATACAGTACTTTGTGGTAATAGTCTAAATGATGCAGACTTTGCACATTGTTTTTTGAAGCCTATACAGAATCGTATGGCCTTACAGTTCATTAGCCCAAATAATCTAGCTGCTAATAGCAGGTTTTACTTCTGATAAATAATTTTGAACTGTTTCTGCTCTTGCATCTGCATAATATGTTTTAAGCTGCTGACTCTGCACATTGGTTCTTGCTGCCTACACATTATTTTGTTATTCAATTTTTTTTTATTTTTTTTTTTATTTGCATCAAGTGGACAAAAAAAAGAGAAAAGCCATGATAAACAAAATTAGTCTACAAAGATTTTAGAAAGAGCAAAAAAATTAACATTAAACATTCCATAAATCATAGGCAATAGAGAGGTCATACAATAAGAGAAGAAAAAATCAAGACTTGAAAATATACTGTTATTGGACCATAAATAAACCCCAAATTCTGTCAATTTTTTGTTTAGCCTGTAGGTCCCTTGAAGCACCAAGGGAAATCTCCATATTATATGTTTCCTTAACCAGGCTCCACCATTCCATAATTGTTCTTGGATTTTTTTTAATCGAAGCTCTGGCAATAGTAAGTCTTGCACAGGTAACTAAAATATTCAACAAATCACTAAATACACTACTACCGCCGAATATACCCACCAACACATCAATTGATGAAAATAGAATAGGATGAGCAAGTCTATCGGAAACAACCTTAGTTATTCCATCCCAATATTCACTAAGATGAGGGCAAGAAAAGAACATGTGAACAATATCAGCACCACTTAGATCACATTTAGGGCATTTCGTACGCTCACTATAATTATTATTCATTGCCCATTTAAGATTTCTCTCGGGGGTATGGTATAGTTGACATACAGTTTTAAACATTTGCAGTTTAAGACTAGAAGATTGAACTGATACATTTATGCTTTTAAGAGATATAGTAATTAGATCAGATGGTACAATCAAAGCCAATTTCCTGTTCCATTTCTCAGTTAATTTTGTGATGTCACTAGTGTTAAAGCCGGAAAAAATCTTATATCCTATGCTAATCATGGCTTTGTCTGCTTTTCTATAGATACAATCCCATACCTCAGAATCTAATACCATATTAAGCTCTAATTTCTTCACTAGATAGTCTTTAATCTGATAACATTTAAACCTAGCCATTTCAGATAAATTATAACATTGCTTCATCTTTTCAAAAGTCATAAATCCCTGGTGATCATATAAATCTCCCAAGAATCTAATACCGGAATCTGAAAGTAATCGGCAAGCTGAATCATGAAAAATTAAAGGAAAACCCGGATTACCCCACAATGGTGTTTTATAATGTAGATGAGAAACATTACACTTAACCATAATGGAACGCCAGATATTAACGGTATCTCGTACCGTCTTAAATTTAACGCTTTGAAGTAGTTAGGGTTGTTTAGCCTGTAAAGGAACACATTAACATCCTGTCCAAGTAAGAATTTATGAAAGTACAAACACTTATCGGAGACTGTTAGGCTACAAAAACGAGTCAAGAAAGCCGACCAATAATAGAGCTTAAAATCCGGGAGAGCCAATCCGCCTTGACTAAAAGGGTGTTTAAGTGAGGAGACAGCCCGCCGGGCTTTTTTATATCCCTGTTGTCCAATGGTTTGTTAATTCTATTAATTCTAGCTCCTAAATGCAGAATTTCTATTGTTGAATAAACAATCTTTTACTGTTTTAACTGCATGATCTCTGCACATACAACACTGCTGTACCTGAATAATAATATAAGATTGAACTGTACGTTTGGGACTTTAATTATGGTTGATTACTCTGAGAAACTGAATGCTAAGTGCTCACCCTATTGTAGTGGTTTTAGTTAATCATGCACATAAAGAGATTACTAACTTACATACTATCTCACAACCTAAAATCTCCTGGGTATTATAAATAATATTGCAAAGTTCTTCGCTGGGATCAACAAAGAGCTTAAATCTCTCAGAATGCATCCTCATGTCACACAATGGAAAATACCACTGCAAATCGGTCATCATTTCAAGAACTGGAATCATAAACTCCAAATGAGAATTTGGAATCCAAGAATCATATGTAACATTATTAGGAGCCTATTCCTGAACTCCTATACAACACTGTGCATTAAATATGACACTTATAAATCACAGTATCATGAAAATCACAGTTTAATAATACATATTTCACTTATTAGTTAAATCTGGAGGGATCAATGCCATCCTAACGAAATGTAACTTTGATACTGGAGAAACTCCAAAAATTGGTCTAGCATACCTTTCTATGAAAACTAACTCAAACATATGTCTGCATACAAAATCTCTTATTTACATTCTCCCCTCCCCCCAAAAAAACCTGAATACATGCCATTGCTGTTTCTAGTCATATGCAGTACTCTAACTGTTGGACTTGGGCCTTTTTGGCAGGTTCACCCCTTAATTCTTTGCCTTTAGCCTCTGGCATGGTGGTAGTGATTTTAGGCCTCTGCACACACTACGACTGTGGCCCAGTGTAAAGTGCTTGTGCACTCTGAGTGCGTGTGCTGAGAGTGGAATGCCTCCTATAGGAATGCACGGGGGATATGTATGTCCAGGGTTGTTCCTGATATTTGGAGAGTGCAGGGTCGAGTTTGGTATGTGCGAAATCGCGAGAATAAGTGCTGTGCAATGGTGTGCGCAGATTTGTTGTGTCTAGTTGAGAAGTGCCACTTTTAGAAGTTGGCATTTCTGTGAGATGTGAATTGCCCGTCTTGCTTGTGAGTGACAGGGGCTGGCTGTCGTGGTTGGCTCCAGGAGCCAGGATGAGTCTGCCCGGTGGTGAATAGGGAGATCTGCATTATAGATGGGAGGGAGGAGTTGCCCCTGGGACCTGAATTGGGCTGTGCCTTCCCTCCACAATGCTGGCTCCACCTCCTGTGGTGCGTCTGATGTCCCTGGCCTGTCCTGTGAATAGAGAAGGGAGCTGAGCAAAACAAAGTGCTCCAGAACCAGTTGTATCTGGTTCTCCCCTTGCCTGCACCTTTGAGAAGAAAGGGTTTAGCTGTATAAAAGGAGGGGCTGTGACACAATGAAAATGTTCTTGTTTGCGACTTGAATCTACCAGGGGTGTGCTGCTGCTGGGGCTCAGGCGAAGGCTTGCCTCCCTGGACTTTGCCCTGCCCCTGGATACCTGGAGGACTTCTTTTCCCTGGGCCCTGCCTGCCCCCTTTTCATCTTTAAGAACATTTTGTTTGCTGAGACTTATTTCTATTCTCTACAGGACCTTTCTGCATCTTTTTGCGCCCTGGGAACGCTGTATCCTAATTTTCCCCTTTGGGAGGGAACCCCCACCTTGGGGATTCCCCTGTGATGCCGGCCTTGCGGTTACCCACCCGCCTATTTTTATATTTACAGTGGGTGCCCATGACACATGGCTGCTATTTTTATATTTGAAATAGGAGGAGCCCACCCTGCTTTATAGTCCAATTTAGAGGAAGCCTACCCCTCATTGCGCTTTTGTTAAACTTATAACTAAAGTGGGTGCCCACCCCGCTTTTCACCACCACGGACCGAGCCGAGTTCGAAACCTTCGGCTGAGCGAAGAGAGTTGCTGCCTGGCTGCTGCCTAATGCAACCCAGAATCTGTCTGCCTGGTTGGGGGAGCGGGCCTGCACCCAGCCAGGAGACGAGACGGCAGCCGCGAGATGGGGGACCGGGTGAAGCAAGGCACCTGGTGAGGCGGGGCTCCCGTTCATGGGGAGAGCCCCGCAAGTGCCGCAGCCGGTTCCCTTGGAGGGGGCACGAGGCACGTTGCCGGTGCCTGCCCCCGCCACAACCAAGGAGAGGAGTCCCATGCGAGCAGCTTGGTAAGTAGGAAAGGGCTGGGGGGCTCTGTGGAGACTATCGATGATGCCTGATAAAGGCAAAGTACCCAGTTAACGCTTTCCGGGCAGCCTCAATGTGTAGCGGGCAGCTCCAATGTTTGGGGGCATATTTAAGTCCAGAGCCTAGATGGCTCTAACATTTGACCATATTTACTTAAAGGGCCCAGAGAGGTCCTCAGGGGTTTGTGCTACCCCAGTTTGCGCATAGATATTTCAGGAGCATGAGACATACTTCATTTTCAGAGCCAGATGGCTCCAACATTCTACACATTTGTCCTGAGGGCCAGTGAGAGCCCTTGCTGCACTTTTACTTCCCAGCTGCCCAGCAAGTAGTGGGCAGCTGCACCGTTTAGGTCTGTTTTTTTAAATCCAGGAGTGAGACGCACTCCTTCGCCCCATCTTTGCCTGCATCGCATATACAGTTACTGATATAGTTAGTTGTACTAACTATAACTCGCGCACCCGCAATCCACTGCTGATGATGTCACATATTACATCATTCATGACATGGTCAGTGACATCACTGATGACATCTCAAATGACATTACTGATGACATCACTGATGACATCATCCAGTGAATGTGGTTTGGTTCTATATTTAATATTA
This sequence comes from Lissotriton vulgaris, assembly GCF_964263255.1. Taxonomy (NCBI): domain Eukaryota; kingdom Metazoa; phylum Chordata; class Amphibia; order Caudata; family Salamandridae; genus Lissotriton; species Lissotriton vulgaris. Next base: position 268,193,453 of record NC_141695.1, read on the forward strand.
TATATATATAATGCAATCTGCTTTGAAGACTGAGTGCATGTATAAGTGTCTGAATGGAGGATTTAGTAGCAATGTGATTGACTGTGTAAGTGACGAATTTAAAGTGTCTCACTAAATATATGGGATAGTGATAAAACTTTGTGAATACCTGTAGCACTCTATCTCTTGTTGTGTAAAGTACTACATAGGTTAGTTAATAGCTATGTGAAAGTCTATATTAGTTAATAATTAGTTAAGTGAGTATTTGTATGGGATAGTGAATGAATGTGTGTGTGGTTGGGTGGGAGGTGTGTGACTGTCCAACGATGTGTAAATAGTAGATTTAGTAGGTATATAAGGTTAAGACTGTATGTGGTAACAGTTGTTTGGGTGAGTGAATCTCTTTATGGGTGTGGTGATGAGTAAATATATTTCTCAATGATACGACACGAAACAAGAAATATAAAAAGCAGTGTATGTGACAGTTGTTTTATATAAATAACTAAACATAAGACTCAGTGATTGTATGAGTGACGTATGGATAACTGTATACTTATAATAGCGATTTTATAACATACTAAGTATGAGTTACTATCTATATCAATAAATAAAGTGGTGTTTGTGTAAGTGTGTAGCTTAGTAAATATAAGTATGATCAACTGTTTGCATAAATGAGTAGAATGACTACATAAGTAAATAGAATGTGTGCTGGTGTGTAATGTTGATGTAGGTGTATAAGTATATTTAATATTGTTCTATTGATCTTTATTAGCATGTATAAGTGAAACTATAGTTAAGTGTTTAGATGTGTGTGTAGATGTAGGAATCACTGAGTGGGTTTTAGAAACTTGTATTGGTGTGTCAATAGTTTCAAATATGGTACTCCTTATTTATTAAAGAGTGTTAAAAGGTTATACTAGTGTATGATAAGATGTATCAGATTGTCACGTGGATGATGTCAACAGTGATGTCATCAGTGATGTCATTTGGGATGTCATCAGTGATGTTATCAGTGGATTGCGGGCGCGCAAGTTATAGTTAGTTATAGTTAGTACAACTAACTATAACCAGGGAATTTCAATGGTTTTATACGAGTGAAATGTCCAACTAACTATAACACCCCTAAAACCTATGTTTTTTTTCAGTGAATTTCTAAGGTTATTTAAATGTTAATATCTAACTATAACATGTCTGAAACCTATGGTTTTTTCAGTGAATTTTAAAGGTTTTTTAATTGCTAATTCTTAACTATAACATGTATGAAACCTATGGTTTTTTCAGTGAATTTAAAGGTTTTGTAAATGTCAATTTCTAAATGTATTAATTCTTATATATTCTTTTTTACACTGATTTACAACATTTTTTAACTATTTATTTTTAGATATTTTATTTTTTAAATTACATTATAGTTATTATACATTTAATTACAAAATATACTTTCTCAGAATGAATTACTTTAGTTTAAATACCTTGCAAATAGGCAATAGACGTTTAAGTACAGTAGTTTCAGTTGTTGTAATGCGCAACACAATTTCAGACACAATGCAACATTGAGGTCAATGCGAATTTCTAGTTAAATGCAATGAGTTACTTTTTAGATTACTTGTCTAACCACACGACTAGATCCTAAATTCAGTACTGGGATATCTCCTGTAAACAGTTGAGTAAAATTGTTATGGTTACAGTAGTGATTTTTAAGGAATATTATTGTATTTTAAAAGTTGAGACTTAAAAACTTTTTCACAAAGAACCACCAATGTTATTCTATGGGAGGAAATTCACTTATCAGGTAAGTAATGTTAATGTTACTTTTTCTTACTCAGTGGTAGATCCTGGATCCAGCATGGGTGCATCTCCTGTAAACAGTTGAAAGAATGTGTTTAAGTCATACAGGCAATATTTTTAGTTTGTGAAAATAGACAGAAACTTTTCTGGTGAAAATCACACAATGGATTCCTATGGAAGGAAATAAAAGTTACTGGTAAGTACGCTTAGAATTACTTTTCAGGGTCAGTGCTGGGCTAAAAAATGCAGCACTGAGTTCTCTCCTGATAACAGGTGAGTAAATCAGAATTCGTAGTTCGACTGATTTTAGAGAAATATTTCTACAGTGGTGAAGGAAGGGGGCGGGGCCTGCGGTGACATGTGTGCAAACACTCCCTGTGGCGCATTTTAAGTTGGGGAATTAATTCCTCTTCAATGCTGCGCTCCCATGGGGGCCAACTAGCCCACCAGGTACCTCCAGTATGCGCCAAGGAGCTGCGTTGCAGAGAGGTATTCAGAGGCCATGCCCTCTCTAAGTTGGGGAATTAATTCCACTTTAATCTAGATGTCCCCTGGGGGCCAAATAGCCCACCAGTTACCTCAACTAAGCGCCAAGGAGCTTTGTTGCAGAGTGTTGTAAAAAGGGGCGTGGCCCCTGAACACATCTCTGCAACGCAGCTCTCTGGCACATACTGGAGGGACCCGGTGGGCTAGTTGGCCCCCAGGGGACCTCTAGATTGAAGAGGAATTAATTCCCCAACTTAAAACACGCCACAGGGCGTGTTTGCACACATATCACCTCACGCCCCGCCCCCTACCTTCACCACTGTGCAAACGCATCCCGTGGCGCATTTTAAGTTGGGGGATTAATTCCCCTTAAATCCTGAGGTCCCCTGGTGGCCAATTAGCCCACCAGGTACCCCCAGAAAGCGCCACAGAGCAGTGTTGCAGAGAGGTGTAAAAAGGGCCGTGGTCTCAGAACACCTCTCTGCACAGTGTCATCCACCCCGAGATAGAAAGGGACAAAGCCATTTGGCATTTCTACAGAAAATTCTTTAAGCATAGGACCAGCACAGTGCCATCCATGTCCTGGCTGTAAAATGACAAAAACCATTTACCACTAGAGGCACAGTGTTACAGGTTTTAATTGTTAAAATACCAACCAAGCTAACCTGAAATGAGTAAAAGCAACCCCTGACACAGTGTTTTGCTCTCATTAGAGCTATTCAGAGAGGTATAGCTTTCTCCAGACACAAGGTAGCACCCAATTTAAAGGGTATTCCTTGAACTTAAACTGGATGATCCCTTGTGTCTAGACAAAGCTATACCTCTTTGAAGAGCTCTAATGAGAGTGAAATAAATGACTTTTGTCATTTTACAGCAGAGCAGAGACAGCATTATGCTAGTCATACGCTTAAATACTTTGATATAGAAATGGCAAAAGAATGGCAGAGTTCTGTGTATGTTCTTTTGACCAATGTCTTGCTACAGGGTAATTCACATCACAATTCTTCCTCACCCTGAAATGCTTCACTATTCTCTTTTTTACTGGAATTAATATACTGCACACATTTTAGTAGCCACATGGGTATACCAAGACATACACACACAAGTCATTGCTGTATGGAATAAAATTGTTGATGTTGGCTGTCTTACTAGTGGGTAACTAGTATGTTTTCTTGCTTTTACTACCCTTGCAAGCGTTGCAATTTCCACATTTGTAGGAACCCTGTTCCTCTCCTTCCTGCCTTGTGTGCCTGTGTAGCTATGCCCCAAAATGTCTCCAATGGATTTCGAGTTGCAATAAGTTGCAAGTGGATGGAGGGACACTTTGCCTACTATCACTGGGTCTGACATTCCCAAATGTCAGTGTCTTGTGATAATGGATTTGTTTTTCTTTGACTCACTGCTGTAAGTGGTGATGAGTCTTACTTTATTATGACCTTCTTTGTGTCTCCTCTTCTTAGTAAGGAGACTGTCCCTGGTCAGACTGCTGGCTTTCTCCCTAACAGTTTTAGGGACCGTGTAAGGGTAGCCCCTGTCCCTGAATCTGTTGGTCATTTTTTCTGTATAGTATATTAGGGATCAGGTAATGGTGTTTTGAAGGGTAGAGGACGGTGAGGGTGTTTACACTTTAAAATAAACTTCACAAAATACAAATGTGTGCAATTCAGTTCGCCTACCTGCCTCAAGGACAAACTTCACACTACATTAGGAAAACTAAATACATGAGGCAAAATATGTTTACTTCTAGAGCATACAATGACTAACTAGCAAAGCTCTAGGTGTTCTCTGGTGCAAATTGTATAGGAAAGCAAGCTCAGCCCTGAATTATTGTTTTGCAAGAAATAATCCTGTACTTCTCTCTTCAGATCACATTTCCAAAACCCTTCCAAAATATACAAACCAGTACAATTGCCATTCTCAGTCTATAATCAAATGCATCTCCGGTTATATTTGTTTGTACAGCACTGTGGCTTTTGCTGACATAGCTAAGTCCGTACTGTGCAAATGCAACACATATTGAAATAAATTACAAAATCAATACTTAACTTTTGAAAACATATGTGTTGACATTCAGTTCAACGTCATCAAAATATCACTTTTGTATCACTCATCACTCTTGTTTCTTCTTATTTCAGGGCCTTTGATTACCAAAATGTTTAAAAGCATGAATCTACTTACAATGATGGCAGTAGGTGAGTACCACAAGCAAAGCATTGATAAAACTGAGATATTCCTGTCCATTTCACACTTAGCTAATAGTATTAGAACTGTGAACGTCTCAAATGCCTGACAAATCAAACTCATCACCCAAGTACATGTTTAGATTAATGTGTTTGCATAAAGTAGGGGTAACCTAGAATCTATGAAAAATAAGGGATAGTAGATCCTTCCTGATAACTCAAATTATATTGATACATTCATAAAGGACGTACTTTTGGATTTGATGTAAATTAGCTGGTTTCTTCTTCACTCGTTTTTTATTTTTATTGTCCATCTTCTGAATTTAAGGGATTAGAATCTACTCATGCCTTTGGTTAAATGTATGTAGAGTTAAGAGTATAGATGAGTGCAATGCCAATCCACGCACTAAATGGACCACAACTAACTTAGGTCCACTTACGTCATCATTTTTGGTAGGCGGTCAGGATCAAAGCAGTTCTCATTTAAGTTGTGGGTGAGTTTTTGTGCAAAGGTGTTTGTGCATGCATACTGATTATTCAGCAACAAATGATAAAAGAAATATCTAATGATCGGACAAAATAACTAAATGTGAAATGTAGACTAAAGGTGAAAATATCTGAGGGAACGTGACAATTGAAACAAAAGAATGCATAAACTGAAGCACCAATGTCAACACTGAAGATTCATTCAAAAGATAGATCTCAAATATGAATACATTTTTTCATTAAGAAAACTCCAAAGCCAAGTTCACTTCACAAGTAACAGCAACTGGAGGAATGTTTCCAAAGACGTATATCTTTAAACGTGATACAATGTCTTCTGATGTCACTTAAAGGATTATTACTTTCTAGGGAAATCTGTCATTGACATACTAGACTGGAATCATGTGCCCCACCTTTGGCACAAACACCATAAAAGAACTGTAGGTATTTTCCAGGACATGGATCTTTTAGCTCATTGTGACTAGAACCTAGGCTGAACCTCACGGTACACAGACAAAATATCGAGTTTTAAATTTCGATATACAATAATATCGAAGTTTAAATATCGATGGGACAAAATATCGAAGGTAAGTAATATCGACAGTCTTAATATCGATATTAGTATGATATCAGTAATATCGAAGTTTTAAATATCGATGTCAATAATATCGAAATAAATAACTTCGATGTTACTAATATCAATTTTTAAATAAATTTAGTGTATATTATATTGTATTTATTATGTTTTATTATTTTTTTTTAATGTAATTTAATTAAATATTGTCTTTTACTACTGTAGCGGGTTGTGGGTTTATAGGGGAATAGGGTGGGAAGTAATTTAATTATGTTAAATTAATATTAATTAGTAGGAATTATTAATTAATTAATTGAGAATTAATTTTTAATTAATTTTAATTAATTGATAAATATGTTCTGTAGCGAGTTATGGGTTTATAGGGGAATAGGGTGGGAAGTAATTTAATATTAATTAATTAATTATTATAAGTTTGTACATATTTTAATTAATAATTAATTGGTAATTAATTTATAATAATTAGTTAATTAATTATTATAATTTTGTACATATTTTTAATTATTAATTAGTTGGTAATTAATTAATATTAATTAGTTAATTACATTAATTATAGTAATTTTTGTATATATAATTTTTTGTTATTCTTAATTAATTAATTGGGAAAATAATATTAATTATTAAATTAAATTAATTACAGCTAATGTGCTAGTATATTTACTTTATTGTTATTGTTAATTAATAATTAATTGGTAATTAAATAATATTAATTAATTTGGGTAAAGGAGTATTTTTAGGGTTCAGGGTCAGTTTTCAGTTTTTGGGTAAAGGGGTATTTTTAGGGTTCAGGGTCAGTTTTCAGTTCTTGGGTAAAGGGGTATTTTTAGGGTTCTGGGTCAGTTTTCAGTTTTTGGGTAAAGGGGTATTTTTAGGGTTCAGGGTCAGTTTTCAGTTTTTGGGTAAAGGGGTATGTTTAGGGTTCAGGGTCAGTTTTCAGTTCTTGGGTAAAGGGGTATTTTTAGGGTTCGGGGTCAGTTTTCAGTTTTTGGGTAAAGGGGTATTTTTAGGGTTCAGGGTCAGTTTTCAGTTTTTGGGTAAAGGGGTATTTTTAGGGATAAGGGTCAGTTTTCAGGTCTTGGGTAAAGGGGTATTTTTAGGGTTCAGGGTCAGTTTTCAGTTTTTGGGTAAAGGGGTATTTTTAGGGTTCAGGGTCAGTTTTCAGTTTTTGGGTAAAGGGGTATTTTTAGTGTTCAGGGTCAGTTTTCAGTTTTTGGGTAAAGGGGTATGTTTAGGGTTCAGGGTCAGTTTTCAGTTTTTGGGTAAAGGGGTATTTTTTGGGTTCAGGGTCAGTTTTGGGTTTTTGGGTAAAGGGGTATTTTTAGGGTTCAGGGTCAGTTTTCAGTTTTTGGGTAAAGGGGTATTTTTTGGGTTCAGGGTCAGTTTTGGGTTTTTGGGGTACAGGGATGTTTTTAGGGTTCAGGGTCAGTTTTGGGTTTTTGGGGTACAGGCGTACAGGGTAAAAAGAAAAAAAAATTACATTAAATCAATTAAATAACATTAAAAAAAATAAAATTACATTAAATTATTAAGTGTTTTATTTATTTTAAATGTATATGTATTAGTTTTAATTTTGTTTTAATATTTTTATTTAATATTTGTAAAATTATATGTATTTTAAAATTATTTTTACATTATTAATAATACATTTAAAAAAACAATATTTTTAATTCCGATATTTTTGTACTACGATATTATTTTTTCGATATTTTTGTACTTACCTTTATGAAGATATGATTCCGATATTTTTGATGTCGATATTTTTGTGCCGATATTTTTGTATTTCGATATTCTGTCTGTCGATATTATGTCAGACATTCGAACCTCACTGCCAAGGCTCAAAAATGTTAAAACCAGTTAGGTAATACATGTCTTCCCAGGCAGTTTGATCTGGACTATTGTTCTTGGAGCAGAAACCTGTCTGATGTGTATATCATTGGTCTCTGTCTGTAGTGGCATGATGAGCAAAAAGACAATGGACTGGAATGTAACCCAAATAATTAAAAAGGCCTCAGATTAATACAAATATTCTATCCACATTTTAGTTTTTCTAAGTGAAAACCCCTAAGTATTTGGGTTACAACTCACGTTTGAGAGCCATCATAAGAACTTAGAGTATTAGTTGTGATAAGTAAGAACCAACTTCAAATAATAATAAGTCTGGTCTGGGTGAGCCAAAAGTCCCTCAATAAACCTGTAATTAACCCCAAGGTAGCTTGAAACAAAAGCAGTTAGGTTTAACTTAAAGAAACAGTGTAAAACATTAATGCAGCACTCAAACAGTAATAAAGTGAAAAACCAACACAAATGAAAATGTAAAGCAATATAGTAAAATAGAGAAAATGTAATAAATGAAATGCCACCAAAACAGCAAAGATACAATCGGAAGAATCAGAGATATGAATTTTTAAATTTTGAATTGAAAAATAGTGCCAAAAAGAACAAAGGGCCTACCGGGTTATCTGGCGGTGCATGACCAGGCAAAGTCAAGAGCTAAGGCTAACTGTGATGGAGCGTCGGTCAGATAGAAGGTCCAAGTTGGATCCTGTCTCAGAGTTACCTTCAAATGTAGAAGAAATTCTGAGAAGGCAAACACTTCTGTGGGGCAAGGCATTGACTGGATGCAAAGACGCTGTCATCGGTGATTGGGAGCTGCTGGACAATTTCTTAGTGAAGCCATTGAAGGGAAAAAAATCTCAGTGAGAGAAAAGTCAAGATTTCACACTGAGGAGGCTGTCTTCGATGGGGTACAGTGTGATGGTGGGCCTGGTGGGCCTGGTGGAAATTTCTACCTTGAAAATTAGATGTTTTTCTGGATCTCAGACTTCCTCAGGCAAGGGAACAATGCAGGTTGTAGATTACAAGGGCTCCACAAGGCTGCATACTGTGTTCGGGAGGTTCGGCTAAACAGGAATTGCTACTGTGCATAACACCACGACAGCATTTGCATTGATGTCAATCCCACCGCGATGCACCCTCAGTGAATGGCTTGCTTTTAGACCCCAGTCCCACTCCAGTTCTCAGAGCAGAAGTTTGCAGAAAAGCTTTAAAGCCCCAAGAGGTTAGATAGGAGGAGTACACTCTTACACTAATCCAAGGGTCGAAGACTAGAGGGGCACCACATGGGTTTCAGGACTCACTTTAGCAGAGGCCATCAGCAGAGTACAAGGGACGTCCAGTTGGGTTGGTCAGTTGGGCAGTTGCAAGAAGACACCTTTGGATGCTTGTTGTATCTCTGTAGCTCAGACACATGGTCAGCCAACTTACCTTTGGAGGCACTTCTGGGGTCCTGAATTTCCTTCAACTAGAGTGGAATGGTGGTTCTGATGTTACTTGATCTTCCTGTGGCATTTTACATTGTGTCACATACATTGCACCTCCAGCATTAGCATTCCTTCGGGGTGCGAGGACTAGTGCTAGATTGAATTACACTCCTCATCTGATTACAATTTTTTTTTGGTGGGAAAACCTGAGGGTTCTTCTTCGAGTCCAACTCTTTATAATGTCTAATGTGCTCCCCTTGCAACTTTGGTGGAACGCTGTGGTGCCTATGTGATCTTGTACACTGAACAACTCAGCTTATTTTTCCCAGGCGGGTGGATATGGACTGCAGCATCTTAATTCCTGTCTTTCTGCTGTCTTTAGATAGCTGCACTTGAATCACCTTATGTGCAACATGGACAATATGGAGGTCCTCTTATTCGAGACATTTCAATCTGGATGGTGGTCTAGCTGTTGAGTAAATAGAGCTTCTTCTCCATCTGTGGTAATTAAAAACCATGGGGTAATATATGATAATCATTAATATTTTCAAGCACAGGTGTCCACAGTGGTTGGAAACTGTTTTGGTCTGCCATGCTCTTTGAATACATTTTGAATACAAGTACCGAGGGACATGCAGTCCCTCATTACTTCTAGGCTGGACTCTGCCAAAACTGTTTTCCTGGGTCTCCCTTATTTCTTCATTGAAGGACTCCGGATCGTTAAGAGTGCGCTGCTCAACTGATTCTCAAACATCCTTTTTAGACATGACTCCCTTCCTATTTAAGCTCTTTGTATTGGCTACATGTAAAGTAGTGCATTCTTTAGAGTTCTCTGGTTCCGGCCCTTTGGGCCTTTTTTGACTGCACCTCAATATTTGGTAGTTGATTGTAACTCTATAGTCCCTCTATAGCTTTGTGTTCTGCTCAGGCTTCATTTGCATTGGGGCAGATACTAAGGCAGGCTAGAAGGGGAGGCCACCTCTTCTCCCTTCTAGTTGCTTATGCATGGAACAAGCTCCGGTTTGGGCTTCGATCATTTTCTTCTGAGTCTTCTTTCCGAAAAAACTCAAGACTTGGCTCTAAGCGCAGGAATTATTGTGATAGCTCCTATCAATTACTTTTCTAGCGCCAGGACACACCATGAAACAGCTGTGTGCTTTATAAGGCGCTCTAAATTAATTAAGGTAAGCAGGTAAGCACTCATTTTTCCATCCCCTAAAGTATTTCTGGTCAATTCCAGTAACCCCTACTTGCTTTGGTGCCAGTCTAACTAGAGAGACAAAGGACAGGCAGGCCAAGACAAGTGCTGCATCTGTCAGTCATTGGGTAGGATTCTTCTGAAGCGAGACAGGGGCTAGGTACAGACCCCGGGCTACCCTTTGAAATGCAATCAAGGGCTGAGTGAAACCCACAGGTCATTCTGTGCATGGGAGAAACACACCTAACACACCCAAGGATATTTGCACACGTGTAACAGGAATACACATCTCACCACTGAAGAGACATTCACATTCAGGTGACACTGAACACAGACACATTTCGCTTCAGCAGAAAATGTCAACTTTTAAAGCTGGCGTTTAAAAATTTTTAATTTTAAAGTCGACTTGGCCATTAGGTTGGATTCTAATTTACTATTAAACAGAGTCCTTGATTTATTTTTCTACTTAGTCCTACACTTAAGATATGCATTATGAATTTTTATAATGTAACTCAGTACTTTTCTATGGGAGATTCATCCTTGCCACAGTGAAAAACGACTTTGAAGATTTTTCATTGCCAGGACATATAAAAATGTAATCATACATGTCCTACTTTTAACCTTCCACATACCCTGCCCTACAGGCACGTCGAGCCTACCTTAGGAGTGACTTATAAGTAATAAACAGAAAAGATTAGCCCTGGAAAAAGGTTTATTTTGCCCTGCCGAAATGGCAATTTAAAACTGCACACACAGGCTGCCAGGGCAGGCCTGTAGACATGTTGTACAGTGCTACATTTGTGCTTGGCACGCAAGTGCTGTAGGTCTCTTGTAAGATTTGATTTAAAGGCCCTCGCTACCTATAGTACCATATGCTAGGGACTTATAAGCAAATTTAATGTGCCATCTTGGTGTATGCCAATATTACCATATTTAAAAGGGACAGTACAGGCATTTTATCACTAGTTGGTAGCAATTAAGTGCATACAGTCATATGGCCAACAAATATAGGCTCAAAAACAGGTCACAAACATCTGGAGGAATACCACAAAAAGATGGTCTTTTCCAACACTCATTGAGGTTGAAACTCGTCTGGAGTTGATTATGTTCCGGTTTACCTGGGACATTGACAGGCATTTCAGGTTTGACTGTTTCTACAGGAGCAAAAGCAAGGATGCCTATAGTGACAGGTTGATGGACATTGAGGTTCAGCTTTGATCATGCTCAAATCATGACCAATTGCCCGATTTTATCTGCTTCTGTATCCTGGATATCTGTGATGAGGAGTTCTACATAGTTGCTTTATCATAACATGATGGAATACTAAGAATTTAGTCGTGGACTCAAATAATTCAATTTGCTGGTTCAAGAGAATTTGCCTAATTATGTTGTTGTCTAATAGATGTGCCTGTGGGCAGGAATGGACCAATGTCCAACTTTTGATGTAACCATGGAAAGTATACATGATTCCGATTAAGATTAATTGTTTCAAAAAATATCCCACGTGTCTATCTTGATAATCGGGCAAGGATTCGGGCTTTTGGGTGAACATTGGGCCCCCGGACCTATAATTTTCAAAGGCAGTGGTTTTCCAATTCACATTGGCCTTCATTTAAACGGTGTAGCCCTTCATTTCCTGATCGGGCCTTATAAGTTGTCATTCCCACATGTGTTTCAGGTTATTTCTTCTTTTTTGATTCTCATTTTCTTTATGAACTTTTTCAAACCAGCAGCTTTCCTGTTTTACTGACGGGGAAACAGAAAAACAAAGTACACAAACAAATCTGTGCTGCAAATTGGTGGATTGGGTGTGAGATTATTAAACAGATTTTTGTGTGTAAATTATGTGCCAGGTTTACCTGTTCTACATGTATTATTCCTTTTAAGGATGTTCATTAACTATGAAACATTTAATGTGCTTGCCTACAATGTAGTGAGAGAGAATCTGTAAATTATGCCATCAAAGCAACTGCACAAGAGTGTTAACACTGATTATGTTCATATTTCAATCATTTTTTCTTCTCAGTGTTGGCTGCAGCGCTTTCAATTGGACACTGTGATGGTAAGAAGATAAGCATTTAATGTGTTTCTAAATAGATAAATCTATGTATTTCATATCAATGTGTGCTTCTGTGCTGCAAGGCAACCCCTGCCCTGCTAGGTGTGTTTTAAGTATTTGCCTACTACACTCATGCTTCGCAGTGGTCCTACTGGATCCACTATCCTCTAGAGGACCCACAGAACATCTGGGTGAGACTTGTAATTAATTGCCCAGAGAAGACAGACAGACAAGAAGACTTATGGCCTGATCGTCACGTCGCCGCCCTGCTCCCGCACCGCCAAACCTGTGTGCGCACCGCCTGCCACATTACAACTATTTTTGTCACTGGCAGGTGGCTCTTTGGAGGTCCCACGGCAGTGACTATGTAATAGGCATTGCAATAGGAGTGTCAAAGTCAGTACCTGCACAGCATGGACTGGGGCAGTCCATGCTGTGCATGTACTGGGTGTGTTTGCACACAGAGGGGCACATCATGTGTCTCCCTGAATGCCCCCCCATGGCCATGCGACAACAGAGGGCCCTGTAGGGCCCCCCTTTGTTTCCTCTACACCACGTGTTCATGGAGTAGGAACCGCCATGAAAACAATGGCGGAGAGGAATCGCATAATATGCGTGGCGGGACGCAGCGATTCCGCCAAGCATATTGCCGCCTCAAGACTACCACGCCACTATTTGAGATCTCTTATCCGTGGCGGCTGTAGTGGTACAATTGCGGCCTGACCGCTCTAGTTGGAACAGAGTGGCTGGAAGATTGCCACCATGAGTCTGGCAGTCCATGAACCGCCAGACACATAATCAGGCCCATAAACGTTTTCATGTAGCATAGCATAAACCACAGCTGAGAGGTCTCAAAGCTCGTTCCTAAAATGGAATTTTAACATAGAAAGAATACGAATAATGGTTAAGTTAAAAGAGGCAAATATGCCAACCATAGCAGTGACATATATAAACAGATATACATTGACTGCTATCACAGTGTTAACATAATACTATTCAATTGGGAGTTTACAACAATTGTTAGGTGGCAATTACAGCATGTATATGCCATCACTTAACCAAATTTCCAAGGTAATCCAAGATCCAATAAATCACCTCATATAGTTTTTAATCTGTTTAGTGCCCAAACACATGCTATCCATGGATTTCAGCACAACAAAGACACAAACACTGGGGGGCAGATTTACTAGTTGCTCAGGCAGTGCAGCAGCCGCAAATGCTGGGTTGTGTTGTGTGAGAAGGAGAGAGCAGAAGTACACCATATTTACAGAATATGGCGCTATCTTCTCCTCTCCCTAGCACTGGTCCAGAAATATGCTTTGTGTAAAAGAGTGTATGCTTGACGGAGGCATGACCGCTACAATGAGACAGGTGTTATTTGTCAGCAGAGACTGGGTCATGAGTGGGGCAGTTCTCCATTAATGGTGTGCACTGAAGTCCCCATCAATGGACATTGGTGCCATGCCTGGCAGTGGGGGATGTCTGAAGAGAGGAACAGAGCAAGAAGAATTTCTCCTGCCACACACATGGGGAGAAGTCCTTTTCGAATGAGGGGACTGACAATAATGTAGTGCATGGTCAGAAAGCGATGTTGCTAGTATTGGATATTCTTGTGAAAACATTGGATAATGTGGAGAAAACTGCACTTGTGGTGAAGTCATGCTGGGGAGATATGGAGCAAAATATGCTTGCCTGCCCTGAGTGGTAGTCACAGGAACAGCCATTGAAATGAAAATGCAGAAATCTTTAGGATGAGTGGATGCTGTGGAGACAAAGGTGCAAGACTTGCAGTATTCCAATGGGGTTCATGTAGGGCAACATACCTGCTTTCAAGCAAAATTCATATTCAGAGCTGCAAGGACCAATAGAGCTGTGGACTGTCCTTCTGTGGACACCAGTTGAAACACATCTGAGGTACGGCATTTTCTTTTAGCAAACCTTCTGATTTTGACATCTCATTCTGGAACAATGCCTGTGAAGAAAAAAGCATTACTCAGTTGTATTTCAAGAACTATTGACCAATAGGTGTTACCTTTATTAACGATTCCTTTCCAACATAGCCATTAAACAGATAGATTCTGTAGCATGCTGGCTCTTATTGTAAGTGACAATCTCTATTCTGTTTCCTATTGTGACATGTTCCAGGTCTCTTTCCACTCGACCAGAACCTCCTTCTCCTTTAAAGTGAGTGCTGTGTGCAGAAATAGCAAACACATCTGTGCACACTGAAGGGGGAGGAGGTAAAACAGTGAGTGGTCAGCAGCACATTTCTTTCTGAGGGCCCTTATTCCAACTCCTATCTCTTCTTTCTTGTTTCTCTTCTCCATCCTCTTTCTCTGCCCTTTGTTCCAAAGTCATCTTTAGCTGTTTCTTTCTCCACTCTCTGCTGGAGCTCTTCAACTACCGGAGACTGTGGGCTGTACCACATAAAGTAAACACAAGGAGCATAAAGTTAAGATAAAATATTTGCCACAGCATGGGATCACTGATGTCTTAAGTAGTTGTAGAGCTTGAGCAGCACTATTTTAACAACTTACACTGTGATAATTGATTGCTTTCCCCAGGAACCTTAGAGGTATGTGCTGTTTTGTCTGTAGACATAGCAATATTTGCAAATATGTCTAACGTAAATACAGTGCCTAACAAGAAAAACAAATGTAAAGTAACAAAACAACACCATTAAAAAATAACAGGGTACATCCCAAGAAAACAGTCAAGCCAGAATGCAACACATCTACTGTAGAACACAACAAAATCCAGGTAAAAAAATTACAGCACCACAAAAAACAACAGACTTTATACCCACTCAAAAAATTTGCACCACAAAGGGAGACAATCATTTTTGTGACATGTTACCACATGGGGAATCCTGTTTTCATAATATAGTGTTAAAATGTGTTTATCGCTTGCACTACCGTACCTTACCACCAAGAGTATGAAATGGCGCAAGTCACAAATGTTTGTGATCCTAACAGTGTTTTAGTTTAGTGCTCCAAGTGCTTATTTTGCATGATTTGGCCCCTGTTCTGTTCTGTTTCTTGCTTGGCATTTTTTGTGCTCTTTAAAATAAAGATAACGTCCGGTGGTCAATAGTCCTTGACATACAACTGAGTAATGTTTTTTTCTTCACAGGCATTGCTTTGCGATTCCCTATTTATAGTCGCAATTCTAGGTAATGGCTCTTTTTGTGATTACCAAAAATTGGGACTAGAAATCCTTTAATACATCTTGAAAGGCTTTTTTGCATTCTCAAGTGGACGAAATTATCGATTCGCACCATATGAGAATGCAAAATTGTTTGATCCATGTGGGCGCTGGATTATTATTCTCGTGGGAATTTACTGGCTACGTTTCAACAAGAGTCAGATATATGTCCTTAGTGTATTCTCCGAAGATGGCATAACTGCACATGAACTAATAAAAGAGATGTTCAAGGCGAAGCTATGATATACTCACCCCAGCTGGATGGAGGTCAGCAGACCCACAGCCAGGGTATGGATCTCTGAGACAGTCTAAGACAACACTCTATTAACAAAATGACATTCTGTGCTCAGTGTTACACACTGACTGTAATCGACACATTTAAGATATCACAATCACCATAAGACATATGTATCTAAGAGGCTGCTGGGTTTCTTAGTGCAGATTTCAAAGTCATTTCAAGGGAGTGTAGTGACCTTGTTTGCTCTGCATTATAGCTTCGAATCGGCTTTCTTTTTGTTCCCGGATAGGACTGTATCCACATGATCACTTAATATACATCAAAAGTAATATCAGATACAATAGAAGGCTCATCAATATCTGTGAACACTTACGCCCATTGCAAGATCATATTAAATTGACCGCGAAGACTATTTGTCAGGCCACCTATTGCAAATAAACTCAATCTGTTTTGAAATGTATCCCTGCCCCAGTTTATCAAATGCAGCATGCTCAGATCAAGGTACGGTACGTCATGGAGTGCTGTCAGGATAGGTGGTGATAGCAAAGTAAAGACTGTGGGCCATATTATCAAGAACGTCGATAACATTATTGCTGCTTTAGGGTCAGGAAACTGCCGCTAAAGCAGCGATATGGAGCTTGATAATATGCCCTTGTGAATTTCCATAGAAGCCCAGGTTCTGGTGTGAAGGACATCAAACCTGGGCTTCTATGGGAATTCACAAGGGCATATTATCAAGCGCCTTATCGCCACTTTAGCGGCAGTTTCCTGCTGCCAAAGCAGCGATAATGTAATTGCGGTTCTTGATAATATGGCCCTGTATTTACTTACACACGTGATGTGGTAATATATGCACACACGGGAATGTACACATATTGTTTGCATGCATTACCACATTAAAGCCCAACTTATTGGCCTTACCCACATTTCATTTTTGGAGCATCCGTATGCAGGTATGCGAGTAGTTTTCTCTGTGCTTCCTCCAAAGTTCGTAAAGAAGGCTTGGGAAAGCCAATGGCACCTGGTATACATGTCTGTCCTACTGGCTTTAGGAAGGGGGGGCTGTTTTCCAAATTCTGAAGCTAGGATATAAACCAGAACGCTACATTCTAAAGAACCCTTAGGCCAAAGGGAGTCCAGGGGCAGAAGTTGTCTCGTACCCAACAATGCAGCACTGTAGCTGTCTAATGTTTCTGACAGTTATTGTCTACTTGTTGGATACTTTCATTTCACATGCCCAGGCCTGCACAAAACATCTTTGTGATTCCCTGCATATCTGCTTCAGATGATGTAAGATTGGGCTGCAGATACCTCACAGTACATACATGAAAATGTGTAGTAGTTTTATAAGTTAGAGGTTTAAATGTTAGACTGCTGGGTCACATTTTGTATATGGCCAAAGTGTGTAGTATTTTTAAAGATACCGGTTCCAATGTTAGGCTGCTGTGTCGCATTTCATATATGGTCATTAATAATCTGTAACTCTCCTCATATTGTCATTGCAGAAAAGTGCGAAAAAAACATGGAGTACAAAACCTGCGTCAGCATATGTCCGAAAACCTGCGAGGACGTGGCCAACATGGGGGGTGTCAGGGTGTGCCCAGGAATTTGTGTTGGAGGATGCGTCTGCAAAGAAGGATATGTCCGGAATTCTGGTCAATGTGTACCTGAGAGTACCTGTCCTTGCGCCGCCAATGCTCACTATTCTAAATGTGCTTCTCCATGTCCCCTCACCTGTGAGAATTATAAAGATGCAGTAGCATGCAAAACTCAATGTGTGCCAGGATGCACATGCAACAAAGGCTATGTTAGGTCTGGAGAATCTGGTAAATGTGTGCTTCCTAAAGACTGCCCTCTTGCAGCCTAAGCCTAGACTTGGAGCTCAATGGATCCTTCCAATCAGGTGCGAAAAGTGTATTGTAGTACAATTGAAATAAATCGTTGTGATTACAAAATGAAACTGTATCTGTTATACGTGCTAATTAAAATCTAGTGTGATATTCCTCTGTATTAAAGAATTTCGTAATAAGAAAAATATTAAATCCGGTTAGTATGCATAGACGTGCAATGAAGAAACTCAAAGTAGTGCTACTAGTTGGAAAGATAAGCCACCTTCCTCTTTGTCCCGGGCAAGGCCAGCAGATCTAAGTAGACTGACATACAGCCTATTGTGGCCCAGGACACCTACTGATGATTTCTCCTTAGGAACCAATGTATCTAAACGATGAACAGTAGCTTAAGTAGAAGTCCTAATCCCACAGATGAGAAGTTTAGGAAGTAGACGTTCTAAACATGAGTAAGGTTTAGGAACTGACATTCTATCGTCCATAATCGATTATGTTGTTAGATCACAGCCATTATTAATCAATTTCCTTTTCCTGCTTTTTAGACTAAGTATAACCTTTTTAATAGGTGCTACATGCTCTTTTTAGGTCTCGCCTTCGCAGCGAGCATGCGCTACAAAGGCAAAAAGACCTTTTCCGATCGGTTTGGCTTTTCAGCCAAGCACGTGCATGCGTTCCATTGCCTTCAATGGCAACGCGCGCACGTCAGGAGATTCACATGCGGGAGCACGCTCCACAAGATGGTAGTAATTAACGCTCCCCTAAGTGAATCGCGCAGTCTATCACCCCCACCTTGTGCCGCGTGAGCGCTTGTACCAAGGATGTGGTCACCTGAGAACTGGCACAGTATACACAGTTTGTTTTCTATGGCTGTAAATACATTTTCACTATTTCGTGAAAATCCGGACGCACCAATAGCCTCATCTCATCAAAGACTGATTGCCATGTCAGAATGGTGTGCGCGTTCGAGCCGCAGCAATCAGAACCCCACACTTTGGTCAATACCAAGAAGAAAGGCTGCCTATGTGTTGGGCACGATAAGCAATACAAATCTTATCTATATATTGCATTGGAAATTCTAACCCAAGATGGATGGTGCCACTAAGCTAATACTAATATTGTTGGGAATATTAGTTTTGGCCGTGCAACAGCCAACTGAGGTCATAGCTAAAAGGAAAGCTGATGTTTCAAGACGTGTTTAGTGTAATCAGTGAACGCCCGCAAGCGACTTGGTAGCTGGGTTTCTCGCACATGCGCAGAGAGCGTTAGCCCCCTTTGGGTGTTGAAGCTACAGCTGAGAGACACTGCTCGTCTGTCATGGCTGGCCAGGGGGGCTCGGGTCCCAGTATCCTGGAATACTTTGAGGAAAGGATGGCTACGGTTGTTGATTCTGCCGAAGCGAGACCGGGAATATGTCTAAACTGCAGCCTTCAGGTAAACGGAAAAGTCCTTAAATATGGTAACTGAGCAAATGAAATTTTGGCTGCATTAGCGTGCAGGCAAGGAGCATCTAAATTCACGCTCTGAATAAAAGGCGTTTAAAATATAGCAACAAATTCAAGTTTAATGCCTGCCGTGGTTTGGTCGATTGGCGTTGCATGACACACACTCTTTCCTCAAATTTGGTCCCACCCTGGACCAAATTTGGCGCTTCGGACTCTCATTTAATGCTTCAGGTACACGTGGGTGCTTTGGCACATCATTAGTGACGTAATGTCACGGTACCACTAAAGTAAAGTTCTGCATTTGAGTACCTTGTGTGTAAGTTATAACTACTTGGCTACGATATTCGTGTCAAGGCTGATATACTTTTGTGAACATTAGCACAACGCTGGTGTTTCCATTCCACTCTTTGCAATATAATCATTAAAATAGCAAATACTGTAAGATAGCGCTGCAAATGGATTTTACAGTGGCACAAAAGTAAGCATGGGCGGAAAATCCGTTTCGCTCGCGGATTTTGCGGATTTTCGGTAAATTCGCAATCCGCGAGATTCGCGAATCTCCCGCAAAATCCGCAAATCCGCGAGCAGCGGATTTTATGGCTTGCTCGCACTGTTCGCGTGAGTTCGCGGCTTCCCAGTACAACTTCGCGCCCCGCGAATAAGCGCAAAATTGCAGAAATACGATCTTAGCAAAACTGAAACTACTTACCAGGTTCAAAAGTTCAGGCTCATCATTAGTAGCCATTTCCTGTAGTGCTTCCTGAGGGGCCCCTCCAGAGTTCAGTTGCCAGTTGCAACTATTATGTGACCCTGCTCTGAACCTCAGAATAGTTACACATATGCCACTAAGGTCCTGAATTACAGCTAAGGGAGACAAGCAGGAGCCAGGCTGGAAGTTCAAATCCATTAATCAGCCCCTAATTCATTATTGTCAGTTGGGGCAGGGCAGGTGTTGTAACTAATTTTGCAACAATGAAAGCACTTAGCAAGTGCAAAAGATCACTAATCAGGAAGCACTAAGGAAGCAGGTGCCAGCTAAAAAAATATTCTGTGACACATTAATCAGCCCCAAATTAATTCAGGTCACTTGAGGCAGGGAAGGTGTGCTTGCTTTGCCACAATAATGTACACTGACTGGACAACCAGAGGGTGCTGTGATGAAACAGAGGGTGGCATGGGTGGGCCAGAGGGTGGCATGAGTAGTCAGAGAGTGGCAGTGGTGACAGAGAGTGGCAGTGATGAAGAAGAGTGTCCCAAACAGGCTGGACAGTAGAAACAACAAGTTCGCGAAACTTGCTACCCGACAGGTAAGTTTGCGTTTGCGAAATTGTACCAAACCCTCGCGAACTGGCAGAAACCCGCGCGAACACACAAAAAAAAAAAAATCCGCAAATTCGCGAGAATTCGCGGATTTTGCGAATTGCGAGTTCGCAAATCCGCAAAATTCGCGAACGCGAGATTCGCAAAATTCGCCCATGCTTACACAAAAGGTCCCCTAAATGTGTGAAAGAAGGCAGAGGTAGAATGATCATTATGTTAAACAATATATAGGATTTAATTTACCCAGTTCTTAGCCTTTCCAGGATCCAAATCATTTAGAAATTTCATGTGTTTTTAGGACTCGCCTTTGCAGCGTGTATGCGCTGCAAAGGCAAAAAAAACCTTTGTAAACTTTCCACACATCTGATGAATCTGTGTGCTGTTAAAACTGTGGCGATAACATAGAGCTTTATTAAAATCCTGTTATTTTAAACCAAGAATGACAAGCGCTTGAAATTCTTTCAATTGAAATTTGGTGGTAGAAGTTAAATTCTTAGATATGTTAAGACCGCCATAGCCAAATTGGCTTAGTGTCCTTAAGGATGTACCCTAGGTTATCATATTCAGTACATTCTCTCCAACTTCTAAGGGCAGTGGATTCCCAAAGATTGATTCCCATGTCAATAAGAATCAATGGCTTGCTTGTCCAGAGTGCGATGGTATTCATTTTACGTTCTCGTGCCCACTGAAATCATTAACCTGCCAGTTGGGCAAATAGCTGTGCTGACAGTCTGTTAGTAAAACGATTGTTCAGCCATTAGTCTGAGGTGTCATGAGTTCCTCTGTAGAAGTTTGTAGTTGCACTGTTAGTGAACAATAGATGTAGAACCCTAGCATCCTTAGGGTTATACACCCACTGCTGCCAAATTCATGCTACAGTTCAGTTACAGATTTGTGCTGTCCTAGACTGTTCGCTATTTCAGATGGGCAGTGTACAGGTACAGATTTGTGCTTCCAGTGGTGTGCAACTAACCTGTGCTTCTGTCATTGCGCCGATTCTATCCCCGCTTGTGTTTGTGAGCAGCTTCTATCCCTGCTTGTGTTTGTGAGCAGCTTCTATCCCTGTTTGTGTTTGTTAGCAGCTTCTATCCCTGCTTGCATTTGTGAGCAATTTAGACCTTCGATGTAAGGGCGCCCGGCACATGCAAAGCTCCTACACGTGACCACAGTCTAGACCTTCAATGTGTGGGCCTACCACATGTAAAGCTCCTACACATGACTCTACCCTAGACCTTCGACGTGTTGGCCTCAAACATGTGAGGTTCTAGACATGACCGCAGTCTAAATCTTTGATGTGTGAGCCTGGCACTTGCAAAGCTTTGGCACATAACCGCACCCTTGACCTTGGATGAGTAGGCTTTGTATATGCGGAGCTTCTACACAAGACCGCAGTCTTAATCTTCAATGTGTGGACCCGGAACATGCAAAGGTCCTACGTATGACCGCAGTCTAGACCATCGATGTGTGGCCTGGCATACATGAAGCTACTACATATGACCACAGTCTAGACCATGGATGTGTGGCCTGGCACGTGTGGAGCTTCATGAAAATTATAGAATGCACTCCTTTCTCAAATCTAAACAATTGCTTTAATGTGCGCTCTTTTGGCAGGTTTTTACGTGCAGACTAGCTCATGCCATGCCACAGCAGCATGTTTCAAATCGTTCCTTTACAAATGGAGCGTTCATTACGTTCCAGACAAGCCGCACAGCAAGGAAAGTAGGGCTCGACTCACAGAACTAACTTAAGACAAAATCCTAAATTTAATATCATTTTGGAATTCACAGAAGGCACGTACTCATTGTGGTATTCACAGAAGTTAGGAGTCCTAACTTTAGGACTCCTAAATGCCTTCTGTGAATACCGAAAGTCTTAAAATTAGGATGTTTCTCAGTTTAGGAGTAGTAAAGTTAGGACTCCTAACTTTAGGACTCCTAAATGCCTTCTGTGAGTACCGAAAGTCTTAAAATTAGGATTTTTCTCAGTTTATTAGTAGGAAAGTTAGGACTCTTAACTTTAGGATTCCTAAATGCCTTCTGTGAATACCGAAAGTCTTAAGATTTATCTAAAGTTAGAAGAATAATAGACAAGTGGATCATAATATAATCAAACCACCACGACAGCCCTCTGCTGAGAACGTTTCCCGCTCCTCTAGTGTTGGTCTTGCCCCCAATCCAGCATATATCAGACTTGGTCCTGATCAATTACTCCAACGTCTGTATAATTCAGGAATCAGGGCTAAGTATACCCAACCCAGAGTCTACATGGTTAATGTCCCTAAAACATGTTCCCGAGAAGATGAGGACTCTCTGATCAATAAGGCAACACATTGGATTCGTCACGTAAGGGGGTGCCGGTCCCTGATAAGGGAGGACATACTCAGGGCACGTAGAAGTAGCCCCAGGGATAATTGTACAGATACCATTGAGTTAACTCTCACAAATCATGTACTCGCTGAGTGCCTTTTAGCACTGGACTTTAGAACCTTTACCCCAGGCGAATCTGCCATACAGTTCAAGCGGTTCCCCAGCATGAAGTATTGTAGTCCTGTCCCTGTTTCAGCTATAGTGGGTCAGTCCGCACTTGATGCAAATGATTGACTACCTGCTAATACTAATTCTGTTAATAGTAGCATCAGTTCAGCCCCTATTGCATACACAATATCTCCTATCCTGGTTGCACATCAATAAGACGATCTTATGTTCTCTACCACCACTGATGCGAATGACTCTGCCTCAGACGGTGCCTTGTCCTCCATATCTTGGCCCCCAGAAGCTGTGTGAACACCCAAAGGGCAATATTTCCGAATATTAAAATAATCTCTTAGAACATAGCCGGTCTTCAAAGTAAATTACCATTGCCAGACTGGAACAGTCTCATAGATGGCTATGATCTATGTATCTTCCAGGAGAAAGGAGCTTAGTACCACTGTATAAACACAGCTACTTGTGCTTTTTCATACCTGCAATTACCCAAGGGGGTGGTCGTCCGTCAGGGGGGCTTATGGTCTGGGTGAACATTGCTCTTAATTGTAGGGTCACTCATCATATCTGTTCCATCCCGGACTTAATGAGATTAACCCTGAGGGGGCCCACTGGAAGCATTACCATCAAACTTTTTAATGTTTATGCCAGAGGCACGAGGGGAGGAGCCAAGTCACCAATTATTTCTATATTATCTAATGAACTACTTTTATGTCCAACTAGTGCCCAGGTTATGGTGGGTGGTGACCTTAATTGCACCTTCGAACCTTTGGCCTCTAATGATTTCATTGGGATGGAGGAGGAAGATCCGAGATGGGGCATACCCCCTTTAAGACTCCCGCCAGTCAAGAGATGGTTACCGTTGGCCATCCAACTAAACGCCTTAGTACTTGAATTTGGAATAAGGGCTCTCAATGGGCGAAACACCATTGATGTCTTAGGAGCTAATACATTTAATAGGGGCTCAAGCCCCTCCAGAATCGATTACATATTAGTCGACAAGAGACTCTGGAGTCAAGTGGTTGATATGATTGTTATCCTGTCAATTGATAGTGACCATAACCCACTTTATTTCGAAATGATGGATGTCTGGCTTAGCGAGGCATCCCGTTCTAATAGTGGCCAGATGATGTTAACCAAAGAAGTTATACCATCTAACTGTAAGCGGTTTCTCAAATTGCCAAAAGTCACTATCAATGAGTGGAAAATGTTTGCCCTTGGTGAAATTTTGAGCGCCCAGACCCCCAAATTGATCAAAGCATGCAGAGAAAAGGAAGGGGTTCAAACTGTTGGGGATGTTTACACCAATACCATTGACAAGTTAAGCTCTCTTTTTCTGGAACCATTCGCACCTAACAACAAATCTATGACCTGTATGTCACCACAAGTATGGTATAATAGGGATTGTAGACTAATGAAGTCCTCTCTGATCTCCGCAATCAAGAACCACAATATTATGGAGGTCCAACGGCTTAGAAAGGATTATAGATGAACCATGTTTGATGCAAAGAGGGTGTGGGAGGAATCCAATTGGTAAGAACTGAAGGCAGCTAGCCTGTCCAAAAAGGGTGATTTGTTCTGGAATTAGGTCAGGAGATCTAATGGTCATGATCCTGACCAGACCCTGAACCACATCACCAATCAGGAATGGTATGAACACTTTAGAAAATTGTATGAAGGAGTTAGTAATCCAGGGTACCAAGAGTCCTCTTTTTGTCAACTGTCTCTCCTTCCCCCTGAGCCGTTTCAACCAATAGCGGTTAGTGAGATCGAGAAAGCTATAGATAAGATCACCCCGGCAAAGGCCCGGGCCAGGATGGCATACCAGACCTATACCGTGCTAGCCCAAGAGAATGGGCCATAAACTTTGCCCTCTTGATCAACGCCCTCCTGGCAGGGGCTACTGTACCCGCCTCCTGGAAGGGGGCTGATGTTCTCCCATCTTTAAGAAGGGTTCTAGTGGTGACCCTGCCAACTACCGTCCGGTTAGTCTTATAGATGTCGGTCAGAAGGTGGTTGGTCGGGTCCTCCTGGAGAGGATCCTCTCCTGGGTTGGGGAGAATAATATATTGTTAGACTATCAGGCAGGGTTCAGGGCCTTTACAAGTACGATCGACCAGGCCTTCAGGTTGGCCCTGCTACATTGGAAGGTGGTGACCATCGGCAAGGGCAGTCTTTACCTCGCTTTTATCGACCTAAAGACTGCCTTTGACCTGGTCCCCTGAGATTGCCTTTGGCTGGTCTTACATGAGATGGGGATACCCCCGCCGATATTGAACCTTTTGGTGCATATGCATGAGGGCAATTATGCCTGAATTAGGTGGGGTACACAGGGCCAAAAAACTGAGAAAATCTGAATTGAGAGAGGTGTCCGTCAGGGCTGTGTTATGGCCCCAAGCCTTTTTTCTCTTTTTGTGAATGGGGTTATCTCTTAACAAATAGAAATAAATGCATGTGCCCCAGTCCTGGCGGGCGATAATGTGTCCGCTTTACTTTTTGCGGACGACACCTTACTAATTTCTAAAACTCCCGCAGGCTTGCAGAAATTGTTAAGTAGGTTTTACTCATTTTGCAACTTGAGGGGCCTGGTAATTAACACAACAAAGACCAAACTTCTCTTTTTTAACCCCAGTAGACAGTCAAAGTCTATCCTTACACTAGATGGGATGCCTTTAGAGCGTGTCAAAACATTTGATTACTTGGGCATCAGAATTTCAGATAAATTGTCCTGGAAACCTCATATCGATAAAATGGCTCTGAACCACAAGAGGGTTGTTGGAGCCATAGGTAGAGAGCACCGCTCCTCAAGTTCCAGGCCAATTGCTCCTGTGCTTGTGATCTATGCTGCCAAGGCCGCAGGCTCAGCACGATATGGTGCTGAGCTCTGGGGCTTTGAGAAAGTTGATGACATGGTTAAGGCAGAAAATAAATTTTTTAGAGAGCTTGTCTCTTTGCCGCAAGGAACCCCAACTAAGCCTTTGCTGAGCGACTAGGGACGTCGCTCATTGAAAGACCTTGCCATTTTACGGCCTCTCCTCTATTGGGCTCGTCTGCGGCGTACACCTGAGTTATCCAAATATGCCGACGGCCTAAGAGAAGTGATACACCTTGAGGGATCTCACAAAATCAGTTGGCTCTCGATCATAAAAAAAATTCTTATAGAACTGGGTTTTAGAGAAAGGGTTGGAGCAAAGTACCTGCACCTGTCGTAGTCCGTGACTTACAATAATATGATGGTGCTTGAGAGACCTAGGAACACAACCCTATAAGTTCCTCTCAAGGACAAAAGTCCTAAACAAAACAGCATACACTTTGGAATCAGCACCCATCAACAAAGTAGTTCTTGTAAAATACAAGTAATGTCCTTTAAGATAATAGGAAACATCCGTATCAAATGAACAGGACCGAGCTGGATAGACGTGTATTTTCAATCCTTTATTTTTTGTAGACAAATGATCAAATCACAATGAATTTTTCTTATTCTCTTTTCTAGCCAACGCGTTTCGTCTCTTTTGATGAGACTTCTTCAGGGCTAAAAAACATATGGAAAAATATTTTATAAAAAACACACTCATTTAAATTTACATAATATTTACAAGACAAAACGATTTTACCAAGTTAGAAACAATTATATGGTGGGCATTTCTTTTCTTCTACATGTTTTTTTGGTTGAAGATAAGAAGAAACTGCATATGTACAACTTAGGGACATGGAAATTTTTCTGCACAAAATTACCATGTCAATTCATATGTTTCACCCAAAAAAAATTGGTTCGTTTCTACCTGAATTTCAAAATCTTGTGACCATCATTTAGGCTGACCTATCGAACACAACGATAAGTTCATACATACATTTTATTCTTTGAATCATTTCATAAAATAACTATGAAACCTCAGAGAAAGAGTACATCTGATTATAAAAAACTCATCACATCCAATTTAAAAAGAGTCACTTGCAAAAATCATACCTCAAAACACCTGTCTTTATACTAAGCGTTAAGAGTACATCTGATTATAAAAACACATCACATCCAATTTGAAAAGAGTCACTTGCAAAAATCATACCTCAAAACACCTGTCTTTATACTAAGCGGTATGGGCTGGAGAATTCTTGGTATTCACAAGAAACTTGTAGAATCTAGAAAATGCATATTAGTATTTAGAATAATCCTCTCTTGAGAAGTTTTACAATAAAGAGAATAACATTGAGCAATCCATCAACTGCCCATATGACAGGAAAAATAATCTTCAATAAAACTGAAATTTATATCACCCATTTAATAAGTGTCAGTTATTCTAATCCTATCAGAGATCTGTTGAGATGTTTTGAGATTATAAAAATCAAAAAGGATAAAAGTCCATAGATTAGCCTATAACTTGAAAACAGATTGCACTGTTAGATTATCCCTGAGAAACCAATTTAATATAGATTGAAAAAATGCAACAAAAGAAAAACATTTTTTTATATTATTAAAATACAAAGCAAACCTACAAAAAATACTAATATGCATTTTCTAGATTCTACAAGTTTCTTGTGAATACCAAGAATTCTCCAGCCCATACCGCTTAGTATAAAGACAGGTGTTTTGAGGTATGATTTTTGCAAGTGACTCTTTTCAAATTGGATGTGATGTTTTTTTATAATCAGATGTACTCTTTACCGCTTAGTATAAAGACAGGTGTTTTGAGGTATGATTTTTGCAAGTGACTCTTTTTAAATTGGATGTGATGAGTTTTTTATAATCAGATGTACTCTTTCTCTGAGGTTTCATAGTTATTTTTTGAAATGATTCAAAGAATAAAATGTATGTATGAACTTATCGTTGTGTTCGATAGGTCAGCCTAAATGATGGTCACAAGATTTTGAAATTCAGGTAGAAACGAACCAATTTTTTTTGGGTGAAACATATGAATTGACATGGTAATTTTGTGCAGAAAAATTTCCATGTCCCTAAGTTGTACATATGCAGTTTCTTCTTATCTTCAACAAAAAAAACATGTAGAAGAAAAGAAATGCCCACCATATAATTGTTTCTAACTTGGTAAAATCTTTGTTTTTTAATGTAAAAAATCTTTTTGTATATAGATGTTTGTCATTTTGTCTTGTAAATATTATGTAAATTTAAATGAGTGTGTTTTTTATAAAATATTTTTCCATATGTTTTTTAGCCCTGAAGAAGTCTCATCAAAAGAGACGAAACGCGTTGGCTAGAAAAGAGAATAAGAAAAATTCATTGTGATTTGATCATTTGTCTACAAAAAATAAAGGATTGAAAATACACGTCTATCCAGCTCGGTCCTGTTCATTTGATACGGATGTTTCCTATTATCTTAAAGGACATTACTTGTATTTTACAAGAACTACTTTGTTGATGGGTGCTGATTCCAAAGTGTATGCTGGGTTTTAGAGAACCTTGGGACTCAGAGACCCTATTGAGTAAGTTAGACATCAAGAGTGCCTACTGGGCTTGGGTTGATAGTCAGGCATCCAGAAACCATAGGCTAGGTAGGCTGACTGATGATTTTCACCTACACAAACAGGTCCCAAGCTTAGAACCCTATCTTGACTTCATTCAGAAACCTAAAGACAGGGCTCTTTATATCCAGTTTAGGTTGGGTACACTTCCTGTTTGAGAATTTACTAGCAGTTGGAAACCCCCGTACCAAACCCAATCATTCTGTCCCCACTGTGATGAAGTAGTGGAAAGCGTCCCGCAACTTATGTTCGCCTGTACTGCTTACATAAAACCGAGGAAAAAATGGTTGAATCCGGTTTGTTCCCAATTAGGAACCAGGAACCACTGTGAAGCCCTGAGAATCTTACGCACAGATACTAACACCACTCTGGTCTGTGGGGTGGCCAAATTCCTCAGGTGGTCATGGGTGAACGGTTCCAAAAAGTTATGTGTTGGGTGAAGTTCTCTCCTAAACCGCGTTTTAACTTTGTATCAAAGCTGTGACTATTTAATTCAATCTTAAACAATATGTACTGTGCATCTTTTCCTTCAGTGATTTGATGGTAATTGATTTTATAACCAGGTATTCTCCTTTCTCTGGATGAACTGATATTTACTGATTGTATAAGAGGGGAATACGTTTTATTATGTTATGCTTTTAATCTTGCTCTTAATTCTACTTTTAATACAAATTGGAAAATGCTTTTATGATATATTTATATCGAAATAAAGCTTTGATGATGATGAATACCGAAAGTCTTAAAATTAGGATTTTTCTAAAGTTTTAACGTGTGGGCGGGGCCCCGTCGACCAACGGACGTACGCAGCACTAGCCAGATGAAAGTGTTACTTAATGGGTAGCCTGGACTTTGTTCTGGTCCAGTGCAACCTTTCTGAACCCTTTGAGCGATATTTGCTTCTAAGGACTAGTTTTACTTTTATAAAAATTATAATCTCTGGTTACCTACAAAATTATTTGCCCATTTTGGTGTCATTTTACTCATAAAATGATATCTTATTTGTCAGCTGCAGTCCGTGCATGTAAGAGCGGTGGGTTGGGTAAATGGGTATTTCGACGGACAATGCCAAGGGAAAACTAAATAACCAATTAATTTTCCCTCAGCATCGTCCCTAAAAATCTCCACTTTTCCGGCTCCACCTCCCAACCGCTCTTACCTGCACAGTCCGCGGCTCCATTTGTATAATTTGGTGTTAGAATGTATTTTGTGTTGCACCTTACTTATTTAATGTATTGGTGTTTTTATATGCATTACACACCTGTCTCATAAGTTAAGCCTGTCTACTCACAGCCAGGATTAATTTACTGAGAACTTGACTGGACCTTATTTGCGTTTGTTGTGCTATTACCAGCTGTACATACCTACCAGCACCTCCCCCAGTTAAAAATCATATGTGGTTCAGAGTCCACTAAAGAAAAAATGTAAACCTGCAACTTTCATCTTCTCTCTATAAAATTCTTGAGTGATTATATTTTTCTCATCCTCCTTACTTCATAGCTCACTCTGCATTCTGCACTTTACAGGAATAACTCTAGCCCCAGTATCCAAATTAATATGCTCTGACAACTAGTGTTCCCTGGAAGGTGCCCGTGTGTGCCTCAGTGGCCCAAAAGGCGTAGTGTTCTGAGTGAGGCGCGCACACATCCCGGGAGAGCGTTTACGCTGCCTCTTTTCAAATGTGAGGGGCACAAAAAATGGAAATTTTCAGTTTGTGGGGATGCGGTCCATAGCAAGTTGCTCCTGCACTTGCTGCATTTCTTTTGAATGGGCTACGGCTGGGGGCTGATTGTGGGCCTTAATGAAAATATTTGTTAATTGCAGCGCTGGACGGTGCTGCAATTAACAGGAATACTTTCACAAGTGCCCACAATCACCCCTCAGCTGTGCTCTATTAGGAAAAGACACGCATCAAGTTCAAAAGCACGACTTGTAAAGCACATATGCTTTTGGGCTTGCTGCATTTCTTCTCTTAATGGAGAGCAGTGAGGGCTGAGGCAGTGCTGCACTAGGAACTAACAGACTTAGAGACTGCGAGCACCGTCAACCTCTCCGGGTGGTGCAGGGCGTCCAAGATCTCTGTACAATGTATTCTCAGCCTGCCGTGCCTGATGACAAGAGCAGTGGCCATAGGGAGCGTAATTAGAAAGGTCGAACAAAACGCAACCTTCATTTAAAGTGGACCACCTGTGCCTGGAGCCAGCGCCAGCCACGTGTCTGCCGACAGAGTGTGGCTTTTATTACATAAAATAACAGGCAGGCTTTGACAAAAGTGTCAGTAAAACAGTATCAGCTGAGTATTAATGTACACAAATGTGCTTTTTAGGTCATAGTATGCGATCTGCTGCCTGCCGCTTGGTTTTAGTAACTCAGACTCTCTGGCATCGGACATGACATCGAGGAAGGAAAATGTCTATTGTAATTTCTTAAATACTGTGTGAGGCACTAGCAGTGGCAATTGCTGCCATCCAGAACCAGAAAGCATCTGCCCATTTGTGAGGATGCGAGGAGGCCAAGACGCAGTTGTGGCATCTTGCTTCTGTGTCCTTCTGTGCTTCATGACATAGCTGCGCTGATGTCATGAAGCACTGGAATCTTCCACACATCTCTTAGAATGTTATGTTTTAGTTAGGAGTCAGTTGTAACTTTATCCTGATGCTGGCTGGATGCTCACCTGTGGATGGGATCTTTCTTATGAATAAACCTGAACCAATTCACCTTTCAACCTGTGTATTCCTATTTTACATTTGGCGACGCTGGATGGGATTTTGAAACAAGGAAAGATCTCAACACCTACCTCTATATTTTTTTTTAATATATTTAAAAAAAAAAAACCCTCAAGAACGTTTCCAAAGACTCTTCATGGAAAATTTCTCAAGAGGTACCTCGGTGACATTCAACTTAACTTCGAAGAAGACTTCAATTTCGTCTTTCTTTTATGGTAAGAAGGAATAGAGCGTCTTATTATTTTTTTTTTCCTTACTATTCGACCTTTATTTTGGAAAATAATTGCAGCGTGACCATTTCATTAACTTTATCTCTTGAGACTTCCTGTTTTGGGACCATTGGATTTATCCCTTTACCGCTATTTGGGTACAACGTGCTGTTCGCGTACAACGTTTATCTGCATCTTTTGAAACAAGTCTCACCTGCCTCACGTCATCGCGAGCTATCTTCCCGAGTGAGAACGCTTCGCTTCCATCGCCCAAGCAGACATTGTTTCTGAGCTTCGAAATTCTCATCAGCTCGCTCCATCTCTACTTCTTGCTGCAAGGCTTGCTGGGAAGGAAGTAAGCGTGCCACAAGGTTTCTTGGGAGTTACGCTGACGTGAGCGCCATTTTGTCTTGGTCTTTCTGCTGCTTCGGAGTGCATCATTTATACAATAATTACGTTTTGAACTTTTGACGTTACATTACGAGGCTCCGATTTTGGGAAAAAAGAGCGGTGAACTCTCTCTTGTAGTCTCGGATTTTCCCATATCTGCAATTTAAAAAAAAAAAAGGTACTGTACTGACTCCTGTTTCTACTCGACTATTTCAAGTTTCAACTCGAGCATTTAAATCATTCGTCTATCTTCTGTGACACACTCACTGGATTGTTTTTGTGTGTCCTGAACATTTAAGTCATTCCTCTGTCTTCTGTGACACACTCACTGGACTATTTTTGTGTGTCCTGCTACTGTGACACACACACACACTTTACCCAATTTTTTTTTTTTTTAATTTTGTATGGTTTTTTTCTTTATTTGTTTTTATTAGCAACATGCAAAATGTAACAGCTCCCCCTTTCTTTTTGTCTTCACCTGGGGATCCACCTATCAGATGAAAAAAATGGCGAAAAGTGTTTGAGAGGTATGCAAGGGTATGTGGATCTAGCTTGAGTGCGGAAAGAAAGACAGCCTTACTTTTACATTGTCTGGGAGCAGAGGGACAGGGAGTATTTGATCATCTTCCTGATTTTGATGATGCTAGTTTGAATGAGTACGAGATATGTATTGCGAAGCTAGATGAACATTATCTTCCTAGAGTCAGCACGATTTTAGAAAGGTATCATTTTGGTCGGAGAACGCAAATGGAGGAGGAGACAATTGAGAATTATATAACAGCTTTAAGGAAACTTGCTTCGTCATGTAAATTTGGTGCGGGTCTTGATGAGCATATAAGGGATCAGTTCATGCTTGGGTGCCACATTGAAAAAGTAAGGGAGGAATTGTGGCAAAAGGACGAACCTTCTTTAGATGAAGTACTTACTATTGCAAAGAGAATAGAACATTCTATAAAGTGTGTGGAAGTCATAAAGAAGAATGATGAGAACAAGAGTAGTAAAGAAATAGTGAATGTTGTAAAATCCACTCCGAAACCGGGTGAAAATCACCCAAAGGAGTTTAAGACTAAAAATGTTTCGAGCAGAATGCAATATAAAAAACAAGAAAACAGTTTTGATTTCTCTCAAGTAAAATGTTACAGGTGTGGTAAAATGGGACATTTTGCTACAGATAGACAGTGTCCAGGTTGGAAAGCATATTGTGGTAAATGTAAAAGAAAAGGACATTTTACGACCTGCTGTAGAGGGGGAAACTACAAAAGCAAAGTGAATGAAATATTTTATGATTTTGGAGATGAAACTAATTTAGATGAGCAGGTGGATTGTGGTCAAATCTGTATACAGACTGTAAGTGCTGATGAGGCAAAGAATTCTCCTTCGGATGAAATCCTTGTGGAGGGTTTTCCTACAAAAGTCTTATTTGAATCTGGGGCAAAAATCACCATTGTAGCAAAAGATTTTTTTTTGAGCAATTTGGGACAAAAACTTGAACTATCTCACCCTGATATAAGACCTTTTGGGTATGGTGGACAGCCCATTAAACTACTTGGGGTTTTCGAAGGGATGGTCAATTATCAGAATAGATTGGCCAAAGCTAAGATTTATGTTTCTCAGAAAGGAGATAGCATAATAAGCTGGTTTGCTCTCAAGGATTTAGGTGTAATGCTTGATTCAAACTCGACACCACCTATTGTGTTAAAAGAGCCTTTTCTCTGCAGATATCAAACTGTCTCGTCAGTCTCTCAGGATTTCACAACTGACCTAAAAATGAAATATCCTAAAGTTTTTTCAGAAGAGTTGGGGTGTTTGAAAGATTATTGCCATCGTATTATTTTAAAAAAGGATGCTGTGCCTGTTTGCTGCAAGGTGCGGAATGTACCGGTGGCTGTCAGGGAAGAGGTTAAAGCTGAACTTGACAAGCTTATTGAAGGGGGCATTATAGAAACAGTAGAGGGGACTGAATGGGTTGCCCCGATTGTGGCAGCTAAAAAATCGG
Source organism: Lissotriton vulgaris (assembly GCF_964263255.1). Taxonomy (NCBI): domain Eukaryota; kingdom Metazoa; phylum Chordata; class Amphibia; order Caudata; family Salamandridae; genus Lissotriton; species Lissotriton vulgaris. The sequence goes on from NC_141695.1 coordinate 268,226,802, forward strand.
ACAACTCTCTCCGTCTCTGTGTTGATTTAAGAGAGCTCAATAAGTGTGTGGTTACAGATCATTATCCCTTGCCCAAGATTGCGGACATGTTAATGTTACTTAAGGGTGCTAGAGTTTTTAGCACCATTGATCTAAGGTCCGCATATCATCAGATTAAGTTGGAGGAAGGTTTGAAGGATTTAACGGCTTTTGTGACACCTTATGGCACTTTTAGGTTTGTGCGACTACCATTTGGGTTAGTGTCAGCCGCATCGGTTTTTCAGAGGGCGTTAGAAAAGGTTTTGAGAAGTTTGGAAGGAGTTAGAGTCTATCAGGATGATATTCTGGTGTTTGGGGTCAATAATTCACAACATGATCTTAGACTTTATGCTGTGTTAGGAAGACTTTGTAGTGCAGGTCTAACTGTCAAATTAGAGAAATGCAAGTTTAGGAAGACTTCCATTGACTATTTGGGTCACACAATCACTGAAGGAGGAATCTTACCTAAGGAAAATTTGGTTTCTACCATTTCTAAGATGTCTCCTCCTGGGAACAAGGAAGAGTTGATGAGTTTTTTAGGCCTTGCTGAATATTATAGCAAGTTTGTGAGAGATTTTGCTTCACTGTGTGCCAACATGAGATCTTTATTGAAGAAAGGGGTGGAATTCATGTGGGGGGAAAAGTGTCAGCACGAATTTGAGGTCATCAAGGAGAAACTAGCTTCTGCCCCGAAGTTGAGCAGTTTTGATCCATCTGAGAAATCAATTTTGATTACAGATGCAAGCTTGAAAGGTCTAGGTGCGGTACTTGTGCAAAAGTGTGAGGGCACAGAGAAGGTCATTCTTTTCTTGTCAAGGAGTTTGAAGGGAGCTGAAACTCGCTATTCGGTGATTGAGCGGGAAGCACTTGCTGTTTATTGGTCCGTCAAGAAGCTTACAAATTTATTATGGGGAACCACCTTTGAGGTTAGGACGGATCACAAGCCGCTTTGTGAGATCTTAAAAAAAAAAGGTATTGATGCAGTGTCAGGTAGGATCACGAAATGGGTTGCTGGCTTACAGGATTACGATTTTGATGTTAAATATCTACCTGGAGTGGAAAACAAGGTAGCGGATGCCTTATCTCGCCTGGTTCCGATTTCTGAAACTAGTGGTGAGGAAGATGTTGATGAAGATGATGAAATGGTTTGTGTTGCTGAGGAGGCTATCATTGATAAAGAGAGGTGGTTGAGAATGATGCAAGAAGATTTGGTTCTTGTGGAGGTGCTCAAGCTCTTGATGACAGGATGGAGGGCTAAACCAAGATCTAATGAAGGGCTTGAAAAATTTTGGCATGTTAAGGATCAGCTTTCGGAGCAAGGTGGTTTACTTTTTAGGGGCACTAGACTAGTTCCACCTTTGTCTCTTCGGAATGAGCTTATGTCTTTAGCGCATATTGGACATTTGGGGGTCTCGAAAACGAAGGAGACTTTAAGGAGATCATATTGGTGGCCAAATATGGATTTGGAAGTGGAGCGTAAGATTAGGGATTGCATAGATTGTGCTCTTAGTGAGAGGGTGGCAAAACCTAAGGTCCAGCCTATGGTAATTAGGGATAGACCAAATGCACCTTGGAAAGAGGTAGGCTTAGATATTTTGGGGCCTATTGTTTCTGCTGGTTGTGAGTGGTATGTTCTCGTCCTTGTTGATTTCTTTTCTAGGTGGCCAGAGATTGCCATTACTCGTGGTATCGAGACTAAACATGTGGTGGCTTTCTTAGGCAAGCTTTTTGCAAGGGAGGGCATTCCTAACACCATTCGCACAGATAATGGTCCTCAGTTGGTCTCTAAGGAGATGGAACAATTCTTGTTGAAACAAGGTGTTAAACATAAAAAATCATCTCTATACCATCCAGAAACGAACGGTATAGTTGCGAGATTTAACCGTGTCCTTAAAGAAACTATCAGGATGGCTAAATCTGCTGGCACAGACTGGAGGGAGGATGTTTTTAACAAGGTTAAAGTCTATAGACTGTCCCCCCATGCTGTTACTGGAAAGACCCCCTTTGAACTTTTTAGATCACGCAATGCGAATACTCTTGTGGTGCCTGCATGGGTTAATGATCTGCAACCAAATTCTCCTAATTTGAGTGATGATTGGATGTTACGTGAATCCTCTAGAATTGAGAATAGGAAGAAGATTTTTGATGTGAAGAATTCTGTAAAAGTCACACCTGTCAAAGTGGGTGATTGGGTACTTGTTAAGAATCCCTGTAAAAATAATAAGGCTCTTTCTACTACTTTTAAGAAGCCTATTCGTGTCATCAAAGTTTTTAAGAACGCCATCAAAACTGCAGATCATCGAGTCTGGAATTTGAACAGGGTGGTGGTGGTCAGAGATGAACTTGTGAAGGCTTCTTCTGGTCGTGATTTTGTGGAGGCTTCTTCTGGTCGTGATTTTCAAAGAGATGAACCTCCCTCACTTCCTCGCAAGTCCACTAGAGTATCTTTTTCTCCTGAGTATTTAAAAGACTACGAAACTATGTGATTTATGTTTTAATTCCTTATATCATTGTTCTTTTTATCTTCATATTTGCGTTCTTGTTGTTAGAAGGGAGATGTGTGGCATCTTGCTTCTGTGTCCTTCTGTGCTTCATGACATAGCTGCGCTGATGTCATGAAGCACTGGAATCTTCCACACATCTCTTAGAATGTTATGTTTTAGTTAGGAGTCAGTTGTAACTTTATCCTGATGCTGGCTGGATGCTCACCTGTGTATGGGATCTTTCTTATGAATAAACCTGAACCAATTCACCTTTCAACCTGTGTATTCCTATTTTACAGCAGTGACTGGACTTCGTTCTGCCAGTAGTCTGACTCCTCTTCCTCTGGCCAGAGACCCTCTGCCTGAAGCAGCTCACCAGCTACACTGGCTCAGGCCAGTAAGCTGCGAACTGGATGGATGAGGGATTTATGGAGACTTAGAACAGTCCTGAGCTCCAAGACAGTGAGAGACTGCCCTTGAGAGTGCCCCTGTCTACGGCTCGGCAGATTCCTAAGCAGCAGAGTAAACGGCTGGTAAGTAGGATTGCCAACTTTAATAAAGAAATACCCACCATTTGTTCACCTCATTTAAAAATGTGGAAAGGGTCAAACACGATATATAACGCTACAAAAATTTCTTTATAAATTATATTTATTTTTATAGATCGCCTTACTGTCTGTTTACTTTAATTAGCAGCCATTAATAATTAATTAGGCAGCTCCAGAACACTGCAAAGTGCTTTCTGCTTTCTTCTTCTCCTCATGCCAATAAAAAGCAACCAGGTCTAAGTCTACGGGTAAGTGGCTAGTTCAGGAGGACATACATGTGATCCACAGAGGCCAGTCCAGCCCTGGTCAGGCACAGGTGCTTATTACGGGGAGGGTCAATGTTCAGACTGAGGAGAATTTACTGCCTGGTTGTCACTTGTTGTTAAGGCCTTAAGCTTGTGTCAGAAGGTGGCTTTAAGGGTCTCATGGTACAGGAGTTTGTGCCTGTTCGTGCTGGGGTTTGTCAGCACAGTTTGATCAGTTCATGCAGAGGGAGGATGAGGCATGTGGTTCTATCCTGTTCTATGGGCAGTGAGGTGGATGGGGCCTTATGGAACATGAGGCTCATTTGCAGGGAGGTTAACCTCTAACATCCTGTTTGGTACAGTCGGGTCCAAGAGTGCCCTTCATTTCATGTGCTTTAAAGCAGTTTTAAGATCTTCTTAGAGTTTCCCGCTGCTCAAATGTGTTCAATTTCTGATGTTTAAGTATTTCCCTCATCTTCATTGCTTGATTTTGCTCACGAGAAAGTGTAAGCATGCACACAGTACATTGTCACTGAGGCCCCAAGTGGACTATATGACACCAATCCCACACTCTCTGTGTGCCTGCAGCCAGCACCACAATAGGAAAAACTATGTTTAATTTGCCCGATCACTTAGTTCATAGTTGTAGCTCAGTTCTTACTGTGATTCGCAATATTCAGTAATTCCGTCAAGGGTGGATGTATTAGGCTAAACGTTAACATTTGGTGCTAAAATACACACCAGGTAATTCACCAACTCATGTTCTAAAGTTTACAGAGGCGATAGCAAGTCGGGCGTACTACCGTGTCCTGTGTATGGCTTACAGCTTTGACGTTCCTCAATAGTCAGCCCGGACCTTCCAAAGAAAGAATATTACGTGCTTTCCTGAAATTAAATCAATCTGATTGCGACTGGTATATTGTACATACTGTGGTATACAGTGGTATACTGTGACTGACAGTGGTTGGTGGTTATGATTAATGTGTTTGTTTTGCGTGACTGTCCACTGGTGATGACTGTCCCTTTCACTGCTGTCTCCTGACTGCATAATGCAGCAGTGGACTTGAGTCGCGATCCCGTGTTGCTTAGAAATAATTTCTCGGCGTGGCCAATTATTAAGCTCTTGTGCCCCCTGACAGAGCGGGCGGCCTAGACAGGGTTGAGCACAAGTACGCCTTACACATGGTGCCTTTGGACTTTCTGCATTTCTTAGGTAACACATAAGTTAGAAATCTCTACCTAGCCTAGTGTGCTGACCGGCTAGCATTTTGCTGCTTCTTTCTGTCTCTGCATCCCGATATATTATGCAACATGTAACTTTAAACCTACAGCAGTAAAATCATATGTTGGTACCACCTTTGGAGTCTTGTGCTTTTCTAAACCCAAAGTGTACTTGCCTGTGTAATCAATTCATGTCATTGCGTGTGTATTCAAATTGCAAACCTGCCTTAAGGCCCTTAACGTGGTGCTGTATGTGTAGAAATGCACCGTCTTTTCACTTTTTTCAGCAAAAGTTTGGCGTGCACAGAGACCACACACTACCGCACACAGAGGAAAACCATGGGTATCTGGCTATGTTGGACCATGTCAAAAGCAATAGTTAAGACCAAACGCTATGGAGCAGGGTCAGATTCAGGGACTAGGTTGAGTGCGGTGAAAAGTTTGCCTTCTGACTTACGGCCAAATGTAGGAAGGCTATTACTGGTCGATAGCGGCCGAAAATAACGAATTGTGGCCGTTACCGAAGGGTAATAGGCTTTTCTGATGTAGGGGCTGAAATTAAGGATTTGGTAATTTACTGAATCGGTAATTTAAGGAATCGGTAAATTACCGATTTCTTAAATACCGTTTCGGCAAATTACTGAATGCCTAATGTAGGACCACTTAAAAGAGTGCTTATCCCATGTTAGGATTCGTTATTTACCACCAACTAACAAAAACCCTGCAAAAAGCGATTTTATGCAAATTGCTTCAGTGCCATGTTGCAGACATACATGCCCTTAGGGCATGTACGTCTGCAACATGTGCACCCATACACAATTGAGGGGTGCAACAGGGTGTCAAAGTGACACCCTGCCACCCTTCAATGTGTTCCCCCTTTTACCGAATCAGTATTTACCGATTCGGTAATTGCCATTCATTCCTATGGGCCTCCAGGCCATTAGGAATGAATGGTAATTACCGAATCTGTAAATACCGATCCGGTAAATACGGAATTGTACAGATTCGGAAAAATTAACCGAAAAAGTACCTACATACTATTTACCTATTCTTAAATACTGAATCAGTAAAATTCATTATTTAAGAATAGGTAAATAGCATTTACCTACATCTGGCCCTCAGTCTTTTTTGGGGGGAGAAAAGAACTTATCGATGGTGGCCGACTGCAGTGCAGGACTTTGATGGGAGCCGCTACACTTGTGGGAGGTTCGAGGTTCTCGACGTCAAAGCAGACAAACCCAAATAAGGTGAAGTTTGAGGATCAGGCCAATGAAGGTGGCAGCAGTGGCAAGTTGGCCAGGTTTAAGTCTTCTATGTTAAGATATAAAAACCTTTCTAGAAGTTACACTTTTTTCAGCAGGACAAATCTGCAATTTGAACCAGACTGGAGATGAGACATCGGAGTTTGTGGCTCTGTGAGTTTCAGGTGGTTTTCTTTCAGCACAAATCCCTCAAACAGGTTTTAAGTCCTAGCAATTATGGTAAGGCAGGAGGAGTACACTCTGACACTGTTCCAAAAGCTCCCCAACTATAGGGACACTCCTTCAGGGTCCGGACTCACACCATGGGAAGCCACCAGCCGGGATCCAGGGCAAGGCTAGTTAGAACTGGTCAGCTAGGCCATGGAGGAAGGTACGTTACTTGTAGCTTGTGTGTCCTTGTAGTGAAAACAGAAGGCTATCTAACTAGCCCTTGGAGTCCACTCTTTTACCCTGGGTTCAAATAGGAGCATATCTAGCCCACAGATTTTAGTAGGTGCAGTCATCTTTCTGAAGTCCAAAGTGTTCAGCAAGTGCAGCTCTTTTTCAGTCATCCTTAGGTCCAGCAGTGTTCTGAAGAGGGTAATGAGGGTACCACTTCAGGCCCTGTGCCGGGTCATGGGTGGGGGAAACTCCTGGGCCCTCCTTAACTAATGGGGCAAATTTACCCCTTCACATTTTTGCAACACTTCCTTTGTGTCCTACGGTAAACTATCTGGTATCCAGTAAAGTCCGTTAAAATCAATATGGCACAACACCTTTCCCTTATGCAGAACTATGGGCACATCCCTGGTGTGTGCATGGAAAATTGTGAACTCTCTATGCCAACCAATTCTGTGACAGGTTTTACCCCTTATGAGATTGATGCCACTTTGGCTACTTGGACAAAGACAGAGGCAGGCCTTTGTGTAAATTACATCTGCCTGTGACTGAATTTTCCATAGAAACTTGTGCATTAGGTGGTCACATTACCAGTCTATCCTGTAAGGAGGTTGTCACATCTGTTCCCAGCCAGGGACCTTTTATTCCTACTAGAGACATTAGGCAGGAAAATTCTAACTTTTTACTAGTAGCATTTTCAAAATAGTACTTTAAAATCTGACTTGATCATTAGATTGGTTTCTAAATTCCAAATACTTTGCTTTCTTGATTCGTGCATCAAGCTATCCCCAAACTGATGCTATGCATTATAATGTGTTATAATTTAACTCTGAGCTTATTTGTGGGAGAACTAGCATTGCCACAAAGAAAGATGACTTTGGAGATTTTTCACTGAGAGAACATGTAAAACTTGCCCTACATTTTAAAAACCATGCTTCACGTCCTATGGGTATTTTGAGTCTACTATATGGGTTACTTAGATGTACTATAGAGGACAGGTTAGGCTAGACAAATGAAGGGAAGAATCTGCAAAATGTAAATACATTTATCACAGTCTATTAACCTGGCCATGCCCAACTCCAGAGCAATGGGTGGGGTGGGGCTGCCATACCTCAGGCATCACTCACAGTAGATGCTCTCCTTTGAAGCTTTTGAAAGAAAGAATCTGGCTGCAATTGTCAGTTAGCTAAGCTTAAATGTTTCAAAGAGCTCCAACCAGTGCCCATTTAAATTTAACACGTTCTGTGTAGATGTTTAGGAACAGTGCTGGAGGGATGATGTGTTTCCTCTGGATTAAGCAGCTGTGTCAACTATTTGGAAAATGTCACCTTCACTTAGAGACACCTGCAAAAGGGAAAGGCTGGGAGAGAGGATGCATTTTGCAGGACAAATGGAAGGCTGGACTGCACGTAGATCGACCCCAGTGTGGAGTGATTGGGCATAGCTAGATTGAGCCTGCCACCAGCAAAACAAACCCAGAATCATCAAAAAACAAGCCAGAATGGCTTGAGAACACAGTGTTTGTTGTCTCCCTTTGTGGGATAATTGACCAGTGTGGCCCCCTGAACCTCTGGGCTTGTGGATAACTGCTGGAAATGCCACATGAGATTCCCATACATTTTGTGATGTACCAAAAAGAGTCCCCCCATTATCACTAGTTCCCAGGGAAGGGAAGCATTCTGAAGAGGGACAGGAAGGTGAACGCCACTGTGTCACTTTGCCCTTTTTGCAGGGTTATTTTGCTTCTTCCTCTGATTTTTTCCTGCCCTGAGGTTGGCTTTAAGGTACTTTTAACACTTCTAATCAGTGCTAACGTACATATGCTCTCTGTGTAAATTGTTATCGTGATTGTTTCTCCCTCATTGGCATTTTTGATTTACTGGTAAGTCCTGTTTCTCCCTCATTGGCATTTTTGATTTACTGGTAGGTCCTTTGTAAATTGCACTGCATGTGCCAGGGCACTACTGGTGGGCCTGCTGCACTGATTGGGTCATCCACCCAAGTAGCCCGGTAAATTTGTTTCTGGCCAACCGCGGCAGTGTTGACGCGGCAGTTTGTAAATCCCATGTTGACCTGGCAAGTACACCTACTTGTCAGGCCCTAACCTTCCCTTTTCTTACATGTAAGACACCCATCAGGTAGGTCCAAGATACACTAGGGGTAGGCGGACAACTCTGTTCCTGTCACGGAATGTGCAAAGTTTTGCCCTTCCGCCCTTGCGCAAAGAAGGCGGAGATTTGAGGCAAATCTCCGCACATTCAGGGGCGGAACAGATGTTGGCCGCCACCCGCCCACCATATTAAATTATATTTAAAAGCCTAAAATTCTATTTAAATAAATAAATAAAATGTACCTTATTGCAGGCACATCCTTGCCAATCGCGGCTTCATCTGGAAACTGCGTATGCGTTGGAGCCTGCGCATGCATAGTCCTGGCGAGGCGATATCAGAACGGAACGGAAATATGCGGAGAGGCACGGAGATTGGTTCAATCTCTGTGCCTCTCCGCGAAAGTCCCTTACGCGACTTCTGCCCACCCCTAAGGTACACCCATGGGCAGGGTGCAGTATATGTGAAAGGTAGGACATGCACTGGTGTGTGTGACATGTTAATACTGAAATACTAACAATTTCGTTTTTTACTAGTATAAATTCCAATTGGGACAAGACAAGAAAATAAAGATTATGCTCTCTGAACTCAGAATTTAATGACTCATATTTTAGTTAAGATGGTTTTTAAATTGTGTGTTTGAAAATGCCACTTTTAGAAAGTATCAAAACAACACAAAAGCCAATGCTGAGACAAAAACTTTTTACCCTGAGAAAAGGGGAGGGGTGGGAATTTTGAAAAAAGCAAAACACCCTGCTTAATTTCTTTAGCAACGTATCAAGATTTATTTTCTCGCAATTATTTTTTACTTTGTACAAAACACAATTTTTAGTGCAAGGAGAAGCCAACAATTTTCATATATACAATACATGTTACAATGAACAAAGGAAGAAAAACATAAATGTTTCAAGCATTCAGTCAAACATGGCCGTCCAATCATACACAAACATTCAAACGCATACTAACATGATCAACAAACCAAGAGAAACAAATAAAGCCACGTAATGGTCAGAAATAAATTGGAAAGAATCCCTTTCGATGATGCAATTTAAAGTCTTTTTTTGTGTATTTACACCGGGACAAGTCTTTCTCTCAAAATGAGCAAAGGTGCTCTATCTTTCCCACAACAGATCAAGACCAGATACGGGGTAAAGTGGTCTACGCGTTTCGAACCCCGCTTGTTAGGGGGGTTCTCCTCAGGACCAAGTGGTTCTGTAAAAATAAAATAAAAACGGGTGCTTAGGGGGAGGTTCCATAAATAATAATAATGTGAGACTCAACAATCCAGTGCGGACAACAGCCTACCTCAGCCAATGGACCCACAAGTCATCAAAATTCGTAGATGGTAAGTCGAGAGATTTGAAAGAAGAATGCTCACAGTAGCTGTAACCAAAGCAGAAGAAATACCCGTGCTGGTCTTAGTGTCAAACACTCACAATGATTCATACGCTATTGTCTGACGAAAGCGGGACTCTTACCTGCGCTTCAACCGGCTGTTAGCTTGCCGGCGTGTCCATGCTTCTCCAAAGTTCTGGGGAATAGATCTCCTAGTTACTAAGGGAAGGAGGGGAGAGGGCGGTTAGTGATGACCTAACTGATCTAAAATGGACAGTTCTATCTAAAATTGATAAAGATCCAAGAGGAGGGGACCTGGACGCGAAACTATCCCAACGTGAAGCATTACTCATTATGAAATTTAACACCGCCTCAAAAGGCTTGAACGAGATTGCTGAAATCTATAAGAATACCCCTTAATGTGGGTGGCATTCCATCAACTTCTTTTCTCTGTGACTTTAAATGAATCTTGATATGTTTAGTCCTTTCCAATCAAGCGTCCGTCGCTTTTGTTTATGTAACTGCATTTTGGAGTCCTCCACCAATTGCCTTCCAAATAAACTACAAGTCCCATAATGACATGGGGCTTTAAAACAGGAAGTTCGAGTTCCGCCCAAACAGGCGAATTTCATCACAACTCGCATACTGGAAGCTAGGACAGACGCCTTCGTTCCATCGGTATGTCCCTAGTCTTGTACGCGTAAACCTTGGCGTCCTTTTACGCGCAAACGCCGTAGATGTTACCCTCGGCAGCACTAACCGCCCTCTCCCCTCCTTCCCTTAGTAACTAGGAGATCTATTCCCCAGAACTTTGGAGAAGCATGGACACGCCGGCAAGCTAACAGCCGGTTGAAGCGCAGGTAAGAGTCCCGCTTTCGTCAGACAATAGCGTATGAATCATTGTGAGTGTTTGACACTAAGACCAGCACGGGTATTTCTTCTGCTTTGGTTACAGCTACTGTGAGCATTCTTCTTTCAAATCTCTCGACTTACCATCTACGAATTTTGATGACTTGTGGGTCCATTGGCTGAGGTAGGCTGTTGTCCGCACTGGATTGTTGAGTCTCACATTATTATTATTTATGGAACCTCCCCCTAAGCACCCGTTTTTATTTTATTTTTACAGAACCACTTGGTCCTGAGGAGAACCCCCCTAACAAGCGGGGTTCGAAACGCGTAGACCACTTTACCCCGTATCTGGTCTTGATCTGTTGTGGGAAAGATAGAGCACCTTTGCTCATTTTGAGAGAAAGACTTGTCCCGGTGTAAATACACAAAAAAGACTTTAAATTGCATCATCGAAAGGGATTCTTTCCAATTTATTTCTGACCATTACGTGGCTTTATTTGTTTCTCTTGGTTTGTTGATCATGTTAGTATGCGTTTGAATGTTTGTGTATGATTGGACGGCCATGTTTGACTGAATGCTTGAAACATTTATGTTTTTCTTCCTTTGTTCATTGTAACATGTATTGTATATATGAAAATTGTTGGCTTCTCCTTGCACTAAAAATTGTGTTTTGTACAAAGTAAAAAATAATTGCGAGAAAATAAATCTTGATACGTTGCTAAAGAAATTAAGCAGGGTGTTTTGCTTTTTTCAAAATTCCCACCCCTCCCCTTTTCTCAGGGTAAAAAGTTTTTGTCTCAGCATTGGCTTTTGTGTTGTTTTGATATTGAATTTTGGCTCAGCCTTGCTGAGTTAGGGGCCAAGACCCGGTATTGTTTTTTGACTTTTAGAAAGTAAGCATTTTCTTGTCTAACAATTCTGTTTGCCTCTTCCTGTTTGTGGATTGACTGTCTGGTTTTGGAGTTACAGGGGCTGGGGATGTGCATTCACTGTATACAGACACTTTGGGGTTGAGGTGTGTCTGACTCTTTCTGGATGACTCCGAGCTGACCTGATTAGACCTTGGCCGCATTTAGAGTAGTGGGAGGAGTTTCTCTTGCACCTGAACAGGGGATGTCTCTCTTGCAAAATTCTGTCTCCACCCCCTGTGGTCGTACTGCACCAGTAAGGACAGAACTGGTTTGAACTGGGCTCAGGGACCATTGCACAAAGAAGAACAGAGACAAAATGGTGTATAAGTAGTGGACTTCAACACCAGAACTTTAGATCACTTCTAGACTCAAGAGTAAACTTTGCCATGGAGAAGAGCTGCCCCCTTTGCTGTGTGCTGTGGTCTGCAGTTGCTGCTTCTAACAAGGAAAGGACAAAGTCTGGAACTTTTCTGTGAACCTGCTTAAAGATGAATCTCCAGCCGCCTGTGTGTGCTGGGCTCCTGTTCTGAAGATTCAGGGACACAAGGACTTCACTTCCAGCTCCCCTGAACTCTATTGCTAAGAGTGCTTACCTGCCAGGAGGTGCCTGTTCCAGTTTTGAGCCTTTCGAGGTTGTTACTACTGTTGGGAGCTGGAGGAAATTGAAGAGACTGAGAATATATACGCATCTCTGTTCATACGGCTGTTTTTCTGATACAGCTGCCTGTAGCTGCAAGAACAGACACATAGTGGGATCATGGCTGGAGAAACCGACGCAGCGCCGCTTGTCACCACCGCATCGATCGCCAACACATCTTGGATTTTCACATATCGCACCTGTACTGCAAGTTTTCACAAGCATCACCCACAGACCAGATCTGTCTTGGAATCAAGGCATCACTTACCCCTACAGTCCGGATTCAATGCATCCCTTCCCCTGCATGCAGCAGAACTGTCGCATCACCTCCCCAGGTACTCAGAAACTGATGCATTCTTTTTTGTCTCAACGCTTTCCCTGCGGCTATTCGATCTTGTGAAGTTTGATGCATCTACAGGTACCTTGTGAAAAATAATGCATCCATAGTTTCCTATTTATCAAGTTGCTTGAAATCTTTTAAAAGTCATATTCTTATTACATGTATGCCATTTTTGTTGTTTTGGTCTTGTTGAACTTAGATAAACATACCTTATTTTTCTAAACTGGTGTGGTGTTCATTTGTAGTGTTATCACTGTATTCCTGTTGATGTGGAGCACAAATACTTTACACATTGCCTTTGGGATAAGCCTGTCTGCTCATGCCAAGACCCAAGTGGATGAGCAGGGGTTATCGAAAGTGTGTTTCTCCCTTACCCTGACTAGAATCAAGTCTTTATTTGGATGAATGTACCTACCTCTGCCAACTAGAGACCCCATTTCTAACAACCACCACGCTCTGCATTATGAAGCTATTGGAAATGGTCAGGGTCCCTGGAAACTGTGGCACAATGTCCCTGCTCCCCATGCCAATGTCTGAGGAAAGCAAAAATGTGGTACTGTGAAAATAAATACCTCTTGAGAGTGAAAGAAGAAAAAGTGCTAACCTATGCTCAGGCGCCAGCTCCAGCAAAGCCCCTCACCTGGAATATTCTTGAAGCCTCATAGGTAGCTGGATCTAAAAATACATAAAGTTACAAAAAAGGGAAAAAAATCATGGAGGTGAAATTGTGCCTTGGAATGCCTATAAGACATCATTTCCATATGGGATATGCTGTGCTACATAAGGAAAGTTAATGGGAGAACCTTGGAGTAGCAGTGTATCACTCAAGACCCACATGAACTTTGATTAAATCCTAAATAGAAGCCTAACTTTCCAAAGTTCTCAAGGAAAGTGATTTTCTTTTTCTGTTTGCTTGCAAACCCTTCATGATTTGTAACATTTAGACTTCTGATTCTAGAGTGCAGAAAATAAAATGTTTTGCTTAGGGTCCAACAATTTCAGACTTAATTCCAACATGTCCTTCCTGGCAAAAAAATCTTGAGAAATTCATTCTCTCCAAATTCAACCAATCCATTAACACCAATAACCTATTCAACTCACTCGAGTTGGGTTTCAGGAAGAGATGCAGCGCAGAAACTGCTACACTGAATTTAGCGGAGGACATTCACAACTCCTTAGACACAGACAGGTACTGCCTGCCCGTCTTTCTAGGCCTTTCAGTGGCATTCAACACAGTTGACCATAAGATACTTTTAAACTCCCTGCATCAACAAATCAGACTAATGGCACAGTTCTAAACTTGTTCTCCTCATTTCGGCAGTATCGCTCATGAGTAATAAAAATAAACAATTTGATGTGTTCCCCCAGACTCAGTCATCTCACCTACTCTCTACATGGAGACCCTCACATAATACTTAGACAAGCAAACATTTCCTACCATCTTTATGCCAATGACACCCAGCTTTACTTGAAAATATTCTCTTTGAATGACATATGCCATACTCACAAACATTCAAGATTGGCTATCAGACAACCACCTTAAACTCAACCAGGAAAGCATGGAAAGTATTGATTTGTCCACTTATGGACAATCACCAAATTTCCAATAATGGCTAAATAACCTGGATACTCTAAATTGCAAGCTGACTCTGCCGGAGTCCGCCAAATCTCTGGGGACCACCCTGGATTTAAGCTTGAAAATGAGCACACACACAAGTTCTACACTGAAGGGTGCCTTCTTTGACCTAAACCTCCCCACCAAAATTAAGCTCTTCCTCCCACCAAATGACCTAAAAACCACTACGCATGCACAGTTTCTGTCCAAACAAGACTACAGGAATGCCACCCTAAGAGATGCACCAAAAGTATACTTAGCCCCCCAGAAAGTCACCCTAAATGCTACAGCAAGGATGGTCACTGGAGCAAAGAGATATGATCAGGTCTCCCTTCAGTAAAACATTGAATGTGGGGACCAGTTGAAGAACACGGCTGCTTCAAAACTGCTTGCTTCACCCACAAAGCTCTGCACACTGGTAAAACAGACGGCCTCAAATCTAAACGCACATAATGAGGCCAAACAAGAAACTTGAGAAGTTCCTACACACTTCTTCTCATCATCCCCAAAAAACATAAACAAAAAGCCATCTCTTGCTCTTTTTTCAGGCAATGCTCCAAAAATCTCGAGCTCTCTCTCAGCTCATAACATAACTAAGCCCGCCTTCATGAGCTTCAAGAGACAACTAAAGGAATTTCTCCTAAAATGTCCCCTTAGCCCTCCAGGGAAAAACTACTAACACCCCTGGAAACACTAAATCGTTATATACACATCTCTCTCAAGGTCTATACTACAATTCAACACTCACAAGTACAATTATACAATATTCTTATTGACTGATAATGTTTCGACTCTCAATAGTACAAATAAACTGTATTATGTTTGCCTAACAATGGTTTGGTGATGCTGTAAAGCGTTCTTATACCCTCTGGTTTTGTCTGCGCTATACAAAGCTATTTAAATAAAAAAAGTGCTGGCTGGGTGGAACACAAACCAAGATGTACAAAGACTTGGGAATCGGGATTATGCCAAAATGGTGTGCCTAGCTAGCAGAAATGTAACAGGGGGAAATATCGTTATTGCTCTTTGTTAATTCCTTTTATGTGTCCTGACTTCTGCAGGACACGTCGAAAGAGAAATGTTCCTCCAGGGATTGTTTTTGTACAGGATGGTGTCCCTTACTGCACAAAAACAATCCTTCCTATAATGTAGACACATTGTAGAAATGTCCCACATCTTTGTTAATATGGAGCCAGTTACCGTGCTGCGGTGTGGGAAAGAATGACAAATCTGCTCCTGAATTTGTATTCTGTGCCCTCACTCTCCTGCATAGGGAAATACAGTGTCCTGGGAATGGGGTCCCCGGACACTGTATTTCTTGGGATAGAGCCCATGTGCCATTGGATGACTTGAGAAGGAGGTCCACCACTCTCTCCAAATTAAATAAATTGCATCACCCCTAGGAAACGGGGTCCCTGGGGCCATAATATGGTTTGGAAAGAGGGTCCACTTACCCCTCCTCATAAAACCAAAAGAAGCCTAAGGGGTCCTTAAAATTGTTCTGGAGGCACGCCCCACTGTCCATTAACATAAAACTGCCTGATGGGATCTAGTCCAAGGATCCTTAAAATGGATTTTAGCGGGCGGAATAACACCAATTCCATATTAAATGTTTTCACTGCCTCCCCCACCCCCACTGGGCTCTGGCCCACCCCAAAGGGCTCAAATATCAAAAGGACAGGAACCCATTTGTTTCTTTGGGACCACAGATTAACAGTACTTTAAAATATATATTTTTAGCTACAGTGGGTTCCTTCCACCCCCTCCACCTCCTTCCCCCCAACAAGGCCTAGGAGGGCAGAGCACCTCTACCTTGTCCCCCTTTATAAATTGTTTTTTTATTTTTTTCTCTAGTCCAAAAATGGCTATCGTCACATCTTTGTTGATGTAGTTGTGGTCAATCAAATCTTATCTTTGGATCTGTAGGGTCTATAAATCTGCCAAGGCATAATATATAGATGAGTTTTAAACTATTATTTCCAAGAACTGCTGCACGGATTTACATTAAATTCATGTATTTCCATTCAGCCTTTGACTAGACTTTTTGTGTGTAAAATCTTAACCTAACTATAATATCCCTGTAATTTTTGTTTAACTGAATTTCTAAGGTCAATCCTGCCTGCAGCCAACCCCACGCCACGCATAGCTTTTGGCTGTGCACAACAGGGTGTAGGCCCAAGTCTTACCCTGCAGCTGGGCCCTATGGCCAACAACTAAAGGCAGCCAACCGTGGAGTGGGGCACTCAGTCCCCCTTCCTGGGCCAATTTTGGCCCTAGGGGCCGATCCCCCAGGGCCCAGAACATTTTGTGGAAGAGAGGGGCAATGCAGCCCTCATACCTGGGATGATTTTGGCCCTGGGTACCCAATCTCCCAGGGCCTACCCCTACTGTAAGGGGGGAAGGAGGCATGCAGCCCCCACCCCAGGGTGATTATGGCCCTGGGGACCCCATTCCCCAGGCCACCGCCAGTTAAGGGGTGGTGCCCTTGTGCCCCCCAGGAGCACCCACCATAGCCATGTTGGGTTCCATGGGGGGAGCCCCATGGCCTCTGCTGGTACCCTGCATCTAGAAGGAGCCAGCATTGCTACTGTCCCCAGGGTGCAGCTAAAAATGCGGATCTCTTGGGGGGAGCAGTAATCAGATCTGTTTCCTTGCCCACATCTCTGCGGGCAGAGTAACAAATCTGAAGTCTGCTCCAAGCTGGCAGGAGCATTTTAAAGGTCCTGCCAGATGGGAGCAGACTCCCTGTTTTCTCTTACTTTGCGGGAGGGCAGGTAAACTATTATGTCTGGGGATTAGGCAGGATCCAGACCTGAGGGATGGGGTCCCTGTGGGGATTATTGGCTCATTGAGGGGGGCTGCGCCCCTCCCCCTTTTTAAACTTTGGCTGGGCCCCAGGGCATATGGTCCCCTGGGCCAAAATCTGACCTGGAGGGGGCTACTTGACCGCCTGCCAATTTATTTGAATGGCCGGGTGCTGGGGTACAAGAGCCGCAATCAGTCCAAGGAGGAGGGCTATATACCCTTTTCCGCTTTTCCAACTTTAGCCAGGCTGCAGGGCATGGGGGACCTGAGGCCGAAATCGTGACTCCTCTAATGTGGTCAATACGGCTTGTCCCTGGAGATAGGGTTCTCAGGGCCAACATCAGCCTGGGGAGGAGGGCCACGTACGCCCCCTCCCGTAATAATATAATGAATTCCTTCTATGGCCCTCCCGGTGGCAAAAACAAGTGGGGTAAGCGTGCAAATATTTGTTTTTTACATTTGCCACAGATCCTTTGCAAAATTTGCAACAACATTTTTCAAAATGTTTTGGGACCCACTGCGTTGTTTCTGTGGGACCGCACCACCAGGCCTAGAGGTTCAGGGTATTCCTACTCTACCCTCTTGTGTCTCTTTTACTACATTTCTCTTAGAACTCGGGCCAGGTCCTGAGTCCCAAGATGGCTGCCAACACTTAACGGTTGTAATGATGGCAGCCAGTCACATCTCACCATGTGATCTGCCAGATCCACACAGGTGGTAATATAGGTGATTATTCAATGAAAAAACCATAGGTTTCAGCCACGTTATAGTTAGAAATTAGCATTTAAAACACCTTGCAAATTAACTGAAAAAACCAGTTCACACATGTTATATTCAGCTGGAGATTTCACTCATACAAAACCATTGAAATTCCCCCGTTACAGTTAGTTCAGCTAACTATAACGCGCGTGCCCGCAATGTACTGCTGATGACTTGACATACTACATCACTCATGACATGGTCAGTGACATCACTCATGACATAACTGATGACATATCAAAAGACATGGTTTTGTAAATGATAATTTTTAAATGTATAAATTATTATATTTCTTTATTTTTATACAAATTTATTATATTTTTATTAAAAATATTCCTATTTACTAAATGTGTCAAATTATATTTCATATTCTTAATGTAATATAATAAAAAAGCGAAATCCCACATTTTTTGTAAAATATTTTTTTTTCCATTTTTTCCAATTAAAATCTGTATAATTCCTTTTTCATTTTTTTTGGGTAATCGCCCCGAACACATACAGTGATCGCACCACACTGTCTACGGTGAATGGTCCTCTGCGCGTAGCAGCAAACACATTATTGACACGCTTTGACATTGCGCATTGCATCAACGCTTCTGCGTGACGTCATGTATGGGTCCCGGTAAGCGTACGGCGCAAAAGTTTCTAATTGTTCAAAAACATATATGTATGTATTTAATGTACATTTTAAGGGAAGACATTATCTAGGACAATCATGAAAATAGTTTTTTAAACTTTAAATAAGAGATTATTACTGTTAAAACCAATTACGCATATCGCAGAGGTACGTCCTCGCATCTTAAGAGCACCGTATGAGCACCGTAAGAGCACTGTAAGCGTACGCAAAGTCATGTGACCATAAAAGGAGAGTTTTGATTGGTTCATAAAACTTCCTATTCCAACTGTTGAAAGACCCCTCTCATTTTGATCATCCTACTTGGACTTTCCCAGGAAAAACATCTATTCTGATTAGCTGTAGTCTTTTAGAACCAAACTCTGCAATGGCTGCTCTTTTTGAGACTTCATCAGTACATTCCTCTGAGGAAGATTTTGTTACTGAGCCACCTCAGAAAAAGAGAAAAGAAGCTTTCATCTGGAAGTTTTTTTCGGAGGGACAGAAAAAGGTGAATGTATCGAAAGTAACGTGCAAGATCTGTGAGGTCACACTTTCCAGGGGTATCCCCACTAAAAAGTACTCTTTAGGTACCCCCTCAATGGTTCGCCATGTCATAAATGTGCATCCAAATAATTATGGAAGGATGGCAACACAAAGGTTCTAGGAGAACCCTCAACCTTCAGTTCCTTCTACCTCAACTGCACCACCACGTCCTTGGAGCAGTCCGCATCCTATTATTGTGCCTCAGTTTGCGGATCTCTCAATTCATTGTACATTTTGCAGAGAATTCCTTTGGTATAGTGAGCAGTCTATTGACCTCATTGTGAAGAGCAAAGAAGAGCACCGTTGCCCAAAACAATCATATTTTTTTTTCTTTTTTTCCTGTTCCACAGTTTTTTTGTTTCCAGCTTCATTTTTTTGGTTTAAAAAAAAGCAACTAAAAACTTGCTGAAAAAATACAAAATAAATAGAAAACTAAAATGAAAAATAACACTTCTTTTCAGTACTACCTGCACTGGCTTAAGAAAAAACTATATTTCTATATTAGTGTGTAAAAGTTTGTCAGAATGAATGTGTAGTGCATAAATGAACAAATGAATTAGTGGTGTATGGTGAATGTGAAAGTGCAAAACTATAAGGGAGTGCTACAGCATAAATGTTTAAGGTGTTTACCTATAGTATACTGTAGTACCTCCGAAGCACTTCAATGTAACATATCCATATAAATAAGTTACAAGTCTATGCTTCAATTTGCACTGCTAGTGAAACTGACTGGGTGAATTTCTATGTGTTAGGAGCGGATTTACTATCCCCTTTGTGCCTCTTTTACACATATTTCCGTCACTTTTGTGATGTAGCGGTGTTGCAAAAGATGTGCCATGGTGTCTGATATTTACAATGAGGTGCATATGGAAGGTGCATCACATTCTAAAGCCCTGAACCAGAAAGAGTCATTCCTGTGCAGAGGGGGGGGGGGAAGTGGAGGTGTTCTAGCATATGAACACCTCCTAAAAGTGACTGAGTGAAATCAATAAGATTTCATTCAGTCACTTTTAGGCCTATGCTACGTAAAAACCCTGCACCTGCTTGAAACAGATGTGAGGATTGACACATCTTTGTGAGCATAGAACCCCAAGAGCATTGCTGGAGCTGCGTTGCAATTGGAACGCAAGTCAAGCAATGCACCACCTTCACAACACAAATACATCACATATCTGTGCCGTTTTTGCTCTATAATACACTGCATTGTAAATACGGTGCATCCATTGTGGTGATATCACAGTGCACAATAACTGCCATATCTCTGGGGGTGTACCACTTACTGTACATCTGCTGATTACTGTTTGAATGTAGTGAATGGATTACTACACACTGATCAACGAGTCACTACAAATCTATACCAGGAATGACAGAGTGCTTGGTGGAAGTGTAAAGATAAAGACTGAGGAATTCAAAATATAAAAGGTAAATTTGCAGGTACATAGAACAGTACATGCATAGTAAATAGGAATTTGAAGCAGTCTATATACTAAGGCCTACTTTGCTCCATAATTACTTGGGTACTGACTGCATGATTACAGTTCTGCAAAGAGAGTGCATGCCTGAATTTATAAGAGCTTCAGTTTTACCACAGTACAAATATAAGGAAATACTGCTGAATGGCTCACTACAATATTGAAACAGTAGAGTGAGAGTGATTGTGAAAGTCTAATGATACAGACTGGGAAATTGAATGTATAAAAAATAAATGTGCAGCTACATAGGAGAGTGCATGCACAGTCTATACAGGTTTAAAGCAGTACATGGCCTAAGGCCTACTTTGCACCATGATTACTTGAGTACTGACTGTACAATTACAGTTCTGCAATGAGAGTGTCTGTCTGAATTTAAAAGAGCTTCATTTTTAGCACAGTGCTTACATAAGGGCATTCTGCTGAATAGCTCACTACAATACTGAATCAGCAATCACAAAGAGTTTGCTGGAAGTGTAAGAATATAGACTGGATAATAAAAACTATAAAAGACAAGTTTGCCCATGCATAGAAGAGTTTATGCATAGTGTATAGGAGTTTGAAGCAGTCCATGCCCTAATGCCCACTTTGCACCATGACTACTTGGGTACTGGCTGAATTATTACAATTCTGCAAGGAGAGTGTCTGGCAAAATGTAGAGCAGCTTCACTTTTAGGACAGTGTATACATAAATACATACTGCTGAATGGCTCACTACAATACTAAAAAAGCAGTAGCAAAATGTTTGGAGGAAGTGTAAAGATAGAGACTGGGCAATTGAAAGTTTAAAAGCCAAGTTTAAAGGTGCATAGAAAAGGGCATTTATTATTTAATAACCTTCCCAAAGCCCCAAGCGCCAGCACACCTTTCCGAGGGTAGGATTACGATTTACAAATGCTAGCATATTTTAAATTAAGAACCATAAAAATAACAAAAACTTTTTTTTCTTCTAATGATAATGCTATTTTTTATACGTCTTCTATTTATATGCTTTTAATCATGAAAATGCAAAGAACACATTTTACAGAGTAACACTTTTTAAACTCTCCAACGTATGTAGATAATAATACCTTATACCTGTCACTATCAAAATTGAAACCTTTACAGCTTCACAGTTTGTAACTTTTCTGAACACGTGCCAAAGAAAAACAGTCAAAACGTGAGCACGTGTAAACTGCAAAACGTGACATCTAAATAGGCGGAGCCACATCTTCCTTCCATAGAATACTAAACAACAAAAAACTATATACACCACACCTACTGTGCAATTAATTTAGTTTTTGCAAGTTATTTATGAATCGCCAATCTATGTTGCAGGTTCCGTTCTCTAGCATCGGATTCTCTTTTTGCGTCAACAAACATATTCTGGAGTTGTAAGTTGTTTCAATATGGCAAAGGCATAGGGCTAGATAAATGTAATTCCGATTTACCTACTCTTAAATACCGAATTTTACCGATTCGGTAATTAAGAGTAGGTAAGTAGGAAGGAGGCAGATGTAGGTAATTTTTATTTCTCAATTACCGAATCTGTAAGATTCGGTATTTACCGATTCGGTAAATACCGAATCGGTATTTCCCATTGATTTCTATATGCCTTGAAGCCCATAGGAATCAATGGGAAATACCGATTCGGTATTTACCGAATCTGTAAATACCGAATCCTGCAAGGGGGAACGGGGTGTCACTTTGACACCCTGTAGCACCCCAATTCCAGGCTTGTGTGCCATGTGGCACATATACATGCCTTAAGGGCATGTCTGTGTGTCACATGGCATAGGTGTACATGCACAGATGTAAATGTGTGTGTCTTGCAAAGCGCACTGTTGCCCGGAGGCGTCCTGGCGCTATAGACCGCTGGGGAACCCGTCCTGACTTTCCCTGTGAGATGGTCCCACCTGGGTATCTCCAAGGTGAAACCAGGCATACCCGGCGTCGGTGGGGGGCCGTTGTGGAGATAAGGCAAGCTAATGCCCAGAGTTGCGGAGTGTGATCCCTGGTTAGACCAGGCACCGAGGCGAGAATGATCGATTCTGCTGACCCTGGTCCACAACCCTGCCGCATCGGGAATTGAACCCTGGTCCCGGGCCGTCCTCTGCTTCCGGGTCTGCCGCCTCTAACCAGTGAGCCACACCACTCCACAATGCACAGATGTGCATGTACACCTGAATTCGGTATTTTACCACCCAATAGGATTGGGTGGTAAATACCGACTCCAAAAGGGCCTGTGGCACTCTTTGAAGTGCCAGCTACATCTGGATTTACCAAATCGGTAAATATACTGATTCGGTATTTTACCGATTCTGTAAATTTACTGATTCGGTAAATTTACAGAATCGGTAAAATATAGGCTCCCTACATTAGAAAACCCCAATACCGGTCGGTAACGGCCGAATTCGGCCGTTACCGACCGGTATTAGGGCTCCTACATCTGGCCCATAGTACTTAGTTATAATTTGTGGCTATTTGTCAATATTTAAACATTTATATCTAGCTTGTTTTTAGAAACAGATATATTATAACAAATATTACTCCTTTTCTGGCTCCTTTAACCTTATATATAGAGACTTTTTATATTATAATATTGACACTGTACTTCGCTTGAGAGGTGTTGCTGACTAAGTATGGGCACAAAATCCGTTCCACTCGCGAAATGTGTGAACTTTCGGCAATTTCGCAATCCGCGAATCTCGTGAAATTGCTGAAAAATTCGCAAATTCGCTCGCGGGCGGATTTTTTCTTTTTTTTGATGGCCAGCTCACTCAAGGGACCAAAGTTACAGGCACACATGGTCACTGGAGGCAAATCTTCTGGCCCTTTATGCAGCTGCAGTGTAGGAAAAGCACTATACATTTACCCAACAAGGTAGCATTTACTGATTAGCCAGTAGAAAGTACTCCAGTTGAGTAGAGGTACGGCACAACCGGTGGCATCATCATGGAAAAATATGCAGGCAGGATTCATTCTGGCACGATGCTTCTGTCACAAAAATTAAACCTCAACAGGAAGCACTTACAGATAAAAGCAGGTGCCCAAGTTGAAGCTCTAATTCAGTCGCGTATTATAATCAGCCCAAACAACTAGTGAGCACGGTCCAGGTGGGCTTCCTCCCCATATCTACCGCCTACAATTAGATATAATCCTTGATGGAGGTCTTTGCATCCACGAGTTTCTCCAACAAAATCCGTGTGTACTTACTGTGACCAGGAAGCTTCTTTCTTCTCATCTGCTCCTCTGATCGGTCTCTGACCCTTTATAAACAAGAGGCATGTGAACTCGCACAGAAGCCCCACCCGGTTGGCCCCGCCACACACACACACTAGGGTATGCAATGTCTTCCCCCCTTTCCTCACTATGATGGACAGCTCACTCGAGGGACCTCGGTGCCTTTCGGCGCGGTGGCAAAGTTACAGAGACACATGTCACATTTTTTGTGCAAATGGCAAAAGAATCTGCGAGTTCGCAGAAAAAATTGCGAAATCGCAGATTTTTTTGCCATTTCTCGCAAATTCGCGGAGCGCAAATCCGCAAAATTGGCCCATACTTATTGCTGACCCGTCGACGCAAACCCTAAAATTCAACGTCACAATCTTCCACTTATTGTTGTGTTTTCCCCTAGAGATCACATACTGTTAATATGTATATTATAATGAACAGACATGCTGATCTTAGTGGAGTTCACGATCCGTCGTCACAAAGAGTAACGATAAGTAAGCAACGTTACCAGCTTGCGTTTCTCAGTTTATTTTCCCCTTGTGATCATGTGCTGTGAAACTATATACATATTATTATTCTCACCGTCATGATCTCAGAGAAGTTTATGACCCGTCGCCACGAAGATCAAACTTTTTCACCTCCCGGAGAAAAGAAGTTCAGTAAATAATTACCGCTCGAAAGTATTTCATTATGGATGTTCTGTTAAATACATAACTTTATTTTCTGGTATCAATCGTTATATTATAATAGATTGTCCTATTGCTACGGAAGAGGAATGGGAGATTTTTCAGTGCCATCTGTAATATAACTTTAAAATATTAAAAAGTACTTGATCAGATATTTTTAGACATATTAAAGTATAGCTATCATGCATACTTTGTTACTTTAAATATTTAATAAACCCTACATTTCTGAATGTTATTTTCTAATTTCTATTCTTATTTGCGGTTCCTTCTCACCTGCCCTAAAGAATATTTAGGACCTGTACTATATATTATAAGAGTACCATTCTATATATTCTTTAGTGAGAATGTGATTTATTAGCGGAACTGTCTGCAACCTGTAAGCACTACAACAGCATGTTTCTGAATTGTACAGAATACAAATTTGAAAAATAATAATGCATGCATTTCTATATAATATGAAATCATTTGTATTTAACTGTGTTTTACTTGTTCTCTTGATCCAGGATAATGTAGTGCGGGAGTGTTTGTTGCAGCACTTCTATTCTACTTTCTCTAAAAGTAACTGATGCCCTCTTACGTCATCAAGAATGTGGGGCAACACTTTTACAAACTGTAGCACAAAAAAGAAGGATATAGCCACGCTTAACTGATATTTTATGAAATTCCATTTTTAATTGTCACCCCTTTCATATATACAGCAACAGTTTCTGAAGGAAGTTTATTTGTATTTGCTTAATAAAAACTGTTTCAAACCTAGACTGAATTTTTTGCTGCGCAACCACGCTTCCCCATCAGGAAAGTAAACACCACATTATAAGAAAATAGTACTCCTAAGAAACAGCCCAAGACACCGTTATTTTTCCGTTGTGATTTATATACCACACAGCAATTATACAAATGGCTCTTGAAACATATAAAAACAATCCACGGTCTTAGCTGGCTCCCCTCGTCCTTCGAGAGCCGGCATTACTTCCCACCGTTCCAACCCACTGAACTATAACAGGGGAATTTCAATGGTTTTGTATGAGTGAAATGTCAAGCTAACTAAAATATGCGTGATACCTATGTTTTTTCAGTGAATTTCTAAGGTTTTTTAAATGCTAATTCCTACCTATAACGTGTGTGAAACCTATGGTTTTTTCAGTGAATTTCAAAGGCTTTGTAAATGACAATTGTAAAATATATTAATTATCATATTTCTTTCTTTTTATTGTAATTTCCAACATTTTTAATATATATATATATATATATATATATATATATATATATATATATATATACTTTAAAGTTATATTTCATACTCTTAATGCAAAATAATCACAAAACTAAATAATTGTTCATTATTTTTTTTAATATATCAAAATTAAATTCTATATAATTTATTTTTCATTGTTTTTTGGTAACCGTACCGTACGCATATGGTGATCGCACCATACTTTGTATGGCTAATCGTACTCAGTGCATACCCGCCCATACGCTATGAATACGCTTTGATGTTAAGCGTCGCATCAACGCTTCCGTGTGATGTCATGTACGCAACCTGTACGCAAAAGGAGTGACTGCCCAACCTTCCACTTTTAATACTTCACAGCCAATGAACATTAAGCTTCGTAAAGTCCAGCTTGGAGCACATTACCCTAATACTCCCCGAACAGGAAGGAATCCCTAACAAAATATTTCCACTGACTTCTTCTACGACTAACGGTTCCTATGAAAAAACTATAAATCTCCAGCACAGTAACTATTTCAATTAGCAATATATTGTGGTGAACGTCTAACCCCTGTGCTCATACAAGTGTTCCATGGCTGTACAAAAACTGTGATATTTTCCCTGGATCCGCTACAAGACAGAAAGGAAAGCAAAGTAAAACAAAAGACTGTACCACTTTTACAACCCCCTTGCGCCACTTGAGTGTCTCTGCCCCCCCTAAAAAATTAAAAGTGTGTGAACCTCAAACCCCTGGAACAACCACCCTCTGGAGATTTCTGTATTGTGTCACACAGGCTCGGTGGCCCTCCGTCTGGTGCCCTCGTGAGCCCTGGAGACTGCCACGCCCAGAACCGGTTCCTCCAGTGTCCCGGGGTGCCTACTCCCAAGATACTGCTGTTTGCTATGAGAAGGCGAAAGTCTTGTGGCTAGCGCCCTCCCATAGCAAACTTAGTTTGAACTTTGAAAGACACAACAGTGAAATCTGTTCTCACTTTCAAAATCCAAACAACATTGCATTTCCACATGCAACTTAGCATCTCCCCATGTCCAAAAGCAATGCCGGTGTTCTATAGAGGAGTGGACCCCATCAAGCTGTGTACCCCTTTCACTCTGCGCATATGTATTATTGGTGCTCATGTGCACAATACGCCCCACCACGCCCTCCCTCAGTCCGTCTACCCCTAATGTTTTTTCAATTCATTTGCGCATGCTCTATTCGAACATGACGATCACGAGGAGTCGTGGGGGAATTGTACGCTCCATCTGAAAAAAAAATTGCCACCGGGATTTGGTCCCCCGGGGGCTAATTAACAATAAAGCGGGCTTCGCGTTTTACTTTCTTTATCGCCCAAAACGCGTACCCCGCGATTTAAAAAAATAAAAAATAAAAATTATTGGGCCTAACGATCTATTTGGGACACCCTGAACAGGCCTGGGGGATCAGTATGTTTCTACCCTGCCCCCTCCGTGTGTTTTTGGAGGTTCTTTCACTGCTTTCTTGTGTCTCGGTTTTACCGAGGCACAAGATGGCTGCCAACACTTATATAATGTAAACATAAGGAGTGCGTGCTTATGATAAAATAAAATGAATGTGGTGGAACGTGTGATACCAATGAATGTAAAACCATTTCTGCACTTCACCCATATGATGAATATAAAAGACTCAATAAAAATATTTTTAAAATATTAGTATTTTTCTTTCAAAGATGGTTTGAAGAGTTATACATTTTATAAAACAATATAGTACTGCAAGCTGAAAGAGAAATGTCAGCACAATTATTGGCCCCTTTCCGAACATATAAAAGCCCCGGGGGGAAGTGCTAAATTATTCGAGACTGAATACGTTAGTACAGGCCACTCTTACGTTACCAGGAAAACACAACAACAGTATAAGGCTCAGATTTCCATTGTAGTGATTTCTTAGTTCCAGGTCTAGTTGTCAGATTGGCACACACACTCCCTCATGGCTGGTATACACCCACACCACACCCATCTAGCTCATTCGTCACTACACATGCGACCCTATGTATAAAAAAGAAGAAAAACACGTGTTGTACGCCATTTTAGAGTTGTTCCCAAAGTACCGAATGAGGAACCCAGTACTACATGCATGGCCTCTTTGGTCCCTTAATTAGTGGGGCCCGAAGCACTGAGCGGGTGAAGAACCTGCTATGATGATGATGGGAGCACGAGTATGTCGTTAACCATAGAGATATCAAGACTCAGCACCTTATATGAGACTTCTTTGTTGGAGTTCAGGACTACATCATGCAGAAGGTGTCTTTTCCACGAAAAGGTGAGCAGTCAGGCTTGAGTACGCATCGGAGGGAGTCAGGGTTGTAGCAGACTAGATACAAAAACACGACTTAGCGTTTTAGACGAACGCACTCCTATATAGTGTATTTATTTACTTGTATACATTTTTTCCCAATAGCAGGAAAGTTTTTATAATTGCTGAAATGTCCGGAATATTACCAATGCAAACGGTTCATAGAAATGTGAGAAAGAACGTGTATAAAAGTGTGATGTTATCCAAATACAAATTAATAAAGTAACACTTGCCGATCATAACATCTTTCTTTTATTATCTTTTTGATATAGAGCTTCAGGATGCATTATATCCGGCACGTGGTGAAAAACACCGGTGACAAAAAGGTGAGCTGCGAGTATTGTTTTCAATCACTCTCTTATTTCTTCTCTCGTTTCATAAAAAAAATTACACACAATGTTAACTACCAGGTTGTGTTTTACAAAATTACAAAATCCCTGCAAAAAGAAACCTGCAGAGCTCTATGTTTGTTTATTCTGCGATGATGCGTGGACATTGGAACAACGACTGAGAAGCCTGCTTTGACACATGCTCCACCCTCTTTGAATGACGGCTACAGCACAAGGTGAGCCAAGAAGCTTGTTTCCGAAAGAACAACAAGTTATCTGTGAAAGGAGAGAGTGGGTAGTGTACAGCAGCTTGAGTGTGTAAAAATTCCTCCGAGCAGTGACAACAGATAGGTTACAACAGTCTGAGGAACATATCTATAAGCTTATTGCTCCACTTTTGTGTCACTTTTTACATGAGAAAAGTGGAGCAAAAAGCTTGTAAATCTCCGTCTGACTTTTTCAAGAAAAACTCTCAACTCCACACTCTGCGAGTTAATGGGGTGCAATAGTCTAGGTACGCAATTTTAAGAACTCACATTAAAATTCACTTTTGACAGTAGTTTCACAACTCAGTTTAGGGTGATTAATCAAATGTTCTTTTCTTTGCTTCACTAAACATTCTTTAGAAGCAATCACAGCATATCGAGCAACAGCAATGCAATTGTCTTCAACGTATTGAATATAATTTGACGTATTGAATTCAAGTAGTGAACTCTGGTGGCCGCAGTGTTTATACAAGGTAAGCACAGCGGAGTAGATATACAAGGCCTCCATTGCAGGGC
This sequence comes from Lissotriton vulgaris, assembly GCF_964263255.1. Lineage (NCBI taxonomy): Eukaryota > Metazoa > Chordata > Amphibia > Caudata > Salamandridae > Lissotriton > Lissotriton vulgaris. The sequence goes on from NC_141695.1 coordinate 268,255,493, forward strand.
ATTAGAAATAAATCCGCGTATTTACAATCCAGTTGTGCCTCTTTTGTGTCAGTAAAGCAGTAAGCACTTCCACATAGACACCACTTGAATGCGGGACTATAACAGAAGTGAAATATACTAGGCACACGTAAATTTGTAGTGTTACCTTGACTTGTAATGCTTCACCTTATTTAGTCAAATGTACATAATTTTAAACTCAAATTTTTCTTTTCTTTTGCAGATTACCTATCCTACGTATTTTGGAGTCAACATCACAATTTGTTTATAATACTGTTTTATTAAAGTTATTTTTCCAGTTCTTCATTATATAATCTTTAAGTTACGTTCACAGTTATTGTTGTTTTCATAGAAGTTAGCAAAAAAACTATACACTTGTATTTTTTTTTTGGGGGGGGTGGCGGTCCAAAATAAAAATATTTATAATTGGAAGAACTATAGTAAGATATTTGAGAGTAGGGTTGAAGGCTGTACAATAAGTTATATTTTCTCTGGATGGACTACAAGATAGAAAGGAAATCAAAGTAAAACAAAACAATGTGTACCACATTTACAAACCTCTTCTGGCATTTTCGAGTACAAAGCTACCCCCCTACAAAATTAAGTGTATGGGCCTCAATGACGCCCTTCAAAACACAGAAACAATCACCCCCTAGATATTTCCATATTGTGTAAGAGGGACTGCGTGACCCTTCACCTGGTGCCCTGGAGTCCACGGCGCCCAGACTCGGTTGCTGCAGTGTTCAATTGGGGGGAAACAGCCACTACAACTCGCTCATAAGCACGTGTGATCGTCACCACAAAGCCATTAGCAAGCATATAGCTTTACCATGCATGCCTTTACCACGCATGCTTTTGAAACTAGTATACATTTACCATGCATGATAAAGGCATAAGCATGTTAATGACTTTGTGGTGACAGTCTCGCGTTGTAATGGCTATGCCTTACGTGCTTCAAATTAGTTTTAAAGTATGCGTGTGACCAAGTCTGATAAGATCGGAGGCCAAGGACAAACACTGTGGTATCTGTGGCAGGAAATCTCATGGTCCACAGACAAGGTAGGAAAACTACTAAAATGGCGGAAGACGGAGCATGTAATCAACATTTGGCAATTCGGCAATACGTTTCAAATAAACATAGATGGAATATGATTATTAATATATTACAAAAGTGTAGCAGCAGATGAGGCATACAGCCCGGAAGAAGAAAGCAGCAAATTTAATACCTAAAATAAAGAGAGATTTGCTTGGCGAACTTGAAGAAAAAGAAAAGAAGCGTGGGCTTGGAAACGAGGCTTCGCATGTGTAGAGAGTACAACTAATGCAGAATAAAATCCGAAAAGTTTTACATACTATCATAGAAATATAGCTCTTTTTCGACCAATAAAGTTAGTTCTGAAAAGAACAGTTTTTTTCTAGCCCCAAAGCCCCCACGGTCCCAGTTGGTTCCTCGAGTCCTTCGAGAGCCAGCTTACTTTTCGGCAAAGAGACCAGCTTACATGCTGCTCTCTCTGACAAAAAGCAGTCTCCTTTCCTACTTGAAAGAGAGAGCAGGTTAACTTGCTCTCTCTTTTAAATTCGAACGCGTTTTCTTTTGGTAGAGTGTGATCCGCAACGCTCCCACCCTACCATAGCAAACAACAGCGTCCCGGGGGTAAGCCCCCCGGGACACTACAGAAGCCGGCCATGAAAGGTGGTGGTCCCCCGGGCCATCAAAGTCTCCAGCATTCAAAAGCCCTGAGGGGTGGTGGTCCCCGGGACTGGGTGGTCCGTCCCCCCTATTTTCTATATTAGAGCCCTGGACAGGTAGCAAGCCCCGGGGCGTGTTTTACTGTTTTGTTGTGACTCGGTTCTACCGAGTCACAAGATGGCTGCCATCACTTCCTGGTTTGGAGTGTTGACAGACAGTTGACAACCAATCAGCATGCAGCTCGTGCTAGTAATTGTACAATTTTTGGTACACTTACTGTACGTGTACGGTACTTCCTCTCTAGATATCACTATGACTTTACTTTTGATTTTCTCAAGAACCTCTGAACGGATTTACACCATTTTAAAAAAAGCACAATCTGTTAACCAAACTATACCTTTTTGCCAAATTTGGCGTATTTCCAGTCATCCGTTCGGGCTGTAGCCCTGGCTAAAGGTCCTATGGAAAATTGCATGAGGAAAACACGTTTTGGGACCCCCTTTGTTCTCCGCCTCCGCTTGACGAATCACCCCTAAACTTTCAGGGAAGAAGCGGAGAGGAGCAGGCCATTTTCTTGGAGAAATTCGCGAAGATTTGTCCACCAGCGCCAAAGTTATTCCAAATAGAATGTTGGGGATTTCCTATGGAAACTAGGTCCTAAATATAACTACCTACTGGCGACCGCCAAGGTGTATTGAAGAATGAGTGGGTGTATGAGTGTCTGAATGGAGGATTAGGTAGGTGCGTGACTGACTGTTTAAGTGAGTGTTTAAACTTGTTTTACTGAATGCATGGGTTAGTGACTAAACTGTGTGAATGTCTGTGTCAGTCTGTCTGTACTTGTATAAGCTGCTGCATGGGTTGGTCAGTAGCTGTATGAGTGTCCATATGGGTTATCAATTGGTTGCCTGAGTATTTGTATGGGTGCCTGGGTGTGGGTGTGGGTGAGTGGGAGGTGTGTGACTCTGTGCATAGATGTTTGAGTGGTTGATTTACTGTGTATATGGGTTCAAGAGTGCATGTGAAAACAGCTGTATGGGTGTGTGAATGTGAGTATGGGTGTGTTGGTGAGTGAATGGATGTCTCAATAGTACATGTCCAAGAACCTACATATGTAAAAGGAAGTGTTTGTTAGAGTTGAAGTATATAAATGACTATAAGTGAGAGTCAGTGATTGTGAGAGTGGATGTATGGATGAGTGTGTACTTGTATCAGTGATTGTATAAGAGAGTTAGTATGCATGTGTTTCTGTTTGCATACGTGATGTGGTGTGTGTATAACTGTAAAGGTCACTAAATGGAAGTGTGATTAATTATTTGCATGATTGACTAGGTGTGTGAGTAACTCTGTATGAGTGGTCGTGTGTGTCTGTATAGGTGTATGAGTGCTTATGATAGTGTTGTATTGATGAGTGAATGCATGTATGAGTGATTGTATGGGTGAATGAGTGGATGTGTGTAGACTTAGAAATCAGTGAGTGCGTATGTAGTAATTAGTATTGGTGTGTCAATGGTTTTCAAAATGGTTGTCTGTATTTTACAGAGGGTGTATCAAAAGGTTATATTAGAGTGTAAGGAGGTGGATCAGATTTTCACATAGATTATGTAATCAGTTATGTCATTTGAGACGTCATAACTGATATCATCAGTGATGTCACTGACCATGTCATAAATGATGCAATGTGTGATGTCATCAGGAGTGCATTGCGGTGGCGTGAGTTCTAGTTATGTGAACTAACTATAACGGAGGAATTTCAATGGTGTTGTACAAGAGAAATGTCCAACTAACTATAACGTCCCTGAAACCTATGGTTTTTACTGTGAATTTCCAAAGTTTTTTAAATGCTAATTTCTAACTATAACGTGCCTGAAACCTATGGTTTTTTCAGTGAATTTCAAAGGTTTTTAAATGCTAATTTTGAAATATAATGTTCATTAAATCTTTGCTTTTTAGAATTTTTTTGTGTGTGATATTTAGTAACTTTAATATCATAAAAATAGTTTTTGTAATTTTTCCCTGTTTGTTATTAAAATAATACAATAATACAATATCTTCTGTTTTCCTAAATATTAGTATATATATTTTATTTTGGGAGAAAAAAGTGGAGTTGCCACCCCTCGTGTACCTATCTCGGTGGGTGTGTGGATTCAAACCACCATATTGGTAAAGTTGTGAAGGATGCGTATTTCAGCCAGCCCACTCCACTTACGCTTACAGGGAGGAAATTACAATGCTACATGTCCCAGATCTTCCCTGTAGTAATCTGCTGATCACAGGTCTAGTTGTCAGCATGCCACAGCCAGTCCTTCACGGCTGGTTTACACACACACCACACCCATACAGCACAGGCGTAACAGATCATGTGACCCTGCCAATAATAAGGGCTGGGCGCATGTGCTCAATGCCATTTCCACTGTCTATCTGGGTGTATCCATGTGCTTATTATGTTGGTGGCAGCTGAGGTACTTTGGATGACACGGGGCTCCCACAACATGGCGATCACTTGAGGTACACAGAGTTTGTGGCAGCCAAATCATTTTGGCAGACACTGGCCTCCTGCCACATTGCGATGACTTGAGGTGCACTGTGTTAGTGCCATCAGAGCTGAGCAGGTGTGCAGCCTGCGATGATGCATAGGCCTCGATACATCATCTTGACAATCAAGACTAACCCTGGGTGCAAGACTACGCTCCACCCACGGAGTGTAAGTAGTGTTGCCTACTTTGCATTTTGCAAAGTAGGCGTAGTAGGCAACACTACGCAAGCTCCGTGGATGGAGCACAGTTGCCCGCCACCCCCCTACCTCCCCCCTCTTCTACTTAACTAATTTCAGATTAAAAATACTTGAAAAGTAAATTAAAGGCACTTACCTGGTCCGTGGCGTCCCGGGGCTCCCTCTTCTATTTCAAGCCGCGTCTTCGATCCAAATGCACATGCGCGGCCGCCTGCTCATGCACATTTTTCGTGAGAAATGGCTCTTGTTCGTTTAGAGTCTAAAACAGGTATGCTGCCTCCATCAGATTCACAAAGGAATCTTAAAAGCTTAAAAGGAAGAGTTGTGTATTTACCTTTAGATTTAAAAAACATTCTTGAAACTGAACCATTACTTATTCTAGTTACTGCTGTTCCTACGAAGAGACAAAAAATATGGCAAGAATTAGAAGACGTCAGCAAAGTGCAAAAGGCTACGTAGTATCTCACAAAAAACAATGTTTACTACAAACATGTGATTGTGGAAGAAGAAGAAATAAATTGAGTTGATGATAGTGAAATTTCAGGTGGCAAATTGAAAAAGTGGACCTCTCCAAAAGTGAAGAAATGTACAGTGTACTTCCTTTACATTCAAATAAAGTCAATAAAGTCATTGGAAATACTATTGAATTATTCCAAATGAAGAAAGCAAAGGGAACTCCCAGGAAAATTTGAGAAAGAGGTTTGGAAGCTCGTTGTTTTCCACAGCTCTTCCAAACTGGAAAAGGTGGACGATATGACAAACGTCCAGTACAGATTCCAGCATCAGAATATCGTACAGCAAGATTGTAATCAGAAGATCGAATATTTCGACAATGTATTCCATATTTATTTCATCTTTTGTTCCATATGCCTACACAGTGGTCAGCAGGGCTCACAATTCAAATTCATGTATTCATTGATAACTTTCTTTCGGTCAGATGACCATAAAAGTGCACATAAAATACATCAGCACAGTTAATAAAACAATAAATAGTCATAAAATGTTAAAACAAGATTAAACTATGAGTTATCAAAATACAAAGGTAAAAGCAATGGGTACAACAATTAGGTTAAAAAAGTTTGTCTTCTTCGCCACATGCTGAAGAGAAAACGGGAAACCGCAAACACAATGGGAGGATAGGTGTCATAGGTCAATATCCTGCAGGCCTGTGTAAAGTGCAAGAATCCCAAATTCTTACAGATAGGGATTACCCAGCATTTTCTAATTGCAGAGTAGGCAGGGCAAAAAAACAATACATGTGTTACATTCTCATTTTTATAATTACAATTCAAATTCAGTCTTGATTCATTAATTGCTGAGTCGCTGCTACGCACAAGCTGAGTGCTTCAGGTACCACTAATTCTGTGCAGCTCGAGTCAACACCATCCGGCTGTGTGCCCTTGCTGACCTCTGCCTCCAGTCTCACACATATCCAATCCAATCCTGACCTGCAAGGAGACACCATCATCAATTCCTCACACACTCTGAGCTCTTCAGGTACCACTAACTCTGTGGTTCACAACTCATGGACCCTTTCTTATTGACTTTCATGCTGTAGACACCGTATGCAACAATGTCACCTCAGGCAGCAGGAATATCCTGGAGGGAAATTTACAATTTACATTTTACAATTTCTTCACATGAGCACACTCATCTCTGGTGCCCCTACCTCAGTGCACCACACGTCATGGACCCTTTACGATACAATCTTTTGTGTGTGATTTAAGATCTTGTGCCCCTACCTTAGTGCACCACAAGTCATTGAATCTCTGTGTGTGATCCGATGATCACTGTTTTAGTTGTTGCCAGCACAAACCATTCCCTGAGGGCTGGCTTACACTCACCGCACATACATCCAGCACAGGCGCCACTGGACATGTGACCCTGGTAATAAAAAGGGGCCTGGTGCAAGTGCACTTAGCCAGTTCCACTATCTATTTAACTTTGTCGTGTGCTCATTATGTATGCATGTTGGCCCTGGGCCTGACCACATTACACTGTGCTGTTGATGCATCCATGTTACCTCTGGCAGTGGGGAAGACCTAGGTTATGTTATTTTGTCTGGTTCATTCTATGAGTACATGGGTAGAAACTGGATGATTAGAGTACTGCAAGGAGAATGTATGGTCTTGGGGATTGGCGGAGAGATTGGACGAGTACTTATGTTGGTTGAGCTTAACCCCCGAGCACGACCTTGGCTCTAATTTGCTGCCAACCAGTGCCAACCCCGATGGAGTGTAGGGATTGCAAACTAAGCCTCGGGAGAGCTGACGCTACGTACAGAGCGTGAGTAGGCACTGCGCTGGTTCCTGAGACTCCTGCCTTCTTTGCTACGGGATCCCCACAGTCTTTGCTCTAATACCCTGGGTTCCCGCCCACTAATATCTGGACCACTAGCTAGCGGGAATATTTCACACAGTCTCTTCCACTGGATACCCTAAAGCGAGCTGCTGGGTTCGTGGAGCACCAGAAATAAAAGGCCAGGAATCCTGTCTGCAAGATATTCCTAGCCCCAAAGCTGGATCATTGACATACAGCAGATAGAATCTACGGAATTCTGTAAGCTTAAGCGGAGTGGGCTGAGCAGGCATACGCCAGTCAGGGGCGCAACTAGAGCCAAATTTCGGGGAGGCTGATAAAAATTTCGGGGGGGAGGAAAATCTTCCAGTCATATCAGAGTGGAGATGCAGGGGTTCTAAGAAGAGGTGAAAACACAACAAAGCCTTATTTACAGGTAAAAGGTCTTTATAAAACATGTGAATTACTCGGGTGCCGTGCTGAGAGCCGGGCACCCCTCATGTTAACACTAAGGGGCCTCGCTTAGAGCCATGCACTCAGCGCGTTCACACTAGGAGGCCGTGCTGAGCGCCGCCTTAGGTTCACCACTACAAACTTTCTTAAAAAAAACAGTCCACTTCCATTAATTTATATTCGCCCCGAGGACCCCATACCCCAGGGCATGCCCAATTAGTGAATGTTTTTATTAATCATTAGGAAGAGGACTTCGTGGTCCCCCTTACCTTGTCCACTTCTGGCACAGGGGACCCCATCCCTCGGGGCCTGGCCTCTTCTTTGGGGACCATGGTGAGAGCCCCAATTCCCCATGCTCCCCCTGGCTCTCCGCCTCCTGCGGGAACCAGCATTACTTTTGGGCAAGGGGAGCTGCTAACATGCATATTTAACTAAAGCCCTGGGGGGTTGGCGATCTCCGGGACTTGGGTGCCTCGGAGGCCCCACAACTATTGTATGATAAATCTTAGCATGCATTTACATAGTATGCTTTTACTATGCAGGTTTTACTTTGCAAAAGCATTTACTTTGCATTTTTTTATTTCGCATGTCATTACTTCACAAAATTTGTAATAACATTAGAATTTGCTTTTCTTAGCGGTATCTTACTTCACATGTTTTTACTAAGCGTACAAAGCATTTTTTTTTTATTTTATTTGTAACCTAACCACTGGGAGGGGATGCCAGGGAAATAGGGGATTTGGCTGGGTAATTAAATTTAAAAATATCGGTTAAATACAGCACTACCCTAAAACCCTTTACAAACTACCCCCTACACTACACATACACTACAAAACTACCCTAAACCCTAAAACACTACCCCCTACACTAAATATACACTACAGCACAACCCTTAACCCTAAAACACTACCCTACACTACACATACACTACAACACTACCCTAAACCCTATAACACTAGCCCCTACACTACACATACACTACTACACTACCCTAAACCCTAAAACACTACCCTACACTACACATACACTACAACACTACCCTAAAACATTGTCATTGGACATTCTATGTCTGAGGAAACCAACCTGGGAGTTACTAATTAATTTGGGAAGAACCACGTTCAGTCTTGTGGCAAGGATGTTGGCGTACAGTTTACAATCCACATTGATTAAAGAAATTGGCCTATCATTTTTTGGTAAGAGACGGTCTTTCCCTTCTTTCAGTATTACAATATTGGCTTCTTTCATTAAATCTGATGTATGTCCCTCTTTAGCTATCATGTTGAATACTTTTAATAAGGTTGGTTGAAGGAATCCAATAAAGGCCTTATAAAAGGAGGCTGAAAAGCCACCTGGGCCCAGGGTTTTGTTGTTTTTAAGAGATTTGATAGTGTTGTCTAATTCTTTTTCCGAGATTGGGTTCCCTAGGTCCGCATTCTGTGTCTCGGACAGTCTCATCAGTTTTAATGACTCAAGGTAGCTGTTATAGTCCGCCGTGTTTACTGTTTGTTTGCTTTTTGTATAAGTCCTTATTGAAGGAGTGGAAGGCGCCCAGGATCTCTTTTTGTTTTGTTAGGGTATTATTATTGGGGTCTTTAATCGATGAGTTAGTGAATTGTCTCTGCCTGTGTTTGTGGTACGACGCTAATAGTTTCCCTGCTCTATTTACATTGCAAGGTTTGAGTGCCTTAAATTTATTGATCCACACTTCCGCTCGTTTGTTCACAATTTTGTTATATTCATATTTTTTCTTAAAAAGTAGGTCTAGGGTACCTTTGTCGTCTAATGCTACGGCATGCGATGATTCTAGGGGTTTAATTTCTTTTTCCAGATTATCTAGTTCTGAGTTTAGTTTTGTATTGATCCTTGCTTGATGCCTGATAGTCACCTTCAATGCATCCCATAGTGTGAAGGTGTCTGTGTCCGGGAGATCATTATGTCCAAAGTAGTCCTGAATAGCAGATTTGATCTTTGCTTGTTCTATTGGATCAGAGAGAACTTCGTCACTAAACTTCCATCTTTTAGGAGGGAGAGTGGAGTGGGTACCCATTAGTTTGGTGTTGATGCACGAGTGATCCGAGACTAGAATAGGGGCTATGTTTGATTGGTCTAAAAGATGTGTGTATGCACCTGTAATTAGAATATAGTCGATCCTAGTATAGGAATTGAGAGGGGCTTAATAAAATGTATAGTCCCTTGTATTTGGGTGCTGAATGGCGCCATGAGTCTTTAAGGTTGAATTTGGAACAGATCTTGTGGAGAACCTGGAGCGAACGTGTGGGCTGGTATCTACATTTGGATTGGCGGTCAATAATGGGATCTAATGGTAGATTGAAGTCACAGCCTACTATGATGAGGTAATCTTGAGGAAAGAACTCAATTGTATTAGAAACCTTTTCTCAGAAGTTGGGCTCATCAGTGTTTGGGCCATATATGTTGAGAACAAGGATGGAATCATCCCCTCTCTTTAGGTGAGTGACTAGCATCCTCCCTTCCTCTTCGTCGTGAGCGTGAGACAGTGGCGATTTTGGCTTTCCTGGCTGTTAGGGTAATGACTCCTTTTATTCTTATGGTCAGCAGGTGAGCAGGTGAGCAGGAGATATTTGAAATCCTGTTTTATTTAATGAAGCCTACATGAGAGTTTTGTTTCTTGGAGGAGTATAATGTCACCCTTAGACTTGGCCAGGTAGTCGAAGATTTTTCTGCGCTTAACTGGGTGGTTAATCCCTTTTACATTGGTGGATACTATATTAATATGTTTAGTGCGAGACATCAGCTAATGAAGTGTTCACTGTGGTATTGGGATGGACTCTCTACTCTTGAAAGCTGCAGTGTGCATTTTTGGAAGAATACTGATTGTAACTTTAAGGTGTTTCTCCTCTATGTTCATAGGGGCCCTGCCACTGATCATGTATTGAAAGTAGAACATATCTGCCATTTCAACATAGTGTATAACACGAAAAGGCATTACATACAACAAAAGAAAAATAACCGTAAATACATTTACCCTCTAGTTAAACCATTAGTTAAACCATTTTGATAGTTCAAAAGGATATCGAGTCTTCCGTTTATTGGAGCTCCCTGCAAAAAGGTCCATGTCTTGTGTTGGGTTTCCTTCCAGATGACGTGCTAGATCTTTGGGGTTAGCAAAGAGGTGATGTTTGCCATTGTCAAAGATTTTGAATTTGGCTGGACCTGCATATGAGAATTGGATATTTTTTTCTCTCAGTTTGTCCCGTAATTGTAGGAACCCCTTCCTTGTGTCTACCGTCTCCTGTGAGTAGTCTTGTGTGAATATTATACGGTGGCCTTCCTATATTACTTGCTGGTTTTTCCTGTCGTAAGCAAGGATGGCCTCAGTATGTTGGTAGTGTAATGGTTTGCATATCATGGGACAAATTCATTTCCTGTTTGCGTATTTGGAGGTCGGGATCCTACGTGCTCTATCCAGTTCTAGGCCATGGTTACATTTTATTCTAGTAAGCATTGGTATCCAAGATTCAAGAAAAGCAGCGCAGGAGCCCGCAGTATCTTTCTAACCCTCTGGAATTCCGAAGATGCATATGTTGCCTCTTCTATTCCTGTCCTCCAACTCCGACACTTGTCTTTTGAGGTCGCTTGTGGTATCTCGGAGGTGTTTGATTTCCTTGCCTGCAGTGATCTAATGAACAATTAGAGTGCTAACATTCTGAATTTATGGCAAATGTGTGACACATCTGAATGCATTCTTGATGGAATCAAAGTAAAAAACTGAAAGCATTGGCTACTGAGAAGCCTGCAGTAAATGGGGAAATTAGGAAACTTCATAACAAGTAAGTCTCCCAAGATGGCCACTAGAGAAAAAAGAGCCCGAATGATGCACAAATATCACACAGATGTAGCCCACGTATAACCCAATAACAGAAGTGTGCAAAACACTTTTTATTTAAAATTTTTCTACGGTTTTATATAGTGCAGACTGGTCAGGTATTGGAGCGTTACATCTTACTTGGACCCCACATTGCGTATTTTGCACAAAGTGCATGACATTGATCTTGTGAAACATAGAACTTTACTATTCTGTTAACCTGAAGTAGCTCTGAACCAGGCTTTGGAACACCCATTTTTATCTACTGGTTTTAATTGATTCTCACAGTATTGTATTAGGAAAGAGGATTTACTGTTTTTATGTACATTTTTATGATCTATGTTTCTAAATCAGATCGAAAAAGTTTAATGAATTCTATGGCAGGACAGAGGCAAGGATTATGCATATCTTTCCCCACTTTATTCGCATAGAAGTTCAAAGAAAACGTAACACAACAATCATTAAACAAAAGACTACACAACCCATGAACCATTAGGAGGGTAGTCTCCAAGGCAACTATAGTCCAATCATATCACAGTCCATCGTATATAATATTGTGACATCCCTTCGTCTTCCTCTTTCTTCACAGCTCGTCAGTTAAGTGCATTCCTTACATTCTTGACTTAATTTGACGTTGTTGCTGTTTGTATAGTGGTTTCTTGTGCACGTTATTAGCATTATTGCCTTGGTATTGTTTCATATTCCCTGAGCAGTAGGCTTTTTCCCGACCGCGTTCTCCCCCTTGCAGTTTCTCCCGCTGTGCGCTCTCCACGCAGTGAGATCCTATGAGGCGCGTCTGGTCTGAGTGAGGCAGCTCCGTCGAGCACTCGCGCTCCCGCTGGTCTTCACGCTCTATTGGCAATCCAGTCACTCTGCTATCGTGTCTTCTCCAGAAGACCCTTTTTACTCCTCTATCAGGAAGTGGAGGTGGAATGGCCCCCAGCTTCTCCCTCCAGCAGTGGATCAAGCCCTCTCTCTGGCTGTTTCTAGGGTGCTGGCTCCTCTAAGGGATCTGGTTGATAAGCTGGCGAAAAGTATCCCTGGGCTGATCAGTGACCCAGATCTGGTGGTGGCGGGTCCCAGTAGCTCCCAGATGGGAAATAAAAGGGCCATTAATAATAATGTGGGGCACTTGAAAGGATTTGATAAACTTACGGAGACCTTCCTCAGGAGTGCGCGAACGCTAAAACATGCACCCTGCCGGGAGGAGGAGCCCGGAGAAAATTGTGATGCTGTCACCACTAATGTAGACCCTGACGACGGGTTTCCCTTAGAGGGAGAGGGTGTTTCGGAGGATGATTTTTCCTCCGATGAGGGTAAGGACTCAGGGCGTCCTTGATGGCCAGAGTTCCACTCCTCTCAGCCCCCGGTTGGGGATGGGGTCCACTCCGTCATGTTCGAGCCTACTCAAATTTACCATCCTAGGGCGGCGGAGTGGACCCCTGATGCCAAAGTGGCAAAGTATGTGGTGGGGAAAATCCATCAACCCCTTGAAAGGGAGGTCAGGGATAGGATGAGGGGAGAATGCCCCAGGCCCTCACTGAAGGTGAAGTTGGCACACACACCTGAAATTGATGAGAAACTATGTACGTTTTTCTCCAATTATATAAGGGATCCCAAGAAAGGAATTAATAGGTCTTGGATGTGGTAGGGCCCTTGACCCAAATTATCCAATTGGCGGGGTGTTCCAAAGAGTCAGGATCACCGATATTGTGTCGGAAATGATCCAATTGGCCGGGTGTTTAAAAGAGTCAGGACCACGGATATTGTGGCTGGTTGGGCGCATGACGTTAAATCCTAAAACACTACCCCCTCTGCTACCCAAACAACACTGCACTTCCATAAACCCTAAAATACTACCCCCAGCACAACCCCCTACACTACACAAACACCACTGCACTACCCTCAACGCTAAAACACTATCCCCAGCATGACTCCCAACACTACCCAAACACATCTGCACTACCCTAAACCCTAAATCTACCCCCAGCATGACCCCCTACACTACCCAAACACCGCTGAACTATGCTAAACCAGAAAACACTACTCCCAGCACGACCCCCTACACTACTCAAACACCACTGGACTACCCTAAACCCTAAAACACTACCCCAGCATGACCCCTACATTACCCATATAACACTGTACTACCATAAACCCTAAAACACTACCTCCAGCACGACCCCTTACAATACTGCACTACCCTAAACCCTAAAACACTACCCCCAGCACAAACGCCTACACTACCGAAACACCACTGCACTACCCTAAAACCTAGAAAAGAAACCCCCCCATGCCCAATCCCCCTTACCTCTCACTCCATGTGGTGCCTCTCTCCTCGTGGTTCCCTCTTCAAGTCGTCTCTGAGGGGCGGTGCACATCGTTGTGAGGAAACAGCCTCTGTTTCCTTACAATGACATGGATTGTCAACATGTTTTTTAGAATGCATGGTAATTTACCAAACATACCTTTACAACAAAATGCATTGTAAAGGCATGCGTGGTAAATGACCATGCATTCTAAAAAAATGCGGAGTAATGACTTCGCGATGTACAACGCATGCGTGGTAATGGATTCGTTGTAATGGTATCGTGAAGTAAAAAAGTTATTGTTACGGCTGTTTACCGATCGTAGCAGTCTCTGTACTTCAGTGAGATGTTTATTTGATTAATTAAGTGGAAGTAATGTGCTTTTTTACTGAAAAGTGCATTCTCGGCTGTGCACCAGTGCCATGAGAGGTAAACATGTGTGCGTCCCACCTCAGTAAGACCATACTGCGTAACACATGTGCTGCCTCCAGGGTATGGGAGGCAGAAGCAGCATCGCAGGTCCTCTTGAAGACCGTTGTAGCACTAATTCTACATTTTGGTATTAGAGCATTTTAACTTCTTTATTCCTGCCAGATACAAAGAGAAGAACCCATGGTATTCAGTGCCCTTGTTACCTTTTTAGTGGGTTGTGGTGCTTGTCACTTTGCTGCCCCGCTGGTGCACACGATTGGGCACCCCAATTCTTCATAAATTACAACAAATAAACCCACGCAACCTCTTACAACATCTTACAACTTTGGGCACATCAATCTGATCATTCATACACACATTTATTATGTTCTGATGAATGCCTAAACTATATTTTGTACATTATTTCAACTACAGTTTAACTTCTAAGAACCATGGCTTTTATTTAAAACTATGAAAAACAATATCATTCCACTATTTAAATTAGGATCTGCTAGTAAAAGTTGACTAAAGGAATGTCAAACTGGTTTATTTCTTCATTTATTTAATTTTTATTTTCTCAAGTTTAACATTTTCTAGCATGATCTCTATTTTTAATAAGGCTAAGAGAAATAATTCAGTTTGCAATAAAACCCGGAAAAGAAAAAGGTTAAAGTTTCAATAACATTCATTTATTAGCAAATGACAGCGGAAAGAAATAAGCAACAAAAATATTACCCAAATGGAGAGTCGAAGACATCAGTATAGAACGCAATAATCCCAAAATGGAAACCTCCCTGTCTCTCTGTCTCTGGATGTCGCACCCATTTAAAAGTTAAGTCAAAAAGGGAAAAATGTCTAAGTCCCTGCGCCTCATAGCAAAAATTGCGCAGACTGATAGCATCTCGGGGTGCAAAAATCAGATTGGAAAGCGAGCTTTTATTCAATGTCCGAAACGTCCTTTTTTATACCCTTTTTCAATAACTTATCTATCTAAATTCATAACTCTTAAGTTCGGTAATGTCTGTGATTGGTCAATGTGGAGCCGGATGAGTATAACCTCATCATTCTCTATGTAGATTTCCGGCAGTGTCATCCTCACTTGCTGTAACTAGGGTTTCTTTGTTCAAAAAGGACTTCCTCCAGAGTGTCCTTTAAATTGTTATTTCTTTCCCATGGCTAGGATTTTCGCTTCGCTGTCATCTTTGGCTTAGGCCCCACAAAATGGCCACACTGTCCTTCACCCATGCTGCTCAGTAACAGGCAGCTTACATCTCCGATTCTGGCTCATGTGTACTTCTGTCGCCATCTCGGATTTTCAGACAGACTCCATTTTCTTTTATTTCATGTACCCGTTTAGGCATCAATTTAGGAACTATCATGAAAACAAACACAAATAGATGTAAGTTTACAAAATAAGACCCTTTCTGTTTACCTCCCCCCTACTAATGATAACCCAGTTAGTATTTACCTAGCTCAAAGCGACAAATATGCATCATTTGACTTACTAATCTTCATGTTTCATGCCACAAGTAAACAGACAAAGGTACATAACATATGCGTACATTTTAATACACAATATTCGACAAATTAATAGTTTATTTGCTAATGCAATACATGCAAATTAGTAGCCCACGTGTATTGGTGTATGCAGTTTACTCTAGGTTGGTTAATATTCAAAACCACACATTTTAGTACTTGTCAGTGTTATGGAGAGTCGATTACAAGGGTACACACAATTTTGTTTTCCACCTTGCTCCATCAACTTCCCCTTTTGATGATCTCATCACCAAATTATCTTATTTTATATATCTCAACATGTTTCAAATTCTTTTAATTAGTACTTGCTATAACTCTGTCTCTTCTAGCTTCTTTGTATCTTGGTACATCTTATCTTTGTACTGTTCCATTTCATTATCACCTTTTTCTCCTTCCCTGTTTTGCTTTTCCTCAATCTTTTTCTTCAAAACTCTTTTTATATTTCTTCTTCGGACACATTGACAACTGAGTCTAAAAACTAAAACTACTATCACAATTATAGTCACTGGTATTAGTATTTTTCCTATTATAGATCTACTTTGTTCATAAAAGCAATTACTAACTGCAGTTAAACTTCTACCAAATTTTTCAAGCACACCTTCCACTTCTAGGGGCTTAATTTTAAGTTTGGGCGTAAAGTCCATTTTGCGGGTGAATTTGCTGATTTTTGGCAATTTCGCGATCCGAGAATCGCGTGAATTTGCCCAAAAATCCGCAAATTCGCAAGCTACGAATTATTTTGCTTGGTGGCGCTTGAAAAATACAATATCGCGCGCGCGCGTTGACTTACCGTGATTCTGAGTCCGCCGAGTAGTTTTTCTCCCGGTTTGCGTGTACTGCGCCATTTTCGATCTTGCTGCGTGATCGGGCAAGAGTTTTTCAAACGCAATTACGTTATCGCGGCTTGACATCTTGCACAGCGAGAGTTTGACAAGGCGAGTACGTCATAAAGGCCCGCGATCACGCATTGTGGGAGTAAACAATGCCGATGACATAGATGCGGTGCGCAGCTGACTTCCGGCGGGAGATTTGAACAGCTTGCGTTCCCGAAATTGCAAAAATTGCAATCCTGCACAAGAAATCCACCGCAGGAAGGCTAAACCTTGTGAAAATTATGATTTTGATCAGAATACCTCCTCAAAATTGACATTTGGCTGCACTTTTTGGTGCAGGAGTCCATTTTTTGGGGTGGGTTGGGAGGAAGGAAGTGCCCCAGAGTCTCCAACTTCCTGTTCCTGTCCAGCAGGCTCCTCCCTGTGCTTTGTCCATGTCCTGGTCACTTTTCATTTGGATCTGGAACTGGAAGGATTACTTTTTGTGGCTGCTGCTGTATATTTGTATTTGAGGACTTTTGGACTTTGGAGTTTGGATCACTTTTGGACTTGAGATTTTACAAGTAAGTTGGTGTTGTTTGTTTGGGGCATTGCAGTTTAGGCAACTACAGTTCTAAAACTTTTTTCACAACTTATATATTGTGGGTAGCCACAGTATCCAGTAGGCCCAGGGTTAGTCATGGGTGCATGATACAACTGTTTCTGTGATTGTTTTTTAACTTAATTCTCATTTGTGTCATGGAATTTTAGCTCACTGTTATATGTTGATTTTTTGTTTTTAATTTTGGGGTGCCTGTAAAGCCTTACTAGCCAGTAGGCCCCGGTGTAGTGAGTTGTGCATGGACCTAGTCATTCTATGGGGTGTCTTGAATTTAAACATCATTGAGGGCATGGATGGCATTGGTTTGTGGTGATTTATGTGTGTTTTGACTTTTTGGGGTGGTGTTGGGGCCTGGTTATGTGGGTGGGAGCCATTTTTAGGCCAGGGACAGGCAGGGCTTGGCCATGTTGTGGGGGTCAACGGGTCATTTTGAAGCCAGGCAGTGTGGTCAGGCCTGCACCCAGTTTGCCTTGCTTTCAACCATTATGCCCAGGGGTACTCAGTGGTGCATGGGTCTAGTCTTTCAGTGGGGTGTCTTGAATTTAATCATAATTAAGGGCATGGATGGCATTGGATTGTGATGATTTTTGAGTGTTTTTTGACTTTTTGGGGTGTTGTTGGAGCCTGGCCATGTGGGTGGGTGCCATTTTGAGGTCTGGGACAGGCAGGGCATGGCCATGTGGTGGGGGTCAAGGGGCCATTTTGAAGCCAGGCAGTGTGCTCAGGCCTGCACCCAGTTTGCCTTGCTTTCAACCATTATTCCCAGGGGTACTCAGTGGTGCATGGGCCTAGTCTTTCTGTGGGGTGTCTTGAATTTAAACATCATTAAGGGCATGGATGGCATTGGATTGTGGTGATTTTTGAGTGTTTTTCGACTTTTTGGGGTGTGGTTGGGGCCTGGCCATGTGGGTGGGGGCCATTTTGAGGCCTGGGACAGGCAGGGCCCGGCCATGTGGTGGGGTTCAAGGGGCCATTTTGAAGCCAGGCAGTGTGTTCAGGCCTGCACCCAGATTGCCTTGCTTTCAACCATTATGCCCGGGGGTACTCAGTGGTGCATGGGCCTAGTCTTACTGTGGGGTGTCTTGAATTTAAACATCATTGAGGGCATGGATGGCATTGGATTGTGGTGATTTTTGAGTGTTTTTCTAACTTTTTGGGGCGTTGTGGGGGCCTGGCCATGTGGGTGGGGCCATTTTGAGGCCTTGCCATGTGGTGGGAGTCAAGGGGCCGATTTGAAGCCAGGCAGTGTGCTCAGGCCTGCACCCAGTTTGCATTGCTTTCAACCATTATGCCCAGGGGTACTCAGTGGTGCATGGGCCTAGTCCTTCTGTGGGGTGTCTTGAATTTAAACATCATTGAAGGCATGGATGGCATTGGATTGTGGAGATTTCTGTATGTTTTTTGACTTTTTGGGGTGTATAACTGATGTTCCTCAGGCTTCCATTGCTTTTAGGTGCACAAGAGAACCACCAGTGTCAGGAAGAAGTCCTACAGCGGTGTGTGCAGCACAACGTCACGTGACGTCATGTGACGTCACGTGTGGCCACAGACAAGACAACTCTGCAACTTGTGCAACTGCGGCCTGCTGTTTTGCCATCTGAAGAAGATGGCCCCAAAGAAAGGTGGCCGTAGAGCCTCAGTGAAAAAAGTTGCCAGTGCCACTGCCAATAAGAAGGAGCAGAAGAAGCAAGTGGCACCTCCTACCAAGGAGACTGGTGTGCCCACCGACACCTTTTTTGGGAAAAAGAACTACGCCTGCAGCAGCAGCGGTGTCCGCCTGGGACCAAGCTGGAAGCAGCAGCTCTGCTTCATTGGGCTCAGTGCCACCACGCCAAGTTAGGTCCAAGAACATGAGTGCTGCTGCGGCAGCCACTTTGGTTGTTCAATCACCATCGACCAGTGATCTTGGCTCATCACAAGAAAGTACCATCCAACCAACGCCGGGTGTAACTCAGCTGACGAGTGTTCAACAACCACAGCCGCAACAACAACCACAGGAGCAACTAGTACAAGCGCAAGTACATGGAGAGGCGCAAGGAGAGGCGTATGGACAGGTGCATGGAGAGGTGCAACTAGGGGTTCATGGAGCTGCACAACTGCCTACAACGCTTGTTCCTCCAGAAGTAGGGGCACATCAGGAAATCGATATTCAAGGTCAAGGAGGGCTACTACTGCTACTACTACAAGTTATTCTTCAAGCCCCCTTCATTCTGATGACCTTGATCCTGATTGGAACCCACAAATGCAGTCTGAAAGTGAGGCACGCCATGAGCCGACAAGGTAGCCATGCCTGAAAGGAAGGTTCCCGCAAGGCTTCGACTTATGTGTGATGAGGACGAACAAGAAGTGGTGTCTTCTGCTGCTGATGAACAGTCTGACGATGACCCATTCATCACAGTCGTCACTCCAGCCCCAGCGGGCATGTAGCAGACAGACATTTTGACCCTATCCCGAATGGCTGCTGAGCGGGATATGGGCTGCGTGGCACTGGTACCACCACCAACGCAGTTAACTACAACACCAACACAACCTACAGCTTCCATCTTTTTTAGTCAGAAGGGCCGGCAGGGACCTCCATCCAGCTCGACCTCAAGTAGTGGTGCTGTAAGTGAACAACAGAAACCAATGGAGCCACGCCCCTCCTCCACTTCATCTGGCATTGAAAGTCAAAGTAGCACCTCCACCGCCATCAGACATCACCAGTCCCCAGTTTGGTACTTCTTTACTGTTAGCATAAAGGTGTACAAAATGGTTGTTTGTTCGATTTGTAAAGTATCCGTTAGTCGGGGTAAGCTTGGTACCAACTATGGTACCGGAGGCCAGAGAGGTTATCTCAAACAACGCCACCCTATCCAGTGGTATTCGCACCTAAGTAAGATCGAGGAAGCCCAACAAAGTAGAACTGATCCAAATGTATCCATTCACATTGCATCCAATGCTGACGAGGGGCTGATTGTGAAGGGGGGGAGTAAAGAATCGAGCTGCATTTTTTCTGGTACACCCAGTACCCCTCGCAGCAGCACTGCAGTGGTAGCGCCCACACCCTCTACCCCTGCAACATGTATGAGGCACACTAAGAGTCTGGGACAGACACCAATGCAAAAAAGTACATCAATGAGCCTAACTGGTTTGAAGTCTGCACAATCATCATCATCATTACATAAAACGGTACAGCCCACCATTAGAAGCATGTTTTGGTTGGAGGCGCCATTTGAACGCAACCACCCAACGGTACGTCTGTGTAACGCAAAGCTGGCTAAAATGCTAGCGCTGGACCTTCTCCCTTTTTCTTTCATGGAAGGGGTGGGGTTTCTAGAATTAGTGGCAACAGTCTGCCCTAAATAGAAGGTTCCTAGCCGGTCCTATTTTGCCAGAGTTGCGGTTCCAGCACTACATCAAGATGTGCTGGAGGTGATTGGGGCAGCTTTGCAGAAGAGTGCTGTTCACACTATCCACTTGACAACAGACATGTGGACCAGTTGCCAAGCCCTTGATTACATGTGCATCACTGCACACTGGGTCTCTTTTGCAGGGGTTATAGACAAGTCAAGTGCAGTTGTTGAACTGGACACACTTTTTCAAGCTAATCGGAAACATGCAACATTAGCCATGTTTGCCATGGAGAAATCTCATACTTCAAACAACATTTTGGAGGAGTTTAACAGTAATGTCTCTGAATGGCTGCATCCAAGAAATCGCATAGTTGGTTATGCTTCCACTGATAATGGCAGTAATATAGTTAAGGCCATGCAGCAAAGTGACTATTTCAGAGTGCTGTGTTTGGCGCACAGTATTAACATTGTGGTGCAAGATTTCTTGAAAAATGAAAACACAGTCAGGAAGTTACTGACCACCTGCCGAAGGATCTGCACACATTTCAGCCATTCTTTTATTGCCCGAAAGGAGCTGAGGAGCATTCAACATGAATGTAAAGTGCCAGTCGAAGGACTCATCCAGGAGGTGGCAACACATTGGAACTCAACCTTTTACATGCTTGAGCGTCTGTCTGAGCAGTGCATAGTAATCAATGAGTATGTCTTTCGACTAGGTTCTACTATGAAAGACATGAGGCTAGAGTTGGAGGAATGGAAGCTAGTTAAAAGCCTGACAGACATGCTACGTCCTTTTGAGGTCTTCACACGTGAAGTCAGCAGGGAGGACTGTTCTTTGGTTAAAGCTTTCCCATTGTTGGTCATGCTAGAGCACCAAATGAAGGCGGTGTCTTCAACGTTCAGAGATGCTGGTGAAAAGCAAGCCGCATATCATTTGGCAGAGAGGTTATTAAGCCGCATAGTTGCCAATGAAAGGATTAGAAACATACATACAGAATAACATTACATTTAGGCCACTATTCTGGATCCACGGTACAAAAAGGCAGTGGCCAGCAAAGCATTCATTCCTTTCTGAATCAGCAGGCCATACGGCGTCAAGTTCCATTTCACAGCCGTTAACAACACCAGCAGAAACCATATTGTAGTGTAGTTCCTATTTTCCCTATAGGCCCTGCGCATTGGAATAACATAAACAGCAGTGTAGACGTAGGACTGAGGTCTTCTAGGTCTCTACTGACTATGTTAGACTTAATTTAGGTTTGCGCCAGCTAGCTCAGAGGTCACTGGAAATGTTCTTGACTGAATAGGAAGTGATCAGCTTCCCTGGCTCAGACAAGAAGGGATTCAGCTTCCGACAACCGCATAAACATGACAACTTTGCTCCCTCAGAATAAGAGTCAATCTCTAGAGTCGTGTGAAACAATAGACAGCTATTTCAGTCAGTCAGATGTGCATATTTAATTTCACCAGGGTGCAGAGAATAGAGAGACGGGCGTTTTCAATAAAAGGTATTATTTATTGAGCAGTCTTCCTTCTCATGCAAGAGAAATGAATTGCCACGATTGCAATACTTAATGTAAAGTAAAGTACGTACAGTAAAAGGAGTATTATGAAATAATACTGTAAAAGCATTGATATGGTTTCTTAGCCATAAGACACTTTAAAATGGATAAAATATATATACATATATACATAGGCTAACGTGCTCAACTGGTGCTTCTAAACTACGCCTACCCCGGTGTACCTGACCTAAGCCTAATACGTGGGAAGGAGTAAGTAAGTAGCAGTTTAAGTTAAGTAGGTTTGTTGCCAAGGATCTGTTCAAGAATTCTCTCTAAGGGTTTAGTCAGCACTGTACCTTGAGAATAGAATGTAGGCGGTCTGGTATCTCTCTCTCAGGACTCGATATCCCAGTCACCAGCAAGGGTAGGCTGGAAACGGCGGAGCTGGATTTTCTAGGCAGGAGAAAAGACAGCGTCTTTCTCAGCGCGTCAAAGAGGAGGGGCAGCGTCCGTGGGCTTCTCGCTTCTGCTGGGCTCTCGGAAAGTAGATTAGCTGCTCTGCTCCAGAATCACCACCGTGTGTTTGCTTAAGGCAACGTTGGTATATTTATACCTGAAAGGTGCTGAGTTTGACGTAAGGTTTGGACATAAGACGTCAATAAAGATGTCACTAAGAACTGGCCATTCTTACAGTGCTCGCAGGAGTTATTACAAATCAAAACAAAGCAAGCAGGGCTTTCCCAGGTTGCTGGAGGTTTGGTGTGTCGAAAGAACTCGGTGTGCTCTCTAGGAATCCAAGGAAGTAGCTTTTGCCGTGCCTTGGACTGCAAGGGCAATTTACTGAAATATGGATCTGATTATTATGCCATTATAGGGATATTATTGATTATAGCTGTATAGGGGCATAAAGTCACAATATTGAATCGGGTTCCTAGATGAAACACATCACCCACTCCACAGTTTTATGTCCATCAATTACTAAAAACTAAGCAATAAAGATGCATGTGTATTCCAACCCACCCCAAAATACATTTTGCATTCGAAATGGTGTATGCGAAATACACGGAACGTTATAGGTACTGTACGTTTTCAAGCAGTGTAATCATTCAAAAAATTGCATATCTTTAACTGAACGATTTGCAAAAATTACACATGAAATGTCTCTTAATTACAGAAAAGAAGGTCGACACTATTTCATCACATATAAATGAAATTGCTTGTGAGAGTGCTAGAGGCTGCGGTAACATATTGTCTTTAAATTTGCTAAAAATAGAAGCTCTGTTCTTTATGAATAGTTCTACTGTAAGCAGAGTACGTGTGCCAAAAAAAAGGTAAATGTTTTGGAGTTTGGAAAAAATTATTTCGTTTTCAGGGGAACAAATAGTTCCAAATAATTTCAGTAGCTTTTGTTTTTCAAAGCTGAAGGCCGAATTCAGAGTTCATGGGAACGCCGTGTGCTGGTTGGTTTAAAAGTTATTCTTTTGGTTCAGGGGAAAACATGACTTCATATAGATGCGCAAAAAAACAGTCTATAGCTTCAGGTGAAAGTTCGACCATGGTTGAAAATGCTGTGACTGGGCAGTCGTGAGAATGATTGCTATCATCGGTTTCGGGATCAGCAATGCTCACAGAAGGTCGTACCTGGGTGATGTTGCTCTCATTTCTTGCTTCACTGCCACCACCTAATCGTAGTGCAGAAGTCTCAATGAATGCCGTCATCAGGATTGGTAACCGCTGGGGACAACACGATGCATGAGCCGTTACTGGACTTAGCAAAGTATCGACATCCATTGGCACTGCTGATTGTAGTGTAAAACAGGTGTCTAACACGCATTCTTCTCCGCATAGCATACATTGAAGCACAGGTAAGATGCAGTTCTGCCATATAGGTCTGAATGAAAGAAACCAGGTCATATTCAGATCTCTTAGCCGGGCTAATCCAAGGACTTTAGTTATGCGGTCCCGGTAGCGTATTGCTAGGATCGTTTCTTCCATTGTTGCCGGAGTCATGTCTGTGTTTTGGATTGCCATATCGGAGCAGAAGGGTCAAAAATAAGATTCTTGCCACGAGTCCCAAAAGTAGTGGTAGGACGCCAAAGACCGAATGGACAAAATTGGGAAAGATGCCCAGGACTGCTTTGAAGGGTGTTAACAGTCCCGAAAAAATTGTCTGAAATACATTTACGATACCACTGGCATCTGACATATTTAGGATTTGGCTTAGCATTTCCACGAAATGCACTGGGCAATTAGTTGATAAAAGTGTATGTATCTCTGCCGTTGTCCTTGCAACTTTTGATGACGTGATGGGCACTGTTGTCTGTAAAAGCACAGACTTCATTCTGCTTAAAGTATCAATTCGTATAGAAGAGATATTCAACGGAGGCCAAATCGTCGCCTCTGAGTCTCCAGGGCCGTTTGGATACAATGCTTGCATACAGCAAGTGACCATAGAACTAACGCTTATGAGATATGCTTTCCCTGGCACCATGCCACAACAGCTGTGGTCCGTTATTAGAACGTAACTCCCGTTAGAAAGTTGTCTAAAGAAATGGCTCTATCTGTGTTGCAGGTGTTCCGTGCTGGTGGCATGAAAGGTTATTTGAAGTCCCTTCACAGGCCCCATGTAAATTAATACCTTGGCACAGAAGTATACCGCTTAGTGATTGTTTACAATTATTACCATTAAGAAATACATTCTGGTTTTTGTCACTATAACATGTGTGTGTATAAGGTAATTTCCATGATGACTTAATGTACCCTTTACCCAACCTTTCATACTGACCTGCTGGTATATACTCTTGGCATTTTTTAAATTGGAAAGTTGTTATCGGAATTGTGATAATTCCGTGTATTATCCATTCAATGGCAGGTCTTTCTGACATTGTCATTGGTAATCTCTCAAGGTTTTCAATGCTCAGAATCGTATAGTCTGCTCCTTTCTGTGCCAAACTGATTTGATTATCAGTAAGGTTAAAGATAGAGAACAATGACGTTGTGTTGATTAAACGCCAAGGCACAAAGCCTGAATGCAGGTTTTGCAACGTCCAGCCTAGCTGTACAATAGAACGTAATTGGGACTGACCATGTTGTAACATTAGCAAGTCCTGATCTATTATGTCTATAGCAGATGATACAATACTGTCCAGTGAATATATTCTGGAGGACAGAGTCATTAACCCGTTGTCCACAACAGAAAGTGATTTTTCCAAATTAATACGATCAATTTCTCGTATTTTCTCTGCTGTCTCAATTTGAGTCACTTTCCATGCCTCGTTGTAAGCAGCGTATATACTGGCCACTATGAAACGTTTTGGACGCTGTTTGCGTGGTCCCATTATGAAATCGCGCAAGTCAGCACCATCTTTAAGTAAAGACAAGTGTTGCTTAATTTCTGTCAGTGTGGATGTTTGTAGCCATTCAAGGCATAGTTTCCCTACACTGTATGTTGTTACTATCGCTGGATGTTGTCTCTGGGAGTATCTAGGGTCTGGTCTTGTCATTTTTAACACCTGTATTTTGTTCAGGAATCTATCTTGACATTTATTTGTGTCTGTTGGCCAAATTAACCACTTTTTCCAATCAGGATGTGTTCTATTTTGATGTAAAATTTGGGATACGTCTATCTCAATATCTGTGGTTGTGTTATCAGGTATTGGCTTTGGAATAGATGGTTTGTTTACGTCTTTGATTTTGGCTAGGCCAAAACAGGTAGTTTGTTGAATGGTTTCATTCAAGAACATTATTTGTTCTGGGATCAAGCAGGCTTGAAATAATGCTTCTAGACCGTGTACCTGCCATTCTTTTGTACCCCAGATGGTTTTTGTTTCAATGTTGCTTTTCCAGAAATCAAAACCAAATATAATCATTTTTTCATAAAATGTTTCCGAATAGATCAATTTAGTATTTGTCAGCATGGTTTTTGTCCCTGTTTTATCTAACAGTTTATAATAAAATGCTTCTGCATCACTTGTGTTAAACCCTGAGAAGTATTGGAATGTCTCATAGAATGTTTTTGAACTGCTTTTAGGTGGAGTTGCACAATGTTCCCATTGATTATATTTAAAAACATTTCTAGGTTGAGCAGATTTATGAAAATAGTGGTCTGCAAAGTGGGTATAGCAATATATCTGTTCATAATTCGATGAACCTTGCAAATAATCATGTTCTGTAAATGTTGCTGACATTACTAAATCTGACATCATATTATTTATGCTTTCAAAGTCCCAATCATTAGAGAATGTACTTGGTTTTACAAAGTCACTTAATGAAACCTTAAACTGATGAGGATATTTCAAGAGTTCGACCGGTCCATATATTTCGTAATCTGTTTTGTCCCAAACTACCCCGCCGGGTATTGGAATGGCTGTGACATTCACTGATGACAGTTCTCTTTTCACGATGTGAGATGGCTTGTGTGGCTTCAGAACTAAGTTGATGTTCTGACTTGCTGTGTCCATTGTACTGCATTTCCCCTCAATGAATTTTCATAAACAAAGTACCATGATGAGCCAAAGCAGGAGGAAACATACACCTAGCATAATCCAAAATTCTAACCATGGAGAAATGAGATAAGTTTCTTTGAGTTGATGAAAGAATTCTGTTGCTTTGTCTTTAAAAGTCTTTGTTGCTGGCGTTACTTCAGGCTCGCTTTGATCTTCAGAAAAGTTATCGAAATTGATGAAGTAGCCAGATGCAGTTCTGTCAATTGTTGGAATTGTTTTATCAATTTGCCTTTCATTAGCACATTCTGATGCTACATCATTGTAGACTGGTGTTTCTTGACGAACTGTTTCAATTTGGGTTTCAAGAGGCACAAGTTCCATGACATTGTTGTTGCATAGTCCTTTTTTATTCACTGCAGGTTTATCGAATGTGATTAGTCTCTCAGTTTGAACCTCTTGGATTGTAGCAAATTTTGGTATTCTGCTATTTCTTGGGAGTCCAGTGGGCCTACTACTTATTATCGGCCACATGATTGTGGTTTCACCAGGTCGATGGATACAACTCGGTTCTCCTTTTTACCAGCAAGAGGCGGTAGTACAACTGATCTTGTTCCATTGATTGCTAAGACAGGTACTGCTTTTCTGTAAGAAGGCCCAAATTCCTTCTTCACCGCTATTTTCTCTCTGACCAGATCCCCAATCTTTGGAATCCAGACAGGTCTTGCTGGGACAGGTGGTGTGTCTTCAGTGGTTTATGTTGCTCAGGGCTTTTCTTGTTTTATTTAAGTCCTGTAAAACAGACAAACAATCTTTGATGTCAAAGCATTTTTTCTTATCTTCTACCACAGAAGCATGACTATCTAAGTCCTGAACATACATTCTAGTTCAGAACAATAGTTCGTATGGGCTGAAACCTTTCAGAGAATTCCTTGGCAGATTATTAAGACTACGTTGGACACTTGTTAAATGTTTTACCCACCCATCACCCAAACCTAATACCTTTGCTGTTATAGATTGCTTTATGTCTTGGTTTTTTCTTTCCACAACCCCATTTCCCTCAGGATGGAAGGCACAAGAGTCCCGCATTCCAATGCCCATGCTGGTCATGGCCTCCTTATAAGCTCAAGAGCTAAAAGCAGGACCCCGGTCAGAATAAAGCATGGCAGTGTCGATAAAGACTCGCAAATCTTTTATAACAGTTCTGGCATCAGCCGAGCGCTGGGGCCACATTCTTAAGTGAATTTTAGTCTTAAAAGGAGTTATTAGGACGCTGGATTTTATGTATAGATAGCCTTATGCTAATTACAGAAATGGCCATGGCAATAATCCGGTTTGCTCGTTACTGTGGTCTCTATTGCAGTCTGGACAGCTCTTCGCAAATTTATAATGTTACAGGCTCATCCCCGGCCACCTGTATTCTGATTGTAATTCTGTCGGGGATTCCTTCATCTGTTTGTGCCTTGGACTATCACCCATGTGTGCGTCTGCTATTAATAAGACTCTCCG
Organism: Lissotriton vulgaris; assembly: GCF_964263255.1. Lineage (NCBI taxonomy): Eukaryota > Metazoa > Chordata > Amphibia > Caudata > Salamandridae > Lissotriton > Lissotriton vulgaris. The sequence goes on from NC_141695.1 coordinate 268,282,984, forward strand.
GTTCGTGTTTGGAATTATCCTACCCCCCCCTCCAGAGATTCAAGCAAAAGGAACGGAGTTTGCGTCTATTACGTATGTATAATTGAGTGGATAGTTCACGGTTAGCTGTAAAAGAACTACCTGTTTCCAAAGCATTTTATGCTTGATTGTGGCACCTTTGTCATCTTTGTAATCATTTTGCACCCAGTTCTCCAAACCATTATTGTAAGATTTGACGCAGAAATGCGAATCGCACACTATTAGTGTCGGGAATTCACGTTCGGCATTTTCAAGCGCCATCTTTAAAGATCTGATTTCAGCTCGCTGCGCCGAACAGTTTTTCAGTGAATCAGTTTTTGTTATTTTCTGTCTGAATTTACCGCAGAGCCAGCGACCTTTAACAATCGCGTAGGCTGCATTGTAGGATTTATTATCTACATTGTAATGCTGTACAAATCTGTCTTTATAGATTATATAAGAGTACTGTTGGAGAGGCAGAATTTCGATTGGCATAGGATATTTTTTTCATATTTTAAATCATTCCGTTTTTTCATGTTCGGGACATAATAGTATGTCACTTTTTCTGTATCAACAGAATTTTCCCACTGTATCCATTTTGGATCTAGTGCCACTGTTTTTAGATTTACTGGGCTGAATAGCGCCTCAAAGGCTGATTCTGCTGTGAAAACAGTCATTCTTTTGCCTTGGGCTAGGGCTCGTTCTCTTGCTACAGCAGTTTGAACTGCATTTACAGTATTATCTATAAGACTGAATGTTTTTTCTGCTTGTGTGTACAAATGTTATTTGTATGCTATTGGTACCGTTTCCCCCTCATTAGAGGTCAGGTACATGAATCCGCACCTTCCTGGGATGACTCGGATTACAAGGTTGTGTGTATTGTCACGTGTTTCTAATTTTGTTTTAACTAACATGTCTGTTTGCAGTGATCTCAACATTTCTGTGTGTTTTTAAGTCCAGTTGATTGGTTTAAAATCAGGTTTTATTAATTCGTAGAGTGGTTTAACCCTCTCTGCATAATTTAGAATGTAAGTTCTTCCGAAATTCAGGAAGCCTAGAATCGATTGTAAGTTCTTCAGCATTTTTGGTGCTTGGAGTACAGCGCACTTCTCTAAGAAGTTGTCTGCTAGGCTTTTGCCTTCACTTGATAATTCGTATCCTTAAAACAGGACAGTTAGGTGACCTGCTCCCAGGACACCCCCGCACCTCACGGCCACCAGCTGCAGCATTGCCCCTCCTGCCGCTGCTGCACTCATCCTCGCTGAGCCTGCCGCCACGACCCCGCCCCCCGCAGCCCTAGTGGGAGGGCAGTGTATACCATGAATGCTCTCGTGCTAATCTTTTCCTCCCGTGTATCTCTGTTGGATTTCTCCCCCAGAGCCTCTGAAGTTCGTTTTTCCTCCGTGCTGTAGTTCTCCCTGTGCCCCTGTGCATTGTATGCTCTGAATGCTCTCGTGCTAATCTTTTTTCCTCCCGTATATCTCCGTGGTATTTCTCCCCCTGAGCCTCTGATTTTCGTTTATTTCCTCTGTGCTGTTGTTCCCCCTGTGCCCCTGTGCGCCCCCCGCCCCGCTCCCCGCCGCAGTGCTCGCGGCCACGCCCCCTTTTCTTTTATGTACCCTCGCTGCTCCCGCCTCCCAGCTCCTCCCTCCCTCCCACTTGGCCATAAATGGCGACCGTGCGGCGCAGGTGAGTGTGACCTGCTCCCAGGACACCCCCGCACCGCACGGCCACCAGCAGCAGCGTTGCCCCTCCTGCCGCTGCTGCACTCAGCCTCGCTGAGCCTGCCGCCACGACCCCGCCCCCCGCAGCCCTAGCGTGAGCACATTGTATACTCTGAATGCTCTCATGCTAATCTTTTCCCTCCGTGTATCTCTGTTGATTTCTCCCCCAGAGCCTCTGAAGTTCGTTTTTCCTCTGTGCTGTAGTTCTCCCTGTGCCCCTGTGCATTGTATGCTCTGAATGCTCTCGTGCTAATCTTTTTTCCTCCTGTATATCTCTGTGGTATTTCTCCCCCTGAGCCTCTGATTTTCGTTTATTTCCTCTGTGTTGTTGTTCCCCCTGTGCCCCTGTGCGCCCCCCGCCCCGCTCCCCGCTGCCGTGCTCGCGGCCACGCCCCCTTTTCTTTTCTGTACCCTCCCCGTTCCCGCCTCCCAGCTCCTCCTTCCCTCCCACTTCGCCATAAATGGCGACCGGGCGTACGCGCAGCGTTGACGCGCAGCGGGTGCGCCGATTGTGCGCCGATTGTGCGCCGAAGGCGCACCAAAGGTAAGCCCGTCTGCGCCCGTCCGCGCCTGGCCCGCGCCCAGTGCCAGGACCACTGGACCCCACCGACGCAAGACGACCCGACAGACCTACGACGCCGCCGCCCTCAACGCAATCAATGCCGGCTGGAACCCCGCCTGCTGCCGGGCCACCCCGAAACGCTTCCACGGACCCTTCACCTGCACAACCTGCAAGTTCACCTGCATCCGGACCTGCACTACACCAGCACCGACCAAGCCGAGCACCAGCAGCAACCACCTCAAGTGCATTCTGCTCAACACCCGCTCCATCCACAGACACGCCGTCGAGCTCTGGAACCTGCTCGACACCACAGCCCCAGACGTCACCTTCCTCACGGAAACCTGGATAAACGTCTCGTCAGCGCCCAACATGGCCATCGCCATCCCGGACGGCTACAAGATCATCCGGAGGGACCGCGTCAACCAGACAGGAGGAGGCATCGCCATCATCCACAGGAACACCATCCGCATCACGACCAACACCAACGACACCATCGCACCCGCCGAACACCTGCACTTCCAGATCCACATCAACCCCAAGACCACCCTCAGAGGCACCCTCATCTACAGACCCCCTGGACCACGCACACAATTCAGCGAAGACATCGCCGACTTCATCAGTCCGCACGCCCTCCCCTCCGCTGACTACATCCTCCTCGGGGACCTCAACTTCCACCTGGAGAACAACAACGACCGCAACACCACCACCCTGCTGGACAACCTCACCAACCTCGGTCTCAAGCAGTTGGTGACAACCCCCACCCACTACGCTGGAAACACACTCGACCCCGTGTTCTCATCCAGCAAGGACATCACCTTCAGCCACGCCACTGGACTCCACTGGACGGACCACAGCTGCGTCCACTTCAGCTTCAGAAGGACCACGATCCACCACCACCAGCAACAGGTTGGGTGCAGAAGCTGGAACAAGATCACAGCCGACCAGCTCGCGACTTCCCTGAGCATGAACCCTCCCACCAGCGCAACAAACCCAATCCAGGCTGCCACCAACCTCGCGAAGTGGATCAGTAACTGCGCAGACGACCTCGCCCCTCTGAAGACCCCGCCTAGCAGACCCGGCAGCAAGAAAGCCCCATGGTTCACCGACGAACTCAAGAGCTCCAAGAAGAACTGCCGAGCCCTCGAGAAAGCCTGGCGCAGAGACCCAACACCGAACAACATGACTGCCCTCAAGCTCGCCACCCGAAAACACCACCAACTGATCCACGCCACCAAGAAAACTGCATTCAAGGAATGACTGGACAACAACACACACAACAGCAAGGGAACTCTTCAACATCGTTAAAGAGCTCTCCAACCCCAACGCCGGAAACAACGAAATCACCCCTTCACAAGACCTCTGCAACTCCCTCGCCTCCTACTTCCACAACAAGATGGCGGACATACACAACAGCTTCAGCACTCAACCGACGCACGCCACGACTGAACCACCGCCCCCCACCACCACCCTCGGCGCCTGGACCCCGGCCAGCACCGAAGACACCGTCCGCACGATGAACTCCATCCACTCCGGATCTCTGACCGACCCCTGCCCTCACCACGTCTTCAACAAGGCCGATGCTGTCATCGCACCCCACCTGCGGGACATCATCAACACCTCCTTCAACACTGCTACCTTCCCGGAGAGCTGGAAGCATGCAGAACTCAGCACTCTACTAAAGAAGCCATCAGCCGACCCCACCGACCTCAAGAACTACCGCCCCATCTCGCTGCTCCCGTTTCCTGCTAAAGTCATTGAGGAGACCGTCAACAAGCAGCTGGCCGCCTTCCTCGAGACGAACGGATCCTGCGACCTCTCGCAATCTGGCTTCCGGGCCAACCACAGCACCGAGACCGCCCTGATCGCAGCCACCGATGGCATCCGAGCCCTGCTCGACAACGGAGAAACAGCGGCCCTCATCCTCCTAGACCTCTCCGCGGCCTTCGACACTGTCTGCCACCGTACCCTAGTGCAGGGCCTCAGCAACGTCGGAATCCAGAGAAGGCACTGGAATGGATCATCTCGTTCCTCGCCGGAAGGACACAGAGAGTCCGCCTCCCCCCGTTCAGATCAAAAGCCACCAAAGTCATCTGCGGCATCCCTCAAGGCTCCTCGCTCAGCCCAACCCTATTCAACGTCTACATGAGCCCCCTCGCAGCCATCGCACGCCAACATAACCTCAACATCATCTCCTAAGCCAACGACACCCAGCTGATCCTCTCCCTCACCAACGACCCCGCCACCGCCAGAGCCAACCTACACGAAGGGATGACAGACGTAGCGAAGTGGATGATGAACAGCCGCCTGAAACTGAACTCGGACAAGACGGAAGTCCTCATCCTGGGATCTTCACCCTCCGCCTGGGACAACTCCTGGTGGCCCCCCGCCCTGGGCAGCGCATCCAAACCAACAGACCACGCACGCAACCTGGGCTTCATTCTGGACTCCTCCCTCTCCATGACCAGACAAGTCAACGCCATCACCTCGTCGTGCTTCAACATCCTGCGCATGCTACGGAAGATCTTCCGGTGGATCCCCACCGAGACCAGGAAGACGGTCACCCAGGCCCTTGTCACCAGCCGTCTGGACTACGGCAACTCCCTCTACGCCGGAACCACCGCCAAACTCCAGAAGAGACTCCAGCGGATTCAGAACGCATCAGCACGACTCATCCTGGACATCCCCCGTCGCAGCCACATCTCCGGACACCTGAGAGATCTGCACTGGCTCACGGTCAGTGCAGAGGCCAGAGAATCACCTTCCGTCTCCTCACCCACGCACACAAAGCCCTACACAACCAAGGCCCAGGATACCTCAACAGCCGCCTCAACTTCTATGCTCCCACACGCCAGCTTCAATCGACCGGCCACGCCCTCGCCGCCGTCCCCCGCATCCGAAGATCCAACATCCAACACAGGAGGAAGGTCCTTCTCCTACCTGGCCACCAAGACCTGGAACTCCCTCCTGACCCACCTCCGCCTGACCCAGGACCACCTTACCTTCAGGAAGCAGGTCAAGACCTGGCTGTTCGAGCAGTAGCGGACCCCCCCTCCCCTAGCGCCTTGAGACCCTCCGGGTGAGTAGTGCGCTATATAAATACTTGATTGATTGATTGATTAGATGGACAATTCGTGACTTTTTAAAGTTGAATTTGTAACCCTCTGCTGCGAACACAAGTATTATGGTGTTCACTCTTTTCAAGTGAGTATCCAAGTCGTCGTCTGTGCGATAGAAGTCATCGACATAAGATAATGCCTCATCATCATACATTTGTAGTAACTCTGTTACTCTGGCTGAGAATAATCCTGGGCTATTCTTGAATCCCTGTGGGAGTCTACAGAAATTTTTCTGTGATCCCATTATTGAGAAAGCGGTCAAGTACCTGGTTTCCGGTGCAATATTTTGACAAAAGAATCCATTAGAAATGTCTAATGTTGTTTTGTATTTTTTGCGAACTATGTTATTCATTAGTGCCACACTGTGCGAATGTTGTACCGCAAATGTTTTGCAACATGAGTTAAGGTGTCTGTAGTCCAAGACTAGACGATATGAATCATCTGGTTTCGAGGCAGGAAACAAAAGATTGTTCATTTGAGAGGTGCATGTTTCAATCACCCCTTGGTATTCAAGTTGATCTAAAATCTCCCTGACCTGTTTCTTAGCTTCTTGCTTAATTAGGTACTGTCTTTGTGTGCAGTAGGTTGACATATTTACTGGATTTTGTGAGGAGGAGAGTCCTCATCCCATCCTACATGATTCTTATATAATGCAGGTGCTTGAGCTACTGCCCATTTTCTTGCATATATATATTTTCTGTGAATTGGAATATGATTTGAGAAGGCAGGCATAATCATTTCTTCGCCATGAGGGCACTCCCTTACAAACTCTGGTGGCCAGTCTTTCTCGGCTAACAGGATGTCATAACCTTTTGAGAGTTTATCCCAAAATAGACCCCTTATTTTCCTAGTCTTATCTCCCTCTATACGCAATGTTATTTCGTATATTTTATGAGGTTCGCTAACTCTGGTATCTGCAGTTTCCACTTGAATGTATTCATTCGTGTCCACTGTCTCCAGATGATTCATCAGGATCTTGCGAGCTATGCTGATTTCTGCTGTGCTGTCTAGCATTGTCTGTGCCCACTCTCCGTTTTTCAGCTGTCTCCTCAGTATCCTCGGCATGTTTGATTACTTTAATACTGGCTACCTTCTTTCTTGGAAATTGTAATTTTTACTTTGAGCAGGTTCCTTGTCTTTGGACTTGGCGTGCTCTTCCCTTTGTTCTGACCGTCCTCTACTTTCCGATTTCTGCGAAAAAGATCGAGAGGGACGTGTATCAATATCTTGATATCTATCAGGCTTTTTCAAATTATCCCTATTTCTAAGGTTGTATCTTTTTTCAGAGGGCTCCCTTTAGGGAGAGTGGTGTTCTCGGCTCGGAGCTTTTTCTCTCCGCTGAGGAGACCGTCCTCTGGACTGGAAACCTTTTTCTTTGGGAGTGGATTGTTTATTTCCATCCCTGCTCTTTTTCGGAGTGTTTAGATTATTTTTAATAAATAATTTTTCAGGATTTTCAAGTAGTTGGGGTTTTACTGGTTTCCCACCCAAACTATCTCTACCTAGTTCTTCATACCATTTTTCTATGATTCTGGCAAGCTCAACAGGTTGATCTGTTATATCTGTTTCTTTCAATTTTTGGCGGATCGCCACAGATGCTGCTTCTCTTTTTATGTTGGCTAATAATATAGCCGAGACCTGCTTGAAGTCTTTCAGTAATTTCATACCGAGAGTTAAAGCAGGTTCTGGACCGTATTCATTCTGAATTTGTTTTAGCACATCTGGTATTACCGCCAGAGACGGAACACCATGTGTTTTTGTGTAAATGGAAGCAAAGACTGTGCCCCAAGTGTCACAGTCCTCCACATGTGGTGCGACCCCCATAGGGAGGCAGATAGTCAGAATTCTGTGTTTCTAAATACGGGTAGTATTCGGGAATACTGCCTCTATTTGAGTTATTTTCTGTGCAAGCCAGAATGGAATTCGTTCCCGTTTTGCGGGTGTTTTTTTCTAGACATGATTGTATGTTCTGTGGTGTAATTTTATTTGTGTTCCCCTGATGAGGGGTCAGCTGTGGAATATTAACAGCTTGTTGGACTGTTGCAGTCCACATTACATATTGGACTAACTGTCTTTGAATTTGAATTAGTAATTTTAGTTGTGCTAAAAGTTCTTCTCTTGACATTTTATCAATGTCTGGATGTGGTGTGTAGCTGGCTAGAACCGGCCACGTTGCTCCTGGTCTACCTAGTAGACCAAGCCTGGTGGTGTGATCAGTATGTTTTAGGGCACCTTTAAAGCAGAGCAGGTGCTCTTGGTAATTTAGTGGTATTTTAATATCCTCAAAAGGTGTATATTCTTCCGGTGGTTCCTCTATTTTGTAATAGTGGAATTTGTGTGTTGTAGCATTTGCCGCTGGAAAGTTTATCCATGAATAGAATACCTCTGTCTGCCAATATTCGTGTGCCTCTATCACGAAAATGACTGTACCACCTCGTGATGTCAGTCCGTTTTCTATAAGTTTTAAAGTTATAGTCTTTCTTATGTTGATCGGAATGAGGATAGCATTCTGGTCATTCTGTAGGAGACTCGTGTCTTCCTCTAGTAGTAGGCTGCTAATCTAGTTGCTTCCCTTTCATCTTCACTATCTGGCATTTTACTGTTAGAAAGGTTTTTTTTTTTTGTTGCAGATCAGATTTCAAGGAAACAAAAGATTAGGTGCACAATATTTTGGAACACTGTATCCTTCAACGTTGACTATACCAAAAAACTCTATATAGGAATCTCTTCCTACTAAGTTCCGGCGGATTTTAACCTTTCACCCACTACAGACTATTGGAGTATTTACGGGAAAAAGGGTCTGTGTGAAAAAGCAAGACTGAGTTACTCTAACGTCTTGCGTTAGTTTTATCGCCTTACCAAACATTGGGCACCATGTAGTGTAGTTCCTATTTTCCCTATAGGCCCTGCGCATTGGAAAACCATAAACAGCAGTGTAGACGTAGGACTGAGATCTTCTAGGTCTCTACTGACTATGTTGGACTTAATTTAGGTTTGCACCAGCTAGCTCAGGGGTCACTGGAAACTTTCTTGACTGAATAGGAAGTGATCAGCTTCCCTGGCTCAGACAAGAAGGGATTCAGCTTCCGACAACCGCATAAACATGACAACTTTGCTCCCTCAGAATAAGAGTCAATCTCTAGAGTCATGTGAAACAATAGACAGCTAATTCACTTAGTCAGATGTGCATATTTAATTTCGCCAGGGTGCAGAGAATAGAGAGACGGGCGTTTTCAATAAAAGGTATTATTTTTTGAGCAGTCTTCCTTCTCATGCAAGAGAAATGAATTGCCACGATTGCAATACTTAATATAAAGTAAAGTACGTACAGTAAAAGGAGTGTTATGAAATAATACTGTAAAAGCATTGATATGGTTTCTTAGCCAAAATACACTTTAAAATGGATAATATATATATATATACATATATACGTAGGCTAACATGCTCAACTGATGCTTCTAAACTACGCCTACCCCGGTGTACCTGACCTAAGCCTAATATGTGGGAAGGAGTAAATAAGTAGCAGTTTAAGTTAAGTAGGTTTGTTGCCAAGGATCTGTTCAAGAATTCTCTCTAAGGGTTTAGTCAGCACTGTACCTTGGGAATAGAATGTAGGAGGTCTGGTATCTCTCTCTCAGGACTCGATATCCCAGTCACCCGCAAGGGTAGGCTGGAAACGCCAGGGCTGGATTTTCTCGGCAGGAGCTGAGAATACTTAGATCTGGATCCACCACAGCAGGCTCCCTGCGGGGTTCGGGCTGGATACCCTCTCCCTCTCAGGGGATGTCCATGGTGCACTATCTCCCTGTTGAGTCCCGACAGCCAGGTTAGGATCCTGATCTAGGGGGCTGCATGCAACAGGTGAAGATGGTGGACTAACATTACTAGGGCCTAGAACATGAGGCTCTAACACCAATCCTGAACCCGGGAGCAGGGGGGCCACCCCAGGACAAATATCATTTCAATATCCTGGTATCCTCCCACATTGCCCAGGCCATGGAGCTGGCTAGTGTGGCAAGGGGTTGAAGTGATTCTCTGGAGGGCTAAAATAGTGCCTCCATCCCCCACCCAAATTAGTACCGTATTGGTTTCCTACAGGTCTTGGGTAGAAGTAAGTCAAATCTACTACACCAATACCTGCACCAACAATCCCCAAATTCTGATTGCAAATTGTTTGGGCAACCCTAACATCCTTAAAATTTACCACCACACATTCTCCCTCAAAATGCTTATGCCCGTAGCCTACCCAGCCTACCCTTCTGACGCCTAGTATCAGGCCATCTAGTTCCCTAGGAAGAGGTCTATTTGTCCTTAACCAATGCATGGTTTTAATTTTTTAGCATTTGGTAGGATTCTTGCTGGTCAGCCTTGAGGGATGGTACATTAGTAAGGATGGCAACATTAGGCTGACAGTCTGATGGTAGGTTCATGGGTGGTATTCTAGGGGCCTCTTTGGGAGGGAGCGCGTCAGGCTGGATACCCGGAGGAAGATTGGAACTAATGCTTCTTGGTTGTGCTAGCTCAGGGCCTTTACTAGTGCCAGAGTTTCTTAATTTGGCAGGGCCATTTCTGCCAGGGACCTCGGGACGCACAAGCTTCTTAACAGGGACAGTACTAGCCTTTGGTATGTTTGAGTGTTCAGTATCATTCGTTGCGGCCAACCCTGGGTTCCGAACACCCCCAGTAGAAGCCACAACATGTGCAGCAGGAGCATTAACCGCTACCACCCCTTTAGCCGTTCCAGGTGCAATAGGTGGGCCCTGTGGGGAAATAGGTAGTCGGCCGGTCAACAGATTCCCCCCTGGTCCGTCCTCCCTCATTCTAGAATGTAACTTAATGAGAGATTTTATGGAGAAAAAGTTGTCCAGGGTCACTTGCTCAAACCTATCCAACCGCTCTACTAGCCCTTTAAATCTCTCTACGATCGGGATCAGCAATGATTTCAACATTTTCTCTAGTTGGGCAATAAAGGGGGTTTCATGGGGTGGGAGTTCGGCAGAATCTCTAGTCAGATCAACACATGGCTTCTCTGCTATAGCACCGGAAGGCTCTCCCCCCATGGCCCCCTGAGGGTAACTTTCATCCAACCCTGCGCCCTTATGGATCACACCCACCCTGGTACCAAGTCTCCTATGTTTCTTGTAGGGTTTGGAATGGCAACGTTTGCGCGGGCTGACAGTTCTTTTCCTTTTAATATGAACAGGTCTATTTGCTACCAGCGGTACCAACACTGTTGGAGGGGGGGAATCCCCATGACTAGAAGAAATGTTGTGAGAGAGCTTAGGGACGGAGGTCTCACTGGACAGTAAATCCGAAGCATTATCATCGGTAAGTGGGGCTATGTCTACCATACTCTCCAGCCTATCCAAACTGACCCTTAAAGCAGCAACCTGTGGATGATCTAACAGAGGAGAAGCATTCACCACGGGGTCGGTTGCGCGTGCTGGAGAGGGAACTAATGCCAAGGAACCCAGTGACGACCGCTTATTTGGAAGATGTTCTTGAGAAAGACGCCGCTCTGTCATGGCGATTTCCTTCTCGATAACTGTGACAACTGGGGTGATAAACTGGTCCATTGTGCCAGTAACACAACCGGTGCCTCGCCCCTCTCTCAAACTCTTCCCTGAGCGAGTAGACATTTGCATAAACAGCCAGTGTATTTTTAACTTTTGCATTTTTTTCCATACGTGTGTTTGCTGGATTGAACAGTTCATTCAGTCTGTAATCTGTCTGCTCATCAGCTTCCGCTCAGTATGCACCAGGTACAAACACATTGTCATTTGTTGCTAAGTGAAAAAAGCTGATTTGCATATCAATCTTGCTACTGCAATTATGTGTACACACGATCAAGAACCATACTATAATCTTGCAGGGACCAGCTGAGACTGAAGGAAAATAATAAACGTTCCCACGTTCGTACATGTTACTTACTCTTTGAAGTAAATGCAGCTCCATAAACAACCTGATTACTTGCGTAATTTCAGAACAACAATCTGTGGTTTACTTGCCTCGTTTGGTTAGCTTGCGGTGGGACCACTCTAAGGCTGTGTTATTTTTCATTTACAGACAAAAGCGGGAACCCAGAGCACCAGATGGGGGTGGGGAACAAAAAGTTCACACAGCTATTGGCTACCGGAGTCTGCCCTGCAGCCCTGCAGCCCCAGAGACAGTGCAGCACGTGGCTTTGTCAGATCAGGGCTTTTCCTGTACGACCAGGTATTGTCCAGTTCTTCCCTGATACCCTTGTAACGTCTGACCGAGGCATTCTCTGGGGTTTACAATTTCTGGCCGGTTGAGATTTATGGCGGAGGGAGGTCAGATTCAAAACTTTAGTGTCTGGAAAGCTTTATAGAGATCATGCGGGGGGGGGGGTCATACGTTTATCAATCTATGCTTTGAACACAGCATGCAAAGCTCACTACTGTGATAATACTTTTTTATTAGATTTGTTGTCCAAGTGCAAATGGACAATGGCATATATTTTAAAAATGCAGTTTGCAGCATGCCGTCTCTATTGGAAGTTGAATAAAGCTCTGCAGGGTTGAAAGTATGAGAATGGAGTCTACTAGGCCTTTGGAACACTTTGGTAAAACAAAAAAAATGGGAATGCTTTCAATACTTGGCAACATGCAATTAACAAAGGAACTTCAAATTAAATGTAAAAAACATTTTTAAATATGGGCATCTTTTCTTTCTAAAATATTCAGAATTAAACTTTCAGTGGATCTATAAAGGCCTAGAGACATATGCTGCTTGGGAAATGGTGAAGGTGAGTTCTGCAGCATGTAACACAAAAAAATCTATTTTCTGCAGACTTTTCAAGATTTTGCTTATATAATTGAATTATTGATACATTTGTGATTGCCTAATGCTTGTTGTTATTGCCCCCCCCCCCCCCCAGTATGCAGAGCAACCCCAAACTCAGCACATTTCTCAAACCGAGCTCCCCTTTGTGTTCATGCTGACTGACTGCTGTTTCCAGGTCCTGCTTTCCCATCTTCAAAAAGCACACAAGGGGACAGCAGCATTGCTAATCTTTCCAAGTCCATTCATGATGTGCTGTTGAAGTATTGTTTTTATTTTCGAATTCTGGTACTTGCAGTCTTGGTTGTTCCAAAATAAAACAAGATTTCAAGTCCATCTATTCGTAGAAAAAGGCATGGGCTGGAGCAGCCTATCACCCATAAACCCAGAAATCTTGGCAGCTATGGCGACAGAAGGGGGCAGGAAAGAACATACCAGCCTTGCAGTGTGGAGCCTTTTCATGCCCTCCACAACTCCATGCCTGCACTACACCTCCAAGTAACTTTCACAGATGCAGGAGGTCTTGGAAGCCAGCTGTGTTTTCTTTGGTGATTGTGTGGAATTGTGAATCTATTCTTTGTGCATTGTGCCTGTGTCAGTCTTCACATATATATGAGTGGACTGGGCAGTAGTGGTATTTTGGCAGATGAAACCCTCATGCGCTTGTACCAAGGAAACTCTACATTTTGTGTGTGCAGAATTTTCAGAGGCAGGGTAAACTGTGATATTAAGTGTAGGTGCATGAGCACAGTTTTCATCAATGCAAAAAAGAAACACACAGAGTTACCACTTCTCGCACTTTCACTTATGGTGAAGGTCTGTCAAGAGTCAAGGAAAATCACTTTCCTGGCAGGTTACATGAATTATTCCATATTGCGTTCTCGTTCTGAATTTATCTGTGGAAGGTGCACCTTGCATTCTTCTGTCTTCCACATACGAATGTTTTCAATCTGCTAAGGAAAAGAACTCTGAGTGTGTATCTACAGTTTCCCTGGAGTCTTGAAATGTATTATTTTGGGGTACTTTGCTAAACTTTTCTCTCAAAGCATTTCCATCTCTTACACTACTATTTACAGAGGATGGAGGTGCAGCAGCCACATATCTCAGGAGGAAGGAAACTCACTTCACTCAAGCCTCTGTCAAGGAGCTAGAGTAATTTGTTTCCACTGGTGTACTAAAAGATCAGAGTGGTGTCAGCAAAGTAAGCATTTGTTTATGAAGAATATAGAGTCCTCAGGCTGTTGCTTCTCATTTTGCACTAGATATACAAGAGCTACAGGCTTCATTTGCACTTTTCCCTGGTTCAAAGCACTGAACATGTGCATAAAAGAGGTACTTTACACAGGTGGGCCAGTGGCCTTCACCCTGGTGAGCCAGTTGAAAGTTCTGGTCACACTGTTAAGTCTCTTAACCACAGTATAATGCCACCAATACTATATGCGCTATATTAATACCACTGATTCCCTCACTATTGTCCTCAACAGAGCCCCCTCAACCCTCCAAAGCCACTTTCTCATATGTAGTTTATTTTTGTTATAACTCTACTCATACCATGTAGAGTGGCGGAGCACTTTGCATAACATACATTCAGACAATACATCATACATGTGTAAATCAGTGTATAAAAATATTACTCAAAACATTTGGAGAAGATTGCTACTGCCAGATGACAGCTGTTGCTCTGCATTTCTTTCCTGTCCTTGATTTGCAGAAGCGATAGCAGGCAAATTATATTTTACTTTGTTTCATGTATTTCTAACTCACACATGTTTTGCTTGCATGTGAATTTACTAGAGGCTGTGCAGATTACTCACCGACTGTAAGTATTGAAGACACGCATGGCTGTATTTAGGCCTGGTGGCACCCAGCGCGACAGTCCTTCTTAGCATTCACAATTGCCTCCTTCTCCACTGATTCCCTCACTATTGTCCTCCAACAGAGCCCCCTCAACCCTCCATAGCCACTTTCTCATATGTAGTTTATTTTTGTTATAACTCTACTCATACAAGGTAGAGTGGCGGAGCATACATTCAGACAATAAATCATACATGTGGAAATCAGTGTATAAAAATATTACTCAAACCATTTGGAGAAGATTGCTACTGCCAGATGACAGCTGTTGCTCTGCATTTCTTTCCTGTCCTTGATTTGCAGAATCGATAGCAGGCAAATTATATTTTACTTTGTTTCTTGTATTTCTAACTCACACATGTTTTGCTTGCATGTGAAGTTACTAGAGGCTGTGCAGATTACTCACCTATAAAACTGTTTAATTTATAATTGCAAGAGGCTCATTAATATTCAACTCACTGTTTAACATGCCAAATAGCGCCTCGCAAATTGCCAGTCGCAAATGCGACGCAATTTGCGAGGCGCTATGTGGCAGGTCGTACATCTAGCCCATAGAAGATAAATGAGTAGCTGCTGTAAGACAAGTATCATAAGGAGAGTAGGGTAAACAGGATATAGTCAGCTTCTGGCGGAGACCCCTGAAAGAAAGCGGTAGGGGTGGAGCTAGAGGCAGGATGATAAATGACAGCGTAGCTAAGTGAGATTAGTGAGAGTTCTAGGTGAAGATGGACAGAGCTCAGGACAGAGAAGTGAGATGATGGATAGAGAGGTCCCAGAGCAGATAGAAAAAGAAAGTCAGGAGAACGTGGCGAGTTACTGAGAGATTTATTGACTCCTGGGCATGTGAGTTCGAGGAGGGGTTTGGTATGGGCTGAGGGAAAAGCTGGATTTGAGTTGTAGAGAAGTTATGAGGGAGCAGCAGGATAGGAGGACAGTGAGCTCTCCTCAGCTGCAAGTAAACTGAGAGAAGGGGCATGGAAAACTGGCCAGCCTCTGGGAAGAATTGAAGTATGAAGTCTGCTCTGCACTACTGCGAGCCCCAGACACAGTGCACCATGTGACCTGACCTGATTGTGACCCTAGCTCATGCCCCTGTAATCCACTCAGCACAGCAGCTCCAGTGATGACCATGCATTGGATTTTTGATTATGTATATCTGTGAATGGGTGATAATACCTTAGGTTAGTATAGAATGGCGTTAAATGGTAATAGGCATTCAACAGGCTTGAGGGAAGATTGTGACATGTCAGACAGTGGGAGGAGGATGGTTCAACTGTTTTGAGCTCTTCCATCGATATAGGATTCTGTTGTCATCTACTTGAACAATTACATCACAAGCAGCAACAAATATGTTGACTCAATTGCGAAATAATGTGCTAGAAACCAATTATGCATTAATCATGATAGACAAACTGAACATGTTTCAAGTCCTTTGATGCTAACCACAACAGTAGAGACTTGACAGGAAGTAAAACAGATGGAATGAAGAAGAAAAGGATCCCTGGTTGAAGGCGGTATGTAGACAAAGAGAGGAGGATGAGATCTGGGTTTACAAAGATGAGAGGCCAGTAATGCCAGACAGCATGATTTCAAATATGGCCGGAATGTACCATGGTCAAGCCCATGTTGGAAGTGATCGGTATAAAAGGGGTGGTGATGTACGGAGCATCTGAACCAATCAAACACTCACACCCAGTCAACAGATCTGCGTTTAATCCATCACCGTTCTTTAGCCCACTCTGCCACCCCAGTTCAGACATGGTAATATGCAAATCAGTCTGACCCTGTGCCTCATGGGAACTGTCCAGCCCGAACTGCCAAGCCATGTCTTCCCTGGACCAGAATCAAGCATCCTAGGACCGCTTCCTGGCTATCAGCCATCTTCAGTCAGGATAGCTGGACTCCAGTGGCTTAGTGAGCGCGGGACCCACGTCTGGGCATACCCTTCCCACATAGGGTGAACAGCAAAACACACAAGATGATGGACAGAATGTTGCACAATGGCAAAACATTCACCCCCAGTCACAGATCTGGGTTTAATCCATCGTTAGTTTTTTGCTCACCAAGCCACCCCAGTTCAGACATGGCCATAAGTATAATGGGAACAGTCCAGCCTGAACTGCCAAGCCATAAACTGGTCCTAGGATGCTTGATTCCGATTCCGGTCCAGGAAAGACATGAAGTTTGGGCTGGAATGTTCCCATGAGGTACAGGGCCAAGGCTGATTTGCATATGGCCATGTCTGAACTGGGGTGGTGTGGAGTGCAAAAAAACGATGGATTTAGGCCCAGATCTCTGTACTGGGGTGAATGTAAGACATTGTTCTGCATTCTGTCCATCAACTGTGTTTTTTCCATGGTGGAATAGATGCCATGATTAGGTTGTTTAGACAGACGTGGTAGAACCCGCAGTTTAGTTTGATTGCTGAAAGTTTGTGCCAGAGGTGTCTTGTCTGTCAAAAAATGAATCCAAGACGGAAAACTGTTGTAAGTCTGGGAACCATAGGATGGAAGTGAGGTCCATTCACTAGAATGCAATTGGACTTTATTGAGCTTCCACCTTGTAACAGACTTAGGTATGTCCTTGTAATTATCTGCTTATTTTCACGATGGGTTGAAGCATTCCCCACAAGGAGGAATGATGGCGTAACTGCTGCAAAACTGTTGTTGCAAGAAATTATACCACGTTATGGTTTTCCAGTAACAATTGAAACAGATCATGGAAGTCATTTCCACAACAAACTAATGCAAATTATTTGAGAAGCACTGGATGTCCAACACAAATTGCACTGTGCTTATCGAACAGAAGCCTCAGGGGTGGTTGAACAAGTAAATGGAGCAATAAAGAACAGAATTGCCAAGATGTGTCTGGCCACAGGACTGAAATGGCCTGACGCCCTGCCACTTGTTCAGGATTAAGTCCACATGAGATTCTGATGAGAAGAGTAATGAGACAAGCATATGTGCCAGTTGATAAACTGTTGAGCATAAATGATGATATCATACTGGATTACTACAAAAATCTGTCTGACGTAGTAACTTCTGTGTTCCATCAGGTGGGAACTGATTTGCAAACGAAAGAAAAACATCCATCTCATGATCTAATACCTGGAGATTGGGTATGGATAAAAGTTCACAAAAGAAGACATTTTTGGTTCCTCGATGGCAAAGTTCAATACAAGTAATTCTTGTTAGTACTACTGCAGTAAAATGTGCCGGACTCAAAAGATGTGTGCATGCTAGCCACACTATTTGTGTGCCAGAGGCAGAAAATAGGCAGGAGGAAAGTGAAAGCACCACTGATTCAGATACAAAAGGTTAACCAGAAAAAGATCCAGATACTGAAGCTCGACCTGTTCGTTGAAATCTGGAAATATCAGATACTAGTTCTGCATCAGAAGGAGAAAATGAGAATCTACAAATACCAAATATTGAAGATCGACCTGTAAGTCGAGATTCGGTAGAGACAGATACCAGCAAGGACACTGAGTCAAGTGAAAAGAAAGCTGGTAATTTGGAAAACACTGAAGGACAGTCTGAAAGCTCTGAAAGCAGGAACAGAAATCTTGAAACTGGTGAAAACGAAATAACTCACGATGAGGATGAGCTTCCAGGTACCAGCTATGGAGAAGTTCCTAACAGAGTGAAAGGAGTGACCGGAGACATTTTGAATGCTGAAAAGGAATCAATACCTGTGAAAATCATTATAAATGAGACTATAGAAAGATCTGAGAATGAAAATGATGACAGTGATGACGACACTGAATTAAGGAGAAGTTCAAGAAAATTAACCTGAAGAGTAGAGCGAAGCGCTACTGAATCTAACATAAAGAAAGTGAGAAAAGGAGATAATTGGCCTAAAGAAACTGATAGACTGAAAATTAAACTAGTCAATAGAGAAAAAGTTCAAGAAGAACAAGTGAATGAAATAACCAGTCAAAGAGAACTGCTGGGAAAGAAAATAGAAGTTGTACAATTGCTAAAGTGAGTGAAAAGACCAAATCCAAAATATAAGTCACCTGAATGGACTTACATGGTACTGCCTCCAATAAGACATGTAAATAGCAGTCAAGAGAATCTGTATAACCAAGGTGCTGAAAAAGAAAGTGAATAGACTGTAACAAAAAGAGAAACTTTCCTGAAATGTCATAAGTAAAAAGAAGGGGATATATGTATATGTCCAAGGAGAGTTGTAATTGAAAAAATTGAAAGAATTCAGTAGGTGAAACAAGGTTGTACAGAGGTCAACAGAGTTAAAGAGCGTTTGTGAAAAAAATGGCTAATAATTAAGCGACTAATGAAGTGACTAAATCAAAATGTTCAATTTTTAGAAAATGGTGTAGGATGTGGTTGATTTGTACTGGAATATTAATGATATTAGGGTTAATTCTTGCTATTTTTATTCCTTTTGTTCCTAACATTGAAAAATATAATACTGATGAGAGTTTGAAAGATAAAACTAATGCTTTAAAAGATGAGAAATTACATGTACATAGACCTGAAATTCATCAAGACAACTCTGAGAGTGATTTTTCTAGAAATACTTATTCAAAATTGTTGTCAGAATATGTAAAGACAATGGATGCCAGCGACTGTTACATATGTGTAAAATTGCCTGCATCAGTGTCCGAAAGTCTGTCTTATCACCATTTGCCATTTACATATGGTGTTACCTGTAGTGTTCTAACAAGTTTTGGAGAATATTTTTGGGAAACACAGGAATTGTCGCATGACTATGCATTTAAACATAATTTGACCTGTAAAATGAGGAATGAGAAAAAAGCCCTTTTGAATATGGCTGAAGAAAGGCGACAACAGTATAAAAGACGAGAGAAAGTGAAACAAACTAAATCTAATAAATGGGCATTTTCAGATGTTAAAATTGTAGAACACAATGTAAATGTGGCGATAAATATTGATACACCAATGTTGGGAAAATTGTGTATTCAGAGTGACAATACTGTGAATGACAATTATTTTGTGGGAGCAAGTCAATGTGAGGACACATATATTATCAAAGGGGATGGGGATTTAAAGGTGGAAATGATCCAGTTTTCCCTGGGATTTATTTTCTATGTGGGAACAAAGCGTATTATAGATTACTGGACCATTGGTACGGCTCGTGCTACATTGGGTTGGTTTTTCCAAAATGTTTCTATGTTGACAGAGGCACAAATGGAATCTATGAAATTGGCAAGCCCTTAAGCCGCGTAAGAGAGAAAGTGTAATTGAAATAATAGGTGATGTTTTTGGAGCATTGATACCAGCAGTGCTATATGATTTAATGCAAATAGAATAAGAAAATAGTCAAACGTTGCAGATAAATTGTCAACAGATACGGCTGGAGGATTTTTAATGATCAATACCGAAATGTTTGCAATAAAAAGTATGGTGATGCAAAATAGACTTGCTTTAGAGATATTATTGGCAAAAGAGGGGGGAGTCTGTGGAATTCTAAAGGTCTAGCACTGCTGTACCTATATCCCGGATAAAGTCAGAACATTGAGAAATATATTATGAATATTACACAGTTGCATAACATGGGCGAATTTTGTGAATTTGCGGTCCGCGAATTTGTGCGAAAACAAATTCGCGATCCGCAAAATTTGCGAATTTGCCAATTTGTTTTTTTGCGTGTTCGTGGTTTTTTTTCCGTATTCGCGGGCTGCTTGCAGCGCACCGACCGCGAAGTTACCCATGCAGTCATACATGGGCGCGGTCAACTTGTGCGCTTTGCGTATTTCCGTTTCCGGGCGCTATGGCAATCTCGCGTTGTGTGCGGCACGGTATTACGAATTTGCGTGTGTTTTTGCGCACTCGCGGGGGAAATATCGCACAAACTTACCCACGCCGTCCTCAATGTGCGTGGCCATCTTGTTTTTCATTTTTTGCTATGGTTCTGGGCATGCTTTTTCTATCCAGCTTCAATCTTTGCCATCCTTTGTCTGTTTGAAGTTTTTTTGGATCTTTTTTACTTATTATCTATCCCTCTATTTTTCTAGATCCATATTTTGTGTTTTCTTCTACTTTTGGTTACTTTAAAACTACTTTTTTTACCTCTTCTTTTATTTACTTTTTCCCTATTCTCTTTCCTATTTATTATTTCCATTCCTGTCCAGGACCATGGCAAAGGGAGCCGGGAAGGAGAAGGGAAGGGTCCTGCACCCAGTACCCGGCTCACATGCGGGTGATTGAGGGGGGAGCGAAGACACAGCCCGGGAGATCTTCAGCGCGGAGGAGGCGGCTGCACTGGTTTATTATGTGCAGCGCCGCCTCCCCAAGACCATCGCGGCAGGCGGCAGGATCGCTAGCAGGTACGGGTCTGGGAGCGTCGGAAGCTGTGGGAGAAGGTGTGCCGGGCCATGTATAAACACTCTCGGGTCCGGCGCACCTATAACCAGGCCACGCACCGCTGGTCCGACCTCCTGGACCGTGAACACGACCTGCTCGACCTGCTAGGTGTCAAGATCCCCGGGCTTGGTGAGTAGTAGTAGCTATTTAATCAATACTCTGTTTTCTCCTGCTCTATGTGTTATCATATTGAATTTTTTTTTTCCGAAGAGCAATATTGCTGCTGATTACATTGTAGGTAAATTATGTTTCAAAATCTTCTGTGATTGCATTTCAGGTGCACTGCTCTCCTGCTCAGTGGCGGTGCTACTATGCTTATTTGTTTTCGATTTTGTGCTCATTTCATTTGGCCTGAGTAATTATGTACTTTACAGAACTGCGTAATGCTAGACACTAAGTGGCAGATTTACAATACTGGTGCATCCCTGCAAATTAGCAGGATGCGCCAGTAATTGTGCGCCACGCCTCCACCACACATGGTACGCCGCATTTACAATGCGGCGCACCATGGGGCAAAAATGACACAGAAGCGTCACACATCTGTGCCCTAAAGGCGGCGCATTGCTGGAGTTGCGTCGCAACCATGACGCAGCTCCAGCAATGCTCTGGGGGGCCCTATCTCCCCAATGCTGTGTCAAGCCGTACGTCTGCTTCAAGCAGGCGCAGGGTTTTGACGCAGCATTGGCCAAAAAGTGACTGAGTGAAATATTCTAGTTTTCACTCAGCCACTTTTAGGATGCGTTCCTTGCGCCGGAACGCCCCCTGATGGCACAGGGCTTTACAACGTGATGCATCTCCCAGATGCGTCACGTTAATATACCCCGCACCATGGCGCCTCTTTTGCGCTGCCGCTGCGTCACAAAAGTCACGCAACGACGGAGCAAAAGAGCCGCAAGGGACTTGTAAATCTGCCCCTAGAGACTCAAGTCCAGTCCTTTGTACATCTGCCACTAAGAAGAGATAGTGTTGGTGGATTGATAGTCTGAGTATTTTAATGACTGGTTATGTAGTAGGAAAGTTACTTTTTAGTGTTCTCACTTGTCTGCAATCAGGATGGACTTTGTCTGTCACTTTGCAGGCTGCGGAGTGCTGCCTGCCAGTCCTAGTCGAACCTTTTTGTAGTTGGTTTAGTGAGTTACATAACTTTCCAAGTCAATGGTCTGCAAATCCAGCAATACTAATATCCTAGTAGACCACATCAGATAGGTCAATAAATGTAGTGCAATTGTTGTCTATTTGCTATTTCCCCAAAATAATTTTTTATTGTTCTTTTGAAATGTTTGATTTGGTCTTTCTTTCATGGTGTACATCAGCTCCCCCCAGGGGCAAGAGGACAGAGGAGGAGGTAGCAGTCTGGCGGAGAAGGAACAGGAAGGCCAGGAACGGTCCGGCGAGGGATCCTCTGCTGGCCCCAGTAAGTTTTCATGTTAATATTAATAATTACACTTCCCTATCTTTTAGAGTACCTATTTTTTTACTAACGTTCCTCATTTGATTTTTTCTAAATCGTCTTTGATCTTCTTGTAGACTGTTTCTAAATTCTTATCCTGCCTCTACTATGACTTCCTGTGGTACTACTAGATTATTATTATTAGTCTGTCTGTGTAGCTAACTAAGCTTGCACAGTTGGCAAAAGGTGTTAAACGGAACTCTCATTCTATTGAGCAATAGCTCTATGCACTGAGTGCAGTACTCTGGGTTGTCCATAATGTCTTTTGAAGTCTTCTAAATGTTTATGCTTTGACAATTCCCAACAATAAAATGTCAATGACCACCAAGAAAGAATAAGATACTAGTTTACTTTTTGATTGGATAGGAGGTCAATCCATACTACTATCGTTGCAGGGACAATTCTGCACAAACAGAACTATGGACACTAAATAGTGCATTGTTTATCAATTATAATAGGCGCAGTTAGACTTTCCACATACCTCAGTCATAACAGAATTTGAACCCCCAATCTCCTTACTGACTAGCTAGGGTGGCAGAGACATTTAGCTCCCTAATTCATCGATGATTGGTCCCCAATGATGATTATCCAACCCAGGACATAAGACTACGGAGTCAGAGTCCAGAACTGTCAGAGCCACAAACTCATGCTTGCAAATTGCAAACCCTTTCGCTCATTCACTCATGACCAAAAACCACAGAGTCTATGTAAGTTTTAAAGCTTTATTAAAAGTAAAACATTTATTAAAATCAAGTTCATCATACAACATAAACGGTGGATTGAAAATGGAAAAGTGCTTAGTGATTTCACACATTAATTGTGGGCGAGCCCTCACCTGGTTTGAACTTCAAATCTTCTTTGTGGTGCTGAATCGTTTCTGACTCCGCCCTAGTGATGATGATCTGACCCTGCTCTTGTTCTTAGAAGGGAAGCTTCTGTTTGTTATGAGAAAAATGGTGTGTGTTAAAAATCAAGCATTCATCAGTTGTGCCAAAAAGTGTAGCAAGGCAACACCCATCCCTGAAAAAAGGGCAATTTTTAGTTTTGACTAGACAGTCACAAATTATTAAACTTGTTTGTGTAGTTGTAGTGACATTTTTTCATTCCTAGACAAAATACTAGGGAGTGGTGTATATGGCATCTAAGAATCTGAAATGGTTTTTCTAGGCGGAACATCGGCACAACCATCCACCGGTGCCGGGGCCAGCGCGGAGGTGGGCACTCCTGGGGCGGAGGCGGTGCACCAGCCAGCTGAAACTACTGTGGGGGATGCCACGGTAGTGGCGGACAGTGGTAATCTTTTATATTCCTTACTTATTGAGATTGCAGACTGCAGAGTGTGGAAAGGGGCGACCACTCGGTCCCCCCGAACGTATGGTAGGGTGCCCTGACCCCCCCGGGAAACCATTTTGGGCGGGAGGCGTGTCTCGGCTGGTATGCCCGAAGCGGCGTAGCCGGGGCGCGCCTTTTCCCGCCCAAGAGGGGTTGTCCTAGACACCTACACCGTTGGTCACGCCCCGTAGGCGGATCGGAGGAGGTTACACGCCCTCCCGAGGAAGAATAAAAGAGCAACAATCTAAGGAAGCATCCTCTTGTTCCTGTGCTTGGAAGCTGCACCTCATCGTTGCACGTGAGCCCGAGACGGAACAAGGAGCCAATTTTTACCCACCCACCAGCCCCTTATGGCAACGATTAGTACTGCAATAAAGTCGAATAACGGTAAATGTAAATGTAAATGTATTTGAGCTTATATAGCACACAGCTACCCACAAAGGGTTTCCCGGCGCTTGCTTAGGGAACCCGTCCTGGTATTCCCCTGTGAGATAACCCCGGCAGGGTATCCACAAGGTGAAAGACAGGCATCCCGCCGCGAGGGGCCGTTGTGGAGATTAAGCAAGCTATTGCCCAGAGTCGCAGAGTGTGAACCCGTGAGTTGAGAAGGCACCGGAGCGAGAATTATCGAGTCCGTGGAATTTTTTGAGCCCAAGACCCGCCGAGGCGGGGAATTGAACCCTGGTCCAGGGCCGATCTCAGCTTCCGGGTCTGCCGCCTCTAACCCCTGAGCCACACTTCTCCACCAACGGTGATATTATCTCTTTTACAGGTTGTTTTAATAAAGTCTGGATTGTCTTTTTTGGAGGATAATAAAATGGTTGCTATTTAGCATGTTCTTAGGCGAAGTATCACAGCTAGTTGAATGAGGTGTTACTTGTGTAAATAAAGGTTATTGTGTAGTATCCAGTATAACCGTTTATTCCGTCCTCAGTAGGTTCAAAATGTCGTATTTATTTTGGTCGGGCGGTAAGGTCATGATCGGTGAGCAGTAATTGGAAGATCCCTAGAGGTGGGGCGCCACCCATTATGGATGGGAGCGCCCGGGGGGGGGAGGCGGCCATTGGCCCCTCACACGGGGAGGCGGTACCCCTCTAAGGATGGGGCCGCCGAAAAAGGGAAGGCGGTCATAGGCCCCTCCCAGGGGAGGAGGGGCTACGGGCCCCTCCTGGGAATTTCCCGGGGCCAGGACATCCGCTACGGCGGATGTGGTAAGCAGTGTGGGGTGGGAGGGGGGTCTACGCTACCTTCTAGACACCTCACACGAGTCCTAGGACGACCACTAAGATGGCGTCGAGTAAATATGGGGCCCCCGTTAAGACAAGGGAAGTTGGAAGTTGGCACAGAGGTACAGTCCTCTGTGCGCTCGCCCCTCACAAGTAAGGGGGGGAGTTCTGGTATTAGGGATCTGACACCGGTTACGACCTTGCCGTTGGCCCGTAATGTTAGGATGTACAATTTAATTTTGAGTATATGCATTTGCAGGATGTTTAGAATCGGCTAGGAGAACCTTTGTATTAGAGATGTGTTAAGGTTAGCCAATAAACATCGTAATGTGAAAATGAAATTGTACATGATATGAAACTGTTATTTTAATGTTTTAATTTTGTTTCATATTTTAATAAATACGGCCGGGAGGGTAACTCCCTCCCGCCTTCCAAAAATCAAGAACTGTGTCCGTCTCCCCATCCTTGGGGATTGTGTTGGGAGGGGGTGATGGGTATCCCGGCCATATGTTCTCTGCACGTGTGTATATGTTGTACAGTACATGTATACTATACTGTTTAGAAGACTTACAAATTAAGAACTACGTTTTTTTTACCAACCTGGTAGTAGCCTCCTCTAAATTGACTTCAACTCAGCTGTGAAAGTTTTTTAGAGAATCTAAGTCAGATCAGAGATGAACTTGTTGGATGGGATGAACGAAAAGGGAAAGAAGGGTGTAAGTAAGTGTGGAAGGACAAGCAAGTTAAAAGTAATGATGACAGGCAAAGAATGATACATGTTCGATTGCTGCCCGAGGTGGATCGGAATATGATGCATGGATGGTTGAAGGATGAAGCAAGGCTGGGTGGAAAGAAAAAGGGAAGAGGACTGCCTGTGTGGGTGAAACAGAAACTGTATGTGTGCGCAATATTTCCTTTGGTTGAAATTCAAATGCAAGTCAAGCTTTTGTAAGCAATCTATCAAGCTTATGGGTCTATAATTTTCTGGTCTCGACTTGTCCCCCTTTTTAAAAATGGGTACAATTTCAGCCAAGGTTGGTTTACAACAGAGTGGAACAGGGAGGAAGGGTAGAATGTGACCTAGTAGAAGTCTAGTTACAAAAGGAAAGGGGAAGCCCGGAACCGAGACAAGATGTAGAAGGGACAGATGATTAATACTTTCCAGATGTGTCTGTGATGCTGATTTGCTGTAATATGATGTGACGAGACCAGTTGTGCTGCCTTGCATTCCAAAGGTTATATATGAACTTATAGTCATTTCTATAACGGTGACTCACATCTTTCTCCTCCTTTAGGGGGAAGCGGGGTTAAAGGGGCGAGACTCAGCTGTACAGCTATCTTGTTCCTTAATCAATCAATAAATAAAATATATAAAAAAGGTTCACCCATCTCTAAATGAGGTGGTCTGAGAAGGGTTTTGGTGGCAGGGTCCTCCATCTTGTTAGCAAAGGAGCACCCTGTCCATGAAACTGTAAATCAGACCCACAGTTTATAAATGGCAAACAGACAGTACTATCCCAATTAGCGAATGCCAAACAATCACATGATACAGCAAAGCATTTGGACCAAGAGATAACCAGGACCTTTTGGGCACAGGGAACTCAACTCTGATTGAATATATACCGACATCCGACCCACTCACCAATCCTTTTCTGAAAGCAGAATAATAACCAACATAAAACAAACAACCAAAGTAACAACAAAGTTGTCCTGGTCGGCTGCATCATGCTGGAAGAAGTAAATTACTTGACATACTTGGGCGTGACTAACGTAAATAACCTGAAGTGGGATAGGCACATTCAAACAGCAACACAGAAGAAGGAAGCCTCACAGAATGCCACCTGTAGATTGGTACACTCCCAGGGCAATCACTTCTCATATCTCACCAATTGCATAGGCAAATGCTGCAGGCTGAATTTCATATGGTGCAGTGCTTTGGGGATGGGCTAAAGACATTCAAAATTGGATATCATGAATTACATTTCTGGCAGTTACTTTTGATAGCACCCATAGGATTCCTGACTATACTCCTGCAAGCAGACACCCTGAATAGATGCCACGTGGCATCAACAAAATACAACATGAAAAGGCGGAGATTGGCAGGACAAAACCTGGTATACAAATATGCAGAGAACAGATCAAGCTGCAACTCAATGCTTGCTGTCAAACAGGAGGGTGAAGCAAAATATATTGCCATAATCTTGACTCACCAAAATTTGAGAAAGTGACCATTTAGTAAATAGTTTGTAAACCTTCAGATGATCAAAAGCTTAAAGCCTTACAGAAATGTACCCCAGTATGATAAGCAGGCCTATATGATAACTTTCAGCAAGTATAACCTTAACTATTAATACCAAACCAACCACAGTCACATTTGTCACCTTCCCCCTAGAAACACTGCTCAAGAAACAAAATCAAGCGTCATCGCCAAGGAGTGTGGCTAGGACAGGGAGCGTGGCTAGGATAGGGAGCATGGCAAGGACGGTAGCCACGATTGACGCGTGTCATGCAGGTACACAGCTGTGCTCAAAATTGACCTCTGGGCAGTGAAGATTACAAAAATGCAGTGTTTAATTTGTAAAAAATAAGTGCCTCAGCCCTCATCAGGAGGTCACTGCAGCAGCCATCACACATTGACTCTGCCATGCTGCCAATGATAGTACCAACACAACTACTAACCATCGCACTTCTACAAGTGTAACAATTCAGATTATTCCAGGCTCCAAAAGCTATGAGAAGTGCTTGTGAGGCAGGCATCAGACATTTTGAATGAATATGAAATTAATAAGCTACTGTTGTTGTGCGTGCTCATTGCTAAATTAGGCAAAGAGCACCACCATGTGCCAGACTGACATAACTGCCAGTGCTGACGGATGCCGGCTCAAGTTAAGCACTACAAAAATAAGGCGTTTCAGTAAGCGGAGACAAGCACAGTACGGGGAGGCCTGGTCATGTCAGGGGACAGATATGAGGATGAGGCTGCCCTCAGGATACACCCACCCTCCCCCTGAGTCCAGCAGGCTTGCACACCCTCAGTCCATGAACCTCAAATGGCTGTTGCTCCGCCTAAACTACATGCCTGGGACCTGGATGTGTTCCGCATCACTGAGGCATATGGCAGAACCCTGGGCCTGGTGGAGAGGTGACATGGGGCTGTAGGGCCTCTCTAATTTTACTTGCGGAGAGGTGAGGTGTGCCAACCTCCCCACCTGCTACTGCCTCCAATAGACTCCCATGCCCACCTGTGCTACCCGTATTGCAGACCTCAGTGTCCGAGCACTAGGATTAGACATGGGGCACACATTACTAGGAGCGTAGTAGCAGTGCGTTAAATAGCTAAATAGCACCCCAATCGCCCTGAATACACTAAGATATCAGACACCTCAGACACCTCCTCACACTTAATAAACAGTGTACTACTTCCTCTTCAGAATCAAAACTGACACATAGTCACAGTTAGCTATACAAACATCCAGAGGCACCCTCGTACATCCAAAAGCACAAAGACCATTACCTCAGACATGACCACCATCACAGACACCTAATATCCGTATGCATACCCACAGAGAGCAACACAGTCTAACAATCAGTACACATCTGAATACTCAAATACTCTCACAATGGCTCATTTATGAACAATGAACAATGGCACATCGCTGGTTAAAAACAGTGATGCGTCACTTTTAATTGTCAAATCCTTGTGACACTATGGATGTGATGTATTTACACTACAGAGCTCCATTTATCAAGGATTCAACAGATACATCAGGAATCCTGTCGTACTATTTGGCACAATAATGACGCATTGCTGGAGTGTTGGATACCTAACGCACCTCCAGTGTGCAGGGAGCAGGTGGGGCAAGATCTAAACTCATACCCCCCAAAAAAAACAGTTGAACCATCCTCCTCCCACTGTCTGACATGTCACAATCTTCCCTCAAGCCTCTTGAATGCCTATTACCATTTTACGCCATTCTATACTAACCTAAGGTATTATCACCCATTCACAGATATACATAATCAAAAATCCAATGCATGGTCATCACTGGAGCTGCTGTGCTGAGTGGATTGCAGGGGCATGAGCTAGGGTCACAATCAGGTCAGGTCACATGGTGCACTGTGTCTGGGGCTCGCAGTAGTGCAGAGCAGACTTCATACTTCAATTCTTCCCAGAGGCTGGCCAGTTTTCCATGCCCCTTCTCTCAGTTTACTTGCAGCTGAGGAGAGCTCACTGTCCTCCTATCCTGCTGCTCCCTCATAACTTCTCTACAACTCAAATCCAGCTTTTCCCTCAGCCCATACCAAACCCCTCCTTGAACTCACATGCCCAGGAGTCAACAAATCTCTCAGTAACTCTCCACGTTCTCCTGACTTTCTTTTTCTATCTGCTCTGGGACCTCTCTATCCATCATCTCACTTCTCTGTCCTGAGCTCCGTCCTTCTTCACCTAGAACTCTCACTAATCTCACTTAGCTACGCTGTCATTTATCATCCTGCCTCTAGCTCCACCCCTACCCCTTCTTTCAGGGGTCTCCGCCAGAAGCTGACTATATCCTGTTTACCCTACTCTCCTTATGATACTTGTCTTACAGCAGCTACTCATTTATCTTCTATGGGCTAGATGTACGACCTGCCACATAGCGCCTCGCAAATTGCGTCGCATTTGCGACTCGCAATTTGCGAGGCGCTATTTGGCATGTTAAACAGTGTGTTGAATATTAATGAGCCTCTTGCAATTATAAATTAAACAGTTTTATAGGTGAGTAATCTGCACAGCCTCTAGTTACTTCACATGCAAGCAAAACATGTGTGAGTTAGACATACATGAAACAAAGTAAAATATAATTTGCCTGCTATCGATTCTGCAAATCAAGGACAGGAAAGAAATGCAGAGCAACAGCTGTCATCTGGCAGTAGCAATCTTCTCCAAATGTTTTTATACACTGATTTACACATGTATGATTTATTGTCTGACTGTATGTTATGGAAAGTGCTCCGCCACTCTACATGGTATGAGAAGAGTTATAACAAAAATAAACTACATATGAAAAAGTGGCTTTGGAGTGTTGAGGGGGCTCTGTTGAGGACAACATTGAGGGAATCAGTGGTATGAATATAGCGCATATAGTATTGGTGGCATTATACTGTGGTTAAGAGACTTAACAGTGTGACCAGAACTTTCAACTGGCTCACTAGGGTGAAGGCCACCGGCCCACCTGTGTAAAGTTCCTCTTTTATGCACATGTTCTGTGCTTTGAACCAGGGAAAAGTGCAAATAAAGACTGTAGCTCTTGTATATCTATAAGTGCAAAATGAGAAGCAACAGGCCTGAGGACTCTATACTCTTCATAAACAAATGATTACTTTGCTGACACACTCTGATCTTTTAGTACACCAGTGGAAACAAATTACTCTAGCTCCTTGACAGAGGCTTGATTGAAGTGAGTTTCCTTCTTCCTGAGATGTGTGGCTGCTGCACCTCCATCCTCTGTAAATAATAGTGTAAGAGATGGAAATGCTTTGAGAGAAAAGTTTAGCAAAGTACCCCAAAATAATACATTTCAAGACTCCAGGGAAACTGTAGATACACACTCAGAGTTCTTTTCCTTAGCAGATTGAAAACATTTGTCTGTGGAAGACAGAAGAATGCAAGGTGCACCTTCCACAGATAAATTCAGAAGGAGAACGCAATATGGAATAATTCATATAACCTGCCAGGAAAGTGATTTTCCTTGACTCTTGACAGACCTTCACCATAAGTGAAAGACCGGGAAGTGGTAACTCTGTGTGTTTCTTTTTTGCATTGATGAAAACTGTGCTCATGCGCCTACACTTAATATCACAGTTTACCCTGCCTCCGAAAATTCTGCACACACAAAATTTAGAGTTTCCTTGGTACAAGCGCATGAGGGTTTCATCTGCCAAAATACCACTACTGCCCAGTCCACTCATATATCAGTGAAGACACAAAGAATAGATTCACAATTCCACACAATCACCTAAGAAAACACAGCTGGCTTCCAAGATCTCCTGCATCTGTGAAAGTTACTTGGAGGTGTAGTGCAGGCATGGAGTTGTGGAGGGCATGAAAAGGCTCCACACTGCAAGGCTGGTATGTTCTTTCCTGCCCCCTTTTTATTCAACTTCCAATAGAGACGGCATGCTGCAAACTGCATTTTGAAAATATATGCCATTGTCCATTTGCACTTGGATAACAGCTGCTTGAGGGACAGGTCATCTAGTACTAGCCCCGCAAATCTAATAAATACGTATTAGCACAGTAGTGAGCTTTGCATGCTGTGTTCAAAGCATAGACTGATAAACGTATAACCCCCGCATGATCTCTATAAAGCTTTCCAGACACTAAAGTTTTGAATCTGACCTCCCTCCCCCATAAATCTCAACCGGCCAGTAACTGTAAAGCCCAGAGAATGCCTCAGTCAGACGTTACAAGTGTATCAGGGAAGAACTGGGCAATACCTTGTCGTACAGAAAAAGTCCTGATCTGACAAAGCCACGTGCTGAACTGTCTCTGGGGCTGCAGGGCTGCAGGACAGACTCCGGTAGCCAATAGCTGTGTGAACTGTTTGTTCCCCACCCCCATCTGGTGCTCTGGGTTCCCGCTTTTGTCTGTGAATAAAAAATAACACAGCCTTACAGTGGTCCCACTGCAAGCTAACCAAACGAGGCAAGTAAACCACAGATTGTTGTTCTGAAATTACGCAAGTAATCAGGTTGTTTATGGAGCTGCATTTACTTCAAAGAGTAAGTAACATGTACGAACGTGGGAACGTTTATTATTTCCCTTCAGTCTCAGCTGGTCCCTGCAAGATTATAGTATGGTTCTTGATCGTGTGTACACATAATTGCAGTAGCAAGATTGATATGCAAATCAGCTTTTTTCACTTAGCAACAAATGACATTGTGTTTGTACCTGGTGCACACTGAGCGGAAGCTGATGAGCAGACAGATGACAGACTGAATGAACTGTTCAATCCTGCAAACACACGTATGGAAAAAAATGCAAAAGTTAAAAATACACTGGCTGTTTATGCAAATGTCTACTCGCTCAGGGAGGAGTTTGAGAGAGGGGGGAGGCACTGGTTGTGTTACTGGCACAATGGACCAGTTTATCACCCGAGTTGTCACAGTTATCGAGAAGGAAATCGCCATGACAGAGCGGCGTCTTTCTCGAGAACATCTTCCAAATAAGCGGTCGTCACTGGGTTCCTTGGCATTAGTTCCCTCTCCAGCACGCGCAACCGACCCCGTGGTGAATGCTTCTCCCCTGTTAGATCATATAAAGGTTGCTACTTTAAGGGTCAGTTTGGATAGGCTGGAGAGTATGGTAGACATAGCCCCACTTACCGATGATAATGCTTCGGATTTACTGTCCAGTGATCCCTCCGTCCCTAAGCTTCCTCACAACATTTCTTCTAGTCATGGGGATTCCCCCCCTCCAACAGTATTGGTACCGCTGGTAGCAAATAGACCTGTTCATATTAAAAGGAAAAGAACTGTCAGCCCGCGCAAAGGTTGCCATTCCAAACCCTACAAGAAACATAGGAGACTTGGTACCAGGGTGGGTGTGATCCATAAGGGCGCAGGGTTGGATGAAAGTTGCCCCCAGGGGGCCATGGGGGGAGAGCCTTCCGGTGCTATAGCAGAGAAGCCATGTGTTGATCTGACTAGAGATTGTGCCGAACTCCCACCCCATGAAACCCCCTTGATTGCCCAACTAGAGAAAATGTTGAAATCATTGCTGATCCCAGTCGTAGAGAGAGTTAAAGGGCTGGAAGAGCGGTTGGATAGGTTTGAGCAAGTGACCCTGGACAACTTTTTCTCCATAAAATCTCTCATTGAGTTACATTCTAGAATGAGGGAGGACGGACCAGGGGGGGAATCTTGACCGGCCGACCCCTATATCCCCACAGGGCCCACCTATTGCACCTGGAACGGCTAAAGGGGTGGTAGCGGTTAATGCTCCTGCTGCACATGTTGTGGCTTCTACTGGGGGTGTTCGGAACCCAGGGTTGGCCGCAGCGAATGATACTGAACACTCAAACATACCAAAGGCTAGTACTGTCCCTGTTAAAAAGCTTGTGCGTCCAGAGGTCCCTGGCAGAAATGGCCCTGCCAAATTAAGAAACTCTGGCACTAGTAAAGGCCCTGAGGTAGCACAACCAAGAAGCATTAGTTCCAATCTTCCTTCGGCTATCCAGCCTGACGCGCTCCCCCCCAAAGAGGCCCCTAGAATACCACCCGTGAACCTACCATCAGACTGTCAGCCTTATGTTGCCATCCTTACTAATGTACCATCTCTCAAGGATGACCAGCAAGAATCCTACCAAATGCTAAAAAATAAAACCATGCATTGGTTAAGGACAAATAGACCTCTCCCTAGGGATCTAGATGGCCTGATCCTAGGCGTCAGAAGGGTAGGGTGGGTAGGCTACGGGCATAAGCATTTTGAGGGAGACTGTGTGGTGGTAAATTTTAAGGAAGTTAGGGTTGCCCAAACAATTTGCAATCAGAATTTGGGGATTGGTGGTGCAGGTATTGGTGTAGTAGATGTGAATTACTTCTACCCAAGACCTGTAGGAAACCAATACGGAACTAATTTGGGTGGGGGATGGAGGCACTATTTTAGCCCTCCAGAGAATCACTTCAACCCCTTGCCACACTAGCCAGCCCCATGGCCTGGGCAATATGGGAGGATACCAGGATATTGAAATTATATTTGTCCTGGGGTGGCCCCCCTGCTCCCGGGCTCGGAATTTGTGTTAGAGCCTCATGTTCCAGGCCCAAGTAATGTTAGTCCGCCATCTTCACCTGTTGCATGCAGCCCACTAGATCAGGATCCTAACCTGGCTGTCGGGACTCAACAGGGAGATAGTGCACCATGGACATCCCCTGAGAGGGAGAGGGTATCCAGCCCAAACCCCGCAGGGAGCTTGCTGTGGCGGATCCAGATATAAGGATTCTCAGCTGGATCGTTGCGGGTATTTTGAGGAAGCTGGCTCTACCCGATTGGAACACCCTTGTGGAAGGCTACTCTATTTGCATCTACCAAGAAACTTGGAGCAGAGAGCCTTGTCACAAGGTAGGCTACTCATCCTTCTTTGTACCAGTAGTGTCCTCTCTTTTAGGGAAGGGCCGCCCCTCAGGAAGCCTCCTTATATGAGTTGCTATCTCGCTTGGTTGCCAAGTTACTCAGCATGTGTCAAATTAACTAGATCTACTGAGTATATCAATCAAGGGACCGCGGAGAGGGCTGATCCTGGACATTTTTAATATTTATGCCAGGGGCACGAAGGGAGGCTCGCAATCACCCATAGTATCAGGGTTGGAATCTTTGCTTAGGCAGTGTCCCAATAGATCTCATGTCCTGGTCGTGGGGGACTTAAACTGCATGTTTGAGCCCCTTGGGTTGGAGGACACCTTGGGAACCGCCGATGAAGACACCAGGAGAGGGATACCAGTCCTAACTATACCGCCCATTAGGAGGTGGTCTCAAGTGGTGGTCCAAATTAACTCCTTAAACATGGAATTTGGCCTTAGGCGGTAAACGGAAGGACAACGTCAGATCCTTCTGGCGCCCATACTTATAACAGGGCTAACCATACGTCTAAGATAGATTATATTTTCCATGACGTAAAGCTTTGGAGCTTCTTGCAGGATATGGAGGTACTCCCTTCAGTTGAGAGTGATCACAACCTCCTCTCTCTTGCCCTCCTTCCCTTGTGGATCGGGAACCAGGGGGTGCATATGTCTCATATAGCATCTATCCCCCAGGAAGTACATCCTTCCAACTGTGGCAGACGTTTGAAGTGGAGCAAGCTTATTATAGACTAAGAGAAATTGCTAGCTATTGGGGCACTCCTAGACACAGCCCAGTCTAAATTAGATTCGCTGACTCCTCTGTCTGGGGAAGTCACTGTGCTTTTTTGTGATACAACCAAGGCCTTGAGTGACCTTTTCATTCACCCAAGTAAGGCCTCCCGACCTGGCAAAAGCAAGCAGCTGCCCAAAATGCCGGGTTGGTTTACTAAAAAATGCAGGGAGAAGAAAAACACCCTGATAGGTGCTGTCAAAAGCAAATCCCAGGCTGCAATTAGGCTGGCTAGGAAAGAGTACTCCCAGACAACTACCGCAGCAAAGAGAGAATGGGAGGATGGGTTCTGGGCGGATCTCATGAAAGCAATTACGGGCAGGGATGCTAGAGGCTTTTGGAACCTTAAAAGATCTAGGGATAGGCCAGATAGCACCCTGATGACGTGTAACATCCCAGCCCAGAACTGGTTCAACCATTTTTTGTCCCTCTATACCCCTATTGAGGGGGATTCTCATACCACCTTTTCTCTGGCTGACTGTTTAGGGGATACTGAGGGTGCTCCCTTCACTGCTAGAGAGGTGGAAGGTGTAATTGAATCATTGGTGCCCCTAAAAGCTGCTGGGCCTGATGGGATACCGGGCGACTTGCTACGTGCAAATCCCAAGGAGTGGGAGAAGCTGATTTCATCACTGCTTAATGCTATTAATAGCGGTGCGCCTGTACCCGATTCGTGGAAGGGGGCGGAGTTTGTCCCGATATTCAAAAAGGGGTGTCGGGATAACCCCGCCAACTACAGGCCAATAAGTCTCATCGACTCATCATAAAAAGTGGCAGGGAAGGTGATTTTGGGAAGGGTGCTCCAGTGGGTGGACGACAATAACATCTTGTCGGACTTCCAAGCTGGATTTCGCTCTAGAACCGGGACTATTGAACAGGCCTTCAGACTGGCTCTCTTGTATTGGAAGGTGGTGGTGCTGGGCAAAGGCAGTCTGTATTTGGCCTTTGTAGACCTTAAGACTGCCTTTGACCTGGTACCAAGGGAGGAGTTGTGGAAGGTTTTGTCAGAACTGGGGTTGCCTCCGTATATCCTAGCCCTCCTCGTGAGACTACACGCTGGCAATTTTGCGCAGGTGCGATGGGGCACGAATGGTTAAAAAATGGATAGGATTCCTGTGAGAAGGGGCGTTCGTCAGGGATGTTTGCTAGCTCCCACTCTGTTCTCTCTTTATATGAACGGAGTGGTTGAGCATTTGTTAAGAAATCCCGCGTATGCTCCCTCCCTTGCGGGCAAACGGATCCCAACACTGCTCTTTGCAGATGATACCCTTCTTATTTCAAAGACCCCCATGGGCCTCCAGAGCCTCCTGAATAGTTTTCAGGAGTTATGTATATTGAGGGGATTGGTAATCAATACTGACAAAACTAAGTATTTGATTATGAATCCGCCTAAAAAACCTGGGCGTCCTCCGGCTTTGAATTCTGTCCCATTAGAGAGGGTATCCGAGTTTCGCTATCTGGGTATCTGCCCTAACGACTCATTTAGCTGGAACCCACACATCCTAAAAATGCTCCTCAGTCATAAAAGGGTGGGTGGAGTATTACTTAAGGAACAACGCTCCTCCACAAGCAAACCTATTGCCCCAGTTGTGGAGATATACAAAGCCAGAGGGGTTAGTGCTGCCTTGTACGGGGCGGAGTTGTGGGGTACTTGCAACCTGGACGTATTAGCAAAATTGGAGATCAAATTTCTGAAAGATCTGATGGCTCTCCCGTTGAGTACACCTACAGTCCCCGTGTTATTGGATCTAGGTTGCAGATCGATCAAGGACCAAGCGCAACTCCGCCCCCTGCTTCTTTGGGCTCGGTTGTAGTGGGTGCCCGAATTAGCCTCATACGCAGAGACGTTATCAGAGGTCATGGCCATGGAAGGCTGGTCCAGGATTAAATGGCTGAGGGATGTAAATGGCTATTAGTGGAGCTAGGGCTTGGTGACGCGTGGGCATCGAGAACTGCCCCACCTAAAGCCATGAGGAGGAAACTGTATTGGAATTGGGTCTCTTCTAAATTATCTTTAGATCCACGTCATTGTAATTCCACTGTAGCCTTTGTGAGGATTAAAGATGTGGTGGCTTATGAACCTTACTTAGATATGATCTCCATCCCTTTTGACCAGGCCCTGTATTTTAAATTCAGAATGGGGACCCTACGAGTAGGCGAACTAGTTGCCCGATGGAAATCCTCTCACCAGTCTTCCCCCTTTTGTGCTTGTTGCCCCACTCGAGTAGAGTCAGTAGCCCACATTCTTTTTGAATGTCCGGATTATTACGCACCTAGGAGGCGCTGGCTCAAACCCTTAAGTAGACTCCTAGGTACCCGCCAGCACAAAGTGGCGCTACACATTCTAATGTCTAATACATCCACTTTGGTTGTTTGCGGTGTTTCAAAATTTTTAAAGTGGTCATGGTTGATTCGTGTAAGAAGGCTATCTTTGTCAATTTAATTCTTGTTTTAACTGTTTTAACATTTTTATTCCCCTTTTTCCCTTTTTGTGTAATTAGGAAGTGATTGCTACAAATGTTGTGCTTTATTCTTGTTGTACTATCTTTTATTATTATTATAAACCATTTTATAGCGCGCTCTGCTACTGGGGAGTATCCTGGCGCGGGAGAAAGAAAAGCAGAAAGCAGACCCTCAAAAAAAAAAAAAAAAAGGACTCTTAAATAGCGCTGTTAAACAGATGTGTCTTCAGATGTTTTTTGAATGCGGCTACAGTGGGTGTGGAGCGCAGGTGAAAAGGAAGAGCATTCCAGGTGCGAGCCACGACCACCGCAATCGACTGACCACCAAGTCTGGCACGTTTGAAACGGGGGAGGGATAGTTGAAACAGAGTGGAGGATCTCAGAGTACGTGTGGGAACGTAACTAATGAATCTTTTTCTCAAGTACTGGGGGCCTTGATCATGGATAGCACGAAACGCCAAAACCAATGACTTAAACCGGATGCGCTGTGCAACCGGGAGCCAGTGGAGTGTGCGCATCTCCGCGCGAACGCTCTTCCATCTAGGAATGTTAAATAAAAGACGGACTGTCGCGTTCTGGATGATTTGCAGGCGTTTTACCAGGTAAGAGGGGATTCCACTGAACAATGCATTGGCATAGTCCAACCTGGACAGTATAAGCGCTCGCGCAACAGATTCCTTTGTCTCTCTAGGAAGCAGGGGAAAGAATTTGCGAAGCATTTTTAAGGTCGCAAAACAGGTGCCAGTAAGTTTTTTAATGTGATGTTCGAATCTTAAATCCTCTCCGAACCAGATGCCCAGATTCTTGGCAGGTCTCCCCATCTCTTTCGGGCCTGGGATGTCAGAAGGCCATAGGGTGCTCATGAACGAGGGGGGAAAGGAGCCATAAAAAAGAACCTCGGATTTGTCCTCGTTGCACTTCAACTGGGCCTTCGTCAACCAGCGAAATACAGAGGACAAACATAGATGAACTATAGAGGTATCAAGGTTATCATCAGGCCAGGTAAACAGCAATTGGGTATCGTCTGCGTACCCTATAATCTTAGCCCCGAACTGTTCAGCTAGATAAACCAAAGGTGTAATATAGGCATTGAACAGTAAGGGGCTGAGGGTGGAACCTTGCGGGACACCTGTAAGCAGAGGTTCAGGCTCGGAGGCATAGGGAGGCAGCCAGACCTGCTGGGTCCTGTCAGACAAGAAGGAGGACAGCCAGTCTAACACAACCCCTCCAATACCTATATCCACCAGCCGGCCAAGAAGAAGCTCATGGGGGACGGTATCGAACGCGGCAGAGAGGTCCAAAAGAATTAGGACCGCTATGCCGCCTCCGTCTAAACAGTCCCGGATGGCCTCGCTCATCTCCAAGAGGGCTGTCTCGGTGCTGTAAGCAGCCCTGAAGCCCGATTGGGCCAGGTGGAGGGCATTGGAAGTTTCAACAAATCTCTCTAGTTGTCGAAATGCCACCTTCTCACAGATCTTTGTGAGTGCCGGTAAAAGGGAGATTGGTCGATAATTCCCGGGGGCCGTCCAGTCTAGACCTGGTTTCTTTAGGAGAGGCAGAAGCTTAGCCTGTTTCCAAGCAGTAGGAACCACGCCCGTCCTCAGGGAGAGGTTCACAATCTGCATGATCTCAGTACAGACTAATTCCGCCACCTCCGAGAGCACCCGGGCAGGACACGGGTCGGCGGGTGAGCCAGATTTCAGGGACTGAATTAAAGGGAGAGTAGTGTCCTCCACAATTTGCTCGAAGATCGTGAACTGCTGTTCCGAACTAGGGCAAAGGGAAGGGCACAGGCCCTCTATTGCGTAGTCGGTGGGGAGGGCTGCTGCAAGGTCTTGCTGAATCCTCTTTATTTTATGAATAAAAAAGGAGGACAGTTCCTCGCACCATTGCATCGAGGATGGATGAGAAACGGCCTCAGCGACGGGTGCCACGAAGCTTTTCACAATGGCAAAGATGTCTTTGCTACTGTTGTCTGCCTTGGCGATACGCCCAGCATAATATTTCCCCTTCGCACCCTTGATGGCTGTGTGGTATTCTTTTTGCGCCAGCCGTAGAGTGGATTTAGCCTCAGGGCTATAATCACGTCTCCACGCTCGTTCAAGCTTTTTACACCCCAGTTTTAATTCCCTCAATTCTGGGGAAAACCAAGGTTGGGAGGGGGTACGTCTATATCTGGTAAGCGTGGTCTGCCTAATGGAGGCGGTTGCCGCCTGCTGTAGCCACTCGTTAAATTCACAGACCGCATCGCCCAGGGGCAATTTCAATTTAGGGCGAGTATTACCCAGAGCCTGTCTGAATGCAGGTAGGTTGATCTTTTGGGAGTGAGAAATAGAAGGTGGGGAACAAGGCTCCACAATCTCCCAATTAAATCTGACCAGGTCATGGTCAGACCAGGTCGTTTTTTCAACAGCCACAGACTGAATAGGGAAGTTATAACATACCAGGTCAAGCAGATGGCCCCCCATATGCATCGGGGCAGTCACCCATTGCTTGAGTTGAGCAAGCTCCAGAATTTCACCAAGCCTGTGGGCTATTTTTGTATCGAAATAAAGCCTATCAATCAATCAATCAAAAATACACCTCAGTTTTGTAAAGAAAAATGTAGGGAATTTCGTCACGCTGTTCAGTCACGAAATTACAGTACAAAACAGACATGGGGATCGCCCAGGCAACGGTTATAACTTTAAAATAACGAGGAAGCAATCAGTAATCTGTGGAGCATTTGATCTTCAAAACATACCTGGTACTTCAGTCCTTGTTTTACTGCTCAAATGACTTTCTCCGGGTTTTTCAGGAACAAGTTATGCGGCCTGGATATTTGTCCCCCTGTGATACTCTACTCGCGCATGACACTCTTGCTGAGTCAGACAGTTCATCTCCCTCTACAGGTGAGCTGAAGCATATGCAGGCTAAATTTCAACTATATGTAAACAAGCTCTCAGGTGCATATTTTGAGTCCGTTTGTTCATTGCTCCCCTATTTTTGAACAGGCAGAGCATGGCGGAAAGGGCCTTGAGACCCTCAGGGGCTAGGAAAATATGAAAAACAATTGAAAGCACACGTCCCCGGAGCTTGAAAGCAACAAATGCTGAGGCATAGCTGAGCACTGTCAGACCAAACAAACACTGAAGTGGCGCATGAAAAGTGCTTTATGGAGGCTCTTTTTTGTTTGTTGGGGGAAAGCACATGATTGGAGCTGAATCCCAGTAATAACAGAAAGGGTTGTAAGTTTGTAGAAACCAATACAAAAATTCATCCCACTAGAGGGCAGAGCTCAAGGCCGATCAGATCGGCTGAGCACTCTCAGTTTTAACACAGGGCCGATTAGATCGGTCCGTGGCACTGCTTAGGTTAAAAAAAAGATAAACTTTTAACCTGCAGGTGTCGTAGAATGTTCCAGAAAGTGTGGTGATACAATAGGTTGAAATTGTGACCTGTATGTGGCATGGAATATTAAGTAGCTTTTTTTATGTAATATTCAAAATTAACCAATGGAGATACGTTTTGAAATGTCGTTGAAGGAATGAAGATTTCTAATTTGTTCTTTACATGTATTTATGTGTGCAGCGACAGAGAAATTTTGCTATTACTGGTTCCATTCTTGAAGAAATCTGTGCTTTACATGTACTATGTGACAAAGAAAGAATTGTATGCGTGTGTGACATTTGAAGACTGCATACCAACTACAAAGGTGAGTTAGAGATAAACAAGGATTTGTGGTGATGTTTTTAAGTTTGAAAGTATGTTTTATTTCAAA
Source organism: Lissotriton vulgaris (assembly GCF_964263255.1). Lineage (NCBI taxonomy): Eukaryota > Metazoa > Chordata > Amphibia > Caudata > Salamandridae > Lissotriton > Lissotriton vulgaris. Next base: position 268,323,510 of record NC_141695.1, read on the forward strand.
ATAATATAGTGATAGTAAAGTGTGGTGTTTGATATTGGTTATAAAATATCAGTCAAAAAACTTTCTTTCGGCAATTGCTGCCATAAAAGCACAGTGATATAACATTTTTAAATTCAACATCATAAAATGACAGACTAATGATTAAAAGAAAAATAGAAAAGAAAAACAATTACAATTTTTATAAATTAACATATAAAGCCCAGATGTCAAGGAAGTGGAAATATAGAGAGGGTCCCGCCCCCTCAAGTAAGTAACCCATAGCGAGCATGAGCAAATATCTCAGTTAAAGGCAGCGTTAGCAACATATTAGACAATGTCATCATATGGCACAAACTATATAAAAATATAAATAGGTAGGACAAAAGGTTAAAAAAAGATAAGCTTCAATTAATACCATTTAAAATCGGGGAAATTGATCTAAAGTAAAACGATAACATCTTAATTCTCGACCCTAACTTTTCACTAAACATCTGCGTTTGCACCACATTGCAAATAAAAATTTAGTAACTGCAAAGAGAAATACTGGGTGGGTATCATACTTCAGTACCCTATAGACCTCTCTATGGTTTCTTATACCCAGGTTTCTGCAAAGTTGAAGAACCCATTTAGATCTAGCCACACTATATGCAGGGCAAGTTTTTTCACTGACTGACTGACTCATAAAATATGCACAAAGTTTGACCTGTTGTCAAATAAGTACTTTACATATGTTTAGGAATGTTTCACAAAGAAGAAATGTAGTTTGTCATCTTTAAAGGGCTGTATGGTTTTGAAAATGAGGTACAGCGTTAATTTGGGTTTGTAATGTATTTGGGCGAGATAAACAAAATGTCGCACATCTGCAAATTATACTTTTTGTCAAAATAGTGGGGTGGGGGTGGGGTAGGAGATGTATGTATTATTAAGTTTAACGCGATAAAACGATACCCAAAAATGTTATATGGGCAGGTTGTGCTCCCATTTTTGACACTGAGAGGTAGATTTTAATGTAAGTCGAGGTAGGTTGTTGTACTATGAGGCCGTCTAGAGTATTTGGAGACTATATGGAGAGGAGATTGAGATAGTGGAAGTGATACGTTCCTTTTATATGTACGCATATTTTGAATCACTTGATGATAGGTTGAGATATATTATGAACAGGGTTTCTGGTTTGCATTTGGGTATAGTTAATAGTTTTCGTAGTTTCTGGCTAGTGAATAATAAAAAGGTAGATACAGTAACATATATGGTAGTAAACGTATTGATTATTGTCCGTTCTCATGGAATAGAAGTGGTTGGGGAGTGCTTTTTTAGAAGAGATGTTTTATAAATGTGTGAGAGATAAAAAAGAAATGAAAATGTGCGGTATATTTTCTGTGTGACTTTATTGACATTACAGAACTATATACGTGATTATAAGTGATACTATTTGTTAGGTTGTGTCCCTGTGGTGGATATAGGTATGTGAAGTGGTCTGGGTTTTACCGGTCCTCAGCTTCACTATCCTTTTGAGACACTTGTCAATTTTTTCATTCCATTTAATGTCTTTAATATAGATACAGTAAAAGGACGGTATATCAAAAGTTTGGAAATTAGCACTTTGTTTACTCCCCCCATCCACTGCTATACACTCTACAGAGTGTTTAAACAACTGTAGTAACATAGAGATGTCTATCTAGTAAAGGTAATGTAGTTCCACTGGGCCCATTTATAAACCGTGCTATGGGATTTTATATGTTTTACCCGCCAATTTGCATGTTTGAATACTTTTTGATGATAAGTGTTCCGGCAAACACCTGTTAAAATTAACCCTGTGTATGGGTATATTGGCGCTACTAGGAATCGTGGGGGTTTCTGTTTTATTTTGTACGGTTAAGCAAAGGCGGTGGTGGGTGTGGGGGAGGTGGGTATGTTGATGATGAAAATACAGAATTTAGTAACATGCAGATGTCGAGCTACTAAAGGTGATGTAGTACCACTGGGAGCACTTATAAAGAGCCCTATGGTATGGTATGTTTTACCCACAAATTTGCATGCTTTAATACGTTTTGCTGATGAGCGTTTCAGGAGACATCTGTTGAAATTAAGCCTCGGTATAGCTATAGTGACGCTTCTACGTTTGCTGGGGCTCTTTCTTTTATTGAGTAAAGTTAAGCAAGGGCGGGTGTGGTGGTGGTGTAGTGGTACTGCGACTATTTATGAAGTGTGTTATGGTAAGGTGTGTGTTTTAGTTGCAAAATTGCAGGATTTAATAGCTTTTGTTGATGAGCGTTCCAGCAGTCACCTGTTGACATTAAGTCTATGTATGAATATAGAAGCGCTAACGGGAGTGTTGGGGCTCGTTGTTTGATTTCGTAAGGTTAATCAAGGGCAGGAGTGGGGGTGGTGGAGGTGGGTATGTTGCTGATTATTACACAGATATTTGTAACATGGACATGTGTAGATAGAAAAGGTAATCTAGTGCCACTGAGTCCGTTTATAAACCGTGCTATGGGATGGTTTATGTTTTACCCGCAAATTTGCATGTTTGAATACTATTTGTTGTTAACTGTTCCAGCACACAACTGTTAAAATTAACCCTGTGTATGGGTATAGTGGCTCTACTAGGAACGGTGTGGGTTTCAATTTGATTTCGTATGGTTGAGCAAGGGCGGGGGTGGGTGTGGCAGGTGGGTATATTGGTCATTAAAACACAAAATGTTGTAACATGCAGATGTTTAGCTACTAAAGGTGATGTAGGAGCACCAGATGCACTTATAAAGCGCCCTATGGCATGGTATGTTTTACCCACAAATGTTCATGTTTTAATACGCTTTGCTGATGAGCGTTCCGGCAGACAGTTGTTGAAATTAAGTTCCTGTATTGCTATAGTGGCTCTACTAGGTTTGCTGGGGCTCTTTCTTTAATTTTGTAAGGGTAAGGAAGGATGGGGAAGAGGTGGTGTAGTGGCAGTGTGCCCATTTATGAATCGGTTTATGGTATGGTATATGTTTTTCTGGCAATTTCCCATGTTTTTATACCTTTTGGTGATGAGTGTTCCAGCAGACAGCTACACAAATTACACAACATTTCTGTGGATAACAAATCTTCGTTCTGATAGACACTCTTGCACTGTAGTAGAAGGCTGCCAGCGTTGATGGCAAATTATGAAACTTGGTGCCCTTGTAAATTTCAATGGAAGCTCAATCAATCAATCAATCATCACATTTCTATAGCGCACTACTCACCCAGAGGGTCTCAAGGCGCTGGGGGAGGGGGGTCTGCTACTGCTCGAACAGCCAGGTCTTGAGTTACTTCCTGAAGGCGAGGTGGTCCTGGGTCAGGCGGAGGTGGGTGGGGAGGGAGTTCCATGTCTTGGCGGCGAGGTAGGAGAAGGACCGTCCCCCTGTGGTGGCTCTTCGGATGCGGGGCACGGCGGCGAGGGCGTGGCTGGTCGATCGAAGCTGGCGTTTGGGAGCGTAGAAGTTGAGGCGGCTGTTGAGGTATCCTGGGCCTTGGTTGTGTAGGGCTTTGTGCGCGTGGGTGAGGAGACCGAAGGTGATTCTCTTGTTGACCGGGAGCCAGTGCAGGTCTCTCAGGTGTCCGGAGATGTGGCTGCGACGGGGAATGTCCAGGATGAGTCGTGCTGAGGCGTTCTGGATCCGCTGGAGTCTCTTCTGGAGTTTGGCGGTTGTTCCGGCATAGAGGGAGTTGCCGTAGTCCAGACGTCTGGTGACGAGGGCCTGGGTGACCGTCTTCCTAGTCTCGGTGGGGATCCACCGGACAATCTTACGTAGCATGTGCAGGATGTTGAAGCACGACGAGGAGACGGCGTTGACTTGTCTGGGAGGGAGGAGTCCAGGTTGAAGCCCAGGTTGCGTGCGTGGTCTGTTGGTTTGGGTGCGCTGCCTAGGGCAGGGGGCCACCAGGAGTCGTCCCAGGCGGCGGGTAAGGATCCCAGGATGAGGACTTCCGTCTTGTCCGAGTTCAGTTTCAGGCGGCTGTTCTTCATCCATTCGGCTACCTCTTTCATCCCTTCGTTAAGGTTGGCTCTGGCGGTGGCGGGGTCGTTGGTAAGGGAGAGGATCAGCTGGGTGTCGTCGGCGTAGGAGATGATGTTGAGGTTGTGCTGGCATGCGATGTCTGCGAGGGGGCTCATGTAGACGTTGAAGAGGGTTGAACTGAGCGAGGAGTCTTGAGGAACGCCGCAGATGACTTCGGTGGCTTCTGATCTGAACGGAGGGAGGCGGACTCTCTGTGTCCTTCCGGCGAGGAAGGAGATGATCCACTCCAGTGCCTTCTCCTGGATTCCGACGTTGCTGAGGCGCTGCACTAGTGTACGGTGGCAGACAGTGTCGAAGGCCGGGGAGAGGCCTAGGAGGATGAGGGCTGCTGTTTCTCCGTTGTCAAGCAGGGCTCGGATGTCATCGGTGGCTGCGATCAGGGCGGTCTCTGTGCTGTGGTTGGCCCGGAAGCCAGACTGCGAGGGGTCGAGGGATCCGTTCGTCTCGAGGAAGGCGGCCAGCTGCTTGTTGACGGTCTTCTCGATGACTTTTGCAGGAAACGGGAGCAGCGAGATGGGGTGAGTTCTTGAGGTCGGTGGGTCGGCTGATGGCTTCTTTGGTAGAGCGCTGAGTTCGGCGTGCTTCCAGCTCTCCGGGAAGGTAGCGGTGTCAAAAGATGTCCCGCAGGTGGGGTGCAATGACAGCGTCGGCCTTGTTGAAGACGTGGTGAGGGCAGGGGTCGGTCGGAGATCCGGAGTGGATGGAGTTCATAGTGCGGACGGTGTCTTCGGTGCTGATCGGAGTCCAGGCGCGCGGAGGGTGGTGGTGGGGGGCGGTGGTTCAGTCGTGGCGTTAGTCGGCTCAGTCTATTTCTTTGTTACCATGGTGTAGTCAGGGTTTTAAGTGGGAAAAAAGTGGGGGTGCTCTAAAAGGGTGGGCAAACCTCTTAAAGGGGTGTGGGTTTTGCAAGTAGGGGCATGGTCTAAATCAAGATAAGTAGCATTGTGTGCTTTAGAAAATCCCCTCCAATTATCCTACATTCGGAAAAAACATTCTTTAAAGGATTTCCCTTCCTTCTACAATGTGGCTCACTTAGCATGATGTCTCTAGTTCTCAGTAGTGAGCAAAATGAGCATGCTTACATCGATGTGCAGGCTCTCACTGCACTGCAATAAAAAAACAAATAAAATTGACTATCTTTGCAAGGGATGAAAATAGATACTGATAGAGACCCATTTGGAGGGTCCCTGAAAATAATTGCTGGTCCTCAGTCCCGGCCAAATTAAAGCCCAGCATCCATCCATCCTAAGCACTGCAGTATCCAACCATATTTTAATTGATGCACACATTCCTACTTTTATACATACATACATTTCTTCCTGCACTTATCTTAAGCATTTATGAGCCAACTCGCCTATGGTAAGCACTGTGCCATCCATGCAGCCATACACCTACATATCCGTAGATACATCTGTCCCAGAACCAATCCTAAGCATCTATCAGCCCACCCATCTATCCTAAGTACTGGTCCATGCATTCATTTATCCTTCCATCCATCCATTGATACATCCATCCATTTACCTATCAATTCATCCATCTGGCCATGCATCCACTTGCCCTTTATTCAAATATACATTCTTATTTCTGTGCACAGTATGCCCCCTATCCTAAATACGGCATGTTATACTCATACACCTAGCCTGTTAAGGGGTCGAAAACGCTGGCAATAAGCATTGAATCTGTTTTGATGTTTTTCGGAAAAAAAATTTGTTTGGATTAAAATTTGCAAATGCCCAGAAGAAGTGAAAAAAAAGAAAAGAGAAGAAAAATGTATATTTGACCAAATGCAAAGATATTGAATTAGAGAAAAATGCGACTAGTACAGAAATAGTTTGTTCTAGTAAAAGTACTAGAAAATTTGTGAAAGGTGAAGTAGACTTCATATTCAAATACTAGGAAAAGGAAACATGATAAAGAAACAGTATCTCTTACTCATAGACAAAAGCAATTTCAAGAAATTTGTCAGAGACTTTTCCAATCTAGAGTGATTTAGAATTGAATGAAAACATGCTGCAAATATAAAAGGAAAGTGTTGCTATTAAAAAAAAAGCAGTGTTTTGAAAGTATAGTGGATACTGCTTTCAGTTTAAAACAGAAGTTATTCATTCTGATTTTGAAGAAAATGAAACTATTGGATAAAATAGTCAAAGTGTTGAAAGAAAAAAGTAGAAAAAAGAGACTTGTGAACAGAATCATCTTTTGCAAAATCTTTAGTGGACATTTGAAACATACTTCTACCAGTGAGCCTTTTTTTAATGAGGAAAGTTACTTCCAGGATAATAGTTTATCATTTGCAGTTGATACTAGAGGTTGTTGCTATAAAGTTCAGGATGGTTGTACTCTTCCAAAGGAGGAAATGGTTGGTAAAAGTGCAGAAGATTTAATATCTGAAGAAGTGCAAGGGAAACATCCACAAGCTCCTGTGTATAAATGGGGTTGTAGTAGTACTTGTAGTATTCAACAAGAATCTATTGATATAAGGGCAAATTTGCTTGGATAATATACACAGAAAAGTATTAAACATGTGTGAGGTCCATACTTCCTTTCTGTTCTTTTAGAGCGGTGCTCCATTTGCCTGAGCCACAGCCAGGTGAGGTGAGGCAAAATCCTCCTGCTCAATAGGTAAGAAGGATAAGGTACCCTGTGATTTGTACATAGACGATTATATATTGCTGTATAATTGGCAGTTTTTTGTTTCTTTGTTCTTTCTTATGACGTACATTCTTTTCCAGAAGAGAATTCATGACACGAGACACTATTAACCACACCTAGGAGTTCAGGTGATATGTTTTTTTACTTATAATTTTGATTTATTCACGTATTGCAGTTGCATAAAATATCTCTTAGAATGTCACCACCTTCCAGTTGTTAGTGTGTTTCCACCTAGGGATCATATACTCTTAATATGTCTATAATAGTATTAACAGTTATGCTGATCTCAGTGAAGTTCATGACCCGTCGGCACAAAGAGTAAAGATATATAAGCAACGTCATCAGCTTCTGGTTTTTAGTCCGTTCTCCCCTTTTTATCACATACTGTGAATATAAAGATTATAATTTTCACAGTCATATTGATCTCAGAGGAGTTTATGACTCGTCGCCACAAAGATCAAACTTTTTGACCTCCCGGAGAAAAGAAGCTCGCAAAATAATTACCGCTTGAAAGTATTTCGTATGGATCTTCTGTTAAATAGATAACTTTATTTTACTTTTCTTTTTACTGTAAGAATGGTATCAATCGTTATATTGTAATAGATTGTCTTATTGTTACAGAAGAGGAATAGGAGATTTTTCTGCACCATCTGTAATACAGCTTACAAAACTTTAGAACATACTTGATTAGATATTTTTTCCAGGGGGCATATTTTATGTAATTGCAGAATAGAAAATATAGGTTTCATACATACTTTGTTACTTTAAATGTTTGATAAACCCTACATTTCTGAATGTTATTTTCTAATTTCTTCTCATTTGCAGTTCCTATTCACCTTCTCCATAAAGAAAATAAAGGACCAGCTCTGTATATTATAATTGTACTATCTATACTAATATTATATAATATTATAAAGAGAGAGCCCAAACCTTTAAGACGGGTAATCTCAGGAACCACAGCACCAATCACAACACTCAATACAGCTTTGGAAAGGGCAGTTGCAGCAGAAGGAAATAGGCAATGCAGACGCCCACCATATACATTTAAAAGGTAAAAGAACCGTGCCAGCAAAGTAGTCCCTTGTGGGCGTGTCTGCGTTGTGCTGTGGGCGTGTGCTTGGGGTGTGACAAACGCTGGGGGCGTGTTGTACGTTCCGCCCTTCATGCCATGTCTCATATCATGTGCTGTGGGCGTGTGCTGGGGGCTTGAGCGTGTGCGGGGCATGGGATTACGGAAAAAAAAGTGAGCGTTGTGCCCAATATTTCATTGTTTTTTCTTCCCAGGTTCTGTACATTCCAGCTCCGGGTGCGCTTGCCCCGCGCTCCAAGTGACGTGCACCTGCTTTACTGTATGGAGGTCAGGCATGGAGCTATTCCCAAGGGCCGGAAGGAGCGTAAACAGGGGCCATTGTGAAGGAAATGTAATCTCGCCTTAACTTCCGGGGACGCCTGAAGCGCACACTGGAGATTTTCCACTTCTGTTGCACACATGCCTCACGCCACGCACATCCTAAACAAGGCCCGCCTCCACAGAAATAGCAGGAAAGGGACTATCCCTCCCCCGGGAATATGTGATGATATTCCGCAAACCAACATCCCGCATACCATCACTCCGCAATTTTTATAATGCGGGACTATTACTCTGCAAAGACAACTTTTCTAAAACTTTTACAACGCATATGACTTTATCACGCATGCCATTATAACGCAAATGCATATGAGGTAAAGTCATATACATTGTAAAAGTACATTATTAAAACATCAAATATATGTTTGTATATATTATTATATTTTTTCCATAGGAAACTTTGTGCAAGGCTACAGCTGACATTACTAAACAGAATTACCCCTAAGGTAGTGCGTGGGGGAAGCAAATGGTGTAAATCCATTCAGTAGTTGCTGAGAAATTAGAAAAATTAAAGTTTCAATATCTGGGCGGAGCCTAAGTGCAGTGCATAAGCTTCACTGTGATTTGCTTCCAACAATCCAAACCAGGAAGTGTTGGCAGCCATCTTGTGACTCGGTAGAAGCGAGTCTCCAGAAAACAGAGAAACAAAGATATAAAATAAGAGAAGGGGCAGTGTAGAAACACCCTGACCCCCTAGGCGTGCTGAGGGGGGCCCAAAAGGACCCCAAGGACAAAAAAAGCATTTTGAATTAAAAAAGAATTAGGCGCAATTGGCGCTGGGGTCGCGTTCAATTTTAATTAGCTCCTGGGTCGGTAGGTCCAGCGGGCATTTGTTAAAAAATAATAGCGGGGCTTGCTAGGGCTGAGGGTCCTGCTGTAGTCCCCACAGCTCTAGGGCTTCAGCCTTGTTGGTAGGGGTGTTGTGCAGCCCCCCTCTTGGAGCCCTGCATGTGCTTATAACTTTGGCATTGTTTGACGAAGGTTTGCAAAGTTATCCAAAAAGTTTCTCTTTTTTGATCAGCTCCTATACTGAAAGTTTGGGGGTTATTGGTCAAGGGGGATTTTGAAAAAAAGGGGTAGAAAAACATGTTTTCTCTATCCAATTTCTATAAGAAACTTTAGAGAAGACTACAGGTGAAATTGCTGAACGGAATTACACCAAATTTAGTAGGGAGAAAGGTGATGGTTCAGAAAGCAGGCAATTGTTTAAATGGTGTAAATCCGTTTGGTAGTTTTTGGGAAATATCACATTTTACAGATTGTGACATTTGAAAATTCTGACTTCAGATTGGCTGAGGAGTTACGAGCACGAGCTTGCAGGTGATTGGCTGTGAACTGTTGAAACTTGGAAGTGTTGGCAGCCATTTTGTGATTCAGTCTGTCAGCTCGCATCTGTCCGTCTACAAGCCATCGGGTTAGTAGTTTTACCTCTGCGTGGCAACACTAGTGACCGTGTCTGTGTGAGATACCCTTTTCACGCTGCCTCTTCCTACATCAGCAGGTCGCTGCTTTTCCGTCGGCTTGGATGTGTATGAGTCAGTCTGTCAGCATGACTCGGTACACTACCGATCCACCACTGCACGATGCTAAATCCTAAAACACTATTTCCCGCACACACCTTCAAACACTACACAAACACACTGCACTACTCTATATCCTAAAACACTACCCGCAGCACAATCCACTACAGTACACAAACACCCCTGTACTACCCTAAACCATAAAACAGTACCAGTCCGTCGGCTTGCAGCTGTGTGTCTGTAAGCTGTCGGGTCTGCAGCTGTACATGTGAGAGCCAGTCCCTTAGGTCATAGATGTGTCTGCTAGCAGGGCAGTTCGCCAGTTGCTGTCCCTTTGAGAGTTAGACCTGAGCTCTCCCTCTGCGAGCCAGTACGCTGCTGTGCATTGCGAGCCGACAGCCTGTAGCTCTCCCTGTGAGAGCCGAGCCCATGGGCCGCAGCTCTCATTCTGTGATCCTGCCTGATGGCCCGCAGCTCTCCCTGTGCTAGCCGGATCACAGCTGTCACTCTGCGAACCAATATTGGGAATATAAGGCAGCTCTAAAAAGAGCCCTTGTGTTCATTATTTGGAGCTACATATAAGTGCGGATGCACAGCTTCAGGTTATTCAGAAAAACTAGGGGCCATATTATCAAGAAAGGGCCATACTTTATCGACACTTTTTTCGGCAGGAAACTGCCGCTAAAGCGGAGATGATGGGCTTGATAATATGCCCTTTTGAATTCCCGTAGAACAAAATTGGTTTGACCATTTGCACTTCTGTCTTTGGCATATATTGGAATATACAAAGACAGTTTGATAGCACACTGTGATGTTGCAGGGCCCGTGCCCATCATGCTAACACAACGACCACACTGACACACTTAGTCAGATGCGAATTCGTGGGGCGTTGGTGGTCCTGGGGTTGTTGCTATGAGTGTTGTGGCCCTCATGGGTTTTCGTGTATCATGCTCATTGACTCTTTATCCCCTATGGGTGTTCCGGTGTGGCTCTTGGCTGTGTTCCCTTTCATGCTGCAGGTAGTCATCCTGCTAAGTACCAGCAGAAAGCAGGTGTAAAATTCTTGGTGCTAACGCGGCTTATTGCCAGAATTTGTTTCGTATCGCAGTTTTTGCCTTTCGTTGTGAAAGTTGTAATGCGGTATTTTCGTGTACAGAAAAATAAACAAACTGAGCAGTTTATCCCTTCAAGATCCAGCACCTGACCTACTATTCCCAATCAAAATAAATCCAATGAGATTTCTTCAATGATTTTGTGTGTACACTGTAAATGCATCCTCTACCACAGTACAATTCAATACAGGATTTTAGTATTTAGACTAAATCACGAAGGTGCATCTCATCTGATTTTGCACTGGAACGTCTACTCTGCATCTCTATATCAGCACTTTAATGCAACTAAAGTTGAGATAAATCTAACACACTATTCAGAAGCTGGTACAAACTGCAGACATAAATAGTATTCCAGCAATACCTGCCCCAAAATGTAACACCATGGTGGACACCACAAAATAACAGTTATAAGAACGAGAAAGAGTCACACAGCACTTAAGTAAAAACCAAAAACGTTATTGAAATTTAGCAAACTCAACACAAAACAACAAGGCGGAAGACTCCTGTTGGGTCCATTAATGTTGACGACACAGCCTGGAAAATAAAGCACAAAAAAAGGACGTGTGTAATGCACGTATTAAAGGAGTGAGACACATAGAAAGAGAGAAAGAAAAAAAAGCCAGAGAGGGAAGGAAAGGAAGGGATTGAGAAAGGGAGAGAGAGAGAGAGAGAGATAGAAGGAAAGGGAGGTAAAGAGTGAGAGAGAGTAAAGAGAGGGAAGTGAGAGAGAGAGAGAGAGAGAGAGAGAGAGACACCGCCACGCCTGCGCATCCATGACCAAACAATTACCTGCTGCCACCGGAGTGTTTACCAGTGGGCACTCCACGTGCTTGTGAAAGCTTCAGGGCCCAGTCCCGTAACCATGGGTTGGGGCACATTATGTGGACCTGCTCCATGGACTAGCATCCCACACATCATGCTGAGTCCTTAGTCATCAATGACGGAGACCACATCATCTTCTGGTGCCGGTAACCCTCTGCAATGCAAGTCAGTGCTGCATACAACTTAGGGTGCCACTAACCCTGTGCAACTCAAGTCCACGCCATGTGGTGGTAGACCCCTGAAGGCCACATCAGCTAGTTTATTGCACATCCAGTGGAGTTTAGAGCTGGAGTGGTAGAGGGACAGGACAAGCACACTTCACAATATGGGCACATGGAGGGCGAACCGGAGTCTATCCGGTGATGACAGGTACTGCAGAACTGGAAGGATACAGTCCCCACTGAGGTTGCTGTGTCATTGGCCATTGAAGAGGATATGTCGCTGACCAAGGTGAGTAAATCAGAGTGTAACGTGGGACAATGGAAGGTCGGGGGCCACGTGGTACCAATGATAAAAAGGCCAGGTGGCGGAAATGAATGGTAGTGTCCCTTCTTCTGATCTTAAATCTAACCACGTCTTCATCCTGGTATGTGTGCATCGCCCAACCTGTGGGTTTTTCTGTACCAGCTGCGGGACATTGTGCCACTGAGACATGAGAGGACAAAGGTGGATTGTTTTCCGCACTGTGTGCCACTGACACTTCAGGGGAATACACAAGATGATGGTTGGAATGTTGCACAATGGCAGAACATTCACCCCAGTCACAGAACTGGGTTTAATCCATCGTTATTTTGCTCATCAAGCCACCCCAGTTCAGACATGGCCATATGCAAATCAGTCTTGATCCTGTGCCTCATGGGAACAGCCCAGCCCAAACTTCCAAGCCATGTCTTCCCCGGACCTGAGTCAAGCATCCTAGGACCGGTTTCTGGCTATCAGCTGTCTTCAGCCAGGATAGCTTGACTCCTGTGGTTTAGTGAGCACGGGACCCACGTCTGGGCATACCCTTCCCACATAGGGTGAACAACAAAACACGCAAGATGATGGACAGAATGTTGCACAATGGCAAAACATTCACCCCCAGTCACAGATCTGGGTTTAATCCATCGTTATTAAGCTCACCAAGCCACCCCAGCTCAGACATGGCCATATGCAAATCAGTCTTGACCCTGTGCCTCATGGGAACAGTCCAGCCCGAACTGCCAAGCCATGTCTTCCCTGGACCGGAATCAAGCATCCTAGAACCGGGTTCTGACTATCAGTCCCTTCAGCCAGGATAGCTTGACTCCAGTGGCTTAGTGAGTACGGGACCCACGTCTGGGCATATCCTTCCCACATAGGGTGAACACCAAAAAACACAAGATGATGGACGGTATGTTGCACAATGGGGAAAACATTCACCCCCAGTCACAGATCTGGGTTTACTTCATTGTTATTTTGCTCACCAAGCCACCCCAGTTCAGACAGGGCCATATGCAAATCAGTCTTGACTCTGTGCCTCATGGGAACAGTCCAGCCCGAACTGCCAAGCCATGTCTTCCTTGGACCGGAATCAAGCATCCTACGACCGGTTTTTAGCTATCAGCCGTCTTCAGCCAGGATAGCTTGACTCCAGTGGCTTAGTGAGTACGGGATCCACGTCTGGGCATACCCTTCCTACATAGGGTGAACAGCAAAACACACAAGACCGGTTTCTGGCTATCAGCTGTCTTCAGCCAGGATAGCTTGACTCCAGTGGTTTAGTGAGCATGGGACCCACGTCTGGGCATACCCTTCCCACATAGGGTGAACAACAAAACACACAAGATGATGGACGGAATGTTGCACAATGGCAAAACATTCACACCCAGTCACAGATCTGGGCTTAATCCATCGTTGTTTTGCTCACCAAGCCACCCCAGTTCAGACATGGCCATATGCAAATTAGTCTTGACCCTGTGCCTAATGGAAACACTCCAGCCCGAGCTGCCAAGCCATGTCTTCCCTGGACCAGAATCAAGCATACTAGGACCGGTTTCTGGCTATCAGCCGTCTTCAGCCAGGATAGCTTGACTCCAGTGGCGTAGTGAGCACAGTACCCACGTCTGGGCATACCCTTCCCATATAAGGTGAACAGCAAGACACACAAGATGATGGACGGAATGTTGCACAATGGCAAAACATTCACCCCCAGTCACAGATCTGGGTTTAATCCATTGTTATTTTTTGCTCACCAAGCCACCCCAGTTCAGACATGGCCATAAGCAAACAGTCTTGAACCTGTGCCTCATGGGAACAGTCCAGCCCGAACTAGAAATTTTTATTAAAGAGATAAAAGATGTCTGTATTAAGATCATAACAATACGTCACAAATATGTTACAATATAAGTGAATGAATTGGACTTTCAAGAAGATAGAGATAATCAAACCAACTAAATAAAATAGGAATATCAGTAGAATACAAACATATTAGGAACATATTAGGGGAGTCAAGTTGGTTTCAAAATTTCCTGTTGGGATGGTATAGGTTTAGAAGTATTTTTAGCACATGCATCAATATACAATGTAATTAGTGACCACAAGTCCAAACGTTTCATTGCAAAACATAGGGTTAGACAAAAGTGGTGTCCAATCTATGATTATGGCAGACCGCATACCACCATGCTTTATAGGAGATTTTTGTTAAGTCTTTCCAATTAACAGTCATTTGCTGAAAAGCAATTGCTAACAATAAACTGATAATCTTGACATTGAATGTAGTATTCTCTCAGAAAAGAGAAAGACTGCCCAACAAAATATGGGTAAAGGAAAATTAAAACTTAGTATCAAAAATAAGATTAATTTGAGACCATACTCGTTGCCAAAAAGTACAAACATGTGAACAAGAAAATAACATGTGAAATTGATCAGCCTTTGGTTCCATACAAGTCCAACATGTGTCTGTCGTATTTGGGAATCTTTTATTCAAAATAGCCGGTGTTATTAGGAGACTGTTATAAACAAAGAACAATGTTTGCGTGGTGTTGGCTGCTCTTGATGACTTACGTATCTTAATCCATATTTTGCTACAAAGGGATAATGGTCACTGAGTCATAAAGTCTTGTTATCAGCCCTCTTCTACTTTGGATTTTTGTCCATCTACCACTGAATCTTGCAAATATCTATAGATGATGGATGCTTTAGGTGATGTTTGTAATAAATTACGTAGTCGTGAAGAGGAATCTAACATGACAGGATTGTCATGTGCGCTGGGAAGTTTAGAAAATACATCAATAATCGCAAACTTAAGCAGGTTATATTTGTGAATAAAGGAGGAGGGTAAACTAAAAGATTGTCTAAGTTTGTGAAAAGGTACAAAGTTCGAATCTGAAAATAACTGGTGGATCCATATTAGTCCTTTTTGTCTCCAAGTCTTCCAGTAAAAAGGCTTACCCCGAATGGTTACATTTCTGTTATGCCAAATTGTTGATGTAAGGACAAAGTCTCTAGTAAGAAGAGTAGGTAGAATTGTGAAGTCAAGGAGTGTGGAGGTATATTTTATTATAGGGGTAGAGAGATTGAAGCTTACGTGAGAAGGGAAGATATTCACGAAAGGAAAAGGGGGATATAAAGAGTTGTTCAATAGAGGTCCATGAAGGACAATCGTCCGTAGAGTCAAGTAACCAAAGTAAAGCTTGACGCAAAAGGAAAGCCTTCTGATAAGGCTGGAAAATCAGGATCATTGACTCCACTTTCTGTCTTGGGGAGTGATAGCTTAAAAATGGACATTCGAGGTTTCTTATTAATCCACAAAAAAGAGAAAAGAATAGAATTAACTTTCTTAAAAATCTTAGCAGTGACAGGAATTGGAATATTGGAAATCGTGTATAGTACTATGGGTGTTAGCATCATCTTTATAGTGCCTAAACGGCCCCACCAGGATAGATATAAGGGGATGCATTTAGTAGTTAACTATGAAAGTTTTTGAATACATTTATTCATGCAGAGTGATACTAAAGAAGTAAAGTGTAGACCTAGATACTTAATATGATGGGAACTCCATGTGAATTTAGAAGCAGTGAACTCTGTTTTAAAATTGTATTTCGTCAGGGGTAAAATTTTGCATTTATCAATATTCAATTTATAACCAGATATAAGGGAGTATGACTGCTACAAAAGCAGGAACAGATATATCCGGTTTTGACATGAAAAGAAGAATATCATCAGCATAGGCTGCAAGTTTAATGTGGTCATCCGTAGTTTGAAAACCATATATGTTTGCATTTTGATGTAATTTAGATAAGAAAGATTCTAGGGCCAAATTGTATAAAAATGGGTAAATTGACGTACACCCCTACCTAGTTTGAAATAGGGGGAAATCAAGCCATTAGCACAAACTGCTGCACAGGGTTTGGAGTAAAGGAGAGAAACTAAAGTTATACAATTCGGGCAAAAACCAAACCATCTAAGAGTATAAAACAGATATTTCCATTCAACTCTATCGAAAGCCTTTTCTGCATCCAAAGCTATTGCTGCTAGCAAATGTTTTAGATGGGAAGACTTGGATAGGACATTGAAGAACAAGTGAGTATTATCTGTTATAACCCGTCCTTTAACAAAACCAGACTGTTCTTTCCCCAGCAAAGAGGATAAGTGGGAAACTAAGCGTATGACTAGTGCTTTAGAGAATATTTTGTAATCTTTGTTAACCAGGGAGATGGGTCTATAATTTTTACAATATTTAGGGTCCTTACCATCCTTAGGGATAAAGCAAATGTGGGCCTCTGAGAAGGAACCTAATGAACTGTTTGTGGAGTGAATAAAGTGTAATAGGGTGTACAATTTGGGTAAAAGCAGTTTAGAAAAATAAAGATAAAACTCAACAGTAAAGCCATCTGGGCCAGGTGCCTTCTCTTTCTTAAGGGTTTTGAGGGCTTTAAAGAGTTCCTGTTGTGTTAAATCAGCTTCTAGGGAAGACAAATCCAATGAGTTGTGAGATAGTTGAGAAAAACTGTGACAATAATTGATCAGATGGTTGTGTTTCAGAAGTGTACAGTGATTGATAAAAGAGAGAGAATTCATTTAAAATGTTGGTGCCTTTCAATTTTAAAACAGATTGATTATCATAAACAGAATCAATATTCAATTTGTTTTGTCTAACTTTTAAGTAGTCAGCTGATAGTTTCCCTGCTTTGTTCTTGCCACCATAGAATTTTGCGCTGGATTTTAAAAGATACAAAGAGGCGTCATCAGTTGAGTTTTTGTTAAAATGTATCTTAGCCTTTATAAGAGCCGTTAGATTTTCTTGTGTCTGAGAGACATAGTAAGAATGCTCCAATTTCTTAATGTCATTGAGGAGATCATTAGTGAGTATATGCGCAAGTTTCCGCTTCCTTGCAACAAAACCAATGATGAAATCCCGAGCCGAAGCCCTAAAAGCATCCCAAATAGTAGAGAAGGACAAGGACTCATCCTGGTTGGCTGCAAAGTAGTCATCAAAAAATGCGGCAAATTAGGCTGTACATTTTGGATCTAAGAAGAGATTATTGTTATATCGCCATCTTTTGGGAGCATTAATCTTAGGTAATATATCCAGGCCAATCGAGACAGGAGCATGGTCGAATAAAAGAATGGGGCCTATATCAGCATACGAAAGGGATTGTGATATAATGTGGGAGACAAATATATAATCATTCCTGGACTTAGTTTGATGAACTGGGGAATTAAAAGTATATTCTCTGATGACAGGATTGCATAGGCGCCAAGCATCAATACGTTTACATTGGGTAATAGTGTGAACTAGAGATTTGTGGGGTTTATTGGGGACAAAATATTCTTTGGAATTCCTATCAATAAAGGGTCTAGCACTTGGTTGCAGTCTCCTGCTAAAACTAAATTATCTTCAATGCATTGAGAAATATGTTTAGCTAAAATAGGCCAAAAGGAAGTATCCCCTCCAGTGGGAGCATAAACATTTAGAAAAGAAACTGGAACACCCCTCAATAACAGTTTAACAATTAACCATCTACATTCTGCATCTGAACTTTGTGAAATAAACATAACTGGGATGGATTTACGACATTTTATCATGACTCCATTTTGTTTAACATCTCCTTGAGAAAAGAACATTTCCCCTACCCATCCTTTTTTTAATTTCAAGGATTCAGTCTTTGCAAGGTGAGTTTCCTGAAGAAAGACGATATCAGCATCAATTTTGCAAGATGAGTTAAAACTCTCTGTCTCTTAATGGAAGAATTTAATCCCCTCACGTTCCAAGAAATTCGTTTTTATTGACATGGAAGGTCAACTACGAGATGATACATGAAGCCATAACATAAGTCCGATGCAAAACAATCAAGCATAATAATGCATATGTGGAGAAAAGAAAGGTGATTAGAGAGATAGAACCCAAGCCAGAAATTAGTAAAAAGAGCATATATCTGATGCCAAAGATAGGACTTAGGTAAAACATTGTAAGAATAGACAGGATTAGCAATCAAATAGTAAGAGAGTTTTAATAGAAAAGGAAGCAAAGATAGATAAATAGAAAACATTGTTGATATAAAAGTGAAGACAAGAATGAAGAGAAAGCAGACATCCAGAGATTCAAACAAAGAGAAGCATTTTAAGACGAAACAAAAAACCAGAGACAAAACAAACAACATACCTACTCTAAGGGAACAAGAAGGTAGGGGTAGGTGGAGCCACATGAAGCAGACGAGACTTCCAGTGAGAACTGGACCAGACCTGGGAGGAAACACGCCATAACATAGACGTGACTGTGGAAGCAAAAGAGAGATAAGATGTAAGAATTAACTTTGCTCATATGTTAAGACATAAAACATGAAAAAAGGTCAAATCGTATAGCATTAAGTAACTTTGTCAAGTAAATACTAAAATGTCTAACCAGTAAAAATATATAACAGCAGAAATCCTGCACTCAGCGAGAAAAAAAACTGCTCGTAAAAAAAAGTTAGGCAAATCAGGTAACATGTGAGGAAGATGGTCGTGAGGAATCCATGAGATCTGTCTTGTTCGCATTGATGAAGCTTTTCAGACGTATTGGGTCATCGTATGAAGTAGTCTTATTATTATAGGTGACTTTAAAAAGGCAGGGATGAAAAAGTCCATATCTTGCACCCATGGAACGAAGGGCTGGTCTCATGTCAAAAAAAGGTTTAGGTCTTGATGCAGTAGCTTTTGAGTAATCTTGTGCAAAAAATAAGGTAGCTCTCGACCACGAGATTTTTTGAATAGCCCTGGCAGCTGTCAAAACTTTCAATAGATCTGTGTCCTCTAAGATGTACAGAATGACACCCCTTGGTCTCTGTGAATATGAAGAATTGGTGCGAATACGACCCAACCTGTGAACGCGCTGTATATTCAGTGTGATGCCTTCTGGAAGATGAAGAATCTTAGGGAGAAAGGTTTTAAAGAAAGCGATAGGATTTGTACCTTCAACTCCCTCTGCCAGATTAAAGACGCGCATGTTATTTCTTCCATTCCAGTTTTCAAGATCCTCAACATGTTTTTGTAATGTTGAAACTTGCGAATGTAAGGAGGTCACACATTTAGTGGTGTCCTGAAAAGAGGACACATTCTGTTCCACCGTTGTGAGTCTAGTGTCCAGCTGCTGCCAAGTATCTGAGAGGATTTGTAGTTTGGCATTTGTTTCTTCTACAAAGGGTCTTAGGGCCCTCATTTCCTGGAGTAGAAGTTCCAACAAGACTAGGGAAGCCGGTTTAGTTGGTGAGGGAGGGTCTTTTTTAAGCGTTTGACATTAGACTTTCCTGGCAGAATCTGTGCTGACCTTGTGGACTCCATACCTGTGATACACTGATCGATGTTAAGATTCTCCACATTTTCCAGATGAGATAACTCAGAGAAAATTCTTGAGTTGTTAATGAAAGTACGCATTGATGTTGAATTTACAGAGAAGTTACCTTTTGTTCTGCCCATCAAACTGCAACATCCAAAGTCTCTAGAGCATATATATTTAGTGACAGCGAAGAGGAGGAGAGGACCAAAATGAGAAACTAAGGAGGTCATTAGGATGGCAGGTGGACTTTGCCCGCTCGCCATCCTCGTGGTATGTTATGTTATGATATGTTAAATAAACTTTTTGAGCACAACTAACACCATTAGGTTCCTTGGTTCTTTAATGGAGAGAGCAGGAAGAGAAACATGAAATAGCAACTAATTATAAGACTCAGTGAAGAGGAAAGTTTTAAGGGAGGATCTGAACTTGGAGTAAGGAGAGGACAACCTAAGAGGAAGGGGTAAGGAATTCCAAAAGGTCGGGGCTAGGAATGAGAACCTGAGGCCACCATGTTTCTTCCTCTTGAATCTAGGAACTGATAACAGGGCCATCTGGGATGACCGGAGAGTGCGGGAAGGAACATACGGGTGGAGAAGGGAAGAGATGAAAAGGGGACTGTGACCTGCAAGGGATTTGGAAATAATGCAGCCAAGCTTAAATTTGCAGTGGGCAGATACCGGAAGCCAATGGAGACTTTTTAAAAGGGGACGGACATGTTGATTTCTAGGTTGATGATAAATCAGGCGGGCGGCCTGATTTTGGATCAGCTGAAGTCTCCTAAGTTGATAAGCAGGAATGCCTACATATAATGCGTTGGCATAGTCAAGCCTAGACATGACTAGTGCAAGCAGGGCCAAAGTTAGGGCCTCAGGTGTAAGTAGGCGAGAGAGTTTACGTATTTTCCTGAGTTGGAAGTGGCTAGAGGATACTACCGTGCTTATCTGGGACGTCATGGAAAGGTCACTGCTAATGACGACTCCCAAACTTTTGGCAGAATTGGCAGGGAGGGCTGCCAAGGCTAGCAGGCCAAAAAGAGGGGTGCCAGGGATTGGAGGGTCCCCCGACAAGAACCAGCTCGGTCTTGTCGGGGTTGAGCTTCAGATGATTTGAGCTCATCCAATTGCTGATGAAGCAAAGAGTGTTTTGAAAAGTGGAAATAGATTCATCGGAGGAGTCGATGGTAAAAACTAATTGTATGTCATCCGCGTAATTGAACGCGGTGACATTAAACCGACGAAGGGAGCGGATTAGCGGGGACAGGTACAAATTAAAAAGAAGGGGGGATAAGGAAGAGCCTTGTGGGACACCGCAGGTCAGTTCGACCTGAGTAGCGGAGAACTGGGACAGCCTGACTGCTTGATGGCGTTGGGTCAAGAAAGACTGAACCCAGTCCAGGGCGGTGCCCTGGATGCCAGCCTCCCCGACACGATTGACCAAGATATCATGGTCGACCGTGTCAAAGGCGGCCGACAAATCCAGGAGGACCAGAGCCTGGCAGATGTTAGCATCGGCCCCCCTGCGCAATTCCTCCATCACAGAAAGGATGACTGCTTCAGTGGAGTGCGCAGGTCTGAACCCAGCCTGCTGGGGGTCCAAAACACTCGAGTCTTCCACAAAAGTGCTAAGAATTTGAGTGACGTGCGACTCCAAAACTTTGCTGAGGAAAGGAAGGAGGAAAATTGGGCGATAGTTGCTCATGATGGAAGGGTCTGCCGACGGTTTTTTCAGAATGGCAACCACATTGGCCTGTTTGAAAGATCAAGGAACCTCCCCAATAGTCAGAGAGTTGTTTAAAAGAGCGAGGGAGGGTTCTGGGCAGGAAGTAAAAGCTTCCCGAAGGGCCGAGGGGGGGGGCAGCAATCGCTAGGGGAAACTGAGGAAACTTTATGTAGGAGTGAAAAAAGTTGACCTTTGAGATAAGGGGAATGTGAGTTAGAGTATGAGTGTAGGAGTGACCGGGGACACTGGGCAATGCAGGGACAGGTGGAGCTTGGGTGGAAATGCTGATTTTAATCTTAATGATCTTGTCCACAAAAAATTGGTTCAGGGAGTCGCACAAGGACTGGGAAGGGAGGGGGCAATAGTAACTCTTGCCGGATGGGACAATTCCTCCACAATTGAAAAAATGTCTTTAGACTTATTCGAGGAGTTCAAGATTTTATTAGAGAAGTAACACGATTTGGCCAGAGTTATTGCTGACTTATACTCTCTCAACCGGGAAGAGAAAATCTCTTTTGATTCAGAGGAATACCCCCGGCGCCAGCGCCTTTCTGCCTGACGAAGACCAAGTTTTAATACTCTGAGATCATCAGTAAACCACCTTTGGGCGTCGTGACTGTGCCTCGTCTTAACTGGTTTTAAAGGTGCCACTGAGTCAGCAGCAGAAGTGAGCCAAAGGGTAAGGCCCTCTGACTGAAGGTCAGTGGAAGTGGTGGATCCAGTAGTAGGTGGGGCCGATGAACTCAAGAGGGAAGTGAATTTGTTGAGATCAGCTTTATTCCAATTGCGTGCCAAGAAATTGGATTGTCGGGCAGTAGTGACAGGAGAGGGCATAGCTAGAGTGAAGGTAATTAAAAAGTGGTCTGACCAGAGACAAGGGAGGATGAGGGGTACAGAGATGTCAAGGGAGGTGGTCCAAACCTGATCTAAAATGTGGCCTTTAAAATGCGTTGGTGAGTGTATGTGTTGGGTGCAATTAAGGCCCAGCATGAGATCTGAAAAGGCCCGCGAATCAGAGGTTTCATGGATATCCGTCGCCCAGGACCAAAACGTTGGTATTGTTAATGGTGAGCTGGGAGATAAGGTCGCCGAACTGAACTGAAAAATTAGGCATGGGTTGGGGGGGGGGGCGATAAATCAAAACGCAAATGAGCGATGACCCAGGCTGCGCCAATCTGAGTACGAGGCAGTCGGGCGAAGTAATACTGAGAGAGGACACTGGGGAGAACCGAATGGAGTGCCTAATGATGGCTGCAACCCCTCCACCGGCTTTGCCGGAGGGGCAATTAACTTGCAATATATAGTAACCCGGAGGGATGGCTGCCAGGATATCAGGGGATGAATCGTCTGTGAGCCAGGTCTCGGTCAGGAACAGGACGTCAGGCTGTCCCGACCCCAAAAGGTAGAAAATATCTGACTGATGGCTGACCAGAGACCGGGTGTTGAGGTACATCACGGACAAGGGAGGATTAGAGGATCCTACCAGTGAAGGAGTACAGGACTTGGGACCTAAGGCAGATGGCCTGGCAGTAGGCAGTAAGGGGGTGATCTCAGGGAAGGATTTTCTGGCCGTAAGCAGGCCGAATAGTGCAAGTCTGGGAGAGGATTGAGGAGGGGGAAGTGCAGGATCATGAAAAGAAATAAGGGAAGAACGGGTATAAGTAAGATGAGAGGCAGAGTAACATGCCCCATGCCCCGGCCAGCCGCAGACGGGCGCAGACGGGCTTAACTCAGGCGCAACTCCGGCGCGCCTACGTCGCGCCCGCTGCGCTGACACATAGTGGCCGTTTAAATAGGGGCAGAACGAGGGTGGAGTGTCAGGGCTACACTCTAGTGAAGGTAAGCCCAAGCAAAGATGGCGCCCGCTACCGCTGGGAACCCGCGGTGACAAACAGCCCCCAGCCAGCAGCTCACCTCTAAAAGTAATTGTAATAGGGACCGCCCGCCATAAGCACTTTTGCATTTTGCATTTGCATAATCAAACCGTATGGTGCCTGCTGCTTTGAATATGCAAATGCATCCCTGACTCTCCTTCACTCTAGGAGCCCACAGGGGGGCCCCCAGAGTGAAGTCTGCATGCCTTTCTGTGCCAGCATGGCCGCCACGGAAAGGGATAGATAGATTGATAGACACCACCACCATATTATTCCTTTTCCGCCCCGGCCACAAGGCGACAGGGGGGGAGAAGCGGCGGACGGTCTTTCCGTCCGCTGAGGTTCCGTCCGCAATACTAATATGGCAGGTGAGAATTCTGGTGATGATGTCGGGTGGATTGCCCCTGCCAGGCCGGCAGGGGAAATATGCCCGACATCATAATGGGCCCCTTAGCCTTCAGATTGGACAGCATCTTCAAAATGAATGTTGAGGACAAAACAGTTCAAAACTAATTTGGAGCTATGGAAACCCTCGAGCCATTCCAGACACCATCAGAAATGAGCAAATAAACTGTTTGAAGAATTAATGTGTGATATTTAAATCATGGTCAAAGAGCGCAAAAACAGCACATATTAAAAGGTAAGTCATACAGGACCACACAGTGCTGTAAAGATAAGGTTAGTACCTACCTTAGTAATGTTGAGAGAAATGTATCTCCTAAAGAGAGAAAGCTGGGCTCAAAATTGCAGCGTGAACCACATCACCTCAATACTTATGAAAAAATTGACCTTTTTGAGAATGATCTTACACTTTGAAGGGCCAACAGAAGGCTTCCTAATTTTACCTCAATGAAAGTTTCAAGCAACCATAGGTCTGGTATTTCTTTTAAAGTAGAACTGGGTAGCAAGAGATGTAGTCCATGTTAGCTGCATGCATAGGTCTAGCAGAGTGCCATGTGAAACATTTTCCACAATCTAGCCATCAATGTGTTAACCTCAACAGGTCTAATTAATGTTGGCAAACATGCATTAACTTTAAATTATTCAGTGGAAATTTCCCTTAAGTAGCTCCCCGTCAATAAGAGGATCACTTTCCGGCTCCTTACCCACGCGCACAAAGCACTCTACGGAATCGGACCCGAATGCCTCAACACACGACTGTCCTTCTACACACCCTCCCGCCAGCTACGATCCTCCAACCAAGCCCTTGCCACTGTACCTCGCATCAACAAATCCACCATGGGAGGTAGATCCTTCTCCTACCTGGCAGCTAAAACCTGGAACTCACTTCCCACTCACCTTCGCCTTACTCAGAACCACCTAGCATTCAGAAAGCAACTTAAAACGTGGATATTTGACAAGTAATTCCCCACCCTTCTTCAAGCGCCTTGAGACCCTCTGGGTATGTAGCGCGCTATACAAATTTTTGACTTGACTTGACTTGACTTTAATATCCCTTAAATGGCCCTTTGCATTAGAAAAACAACATCCAGTAAGGCTACAGGAAACGTAGAATGAATATTCTTGAAGGAAGGCAATGAAGGATGATGAGGTTGTGAAAATTACAAATTTGTTCGTGCTGATCCTCCATTTTGTGATTGCCTCCATTTTATGTTGCCCTCACTCAGGCAGCTCGGCAAACGCAATGTTTTTGTCGTTTCTGCCTTTGCGTGTCAGGTGGCTTCTCTGCTTATGTTTACTAACGAGTGTCAGGGTCTGGCCGAGTACACTAATTCCTGTCTGAGCTGATTAATCCGCGTCCGAACTACATGTTGATTCACATCATTGTTTCCTTTAAGTTATCTTATCTGCTGTCCTTCGCTACATGTCTCATGCATTCTCCTGTTTCATGACTGTCCTTCTACGACATGCAGCTGTGTTTTCTCTGCTTTTAAATTGAATTGTGTGGATTCATTTGTAATTTACTTAAGGGGTCGAGTGACAAACGTAACCGGGAATATGAGTTGCCTTAGTCTTAAAACATTGTCTATAATGTTTGCCTATAGCTCATGCTCTTGTGTGATTGCATTTTTTCATTGTATTGTATCGTATATAAACCTGTGCACCACGGAGTTAAGTGGCAGTCTCTTTTGAACCTCGTTGTACTGACGACTTCTAAGACCACTGTACTAGCTGCAGCTAATAAATTCCATCTTCTACGCCAGACGAAGAGTCCGTGTCCCTGTGTTTGACAAGGCAGGTGAATCCCGGGGATTTTAGGCGTACCCTGCACCGCCGGGCCTTAAGGCTGCAGTTCTCCAACTGGCGCCCAACGTGGGGCGACTTCAGCTGTAACGGTTGAGCCCGAGGGTCGTGAGGAGCCCACAAGAAAATACCGGAGGAAGCACACCACGTGAATGACCCCTGCATGTCGGAAGTGGACCGCAGGTCTTTGACAGCACAGCTACTCCTCTCTGACGGCTGCTGACGACTGCTGCCCTGACTGTGGCCCTGCCTTGGACCCTTCTGATGATGTTTGGTAAAGCGAGACGATAGACGGACCTTTGCTGGTGTAGAACGATCCTTAGTTAAGTATTTGGTGAGTCGCTCCTACAGACCTTTGTTTTGTTTTGTTTTTGGTTTATTGAGGTATTGCAATAGCTGAAGCCAAGGGGTGAGTATGATTGTACTGTTTCACTGATCTATACCCCTTGTTGTTTGTGATCAGTCTAGAGAAGTGACGATGCCTGGGCTGAGTAAGTTTGAGATATTTTGTTGTTTAGGTTGCACAAGGGATTCCCAGTTAGAGGAATCATGTCCGATCCCTCCAGTTGGAACTCCCACTTATAAGCTCTTTTCGAAACACGGTATTGGTCCCATTATCTTTAACGAGATATGGGTCCGATATACGAAAAATTGTGGAGTTTTGAGATGGCCCCAGAATGTAGCTTTGATCCCGCTATATTAGACAACTTGGAAACGATTTTGTTTAAAAGAAAAGCCCGGCCGGCTATGTTCGACTCCTTTCGACTTTGGCGTAAAGAAGCCAAACAGAAAGAAATCAAACAAGCAAAACAGGATAAGAAAGCACAAGACATGTTGATTTTACAGGCTGCCCAACAGTTTAAAGATAATGAAGTAGATGGTGCAAAGGAGGTACTAGAGAGACAACATCGTATGGCGATAGATAGATGCTATCCGATGCTGCCTACTTCCTCTTCAGATAAAAATAAGGAATTAGAAGAAGATGCCCTAATGTCTTGTTTATTGAATTCCTCTCCGCCTTATGTCCAAAATGCTAACGCACCTCCGTTACCCCCTCCTGTTGCTCAACAATTGGTTGCTCAGTTGCCGATTGTCCAGCAACTGGCTCAGCCTATTGATGCTTCTTTGCCTGCTTCTGCTCCATCCTCACAGTCTGTAATTCAGCCCCCACCTTCTCCTGCTCTTACTCTTCAGCCTGCTATGTTTCAGTCTCTGCTGCCTTCTGCATCTGTAATGCCGCCTATCCTCTTGAGGGATTCTCCGACTTCGCAGAGGAGGATAGCAGATGCTGTTTCGAGTTTCCTTTCTCCTCTTCTTGGGTCTTTAAATCTGTCTCCAGATTTCTCTAGACGACAATCTAGTTGTCAACTTCCTCTTATGGACGAGAAAGTAGTTTTGGGTTCTCTCGCTCATAAATGGATTGTGCATTGGTTAGAATATAGTACTGAATATATTATGAGTTGCTTCTATCAATGGCCAGAGCCCACACAGAGATATGTTTTCAACATTATGTGTCAAACCCTTATCAGAGGTTGGGAAGATACGGAGTCAGATACAGTTCCTTCGGAATTACTGAAATTACAAGCTGATTTTGATAAAGGTTTTATTGTAGGACACCGAGTTGAAGAGGCAGTGAATAGACTCACTGTGTTTCGAACAATGATTTTGTCCCTGTCCTTTTCCGACACTAATACCGCCAATAAACAAGGTAGTAAGATTTATCCGATGCGTGAAGTTCCTCCCGTATGGAGAGAAGAGGTGATTGGTCTACCTGAAGTCCCTGCTCCTTCCCAGCGTATATGGGTTCAGGAACCCTGGAAAAGGTCTGAAGTATTGCCACTTAAGAATATTCTTCCAGACCCTCGTAAAGATCCTGCTGGATATTACAAAGAATTGTCCCAAACAGTTGTAATGTAATGTAATGTAATGTAAAATTGTATTTATATCGCGCAGCAATCGCTCCAATGGAGCATCTAGGTGCTACCTCCGGCAAATTACCAGATGACAAAGTGACTCAGAGTTGGACCAAATACAAAGGCAAGCATCAAACTAGAGTTCTGGCCATGCTATCTTGCAGTTTAAATATCCAAGTTTTTAATTCTTTACGGAACTCTGTTTCTTTATCTAGAGTTCTCAGGGCAGGAGGCAGAGTATTCCACGCCTTTGCACCCAGTACTGCCAGGGACTTTCCTCCACGGGTTTTTAAACGAAACCTAGGAACCACCAGAGTATTGGAATTTGATGATCGTAGGCTTCTGGTTGGGCAGTATCTCTTGAATTTTTTTCTGTAGATATAGTGGTCCTGTTTTGTGCATTGCTCGAAATGTTATAATCAAAACCTTGAACAGGATCCTTTTTACAATAGGAAGCCAATGAAGAGCTTTTAATGCCCCTGAGGCTGACGATCTTTTTGGCCATTTTAGCACCAATCTGGCAGCAGCGCTTTGCACTAGCTGAAGCCTGTAAGTTACTTCTTTATTTGTGCCAGCATACAAACTGTTGCAATAATCTAAGCGCGACGTTACCAACGCTACTGCAACAGTTTTCCTCGCCTCCAAAGGGAGTATATCAAAGAATTTCCTCAGGCTTTTGATTAAGCCAAAGCACATTCCTGCCACTTTTATTGCCTGCTGCTTGAAGGCAAGATTGTAATCAAACGTGACCCCCAGGTTCCTAGCAACTATCGTTGTATGAGGCGGTATTTCTGCCCTTTCTGGCCACCATTGCCTGGGAATAAAGTCATTATTTGGGCCTAGCGGAATGATCTCTGTTTTTCCTGTATTACATTTTAGGTGATTCTTCCGCATCCAATCGAAGGTGGTAGTTAAACATTCCTTGAATGTTTCTTCCCATGACTGGTTGTCCCTATCCGTAACCAGTATTAACTGCGTATCATCGGCATATGCTACTGCCTCTATGCCAAAGGATGATATTAGTTTAATCAGAGGCGCAGTATAGACATTGAATAATGTCGGGCTAAGGCTGGACCCCTGGGGTACTCCCATCTTCTGATGTTTTTCCGTGGAGGTAAATTCCCCCAGGGTTACCACCTGTCTCCTGTCCCTTAGGTAGTTTTCCAAACACTCTAGAACCGTCCCCTTCACGCCCGATGTTTTAGCCGATCTAATAGGATGGCATGGGAGACCGTGTCGAAGGCCGCCGACAGGTCTAATAAAATCAGGACGGCCTTCTTTCCTTGGTCTAGGGCAGTACGAATGGTATCTGTCGTTCTACAGTAGAGCCGATTCTGTTGAATGCTGGGCTCCAAACCCCGCCTGATTGGGATGCCATATCTCGTTGGTTTCTAAGAACATGGTCAGCTGTTTGTTAACCAGTGATTCAGCGATCTTACATAGTGCTGGGAGAAGTGAGATAGGTCGCAGATTGGAAAGAGTCGCAGGGTCAGGAAGGGGTTTTTTTCTGTAAGGGTTTCACTGCCGCAAGTTTCCATTCTAGTGGCACATTGTCCGTGGAAAGTGAATGATTTACAATTTCGTTAATCATAGGGTTTACTTCCTCTACCATGAGATGCAGGAGTCTTATGGGACAGGGGTCAAATGGGGACCCAGATTTTGTGGTTAAGATTGACTGCCTTGTTTCTTCCAGGCTAATTGGGTGGAAGGTTGCTAACTGGTTCATAATTTCATCAGCACTTCCACCTTCTCTACTGGGTTCCAGAGAGGGAATTTCAAAATCTTTGGTTAGACCCTGTACTTTGTTCTCAAAATAATCAGCTATATTTTCGCAGAGGTCTTTCGAGGGTGGAATTTCCTGTGTTAAAAATGTGGGTTTATTAAAATCCTTTACAATGTTAAAAATACATTTTTGTTTGTTTTTTGCAGCGACTATGGCAGATTCGTAAAATTTCCTTTTTGGTGATTTAATTCGCGCATGGTAGGTGCTTATAGCCCTTTTATATTTACCCCGCTCTTCCGTGCTATAGTTTTTTCTCCATCTACGTTCTGCTCTACGGAGCTCCCCCTGTGCCATTTTTAATTCTTGATTGTACCATGGAGCTGATTTTTTCTTAGTATTCTGTTTTCGAGTACTGTTAGGCCGCCCTGTCATATTTTTTAATTCAACCATCCATTCTCTGAAAGTGCTGGGGTCTGAGAACCCTGAGCCTGACCCGGTAGGCTTACAATCCCTAGCCATCTCAATCAGATTTGGATTTGCCATTAAGGCCCTCCATTCTTGTAGGTCAGCCTGGTCATACTTAACCTTATTATTACATTCCTTAGGGCTCTGAATAGGGAACATGAATGGTACTAGAGCATGGTCTGTCCATGTTTGAGGTATTGGGCAGTTTGTCTTAAGCGATTGCAGATTGGTGGCTATGCAGTCAAGGGCATGACCTGCGTCATGGGTAGCTTGAACTGTCCCAATCTCTAGTCCGAGGACTTCCATTAATTCTTTAAAAGAGACAGCTGCGGTCTCGGTGGTAGACTCCAAGTGTATATTCACATCTCCCAATAATGTAAAATTGGAGTATCTGAGCACCAGAGGACTCAGTGCCTCTCCTATATTTTCCAGGAAGTCTTTACATGTACCTGGTGGGCGGTAAATGAGGTCCCCCGCAAATGTCATGGTCTCGCTGATTTTAATGCAAAAACCCATCCCCTCCGCCTCCTTTAATTCAGGGAGTTCAATCACCGAACATATATATGCCTCCTTGTGAATTATACCTATTCCTCCTCCTCGTTTATCTCCTCCTCTGTCTCTCCTTTGCATGCTAAAACCTGGTGGCAAGGAATGTACCATATCTGGGACACAGCACGGATTGACAGTTGACGCCTGTATTATGAATTTGGCCGACATTGATATGCTATTTGGAAATGTTGTTCCGCAAGGCATCTGGGCACGGATTCGTAAGGAAAATCATGTGGCTGAATGTTCCGATGCCGACCGACCCAACACCGCAGGAGTGAAGAACGTCCCAATCCTCAAACGGATGGTGGAGAACACGACACCGGGAGAAGGTGGGTAACAAAACAAGGGTACCCAAGGTCTTGGGGAACACAACTCGTCTTCCCTGGCTTCTCGGCAACTGACAGCTTGACACGGACGAGACCGCTCAAATGAAAAAAGGGGACTAGATTAAACACACCCCTACTACTATTATCAGTGCCAAGTACACACACGAACCACCGACCTCCCTGCTTACCCCAGATAACAAACGGGAGTGGCTTGATACGAATCAGGAATTCTTCCACTGCCATCGTATTGGTTGTTTCTTGCGTAACCTCAGACCAACCACGCCCCCTCGGGAAACACCGAGAATGTCAGAGGGGGTGGAATTCACAATTCTTAAGACAAAATGGGACAGGGGAAAAATAGTATCAAGGGAATACGAAAGACACCCAAAAAAAACCTGGAATCTAAAAAAGAACACGAAGGTCGGGTTCAGCTCCTTTGTGAAACGACCCAAACACAACGCACAACAAGATGGTTTGGATACAAAAAGGGATAATAACGGGACGTCAAAACTCAAAGGAAACGCAGCCGCGAATCCCAGAACGTCACCGAGGATCAAAAACAGGTCCCCACTAAGGGTTCAGTAATGCCCAAGGGAATAGGAAAACAGGGAAACAGGGAAAAAGGGGAACAAAACCCAGCACTGGAAAAGACCGCTGGAACAGAGCTCGAAGGAAGGGTAACAAGGTAGAACCACAGGAACAGGAAGCACACGGCAAGGGACCAATAAAGAAACCATGTTATAAAAATTTGGGTTGACCCATATAGTCAGTGGGACCTGGGTGGACAGTCGGTATAGGTATACAGGGGTCCCAGACCAAAACATATAATTATTGGTTCATAATCACACACTGTTTTATATTGAATTAATCCAAAAACAATTGAAGGTGCCAAGTGTTTTTATTCTCACTGCACCATTAGCCATTCAATGATGGAAGAATCAGTATATATACAAAATTAAATGCGCCCACAGGGAAAAGGGGAAAAGTGCAAGGGACAAACACACTTCTGATAGTTACATATCACTTTTCAGATTCCATATGCATAAATCCACAGGTCAAGACATAATTATCATTGATCCACATACACAAGGTCAAATACAATATGCACATATCAACAAAAAAATTTTTTTGAGAAAAGAAACTCCTAGGTTGTGAAAAAATCAAGCTAATATCAGGAGTTCTTGGTTGTAGATAGATGTCTACGTTTCGACCCAAAGAGTGTAGGACAGTATTCCCTTACTGCGCGGGTCTTCGTCAGGACGTGAGGGGAAGAGGAGGGGAAGGTTGGCTGGGCTGATTCCTAAGCATAGTGAGAGAGAAGGAACTAATTACTTAAACTGGTCTAAAAAAGTCCCAGAGCAATCAATAAACGGAGAAGTCCGTCACATAAGGGTTAAGAGATTAGGTACAGTTAAAGGTCGAAGGTTATACTGAGGCATATAGGGCACAGTGCAAGTTACCTGTTTAGGAAGACACAAGTTGACCTGACAAAGCGTGGTCCATGATATGGCTGAAGTTATTTTAATTGCTGGGGTCTCTGTTCATATCTGGAAAATATTGAACGCCCATTACTCATTTGCTCCAGACATCGTTGGGGCCGTATACAGTTTATATAAATTGATATGGCCTACCTCACCGCCGTGAGATGATAGATGCAGGGTATGCGTAAGTATCGCTCCTTCCCCGCAAAGTGGATGATAATCAGAAAGTCCGTAAAAAGGAAATCCCTTTGTAAATCTGCAGGGGCAAGGGGGCAGGGTAAATACACTTAAAGGGGCCCGTATTGGAGGCCGAACTCAAAAGGCGGCAGATATCGCCAGTAGAATACACTCACCCGAAAGGGGTACCTCAGTTCGCGGAGCGTGCGAGCCAAGTTCAAGGGAGGGTTGCCGAGGTTACAGGCAGTCCGTACAATAAAAATCCTCCGGTACATCTGCAAATACAAGGGGTCGGAATATGTAAGTTTCGAAATACCCCGTAATGGAGGCCGCTTGCAGAGACGGCAGATACGGCCAGGAGGGTAAAAAACTCACCCGAAGGGATTATTTCCTTCACGAAGCGTGCGAGCCAGCGTCTCGCCGCGTTATGCTGCAACCAGGAAGTGTTGCCAGGGTTACCAGGTAACTTAAATAGCCTCGGTGAAGACAGACTCCCGTTGTTATAGTAACCGGGAGGGCTAGAAAACGCCGCATTCCCTGTCACTTGCTGACTGAAAAAAGACTCTTTAAGTAGCATAGAATAATTGGAAGGGGCGATTTGGACCTGCCAAGGGTGAAAGCTCGTATCATGGAACGGGCAGACCTGCCATGCTCATAACAGTGAATATGCACTATGGGACCTACACAGTCAAAAACAACATCAGATGAAACAGATAAAACATGATAAGGGATCAGTCTGACGGCGCGGACCGGGCGTAGTTGATAAAATTCAAATTCAACGGTGCATCAAAATAAACATATGACAAAAGATCAGCGCGGACCAACCAGGCATGGTGGTCAGGCACAGTTAGTGTGTAATGAAATACATGAAATTAAATAAAAACGTCAGAAACCAGAATTTCATAAGAACACACATTACATTGCAATATATGTTTCAGAGGCGTAAACTTGCCAGGTAAGGTGGTCAGGCGCCAGTCATATCCAAAAGATTCAATGTGACATGTTGGAAGAGATACATGGTATAGCATTATTATAATAATAATAATACAAGGCACGGACCTGCCGAGTATGGTGGTCAGGTGCCCGTCATCATCAGAAAACATTTGTTGGACATATAAACAAGCAGTCAGAGGTTCATTAAGACAGGGACGGAAAAATGGTCATTACATTAGGGTACACTTGAGCCCAGGGCGGTTAGTCACACAAACATTTCAGAGGATAGCCATTTGTGCGAAACTGCTCTCGTACTCATTTAAACCCATGCGTACTGAGTCAAACAATCGAATCCACTTAATCTCCCTGACATTAAGAATAGGTTCTATACTACCACCCCTTGGGCCCACTCTGATCTGTTCCAAAACAATCCACCTCAAACTTTCCGGAGGGTGATTTTTCTCACTGCAATGGTCGACTAATGGGGCTCCTACGACCTTACACCTTATCCGGCTACAGTGCTGTAAAAAACGCACTTTGGCTCGTTGTTGTGTCTGTCCCACATATATCAAACCACAGGGACAAGTTATGCAGTACACCACATTGGTGGAATTACAGTTTGTATGTGACTTAAGTGGAACTTGGTGTTGTTGGTGACTGAACACTTTGGTTTGAATTGTAGCTGGGCAAGCCTTACATGAACCACATCGGTAGTGTCCCACAACAGGGGGTAGGTTCCACATAGTTACTATAGAGGGTTCCTTTGGGGTCGTGAGGAATGAGGACACCACATGATCACGGATGTTCTTTGCTTTTTTGAAAGCGTGAAGGGGTGGGCCACTACAGCCAAGGTCATCAGATACCAGATTCCAGTACTTATTGACAGTTTTTTTTATCATGTTACTTTTGGTGGAAAAGGTGGTTACACAAATGATACGTTCGTCATTGTTACTCTGTCTTTCTCCAGGTTGTAATAGGGTTTCTCTGGGATTGAACCATGCTCGCTTCTTGGCTTGCTTCATCAAACGCCTAGGGTATCCACGTTCAAGTAGTCTCTCCATGAGTATTGTCGATTGCTCCATGTAGTCATCTTTTCGGCTGCAGTTTCGTCGAATCCGTAAGAATTGGCCGAAGGGCAAGCTGTCACGGAGTCCTCTCGGGTGATGGCTGGAGTATAGAAGTAGGGAATTTCTCTCCGCTGGCTTCCTGAACAGGGTGGTCTGGAGGGTCTCATTCTCTACAAAAATTGTTAGGTCCAGGAAGTCAATAGATTTTTTGTCGAAGTTAATAATGAATTTTATATCCGGAGATCTTCCATTGAGCCAATTGAAAAAGTTGGTGATTTCATCTTCAGTTCCTGACCAAATGCAGATGATGTCATCAATATATCTCATCCACATGTGTATTTGAGATCTGAATGGGTTGACATCGTTGAGTATGAACATTTCCTCATACATGGACATAAAGATTATGGCCAAGTCTGGGGCGAAAGCCGCCCCCATCGCGACCCCCTTTGTCTGGAGGTAAAAGCAATTCCGGAAAATGAAAAAGTTCCTCATCATTGCAATTTTGAGTAATAGAATTATGAACGATGTAGGTACCCGAGCAGGTGCCTCCCGTCTGTCAAGTGCAATTTTCATAGCCGCGAGGGCCTCCTCTTGGGGTATGCTAGTGTAGAGTGACACAATGTCACACGTGGCCAACAAATCCTGGTGAGAATCAAAGGAGTATCCGTCAATCAAATTGATGGTGTGTGTAGTGTCCCTTAAGTATGTTGGAGTGGCCTCCGCCAACGGTTTTAGGAAAAAATCAATGTATCTACACAGCGGTTCCAATAACGAGCCGCAACCAGATACTATGGGGCGTCCCGGGGGCTGGTCGAGATCCTTATGAACTTTAGGTAAAGTGTAGATGGTAGGAAGGCGTGGGTTCTTTTGGTTCAGATACATGAATCCATGATCCGATAGGAATCCCTGTTGTAAACCATCCTCTGTGACCGTCAAAATCTCAGCCATTAAGTCTTTAGATGGGTCACCACTCAATTGTTTGTAACTGGTCCCGTCGTTCAACTGTCTCATGATCTCCCTCGTATAGTCATCCAAATCCTGGACGACAATGGCACCACCCTTGTCCGCGGGTTTCACAACTACTTCCATGTTGTTTTTTTTAGAAGTTAGTGCACTTTTTTCTGCTCTGCTAGTGTTGAACTTGACATATTTCTTCTCATCCAAGATTTTCTTCACATCCCGTAGCACAAGACTTTCGTATGCCAGAATGTGCTGATTCATAGCATGAGTTGATGGTACAAATGTGGATGGTACCCTCAAGTTGGTTGCTGATGAAGACTGTTGGAAAGGTCTATCCTTGAAGAAGTATCTGAGTCTTATTTTTCTAAAGAACTTATGGAGTTCTACTATGGTGTTAAAAGCATCAGGTGTGGAGGTCGGCACAAAAGATAGGCCGCGGCTCAGCACTTTGATTTCATCATCCTTTAGGGTGTATTTCGAGATGTTTATCACAGGGGAGGTTTTTTCTACCATCTGTAGTTCTTCCTGCGGGTTGATCTTTCTCTGTGTTCCTCCTGGGGGAAGCTCACCTGCTTCGTGCCTCTCCCTCTCCCAGAGTCCCACTCCTGCCCCTGATTGGATTGGCCCCTGCTGGTACCCCTGTTGCAGTTGTTCCCTCTGCCACGTGGGGGTCTCCATCCTCCCTGTCCTAAAAAAGGATTGGGTTGGTAAGATTGTCCGTAGGAGTCTTGGTATCCGTAAGCACCACTTGGGCCAGCTCGTTCAGAGTCTTCACCTGAGCTGTACGAAGAATCCGAAAAGGTGGTAAAATTTTGTCTCCCTCTGAAAGACCCACGGCCGCGGTTCGTGAACCGCCCTTGACTGTCTTGTCTGTAGTATTCGTCCTGCAGATACGGGTATGTTCTTTTTTTGTCGTAGAATTTCACGTCGCGTGCTAATTTCTCAAGTTTATTTTTTATCGTAGTTGTCTCAAATTCCTGGAGGGTCGCCACCAGTTTGGTCAGGGCCTCTTTGGAGTTGGTCAGGGTGGAGTCCCCGGTTATTTCAGCCTTCAAGTCCGCTATCTCCTTGGTTAGGATTACAATTTGTTCGCTGGCTGTTTCGATGCCGAGGACCATCCAGTGTCGCGAACAATTGTTCGCGACAAAACTGAAGCCTTCACGAAATTTAGGTATATCAATGAAAATGGCAGGTTCCACTTTCACCTGTAAGCCTACAGGGATAATGTTGGATTGCAAACATTGAGCTAGAAAATGTCCATGGAGTTTCGTTCTGATGAGTTTTTTTTCCAGACGTTCCAACTTACTGACTTTGTCATTAAGAGAAAAATCAATGGCAGGTATAGTTGGGGACAGAAAGCTGTTGGCTGAATCTGACAGAAATTGTCTAATGTAATCCTCAGTATAAGAGAGGACCTCCTTATCAACCATAGCTATAGTACAAGGGTTTAGAGAAAGTAAAGAATTTAGATTGAGAGAAAAGAGAACCTCGCAGACCAGTGTCTGCTCGAAGTATGTTATAAAAATTTGGGTTGACCCATATAGTCAGTGGGACCTGGGTGGACAGTCGGTATAGGTATACAGGGGTCCCAGACCAAAACATATAATTATTGGTTCATAATCACACACTGTTTTATATTGAATTAATCCAAAAACAATTGAAGGTGCCAAGTGTTTTTATTCTCACTGCACCATTAGCCATTCAATGATGGAAGAATCAGTATATATACAAAATTAAATGCGCCCACAGGGAAAAAGGGAAAAGTGCAAGGGACAAACACACTTCTGATAGTTACATATCACTTTTCAGATTCCATATGCATAAATCAACAGGTCAAGACATAATTATCATTGATCCACATACACGAGGTCAAATGCAATATGCACATATCAACAAAATTTATTTTTTGAGAAAAGAAACTCCTAGGTTGCTGAAAAAATCAAGCTAATATCAGGAGTTCTTGGTTGTAGATAGATGTCTACGTTTCGACCCAAAGAGTGTAGGACAGTATTCCCTTACTGCGCTGGTCTTCGTCAGGACGTGAGGGGAAGGGGAGGGGAAGGTTGGCTGGGCTGATTCCTAAGCATAGTGAGAGAGAAGGAACTAATTACTTAAACTGGTCTAAAAAAGTCCCAGAGCAATCAATAAACGGAGAAGTCCGTCACATAAGGGTTAAGAGATTAGGTACAGTTAAAGGTCGAAGGTTATACTGAGGCATATAGGGCACAGTGCAAGTTACCTGTTTAGGAAGACACAAGTTGACCTGACAAAGCGTGGTCCATGATATGGCTGAAGTTATTTTAATTGCTGGGGTCTCTGTTCATATCTGGAAAATATTGAACGCCCATTACTCATTTGCTCCAGACATCGTTGGGGCCGTATACAGTTTATATAAATTGATATGGCCTACCTCACCGCCGTGAGATGATAGATGCAGGGTATGCGTAAGTATCGCTCCTTCCCCGCAAAGTGGATGATAATCAGAAAGTCCGTAAAAAAGGAAATCCCTCTGTAAATCTGCAGGGGCAAGGGGGTGGGGTAAATACACTTAAAGGGGCCCGTATTGGAGGCCGAACTCAAAAGGCGGCAGATATCGCCAGTAGAATACACTCACCCGAAAGGGGTTCCTCAGTTCGCGGAGCGTGCGAGCCAAGTTCAAGGGAGGGTTGCCGAGGTTACAGGCAGTCCGTACAATAAAAATCCTCCGGTACATCTGCAAATACAAGGGGTCGGAATATGTAAGTTTCGAAATACCCTGTAATGGAGGCCGCTTGCAGAGACGGCAGATACGGCAGGAGGGTAAAAAACTCACCCGAAGGGATTATTTCCTTCACGAAGCGTGCGAGCCAGCGTCTCGCCGCGTTATGCTGCAACCAGGAAGTGTTGCCAGGGTTACCAGGTAACTTAAATAGCCTCGGTGAAGACAGACTCCCGTTGTTATAGTAACCGGGAGGGCTAGAAAACGCCGCATTCCCTGTCACTTGCTGACTGAAAAAAGACTCTTTAAGTAGCATAGAATAATTGGAAGGGGCGATTTGGACCTGCCAAGGGTGAAAGCTCGTATCATGGAACGGGCAGACCTGCCATGCTCATAACAGTGAATATGCACTATGGGACCTACACAGTCAAAAACAACATCAGATGAAACAGATAAAACATGATAAGGGATCAGTCTGACGGCGCGGACCGGGCGTAGTTGATAAAATTCAAATTCAACGGTGCATCAAAATAAACATATGACAAAAGATCAGCGCGGACCTACCAGGCATGGTGGTCAGGCACAGTTAGTGTGTAATGAAATACATGAAATTAAATAAAAACGTCAGAAACCAGAATTTCATCAGAACACACATTACATTGCAATATATGTTTCAGAGGCGTAAACTTGCCAGGTAAGGTGGTCAGGCGCCAGTCATATCCAAAAGATTCAATGTGACATGTTGGAAGAGATACATGGTATAGCATTATTATAATAATAATAATACAAGGCACGGACCTGCCGAGTATGGTGGTCAGGTGCCCGTCATCATCAGAAAACATTTGTTGGACATATAAACAAGCAGTCAGAGGTTCATTAAGACAGGGACGGAAAAATGGTCATTACATTAGGGTACACTTGAGCCCAGGGCGGTTAGTCACACAAACATTTCAGAGGATAGCCATTTGTGCAAAACTGCTCTCGTACTCATTTAAACCCATGCGTACTGAGTCAAACAATCGAATCCACTTAATCTCCCTGACATTAAGAATAGGTTCTATACTACCACCCCTTGGGCCCACTCTGACCTGTTCCAAAACAATCCACCTCAAACTTTCCGGAGGGTGATTTTTCTCACTGCAATGGTCGACTAATGGGGCTCCTACGACCTTACACCTTATCCGGCTACAGTGCTGTAAAAAATGCACTTTGGCTCGTTGTTGTGTCTGTCCCACATATATCAAACCACAGGGACAAGTTATGCAGTACACCACATTGGTGGAATTACAGTTTGTATGTGACTTAAGTGGAACTTGGTGTTGTTGGTGACTGAACACTTTGGTTTGAATTGTAGCTGGGCAAGCCTTACATGAACCACATCGGTAGTGTCCCACAACAGGGGGTAGGTTCCACATAGTTACTATAGAGGGTTCCTTTGGGGTCGTGAGGAATGCGGACACCGCATGATCACGGATGTTCTTTGCTTTTTTGAAAGCGTGAAGGGGTGGGCCACTACAGCCAAGGTCATCAGATACCAGATTCCAGTACTTATTGACAGTTTTTTTTATCATGTTACTTTTGGTGGAAAAGGTGGTTACACAAATGATACGTTTGTCATTGTTACTCTGTCTTTCTCCAGGTTGTAGTAGGGTTTCTCTGGGATTGAACCATGCTCGCTTCTTGGCTTGCTTGATCAAACGCCTAGGGTATCCACGTTCAAGTAGTCTCTCCATGAGTATTGTCGATTGCTCCATGTAGTCATCTTTTCGGCTGCAGTTTCGTCGAATCCGTAAGAATTGGCCGAAGGGCAAGCTGTCACGGAGTCCTCTCGGGTGATGGCTGGAGTATAGAAGTAGGGAATTTCTCTCTGCTGGCTTCCTGAACAGGGTGGTCTGGAGGGTCTCATTCTCTACAAAAATTGTTAGGTCCAGGAAGTCAATAGATTTTTTGTCGAAGTTAATAGTGATATGAACAGAGACCCCAGCAATTAAAATAACTTCAGCCATATCATGGACCACGCTTTGTCAGGTCAACTTGTGTCTTCCTAAACAGGTAACTTGCACTGTGCCCTATATGCCTCAGTATAACCTTCGACCTTTAACTGTACCTAATCTCTTAACCCTTATGTGACAGACTTCTCCGTTTATTGATTGCTCTGGGACTTTTTTAGACCAGTTTAAGTAATTAGTTCCTTCTCTCTCACTATGCTTAGGAATCAGCCCAGCCAACCTTCCCCTCCCCTTCCCCTCACGTCCTGACGAAGACCCGCGCAGTAAGGGAATACTGTCCTACACTCTTTGGGTCGAAACGTAGACATCTATCTACAACCAAGAACTCCTGATATTAGCTTGATTTTTTCAGCAACCTAGGAGTTTCTTTTCTCCAAAAAAAATTTTTTGTTGATATGTGCATATTGTATTTGACCTCGTGTATGTGGATCAATGATAATTATGTCTTGACCTGTGGATTTATGCATATGGAATCTGAAAAGTGATATGTAACTATCAGAAGTGTGTTTGTCCCTTGCACTTTTCCCCTTTTCCCTGTGGGTGCATTTAATTTTGTATATATACTGATTCTTCCATCATTGAATGGCTAATGGTGCAGTGAGAATAAAAACACTTGGCACCTTCAATTGTTTTTGGATTAATTCAATATAAAACAGTGTGTGATTATGAACCAATAATTATATGTTTTGGTCTGGGACCCCTGTATACCTATACCAATAAAGAAACCAAGCACCTGTTTCCTGTTGGCAGCCCGCTTTTAAAGCGAGCCCTAGGGAGCGTCCATAAATTAGCATCTGTACTTGGCACTTTAAAGTATAAACCGCTGAACGGGGAACTAGACAGAAGTAACCAGGCCCCCTTGAACCACAACAGTACCCCCTCCCGAAAGCCTTCCTGCAGGCCTAGGCTTCCCAGGGTGCAGGCGATGAAACAGACGAACTAACCGGGCAGCATGAACCCTACTTGCTGGAACCCAAGAACGGTCCTCTGGGGGGTAACCCTTCCAGTCAATAAGGTAATACAGCCGTCCCTTCATCCGCTTGGAATTCAAAACGGTATAACCTCTTACTCCACGTTATCATCTATTAAAACGGGAGGAGGAGGTGGCAACTCTTGAGAAGTGGTGACGTATGGCTTCAACAAAGAGGTGTGAAATACAGGATGAATACCATACTCAGCCGGTAAAGCCACCCTGATCGCAACTGGATTCACCACCTTCTGGACAGGAAAGGGACCTTCAAACCGAGGCTGTAGTTTTCTTGGTCCCGGCAACTTCAGATTCTTCGTTGCGAGCCAAACCCTATCCCCAACTGCATACAGAGGAGCTGGCCGCCTATGCCTGTCTGCCTGTACTTTCATGGCTTTCTTGGATTCAAATAATTGCTGTTGGGCTTTCTTCCAGATTTCAATCAAACCCCTACTCAGGGAATCCACTGCTGGTACCCTCTCAGATGGCTTTAT
Source organism: Lissotriton vulgaris (assembly GCF_964263255.1). Lineage (NCBI taxonomy): Eukaryota > Metazoa > Chordata > Amphibia > Caudata > Salamandridae > Lissotriton > Lissotriton vulgaris. The sequence goes on from NC_141695.1 coordinate 268,364,383, forward strand.
AGGAATTGTCTTGGGATGGAACCCCATCGAACAATAAAACCATGACATGCCTAAAGCTGAGTGCATGCTGTTATTATATTCAAACTCAGCCACAGGAAGGGCTTGTACCCAACTGCCCGTCAGTGACGTTAGCAAACAGCGCAAATACTGCTCCATGGTTTGATTGGTACGTTCTGTTTGCCCGTCACTTTGTGGATGGTAAGCTGTTGACAAACGTACTTCCATCCTTAATGACCGACACAGGGCAGTCCAAAAATGTGAAACAAACTGTGCCCCTCTATCTGAAATGATGGCAGTAGGAAACCCATGCAGTCAGATCACTTGGGCCATAAACACATCAGCCAATTCTCTAGATGTGGGTAGCCCTGGCAAGGGAATGAAGTGAGCAATTTTAGTGAATAAATCCACAACAACTAAAATGGCCGTAAACCCTGAATCAAGCAGCAAATCGGTCACAAGGTCCATACTGACCGTATTCCAGGGAGAAGGAGGCACTGGCAATGGGTGCAACAACCCAGATGGAGACATGTGCGAGGACTTACTAACAGCACACACCGGGCATGAGGCCACAAAAACCTGAACATAATGGGCCAGAGACTTCCACCAAAACCAACGCATACACAGCTCTTTGGTCTTATTGACCCTCGGATGCCCAACCAAGGACGATGAATGACAATATGTAAGAACCAGTGTACGCAACTCGAGGGGCACAAACAACTTCTTTGCCTGATACAATAACCCATCCTTTAACGTGATTCCAGGTTCTGACAGCCACGGAACCAAATCCAACTGCTTCATTTCATCCTGCACTTTAACCATGAAATCGTCTATGGAAGCAAAACCAACTATCTTATCACCGGGAATCATAAAACAGGACTCCTCCGTCTTGCTTCCCTGTGACGGATCCGCATAAATCCGAGATAATGCATCAGATTTCCCCTGTTGAGCAGCTGGCCTATACGTGATGGTAAAATCGTATTCATTAAAGAATAGCACCCATCTCATCTGTCTGGGAGTCAAAGCCCTAGCGGACCGGAAAAACTCCAAGTTCTTGTGATCCGTATAGATGGTAATGGGGTGACGAGCCCCCCAAAGATAATAGCGCCATTCCTCAAAAGACAGCTTTATGGCCAATAGTTCCCTCTCGGCTATCATATAATTCTGCTCAGCAGGTAATAGTTTCTTTGAAAAATACGCAATTGGATGCATCAACCCAGATCCATTGTCACACTGAGACAACACGCCATCAACGGCCAGCTGGGACGCATCCGCCTCTACATAAAACGAAAGAGCAGGATCAGGATGCATCAACACAGGAGTAGATGTAAAAAGCCAGATCAATCTTTTCAAAGCCGACTGTGCTGCAGGAGTCCAATCAAACACCACTCCCTTCTTCAACAATGAAGTCATAGGCGAAACAATGTCAGAGAAATGACTAATAAAATGCCTGTAAAAGTTGGCGAAACCAAGTAGCACCTGTATATCTTTAACACATGTGGGTATGGGCCAGTTAACAATAGCTTCGATCTTCCGGGGATTAAGCTGCAGTGGTTGCCTTACTGCCAAAGGAAGGAGAAAGGAATTTTGTGTACTTTGCTTTCAACTTGTGAAGGATCTCCAAGGGCTTGTAAAAGAGCTTGCCAACTGCTGAAGTCTCAGGGACAACAGACTTCAACCCCCAGCTCCCCAGAGTACGTATGGAAGTGCCTGCTGCTGTTTTGGGCCTTCTGAAAACTGCGTGTTGCAAGGAGCTAGAAGCATGACTGATCGAGAACGAAACGTGTCGCTGTCGCTGCTGCTGCGTTGCACTTCTGAACAAGGATGTTGCCGCTGGAGTTGACGCACTGCACTGCATCCAGAAAACCGTGCCTCAACGAAGAGGAAGAGTGTCGCCGTCGCTGCTGCCTGCCGTATTACTTCTGAACAAGGGTGCTGCCGCTGGAGTTGTCGCACTGCACCGTATCGAGAGAAGAGTCTCGCAATGAGGAAGAAGCATGTCGCTGTTGCCTGCCGTCTCACTCTCGAACAAGGGTGTCGCCTCTGGAACTGTTGCATTGCACTGCATCGAGGAAAGCACCTTGCATCCCTAGAAGCGCGCCACTGTCAGAGCTGCTGCCGTCGCATTTCTGAACAAGGATGTCGCCACTGTAGTTTTCGCATCTTGGGAGAAGAGTGTCGCAGTTGGAGTTGTTGCCGTCGCACTTCTGTACGAGGGGGTCGCCGCTGCAGTTCACGCATCGAACTGAGAACGTCCCACATCCCCGGAGAAGCGTGCCGCATCTGGAAGATCTTCAAGTCTTTATTTCTTTGCACCTGAACTTTGCCGCATTTCCCTCGCTGCGACATTGCTTGTCAAGGAAGCACAATGCAACCTAAGGTACATTGACGCAAAGTGTTGCATCTTAAGAACTGAGCTGAACTAAGCTAAATTTACCATCTTAAAGTAACAGTATTGTTTATTTTTGTCGTGTATGGTCTTGTGGCAAATCTATATAAAGTACGCTTATTTTTGGTATAAAACCTGTGTGGTGTCCATCTGTAGTGTTGTCACTGGGTTACTGTATGTGGTCACAAATGCTTTACACACTGCCTCTCAGATAAGCCTGTCTACTCGTGGCAAGCTACCAAGGGGGTGAGCAGAGGTTATTTTAGGAGTGTAATCCCCTTATCCTGACTAGAGGCAAGGTTCCCTATTTGTCACGAGTACCTACCTGTGCCAACTAGAGACCGCCAAATCTAACAGACACGTTATAGTTAGAAATTAGCATTTAAAAAAACCTTAGAAATTCACTGAAAAAACCATAAGTTTCTGACATGTTATAGTTAGAATTAAGCATTTAAAAAACCTTAGAAATTCACTGAAAAACCATAGGTTTCGGATACGTTATAGTTAGTTGGACATTTCACTCATACAAAACCATAGAAATTCCCCTGTTATCGTTAGTTCACTTAACTATAACACACGCACCTGCAATGCACTGCTGATGACGTCACATATTACATCATTCATGACATGGTCCCCAGGAGCCTCAACACAGCTCCTGGGGCTATGTGGGAGTCTGGCAAACATTTAAAAAAGACATTACATAATTGCTGATGCCCCACCAGAGCCCATGGAATTCTATGGGAGGCAGGCACAAATCCCCCAAATCTATAAAAAAACATCAACTCTGTACTGTAATCACTCACAGGAACAAATAGGCATATTAGGAAAAAAAAGAAATAGCCAGAATGTCATGGGACTCTTTTATTAATATTCCTAAAAAAAAAAGTGGAATAAAAAGAATGAATGAAACACTGGCTGCACAAAATTGTGGAAGATGGCTCATCCATATCAAGGCTGCTAAAAGAGAAGGCATGAAAAACAGGGACAAAAGGGCCAGTAAACAAAGACAACCACACACACACTCACTGGCTCCACAAAATGGTGGGCATCACATGGACAACAAAGAAGAAGGCATAGAGAACAAAAGCAAAATTGCATCACACACATATGCACTCAACAATGCCTCCCCATACAGCAACAGCCACATGGCCAGCAAAGAAGGAGACATGGACAATAAAGAAGACATGGCAGACAAAAGACCTTGTAGAATTGAAAATATATTATTTACCCAATCAATTCACACAGGCAACTTCCCTTTACCCACCAAATCCAAAAATGTAAATAAATTAAGTCTAAAAATTTCCCAACCGCAGTAGCACCCACGTCCTCTATACACAAGTTTACTAAAAAGGGTGGGCAAGAGTAAAGTAGCTGAGTATAGTGGTTACAAACCTGGTCTTCCGGAGCCATCCCAACTGTAGCCACTAATAGGCACAAGTAAAGAATAACATATATATTTCGCAGACCAGGTCCAAAACAGTAAAACAATGTCATCATAAAATGATCAAATCAGAACAAAATTGGCAAGACCCTCGCATGAAAATAAGAAAGATGATATTTAACCTTAGGCCTGCAACATCAAAAATGGGCAAAAAATACTGGTGCTTGTCCTCTCTAAAACAACAATGTTTTTCCAAAGTGATGCCTTAAACTCATTTGCTTTTTCTAAAAAGTTAAGATTAAAATTACATGGCTTCTGCAGAGTTTGCATACAAAGAAAGAGAGGGTGATGCTTTCCCTCCAATATTCAAATCTAAGTGACCAATGTTTGGACAAAGGAGAGGAAGGAGTCTGCAAAAAAGGAAGAGACAGTTGGTACTGTTTGTACATAAGCCTTCCTGTCTTCATGACACTTCCGTCCTGTTTAATAGCAAAATAGAATAAAAAGTGCATTTTGTGTAAAAAATTCCAGAAGGGCCTATCTGGTAAAATAACTCAAACATGCACTGCTCACATTAAAAACAATCACTGAATGTTCTAATCGCTAAATGAAGATAAACTTTAACATTTGCACCATCGCGTTGTTTATTCTTGCGGTCCTATTTTCCAAGATTGGTATAATTGGTTATATAAAATGTTGTTAAGGTGATGCAATGTGTAATTATGTGTTAAAGAGTCACAAGAAAAAAACAAATTACTCCATTTAAGCCAGTGTTGTTAATGTTACAACCAGACCAATTTGTCCTCTAATCATTAAAATGGCGTTTCATTTGAAGATATCTTAGAAACATTGTATTTGAGGTGGAATTGAATCTAGTTCAGTCTGTTTTGAGGACAGACCCTCATGATGGTTGAAAGTATCATTTCTTTTTTTTAAGTTCAAGAAACTTTTATTAAAGAGATAAAAGATGTCTGTATGCAATACAAAGTATTAAGATCAAAAGAATACGTCACAAATATATTAAAATATAAGTGTATGAATTGAACTTTCAAGAAGATAGAGATAATCAAACCAACTAAATAAAATAGGAATATCAGTAGAATACATACATATTAGGAACATATTAGGGGAGTCAAGGTGGTTTCAAAACTTCCTGTTGGGATGGTATAGGTTTAGAAGTATTTTTAGGCCATGCATCAATATACAATGTAATTAGTGACCACAAGTCCAAACGTTTCATTGCAAAACATAGGGTTAGACAAAAGTGGTGTCCAATCTATGATTATGGCAGACCGCATACCACCATGCTTTATAGGAGATTTTTGTTAAGTCTTTACAATTAACAGTCATTTGCTGAAAAGCAATTGCTAACAATAAATCGATAATCTTGACATTGAATGTAGTATTCTCCCAGACAAGAGAAAGACTGCCCAACAAAATATGGGTAAGGAAAATTAAAACTTAGTATCAAAAATAAGATTAATTTGAGACCAATCTCGTTGCCAAAAAGTACAAACATGTGAACAAGAAAATAACATGTGAAATTGATCAGCCTTTGGTTCCATACAAGTCCAACACGTGTCTGTCGTATTCGGAAATCTTTTATTCAAAATAGCCGGTGTTATTAGGAGACTGTTATAAACAAAGAACAATGTTTGCGTGGTGTTGGCTGCTCTTGATGACTTACGTATCTTAATCCATATTTTGCTCCAAATGGATAATGGTCACTGAGTCATAAAGTCTTGTTACCAGCCCTCTTCTACTTTGGATTTGTGTCCATCTACCACTAAATTTTGCAAATATCTATAGATGATGGATGCTTTAGGTGATGTTTGTAATAAATTACGTAGTCGTGAAGAGGAATCTAACATGACAGGATTGTCATGTGCGATGGGAAGTTTAGTAAATACATCGATAATCGCTAACTTAAGCAGGTTATATTTCTGAATAAAGGAGGAGGGTAAACTAAAAGATTGGCTAAGTTTGTGAAAAGGTACAAAGTTTGAATCTGAAAATAACTGCTGGATCCATATTAGTCCTTTTTGTCTCCAAGTCTACCAGTAAAAAGGCTTACCCCGAATGGTTACATTTCTGTTATGCCAAATCGTTGATGTAAGGACAAAGTCTCTAGTAAGAAGAGTAGGTAGAATTGTGAAGTCAAGGAGTGTGGAGGTGTATTTTATTATAGGGGTAGAGAGATTGTAGCTTACAAGAGAAGGAAAGATATTCACCAAAGGAAAAGGGGGATATAAAGAGTTGTTCAATAGAGGTTCATGAAGGACAATCGTCCGTAGAGTCAAGTAACCAAAGTAAAGCTTGACGCAAAAGGAAAGCCTTCTGATAAGGCTGGAAAATTGGGATAATTGACTCCTCCTTCTGTCTTGGGGAGTGATAGCTTAAAAATGGACATTCAAGGTTTCTTATTATTCCACAAAAAAGAGGAAAGAATAGAATTAACTTTCTTAAAAATCTTAGCAGTGACAGGAATTGGAATATTGGAAATCGTGTATAGTACTATGGGTGTTAGCATCATCTCTATAGTGCCTAAACGGCCCCACCAGGATAGCTATAAGGGGTGCCATTTAGTAGTTAACTATGAAAGTTTTTGAATACATTTATTCATGCAGAGTGATACTAAAGAAGTAAAGTGTAGACCTAGATACTTAATATGATGGGAACTCCATGTGAATTTAGAAGCTGTGAACTCTGTTTTAAAATTGTTTTTGGTCAGGGGTAACATTTTGCATTTATCATTATTCAATTTATAACCAGATATAAGGGAGTATGACTGTACTTCTGCTACAAAAACAGGAACAGATATATCCGGTTTTGACATGAAAAGAAGAATATCATTAGCATAGGCTGCGAGTTTAATGTGGACATCCGTAGTTTGAAAACCATATATGTTTGGATTTTGATGTAATTTAGATAAGAAAGATTCTAGGGCCAAATTGTATAAAAATGGGGAAATTGACGTACACCCCTACCTAGTTTGAAATAGGGAGAAATCAAGACATTAGCACAAACTGCTGCACAGGGTTTGGAGTAAAGGAAAGAAACTAAAGTTATACAATTCGGGCAAAAACCAAACCATCTAAGAGTATAAAACAGATATTTCCATTCAACTCTATCAAAAGCCTTTTCTGTATCCAAAGCTATTGCTGCTAGCAAATGTTTTAGATGGGAAGACTTGGATAGGACGTTGAAGAACAAGTGAGTGTTATCAGTTATGACTCGTCCTTTAACAAAACCAGACTGTTCTTTCCCCAGCAAAGAGGATAAGTGGGAATCTAAGCGTATGACTAGTGCTTTAGAGAATATTTTGTAATCTTTGATAACCAGGGAGATGGGTCTATAATTTTTACAATATTTAGGGTCCTTACCATCCTTAGGGATAAAGCAAATGTGGGCCTCTGAGAAGGAACCTAATGAACTGTTTGTTCTTGCCACCATAGAATTTTGCGCTGGATTTTAAAAGATACAAAGAGGCGTCATCAGTTGAGTTTTTGTTAAAATGTAGCTTATCCTTTATAAGAGCCGTTAGATTTTCTTGTGTCTGAGAGACTGTAACGGCCGGATTCTCGGACCAGATAGGATCAGCTCCTCAGAGCACCTCCAACCCAGCTGGAACGTAATCACCTCCCTCCTCAGGACGTATTTACAATAGGTATATATGCCTTGTACCTAAGGATGGGGAATTAGCAATATACATGCATAGGTTTTCTACAATATCCCACTCATACCAGTTAGTCTTGCGGCAACTTAGGCCCAGACTAGTCTACCCTAGGGCAGTTCTGATTAGCTACCATTACACACTGACCACAGTCAGTGCTCGCTTGACAGGCCGCAATCCTGCAGGTCTAGACACCAGTCTCCTTCCTGGTGTTCTCTCACTTACATCCCGAGCCGCTATCCTGCGCATCTAAGCACCAGTAACCTCCCTGGTGTTCTCGTTACTTACATCCCAAGCCGCAATCCTGGGGGTATCGTCACCAGTTTCCCGCCTGGTGTTCTCATGAACGCCGCTTACCAACGACGATCACTTTCCTATGAATACCTTCAGCTCTCTCTCTCTCTCTATGTTGGGAAGTTTCTCTCACTATTCACTAGAGGTTCACTACTACAATATTATTATGGAATGGCCGAATTACTTAGTGTATAACTTATTTTCCTAGCTCAAGGGCTCCTCTCTCTCCCTAATTATTCAGTGGCTACTTACCTGATCAGGGGTAGCATCTGTTCTGGCTGTAACACCTGACTAGAAGAAAAGGTTACCTGCACTATATGAACAAGAGACACACACTGTATGCAAATGTTATTCCCTGATTTAAGCGTTCCTATTTCCTTTTGATCCATCAGTTACTATACAGCATCTGGTTAGAAGAAAGGTTAGCTCTATCATAAGAACAACACATGCACACTGGTTCACTAAGAACTGGGGTATCTTTATTACAATAACAATAAAATGGGAATAGACACATACACAGATCTGCGGGGTCTCTGTAAAGCTTTATTACTATACTACATCCACATGTAACTAACAGGGACTGTAAATAGACTGCACACCGCTGAAAGAAAAAGGATAGACATACAATAGGGACAAGGTTAATATTTAAAGATAAAGAAAGGTATCACCTAAGGAGTGTGAGGTCTTGCTCTAGCTGTCATCTGGGCTCCTCTCTCGTCTGTGCCTTAGCTCGTCTTAGATCCTCTTTTGCACTCCTGGACACACATCTGCGCTGATCACTCTGCTCTGGATTCCTCTCCCCCACGAACTCTCTCCACCTTCCAGCTTCAGCCTAATTGTTTCTGCCGCTCTGATAACCATTCGCTCCACTAGCTTCTTCACTCTGTCTGATTGTCTCTGTGCCAATGTCCAATTCACTCCAGCTGCTCCCACAGATTAATCCACGATATAACTTCAGCCTCTTCCAAAAGGTATCACTTCAGACTCCAGCTGTTCACAACTCCTTCTGATAAGTAACTACTTCTGACTGCTTCCTTCAGGTCCAAACATTATCTCACTTCTCTCTGTTCAAAACACCATCTGCTCACAACTGCTTCTGGTTTCTCTCTCTGGTTCCAGCTCACTGACTGTCTGTCTGTCTTCTCTCTGTTCCAAGCATCTACTGTCTCTTCTCCTTTGCTCCAACTCCTCTGCTTCTCCACTCCTTCTGCAACTGCACTCCTCTCCTCTGCTCCAATCCAACTCAACTACCTCCAGCTCAAACTCTCTCTGACTGACTCCGTCTCTGCACTTCACTAATATGGAATGCTGTCTCCTCATGGAAAGTTCTAGCCAGCAGCTTCCTTCCACCGATTCCATGTACCAGGCTCCTTGCGCTAGATGCTCCCACAGAGACCAGCTGTTTGTTTCGTTTAGAGACCTGAGCCCAGAGACACTTCCTGATTAGATTCAGCTCTAGCCGGTTCTCTCCAGTTCGCTTAGGGCGAACAACACCTTATAACTAAAACATTACCTTTACCCTGCAAGCATCTCAGTTCTGCAGGGACAGACAGCAAAATGGAGTCGCTCTAGTTCTGGGCCTTGTAGGCCTGAGAAGGATGAAATAACACTTAGCTCTGTCAGAGTACCTACACAAACCATACCAATATGTAATATAAAGTCAGGACTACAGGATCCACCCTCTACTATAGGTAGGATGATGAAAGGACACATAATTATGTCAAAGCCAATAGGCAATAGATGGATTAGAGTCAAGAATAAGGGATCTATCATCATATTATGCAGCTATCCTCTAGTTTATGCTTCTAGGTCTGGAAAAAAGGGCTTAAAAGGGCCAACACAAGGTAAGAATACAGATTCAAGATGTTAGCAAGCTTAGTCATCATCACTCAGAAATAGAGCCAAAAACCATGTCAGAACATTGCACCCTTGACTTTAACTTGTGAACATCTGTAAACAACAACAAACAAATAAACAAACATCAACATAATCTATCAACAAAACTAAAAACCAAAAGACTCCCTAAAATAAATGACAACTTAAGGAAATACCACCTAAAACTTGATGTAGGGAATACAAATCTAACAACCAACTGAAAACAAATCAAAGCACCCTTGGCCTGAATGCTGAAATGTAACTAAGATTGATCTGATAACAACAGAAACTAACCAAAGCACCCTTGCACTAAATGTGCCTCAACTTCTAGTGATAACTGATGAAATATATTGATGTAGGGACATGTTTGTGGAATGAAAACAACAAGGGGCCTAAATGAGGCCTACCTACTTCGGTCAACTTAAGAACTAAATGTGCCTCAACTTCTAATGATAACTGATGAAATCTATTGGTGTAGGGCCATGTTTGTGAAATGAAAACAAGAAGGGGCCTAAATGAGGCCTACCTACTTTGGTCAACTTAAGAAAGGATTTGGTGAAATCTGACAAATAAACATGAAAAAAGGGTCCTCAATGTCTGGGCAACTATTATTAATAAATGTAGGACATAACCTGACTAGAAGCACACCTCCCAGGACAACTTAAAGTCTAGGGTGACCACCCTTGGAACTAATCCCACTGTTCTAATTAAGAGTTGATCGATCAAAGTGATAGTGTAATAACAGGAAAACAAGGATAACCCCATTTTTACAAAATAGCTGATGTAGCACTATGCATATCAAGCAATAAATCAAAGAAAGTTATCTAAGTGTGTTGTATATATTCTTCTAAAACATCATAGACTTAAAGTTGAATAGTAGACCATGCCAAAGGCAATAGGTAAAGGTCACAAGTCATCTAACTCAGAAAACAGTTTGCACCTAATCCCTCTGTAACACATGTGTGCGCCATCATTTAAAACATTACTTTCTTTCCAGTGACAAGACTGTTTTGCAGAAAACAGGAAAACTATGAAATAGGTGAAAGATAAACAAGTGTATCAATAATGAAATAGCGTAGCATACTAAAAGCAAAATATATATGAATCATTGCATTAATGTGGCACTGCATCTTTTAAACTGAAACATCAAAACCATAAACAGGACTGAGAATTTTTTTTTTTCAAGTGTGGACTGTATATGGTAACTTCAAAAGTGGCATAATGTCCATCTGAAATAGAAACATGGGAAAAATGCAAGATTCAAGAATGCAGGCCAAGGAGTTACATTTCAGGTCAATTAATTTTTTTTTTTAAATTGAGTATATGGGATTTGAACCTGACTGCTGAGGCAGCCAACTGTAAATTGTCAAGTAAATTTAAAAAGTTCAGTCACTTTAAAATGGTCTCTTCTATAGTTGGTTTCTTCTTAGGAAAACAGTTCATTCTTGTAGGCCATGATTCTCCATCTTCATCTGTATCCGTTGCCAAGGACGCACACCCTCCAGTCTGGTCAGCCTGGTACGTCTGCTTCTAATCCTGGATTCAGCCTCGGGGGTTTTGGGGGTTAGGGGCCACTCACTCAGAAAATAGAAAAAGCTCATCACTCCAAAATAAGAAAGTCACACTCATCCAGGGCCCCCACATGTCAGCCAGCCATCTGAAACGAGAAACACGCATCATCAATCTTGCAAAAACACATTTTCTATTTAAAAAGCACCCCAAGTGCTTTTTATTTTCGAAAGCAACCTCCTAATTCATGAAAAGAATTCTTCTAAATCCAAGGAATGATTTAAACAGTCTACGTATACCGTATTCTTTAAATTTGTTTGGGCAAAATCTAATTTTGTCATACACAATCAGAAGGGCTGGGGCCTAGCTACTCCTCACTCCTCTGAGAAACAGCCCCTCCCTCCAGAAAGATGTTTGCGCTCAGAGTTTTGAATCAACTCCAACCATAATAAGCAGGAGCCGGGCTACACTGCGATGTAATTTTGAATCACTGCCAAATGCTGATCTCATTGCAGGAGCAAAGCTCCTGCCAATTATTCTGTTTAAGCATCTTCCAATCTCTAGTCAGGGAAGCTTTCTGTGCCTACTGTATTTATCTAACTCCAAGGGCCAAGCGTCTGCCAATTATTCTGTATGTGCAAGCATCCCTTATCTGAAGTCAATGAAGCTGTCTGCGCCGACTGTAAGGAAGAGCAACTTGACCCCCCCTTATATAAACATTTCTCCGCGGAAAGAATCTGTAACATAGCCAAGAATAACAAATTGGCTCTCTCCGCTCTCAGAAGTCACCCACGGGTCCTCCACCCTTTCCAAACTCTGAGCCGCGAACAGATGCCTGACTCATATCAGCCAAGGTTAAAGCAAATTCTTACTAACTGAAAACATAGCCGTTCCCAGGCTAGGATCATTGCACCATTACTTGGTACTAATTGAAGCAGATTTAGACGTGGGAAAAAAACATCCTAAAAACAGGAATTAATAAAGACATATTTTTTGTAACATAGACACATGCTAGCATTTTAAAATAATTCTATCATAATGTACTGCTACTTGCTGAAAAGGAAAAATATTAGAACAACATTTCATGCAGACAGTTTTTCTTTTTTTTGAAAATAACATGTGAAACACCATCAAAGTAAACAAAGGGCATAACCAAGAATTCACAATTTAGTGTGCAAGCTTTTCTAGTCTACCTATTAAAAGGGCCAGATTCATTTTTTTTCAGATAGCCATTTTTTCCAACTGAGTGGGTTTACTCACACGATCGTCTGCTACATATCAGCGCAAAATACAGAAACATTTGCATTTGGAAAAAGGACAGCTTGCATTAGAAAAATAATCATGTATATTTTCTAGAACATTTTTTTTTTAAAGCACACGGTTGCATTTCACTAATTAAAGCACATTCTATGATGGGTCTGTTTTATTTTTTTTTTTTACTTCTCAACCGGTAAAGCACCCTCCGTGCTCAGCTGAAAACCCTTATCTCAATCCAACTGGTTGATTTACAACTTTTCGACCTCCGAGTCAGACACATTAAATCATGTGTTCCAAGGCAAACCCATACAAACTCGTGGACGCATTTCAAACAGAATGTTAAATGAACACTGCTTTTTTCCTCTCCATGCAAGATGTAACCATTCTGTCAGCTAGCTGACAAAGCACATAGGCGAACCCAGCAACCAATTAAAAAAGTCAAATCAAACCATCATTAATCTAAACAGTCACTGACTTTTAGCGTCAGCTTTTGTAACCATGCATGTTAAAATAAATACTGCTGTCTCAATTCAAGATATTAACCCTTTGGCAGCTCAAACACAATCATTCCCCAATGTCTGCAGTACATGGGAAATTCAAGAACTTATCTCTCCACGTTTTCAAATAACACGTGCGCACATCTTCAAAACCTTTTCTCCAAGCATTTGAAAGAGATCCAGCTCTCTCCTGCCTAACGTAACAAGAGCATGCTCTGTACAAGCCATATCCACATGGCGCTATTCACAAGCCATATTTACAAGAAAGTCAACAAGTCATAATAATGACATGCTCTTCACAAGGCATATTGGCAAGGCGCAATTTACAAGGAACTCAGCAAGTCAAAATAAGAACATGCTCCACACAAGCCATATTTACATGGCGCTATTCACAAGCCATATTTACAAGAAACTCAACAAGTCATAATAATGACATGCTCTTCACAAGACATATATACAAGGCGCAATTCACAAGAAACTCAGCAAGTCAAAATGAGAACATGCTCCTCACAAGGCATATTTACAAGGAGCTATTTACAAGGAACTCCACAAGTCATACATGTCACATTGCACAGTATAAGCAAATGCAGCAAGCAATTTAATGGGCAATTTAAAAGCATTTTTCACACACATATGTACAACTGCATCAACACCAAGATGGAATTGGCTCCCTCATGTAATGTCACCCTTCAAGCCTGACAGTTCAAACACCAAGATGAAAAGCATTTCTTCCACCCTGCATAAGTCAAATGCCATGATGTACTGCAATCTCCTTACACTCCAACTGTTCAAGCCCATAGGTCAGGCACTACACCTCACCATGCAAGTCACAGACTGTTCCCAGATGTCAAATTTAAAGGGGTTTAAGTCCAAATACATGTCTAGGGCACCCTCCTCTGCGCTTAATTCAAAACTGCCCGACTACGCCAGATGTAACATCCGGATTCTCGGACCAGATATGATCAGCTCCTCAGAGCACCTCCAACCCAGCCGGAACGTAATCACCTCCCTCCTCAGGACGTATTTACAATAGGTATATATGCCTTGTACCTAAGGATGGGAATTAGCAATATACATGCATAGGTTTTCTACAATATCCCACTCATACCAGTTAGTCTCGCGGCAACTTAGGCCCAGACTAGTCTACCCTAGGGCAGTTCTGATTAGCTACCATTACACACTGACCACAGTCAGTGCTCGCTCGACAAGCCGCAATCCTGCGGGTCTAGACACCAGTCTCCTTCCTGGTGTTCTCTCACTTACATCCCGAGCCGCTATCCTGTGGATCTAAGCACCAGTATCCTCCCTGGTGTTCTCGTTACTTACATCCCAAGCCGCAATCCTGCGGGTATCGTCACCAGTTTCCCGCCTGGTGTTCTCATTAACGCCGCTTACCAACGACGATCACTTTCCTATGAATACCTTCAGCTCTCTCTCTCTCTCTATGTTGGGAAGTTTCTCTCACTATTCACTAGAGGTTCACTACTACAATAATATTATGGAATGGCCGAATTACATAGTGTATAACTTATTCTCCTAGCTCAAGGGCTCCTCTCTCTCCCTAATTATTTAGTGGCTAATTACCTGATCAGGGGTATCATCTGTTCTGGCTGTAACACCTGACTAGAAGAAAAGGTTACCTGCACTATAAGAACAAGAGACACACACTGTATGCAAAAGTTATTCCCTGATTTAAGCGTTCCTATTTCCTTTTGATACATCAGTTACTATACAGCATCTGGTTAGAAGAAAGGTTAGCTCTATCATAAGAACAACACATGCACACTGGTTCACTAAGAACTGGGGTATCTTTATTACAATAACAATAAAATTGGAATAGACACATACACAGATCTGCGGGGTCTCTGTAAAGCATTATTACTATACTACATCCACATGTAACTAACAGGGACTGTAAATAGACTGCACACCGCTGAAAGAAAAAGGATAGACATACAATAGGGACAAGGTTAATATTTAAAGATAAAGAAAGGTATCACCTAAGTAGTGTGAGGTCTTGCTCTAGCTGTCATCTGGGCTCCTCTCTCGTCTGTGCCTTAGCTCGTCTTAGATCCTCTCCTGCACTCTGGGACACACATCTGCGCTGATCACTCTGCACTAGATTCCTCTCCCCCACGAACTCTCTCCACCTTCCAGCTTCAGCCTAATTGTTTCTGCCGCTCTGATAACCGTTCGCTCCACTAGCTTCTTCACTCTGTCTGATTGTCTCTGTGCCAATGTCCAATTCACTCCAGCTGCTCCCACAGATTAATCCACGATATAACTTCAGTCTCTTCCAAAAGGTATCACTTCAGACTCCAGCTGTTCACAACTCCTTCTGATAAGTAAATACTTCTGACTGCTTCCTTCAGTTCCAAACATTATCTCACTACTCTCTGTTCAAAACACCATCTGCTCACAACTGCTTCTGGTTTCTCTCTCTGGTTCCAGCTCACTGACTGTCTGTCTGTCTTCTCTCTGTTCCAAGCATCTACTGTCTCTTCTCCTTTGCTCCAACTCCTCTGCTTCTCCACTCCTTCTGCAACTGCACTCCTCTCCTCTGCTCCAATCCAACTCAACTACCTCAAGCTCAAACTCTTTCTGACTGACTCCGCCTCTGCACTTCACTAATATGGAATGCTGTCTCCTCATGGAAAGTTCCAGCCAGCAGCCTCCTCCCACCGATTCCATGTACAGGCTCCTTGCGCTAGACGCTCCCACAGTGACCAGCTGCTTGTTTCGTCTAGAGACCTGAGCCCAGAGACACTTCCTGATTAGATTCAGCTCTGGCCGTTTCTCTCCAGTTCGCTTAGGGCGAACAACACCTTATAACTAAAACATTACCTTTACCCTGCAAGCATCTCAGTTCTGCAGGGACATAAAGCAAAATGGAGTCTCTCTAGTTCTGGGCCTTGTAGGCCTGAGAAGGATGAAATAACACTTAGCTCTGTCAGAGTACCTACACAAACCATACCAATATGTAATATAAAGTCAGGACTACATGATCCACCCTCTACTATAGGTAGGATAATGAAAGGACACATAATTATGTCAAAGCCAATAGGCAATAGATGGATTAGAGTCAAGAATAAGGGTTCTATCATCATATTACGCAGCTATCCTCTAGTTTATGCTTCTAGGTCTGGAAAAAAGGGCTTAAAAGGGCCAACACAAGGTAAGAATACAGATTCAAGATGTTAGCAAACTTAAAGTCATCATCACTCAGAAATAGAGCCAAAAACCATGTCAGAACAGAGACATAGTAAGAATGCTCCAATTTCTTAATGTCATTGAGGAGATCATTAGTGAGTATATGCGCAAGTTTCCGCTTCCTTGCAACAAAACCAATGATGAAGTCCTGAGCCGAAGCCCTAAAAGCATCCCAAATAGTAGAGAAGGGCAAGGACTCATCCTGGTTGGCTGCAAAGTAGTCATCAAAAAATGCGGCAAATTAGGCTGTACATTTTGGATCTAAGAAGAGATTATTGTTAAATCGCCATCTTTTGGGAGCATTAATCTTAGGTAATATATCCAGGCCAATCGAGACAGGAGCATGGTCGAATAAAAGAATGGGGCCTATATCAGCATACGAAAGGGATTGTGATATAATGTGGGAGACAAATATATAATCATTCCTTGACTTAGTTTGATGAACTGGGGAATAAAAAGTATATTCTCTGATGACAGGATTGCTTAGGCGCCAAGCATCAATACGTTTACATTGGGTAATAGTGTGAACTAGGGATTTGTGGGGTTTATTGGGGACGAAAGATTCTTTGGAATTCCTATCAATAAAAGGGTCTAGCACTTGGTTGCAGTCTCCTGCTAAAACTAAATTATCTTCAATGCATTGAGAAATATGTTTAGCTAAAATAGGCCAAAAGGAAGTATCCACTTCAGTGGGAGCATAAACATTTAGAAAAGAAACTGGAACACCCCTCAATAACAGTTTAACAATTAACCATCTACATTCTGCATCTGAACTTTGTGAAATAAACATAACTGGGATGGATTTACAACATAATATCATGACTCCATTTTGGTTACCATCTCCTTGAGAAAAGAACATTTCCCCTACCCATCCTTTTTTTAATTTCAAGGATTCAGTCTCCGCAAGGTGAGTTTCCTGAAGAAAGACGATATCAGCATCAATTTTGCAAGATGAGTTAAAACTCTCTGTCTGTTAATGGAAGAATTTAATCCCCTCACGGTCCAAGAAATTAGTTTTAATGACATGGAAGGTCAACTACGAGATGATACATGAAGCCATAACATAAGTCCGATGCAAAACAATCAAGCATAATAATGCATATGTGGAGAAAAGAAAGGTGATTAGAGAGATAGAACCCAAGCCAGAAATTAGTAAAAAGAGCATATATCTGATGCCAAAGATAGGACTTAGGTAAAACATTGTAAGAATAGACAGGATTAGCAATCAAATAGTAAGAGAGTTTTAATAGAAAAGGAAGCAAAGATAGATAAATAGAAAACATTGTTGATATAAAAGTGAAGACAAGAATGAAAAGAAAACAGACATCCAGAGATTTAAACAAAGAGAATAATTTTAAGACGAAACAAAAAACCAGAGACAAAACAAACAACATACCTTCTCTAAGGGAACAAGAAGGTAGGGGTAGGTGGAGCCACATGAAGCAGACGAGACTTCCAGTGAGAACTGGACCAGACCTGGGAGGAAGCACGCCATAACATAGACGTGACTGTGGAAGCAAAAGAGAGATAAGATGTAAGAATTAACTTTGCTCATATGTTAAGACATAAAACATGAAAAAGGTCAAATCGTATGGCATTAAGTAACTTTGTAAAGTAAATACTAAAATGTCTAACGAGTAAAAATATATAACAGCAGAAATCCTGCACTCAGCGAGAAAAAAACTGCTCGTAAAAAAAACTTAGGTAAATCATGTAACATGTGAGGAAGATGGTCGTGAGGAATCCATGAGATCCGTCTTGTTCGCATTGATGAAGCTTTTCAGACGTATTGGGTCATCGTATGAAGTAGTCTTATTATTATAGGTGACTTTAAAAAGGCAGGGATGAAAAAGTCCATATCTTGCACCCATGGAACGAAGGGCTGGTCTCATGTCAAAAAAAGCTTTAGGTCTTGATGTAGTAGCTTTTGAGTAATCTTGTGCAAAAAATAAAGTAGCTCTCGACCAAGAGATTTTTTGAATAGCCCTGGCAGCTGTCAAAACTTTCAATAGATCTGTGTCCTCTAAGATGTACACCCCTTGGTCTCTGTGAATATGAAGAATTGGTGCGAATAAGACCCAACCTGTGAACGCGCTGTATATTCAGTGTGGTGCCTTCTGGAAGATGAAGAATCTTAGGGAGAAAGGTTTTAAAGAAAGCGATAGGATTTGTACCTTCAACTCCCTCTGCCAGATTAAAGACGCGCATGTTATTTCTTCCATTCCAGTTTTCAAGATCCTCAACTTGTTTTTGTAATGTTGAAACTTGCGAATGTAAGGAGGTCACACATTTAGTGGTGTCCTGAAAAGAGGACACATCCTGTTCCACTGTTGTGAGTCTAGTGTCCAGCTGCTGCCAAGTTTCTGAGAGGATTTGTAGTTTGGCATTTGTTTCTTCTACAAAGGGTCTTAGGGCCCTCATTTCCTGGAGTGGAAGTTGCAACAAGACTAGGGAAGCCAGTTTAGTTGGTGAGGTTGGGTCTTTTTTAAGCGTTTGACGTTAGACTTTCCTGGCAGTATCTGTGGTGACCTTGTGGACTCCATACATGTGATACACTGATCGATGTTAAGAATCCCCAAATTTTCCAGATGAGATAACTCAGAGAAAATTCTTGAGTTTTTAATGAAAGTACGCTTTGATGTTGAATTTACAGAGAAGTTACCTTTTGTTCTGCCCATCAAACTGCAACATCCAAAGTCTCTAGAGCATATATATTTAGTGACAGCGAAGAGGAGGAGAGGACCAAAATGAGAAACTAAGGGGGTCATTAGGATGGCTTTGCCCACTCGCCATCCTCGTGGTAATAGGGACCGCCCGCCATAAGCACTTTTGCACTTTTGCATTTTGCATTTGCATAATCAAACCGTATGGTGCCTGCCGCTTTAATTATGCAAATGAACCCCCGACTCTCCTTCACTCTGGGGGCCCACAGGGGGGCCCCCAGAGTGAATTCTGCATGCCTTTCTATGCCAGCATTGCCGCCATGGAAAGGGATTGAAAAATGCCTATCACAATATGGCTGGCGGTGTCTGATAGACACCACCACCATATCATTCCTTTTACGCCCCGGCCACAAGGCGACAGGGGCGGAGAAGCGGTGGACGGTCTTTCCGTCCACCGAGGTTCCGTCCACCATACTAATATTGCAGGTGAGAATTCTGGTGATGATGTCGGGTGGATTGCCCCTGCCAGGCCCGCGGTGGCTACTGCCAGCCTGGCGGGGGAAATATGCCCGACATCATAATGGGCCCCTTAGCCTTCAGATTGGACAGCATCTTCAAAATGAATGTTGAGGACAAAACAGTTCAAAACTAATTGGGAGCTATGGACACCCTCGAGCCATTCCAGACACCATCAGAAATGAGCAAATAAACTGTTTGAAGAATTAATGCGTGATATTTAAATCATGGTCAAAGAGCGCAAAAACAGCACATATTAAAAGGTTGGTCGTACAGGACCACACAGTGCTGTAAAGATAAGGTTAGTACCTACCTTAGTAATGTTGAGAGAAGTGTATCTCCTAAAGGGAGAACGCTGGGCTCAAAATTGCAGCGTGAACCACATCACCTCAATACTTATGAAAAAATTGACCTTTTTGAGAATGATCTTAGACTTTGAAGGGCCAACAGAAGGCTTCCTAATTTTACCTCAATGAAGGTTTCAAGCAGCCATAGGTCTGGTATTTCTTCTAAAGTAGAACTGGGTAGCAAGAGATGTAGTCCATGTTAGCTCCATGCATAGGTCTAGCAGAGTGCCATGTAAAACATTTTCCACAATCTAGCCATCAATGTGTTAACCTCAACAGGTCTAATTAATGTTGGCAAACATGCATTAACTTTAAATTATTCAGTGGAAATTTCCCTTAAGTAGCCATTTTGATTTTGTTTATTACCACTAATGCCTTTAATATCCCTTAAATGGCCCTTTGCATTAGAAAAACAACATCCAAAAAGGCTAGAGGAAACGTAGAATGAATATTCTTGAAGGAAGGCAATGAAGGATGATAAGGTTGTGAAAATTACGAATTTGTTTGTGCTCATCCTCCATTTTGTGATTGCCGCCACTTTATGTTGCCCTCACTCAGGCAGCTCGGCAAACGCGATGTTTTTGTTGTTTCTGCCTTTGCGTGTCAGGTGGCTTCTCTGCTTATGTTTACTAACGAGTGTCAGGGTCTGGCCGAGTACACTAATTCCTGTCTGAGCTGATTAATCTGCGTCCGAACTACATGTTGATTCACACCATTGTTTCCTTTAAGTTATCTTATCTGCTGTCCTTCGCTACATGTCTCATGCATTCTCCTGTTTCACGACTGTCCTTCTACGACATGCAGCTGTGTTTTCTCTGCTTGTAAATTGAATTGTGTGGATTCATTTGTAATTTACTTAAGGGGTCGAGTGACAAACGTAACCGGGAATTTGAGTTGCCTTAGTCTTAAAACATTGTCTATAACGTTTGCCTATAGCTCATGCTCTTGTGTGATTGCATTTTTGCATTGTATTGTATCGTATATAAACCTGTGCACCACGGAGTTAAGTGGCAGTCTCTTTTGAACCTCGTTGTACTGACGACTTCTAAGACCACTGTACTAGCTGCAGCTAATAAATACCATCTTCTACGCCAGACGAAGAGTACGTGTCTCTGTGTTTGACAAGGCAGGTGAATCCCGTGGATTTTAGGCGTACCCTGCGCCGCCGGGCCTGAAGGCTGCGGTTATCCAATAATCCGATTCAGCAACTTCACGCAAGGAATCCATCGGATGGGAAAGCTCGAGGGAAGGAAATTGAGTCCTGTATCCCTGAGTTCTGTCGTTATCATGATTGGAAAAGTCAAAGTCGTTGGCAGAAGGGTGAAGACACCAGTATGAAGTTAAGCTGGAGCCTTTATCTAAATTTGTCAAGAAATATCTGTCAACAGCCCCTTTTGGAATTTCTTAATCCAATATAGGCCCTCTAGATTCCCTAATGGGTTCCCCGTTCAGCGGTTTATACTTTAAAGTGCCAAGTACGCGCCGTACCCCTTCGATCATGGGGGGTATGCACCATACCCGGGGGGCGTTCCGTACCTGTTTCATCACGAACTTTGCTTTTACGGCTGTTTTCCGCTCCCGTAGAAAAAGGCTCATACAGTGCGTACCCGACACGTATCGTACTTGCTGGGTCATATAAACCAGCCGCGAACCGTACAGATGTCGCGTACAGCGGGTTCCGAGTGAGACAGGTACGGAGATTAGAATCGTACGGTCTCTGTACGATTTGTACGGAGTCCAGCTCATGGTACGAATCGTACTTCGTCATACGTACGGGGGACGTTGCAGGGTACGATTCGTACGGGAAAAACACTCCGAACGGCTATTCGGTGCGCTTTTTACCCGATCAGAATCGGCCCCTTAGTATATCTGCGTTTCGGCGTCAATGGAAGAATCTGGCTGAAATTTACGATCGACCAAACACTTCAAGTTCGATTGGCAAAACGTTCAAGATCGACTTGGAACATTGTCAGGCAAGTAGCGAGTACTATTTGTCACGGCAGTTGTTTTCATTGGTCGTAAATTTTCTTCATCACGTCTGTTTTCACAGCTTGTGACGAGAAGTCTGTAAGGGAAAGCTTTTGACAGTTCGTCAGCTTCAACTGTCAAACTTCGCATCTTGACAGTTACGTCAGTTATAGTTGTTATCGCCACATTCCACAGCAGTTTTGGCAACAGGTGATCAGACGTGCATGTGTCATGACATCATCAACGTGAGTTATGCGACGCCATTTTAGATATCAGTCTAATTTCATTATGAAGGACGGTTTTTCTACATTTAAGATCCCTTACTGAAGGTATTATAATTGTGCATGTAACGTACAAAGGTTAAGAATATCTAAACTATTTCCGATGTGGTAATTTAGGAACTATTTTATCACTAAAGCGCTGTTAAGGGAAAATTTGACTGAAAAGTTGTATTAATATTTTTTTCCCTGTTAAAACGAATAACATGATGGCCATTCGTTTTCCCTGTGTTGGCAAAGTTAGTTTGATTCGTCAATTTAAATGATTTATTATTACCACAAACAGTATTATACACATTCAAAATGTTAAAATTGTGAAATATACACTTGTATAGTGTATAGTTCTATATATATATATTTATATGTGTGAAATATTCAAATTCTACAGTCTGTTTTCAAACTTATAGTACTAGTCTTGGATTTATTCAGCATTTAGCTCTTCACAGGGTCACAATTGAGTATTTCATGAAAAAAGAGCCTTCAGACTGTAAAAAAGACATCATGACCAGTGAAGGAAATTTCAGTACATCTGCATTTTTTCTCAATGAACCCGGAAAACCAGTCATGAAATGGCGAAATTGGTATAGAGCTTTCGAAAATTACTTAGTTTCGATAGATAGTAAGAGGTTTGATTCAGAGAGAAAGAAAGCAATTCTTTTCGGACTGTTAGGTGCAGCTGGCCAAGAAATTTTTGAACAGTTTGCCCGAATACAAACTTGCCCCTGGACAGTTTATTCCTCTTGATGAATTTCAAAAAGCTGTTAAGAGGCTAGAAAAACAATTGGATGAAGAAGAAAATATTATGGTTGGTAGGCACCGGTTTGTTAAAAGAAAGCAATCTGAATCAGAAAATGTTGAGGAATACATAGCCAGTTTAAGAGTGTTAGCTACAAAATGCGAATTCAAAGATATGGTCGACGAGTATATTCGTGATCAATTTGTTTTCCATTGTTTTGAGCGCAAAATTCAAGAACGTTTACTTGCCTGCAAGAATCCTACGCTTGAGGAGGTTATTGATATCGGCAAGGGCATAGAACATTCGTTAGAAGGCTCCAAAGAATTGGCCAAAGTTTCTGGTTCTGGTTCCAATGTGAGTGGTACATGATAAAAAGAAAAAAGATGCAAATTCAAGAAATAACTACAAAGCAAATTACAATGCTAATGATTCTCAATCTGTATGTTTTAGATGTGGTTCACGTAATCACAAAGCCGATCTTTCGGGGTGTCCAGCAGAAGAAAAGAAATGCACAAGATGCCAGAAGGTAGGGCATTTTGCTAGTGTATGTGGTAATTTTGGCCAAAAACGCTTCTTTAAAACAAAAGTAAGTAATGTTGAGGAATTCGATGAGGACATGTGTTCAAACATAGTTTTGACTCTTGGAGATACTACTAAAGATGTCAAAGGTCTCCTGTTGGTGAAGTTGAACTTCACATTATGGCTGACTCGGGTTCGCTGATAACTATTATTTCTGACAAAAAGTATTTACAGCATTGGCCACATGTTGATTTATTTTCATCTGACTTTAACCCCAAAGCGTTTGGTGAATTCAACATCAATATGTTTGGTTACTTCGAGGATGTGTTAAACATCAAAGGAAGGTGTGTGATTACTAAAGTTCATGTAGATGAGAGAGGTAGGAATATTGTCGGATGGAGAGATCTAGCCAAGTTAAAAATTATTCTAAAACCTGGGGCAGACAACCCTATTGTACTTGATGAAGGTTTTGAATCTGTTGTGTCTGTTTCCTCAGTTCCATCTATTGATGACAGAATTTCTTCTATTTTAAGTAAGTATGAATCCCTGTTTGAAGACCGCATAGGGTGTGTCAAGGCGTTTGTTCATAAAATAATACTTAAAAAAGATGCTATTCGTGTTCGACATAAAGTCAGGCCTTTACCATTATCAGTTAGAGAAGAGTTGCAGCTATTATTAGACAAACTCATCAAGGAGAATGTTATTGAACCAGCAGATTCTGCTGAATGGATTTCCGGAATTGTATTGATTAAAACGAAAAGCGGAGATTTCCGTTTGTGCACTGTTTTGAGATCATTGAACAAAAATATATTCGTGGATTAATTCCCACTACCCAAAATTCAAGAAATTTTGGCCGCCACTACAGGCTCTAAGTATTTTTCGCTCATAGTTCTCAAATCAGCGTACCACCAGGTTAGACCGGATGATGAATCAAAAGAATTAACTACTTTCATCACTCCGCTAGGTGCATTCAGGTACATACGTTTACCAGGGTCATATCCTTAGTAAAAAAGGTATCAAACCAAAATTAAATCTGGTAAAAGCTATAGATGATGCTCCCAAACGAGAAAAAGACTCATTGCGATCGTTTTTAGGCCTCAGTGAGTATTATTCACGGATCATGAAAAACTATTCAAAAATGGTTGAATCTTTAAGGGTTCTATTACGAAAAGGGCAACAATTTGTTTGGGAGGATCAACATGATCAGTCATTTGCAGAGATCAACAAAGGTATTTTGAATGCTCCAACTTTAAAACCTTTTGACACAAATGGTTTGAATATAATCACAGTTGATGCCAGTTCGATTGGCATAGGTGCCATTTTTACTCAGAGAGTTGGTAACCATGTTCACAGGGTGGCTTTTATTTCCTGGAGATTGGGTGACACTGAAAAAAATTACAGCACCATCGAGAGGGAAGCCCTCACATGTGTGTGGGCTGTAGAAAAGCTAAAAATGTATTTATGGGGTAAGAATTTTGAGTTGGTCACAGATCATGAACCCCTCACTTTCATGTTTGATGGTTACGGTAGAGGTAATGGTAAGGCTTCAGCCAGGTTAGTACGGCTGCTCGCTAAATTGCAGGAATACAATTTTTCTATCAGACACATTTCAGGTAAAAACAATATCAGAGCCGCTTGCCCACTGAGAGTTCAGGTGAATGAAACAGAGTGTGTTGTTTCTAATGTAGAAATTTTACAAGGGTACCACAATGTTATGTTAGAAAATGAATGGAAAAAAGCAATGGAGAAATATCCTGTGTTTAGCACAGTTAAATTGTTTATGTCTACTGCGTGGCCTCCTGTACGCAACCTAACGGCTGATCTTAAAACCTTTTTGCACGTATCTAATGAATTGAGCGTTGTTCCAGGGTATCTCATGAGAGGAGATTTACTTGTTCCTCCATCCAAACTTAGAAATCAGTTAAACGCAACTGCACATAGTCCTCATCTAGGATCCACCATGACAAAGAAAACATTGAAAGAACATTATTGGTGGCCTGGTATGGACCTGGATGTAAATTTGCAGGTTGAAAAATGTGACATCTGTATCAGGTCAGATAAACATTGGAAACCCCGTGTGCAGGAGATGCAACTAATTTCCATTCCAAATTCTTCTTGGTTTAAGATTGCCATTGATATGGCCGGTCCTTTTCAGATTTTAGAGCAGAATTCCAAATTTTTAATTGCTGTGAGTGATTACTACAGTAAGGGGATATATCACAAATTTGTGCATACTATTGACTCAGACACTGTCATTGACTTTTTGCAAAATTGCTTTGCCATTGAAGGAAGGCCACGTATTATTGTGTCTGATAATGGGAAGAAACTGACATCTAACAAACTGACTGACTTTTTAAATCAACATGGGGTTCGACAAGAGAAGACTCTTTTGTACTCACCTAAATCCAATGGTCAAATTGAAAGAATCTATTGCTTCCTTAAGGATGGTATCCAATTGGCAGTGGCTTCTAGACTACCAGTGAAAAAAGTTCATTCAAGGAAGGGTATTTGCCTACAACACCACTCCCAACAGTGTTACTGGTTTTTCTCCTTTCTTTTTGATGAGAGGAAGACGATGTGACAATGAAACTGTTCCTAAGTTTGCATGTTTTAAGAAATGTTTACCAACCACTGTGTCCATAAATGATGAACAGTTACAAGTTAGAAATAAAATCGTTGATTGTCAGTTGAAATCTAAAATGTATCACAACAAGGTACATAGAGCTGTTAACAAGGAATTCTGCAAAAGAGAATGGGCTCTTGTCAAAAACCCTAATGCCAAGCTGAAGGGGAATTCTAAATACTTCAACCCTGAAGAGATTATTGAAGTGTCCGACAGTGCCATTTGTCTCAGAAATGTTGATTGGCGTAACAAGAGTGACGCTATAAAATTGAAGAGAGATCAAGTTGATTTGTAGTTCAATGGTAAAAATTATAGGGCACTATTTGAAAGGGAGTTTTCTTGGCTTGATACATATTCAGGAGAAAATAGTGATGACTATACTAATCTTAAACAAAATGTATGTGATCTCATGTTCAAATGCAGTAATGACATAGAAGTAACAGTGCCTGGCAAAAATGCTGTAACTGGCAGAGAAGGTGAGATGTGTAATGAGATGGATGCCAGTAATCAAGCAAGCTTTGATGTTTTTCCCAAACTGGAGTTTCCCACATCCACTACATTAAGTCGTGATATAGCAGAGTGTCATGGTGGTTGGGAGGGTACTTGTAAAAGATTTGGCAGAATATCCAAGTTACCCAAAGCATTTAAAGACTATGAATTGGATTAATTGTTCATTGTTTAGGAAGGGAGATGTTGTAAGTCTAGTTGATATCTACATAGCTCCTAGTGCTTACTGCCCATTGGTCCCCTCCCTTACATCACTTGGAATGTTGTATTGTTTATATAAGTGACGTCATTACATTCCCGGTGGTTGGGGTTCTTCATAGCGACTCTGCGCAGTTGTTCCCTTGACTCTCCCCTCAAGCTTGTTTAACTTCAATAAATAAATTATTTGCTTAAGTAAGCTTCAGTATCATCTATGGTGGCATCACTACACAGGTTCTCTCCATTTTCTTACTTTTAGTTAACACTAGAATAATATTGGTAGGCTGTTTTGATCTTCAGCGGGGAGAGCAGTGGCAGCTGGTGACATTTAAAAATGGTGTAGCGTAAAACAATTGTCGTACAGCACTGTAGCGAGTGAGCGTAGCAAGCAAGCCCAAACCACCTCCAAGGGTTAAGGGGGCTTCTCCCCCCAAGAACATTTTGATAAAAAGAGTGGGTGCATTTTGAAGCAAATTTGAGAAAGCAGAAATAGTAATAAAGCAATTGTGAATCTCTTCTAACAAAGACAGTGACTGGCAAAACTGTCTATCACTTGTTCTGCTGACATCCTAGGCAGGCAAAAAGAAACCAATATACTATTAGGTGTAAGGTTGGGTTTGTGCCTGAAACAAGAATATAATCCTGCACACATTGACACATGCCCCAGTGATTGACGGCACAAAAAAGGGATGGTGCATGTACTGCCAACCCTTTCAACCATGCACAAAGTCCAACCAATCCTCCAAGCAGGGCTATGAAACCCATGATTGGGTGTAAATTATACGTCCACTCGTTGCCATGCCATGAAATAATGAGAGGGTGTAAAATGTGCACCCGTTACTACCCAAGGATTTATTTGGCGTAAACTGAGAAATATCACACACCCTTAATACGCACCCAACAGCAGCAGATTAATATTCAGTGATTTTTGTGAATTCCATTAGCATTTATTTTTCTCTACAATGTGCTTGTTGGCTTCAACAAGACCCTCATTTCTTGCTATCAGGTGGCGAAGGACATACACTGGCTTGGTATAAAATGTATTCAACAAGACTGGGCTGGCCCCTTCGCCAGGAAATCACAACCAATACTGTCTCATTGTGCACTACAAAAAGGCACATTCAGGCCATTAAAATACATCTCTACCTTTTTATGCTATTTGTAGGAATCTAACATGCAACTCATACACGTTTGGAAACAAGGCATATTCTAAAAGTGGAAACTCGAGGATGAACCTGTGAAAAGTAACTACAATGGCGGAGTCCCTTCTACTCACAGCCCACTTACCAGAGGTGCCGCCCACCATCGAGAGAGTCATTTGGGCAGCCCTGTTTTGCCGGGACTACACATTCCAGAGTCCTTAGCGGCACCGCCACACAACGCCATTGTGCCTGGAGGCACTTAAAACTGACACAGGGCTCCCACAGCGCAGGTCGGGCGCTGGCCTGCCCGGGCGCTGCCCGGGCAAAGCCTGTGTCAAGGGCGGGCCCGCCCGCGCCCGTCAGAGAACGGAAGAGACCGGGCTGGGCAACGTTTTTTTTAATCTCTTTGTTTAATGCATTACAGCCAATGTTTTTAAATTATAGTTGACGTTTGTTCTCCTTTGGTTCTTTTAGGTGGTTAAACCCTATTACATGAGTTCTTGCGGTTGGGAATAGTGTTTTTTTTTCTCTGGGGGATTATTTTTCCTTTTTCTTTATTCTTTGTACCGTGGCTAAACACGTTAACAATTGTAAATAGTGGGGCATATTTACTCCCAGAGCCCCAGGTTAACTACATAGGACAGCAACCATGGGGAGGAGAATGAACCAGGGGAATCAAGAGGGGTCCATAGCTGCTTCTAGAGCAACAGTAACCACCATGGACGCCTTTTTGTCAAGGGCTGCTTCAGTCATTGACAAAGAGATTGAAATGGTTAATAGGCGCCTATCTAGATCCCCTTCTAGTGGCCTTCACCCCCTTTTGGATGCCCATAATAATTGCTCTAAGGAATTTATTGATGAATTACATAACACTACTCTTTCCCCTGGGGCGGGCAGTGACCTGCAGGCCAAGGATGTGCTTCTCTTCATCCCAGAATCTCTGGAGGTACCCCCAGGCCCTTTTCCCCGGTAGTGATAATTGCAAATATGAAGGCTGCTATTACCTCTGCTATAGGTGGGAAGGGGGGGAATGGTGGCAAGTGTCCCTCTAATAGAGGCAGTTCAGGGCCCTATTCCACCTCAACAACTGGGGGAGGCTCGTCGCTACTCCGGCAGCCTGGAAAGAAAATGCAAAGCAATAGGCAGTCAAGCCAAAAAGACAAAAGCCAATGTAAGGTTAAAGCTTCTATTCGAGTCAGGGGTACCTCCGATAGTAGAGTCACCTATGATAGAATATCCCACATTGGAGGTTTTCAGATCTATTCTGAGATCCATGCTGGAGGAAAGGTTGTCCCCCTTAATGACCACGTTAAACTTCATAGAGCAAAGCATGGCATACCAGCTCAAAATTTTACAATCTATTCGATCCCTAGATAAAACTTCTACTGTGTCAACTAGCCCGAAACCGCCCCAGATACTTTGTCATCATCACGGGCACCTAGGGAAATGGATTGTTCTAGCCTCACCGAGACCAGTGGTTTAAACGTGGATTACAGTACCTCAGGGGGATTGGCGATTGGTAGAAAGGAGGGTTTGGTAACAAATATAGGTCCGGACCAGCCAGGCAAGATGATCAAGCTATTCAGGATCCGGGAAAAAACATGGGTAAACCACCAGGATATTCCACCAACACCCTGTCTAACCTTGCAGTCATTAACCTATCGCCTCAATCTACCCCATTGGTGGTTATCCTTGGGAATGTCCCGCCACTCCCAAGGGGTCCTAATGAGGACTTCTCACAACACAAGAATAAGGTCACCCACTGGTTGTCCATTAATACCCCTGTGGTACCAGGAGTAGAACGAAATATCATCATGGTACGCCGTGTTGGGTGGCTGGGTAATACCAAAAAACCAGGGGGAGGTGGGTGATTGCATAATTGTGAACTTTAACAACCCAATGATTATGGGGGGAATCTTTAGGGAGGTGTATGGCGGTTTGACTAATGGGGATATGGGTATCCAGATATTGCCCCTTGGCTTCTTTTATAAGCCTGAGTTCACAAGGAGTATTAAATCAACTCTATCGCGCACCTGGTAGCCCCAAAATTCTGCTGAAGCTCGTGGGGCCAGACAATTTATCCCATGGGTAGCGAGGCTGAATGCCCTGAGAGATTGCCACCTTTCACCAATCCCGCAGGGGCCAAACAGATTTTCTGCCCTTTCGAGGCTGGAGAATTGCGATTGACTGAATACAAACTCAGTAATCATTGCCCCACCTGTCCAACCCCCAATGCCCTCTCAGCCGCCTTGTCAAAGGGCCGGTTCACTCAGGTTGTTGCCACTAGGGGTACCAATGTCCAAGCCAAGTGAGATCTTATCTACTGCATCAGCGGGGGAGCCCAAGGAGCAAGCTGATTACAATGTCCTTTCATGGAACATTGCGGAGCTAGCGGGGACGTTTAATGACCCATTGTGGGTTCAGTTCATCAGACAATTCCCTGTGATTTGCCTCCAGGAAACTTGGCTGGTGAACTGCAATTTGTTTCTTGAGGGATACAAAGCTTTCTTTGCCCCGGCCACCCCATCCGTTAGTGGCAGAGCTAGGGGTGGCTTGGTTATTTTTACAGCTTTATCTTTGAATGATTGGATTAAGGAACTTCCTTCCGCTCACAATGACTTATTATTTTAAAGCGAGGAAACGTGAGCCTATGTTTGATCAATTTGTATAAGGCAGTAAACCCCTCTGGACCCTGTATGATCGCCCAGCTAAGTAACTTTGTTAGACAGTCTTGTGGTCTCACCGCCCATAGCCTTATGATAGCAGGAGATTTTAATGTTCACCCATATGGTGACCCAGCAGCCACCAGCATGAGCGAAATGGGCTGTGCTAGGATGTGGGGACTCCACTTTGAGCATTCTACACTGGGGAGGCACTTAATGGTTCACTTAACGAATTTGATTTGATCTCTTCCATGGCTTCTGTTTCTGCATCTAGTAAACTGTCTGTTCCATCATTTAAAATTCGCAATGGTGGGACTTTTATAGACCATATCTTGCTCTCGGCTGGTTGCCAATCTATCCTCCAGGGTTTCACTATTTTTGAAAGTATTTTTAGTGACCATAACCCAGTATGTATTCGCTTGGAGGGTGGTCTGCTAAAAAGGCAGGCAAGGGTTATAGTACCGGGCGTGCTGAGACCAACAGATGGAAGCCGCCGCCTTAAGTGGTCACAGCTGTCGCCAGATTTATTTTATGGAAAGGTATACAAATCATGTGCCTCTGAATTAGCACTATGTGCGGCCCCTGACTCCCTACCTGCAGGTGTTCTCAAAGCCTACGAGGAGATTGTTTTAAAGGTGGGGGATCTATTAACTGGTAGGCAGACAAAATATCTAGTTTTAAATATCGACATACAATAATGTCTATGTTCAAATATTGAAGGGATATAATATAGAAGGTAAGTTATATCGATATGTTTAATATCGATGTTAGTAATATCTATGTTACTAATATCGATGTTACGAATATCGATGTTAGTAATATCAATGTTACTAATATCGATTTGTGTATGATTTTTACGTATAATATTATGTATTTATTATGTATTTAATTTTTATTTATGTAATTTAAGTAAATGTTGTATTTTAGTAACGTAGCGGGTTCTGGGTTTATAGGGGAATAGGGTGGGAAGTAATTTAATTATAGTAAATAAATAATTAAGTATTTGGAATTATAAATTAATTTGGTAATTATGTTTTATTGACTTGGAATTAAATTTAATACATTGATTATTTGATAATTATGTTATGTAGCGGGTTATGGGTTTATAGGGAAATAGGGTGGGAAGTAATTTAGTTACACTAAATTAATTATTAATTTATAGGAATTATAAATTCATTTTAATACATTGGTAATTAATTGTTATTAATTGGTGATTAATTTTAATTAATTGATTAATTGATAATTATGTTCTGTAGCGGGTTATGGGTTTATAGGGGAAATGGGTGGTAAGTAATTTAATTATACTCAATTAATAATTAATTTTTAGGAAATATAAATTAATTTTAAATAATTTGCATTTATTTTTTTATTAATTGGCAATTAATTTTAATTAATTGATTAATTGATAATTATGTTCTTTAGCGGGTTATGGGTTTATAGGGGAATAGGGTGGGAAGTCATTTAAATGTAATTAAGTAATAATTTATTTTAATTCATTGTTTTGTTAATTATATTATTGTTAATTAATTATCAATTTGTAATGTATTATTAATTGGTATTTATTATTAATTTATTTTAATTTAATTATGTATTGCTAATATTGTTTTTAATAATTATGTATTGGTATTTGTAAATAGTTTATATATATTTGATAATTATTTTTGTATTATTTTAAATTATTAATTTATTTATAAGTATGTTGTTTTTACCTTCAACGCTATCCAATACTTTCCCTACTTTTGCACTCTCTGGAGTTGGAATAGTAATTTTTACCCCTACGCTTGCCAACACTTTCACTACTGTTGCACTCTCTGGAGTGGGAATAGTAATTTTTAACCCTACGTTATCCAACACTTTCCCTACTGTTGCACTCTCTGGAATGGGAATAGTAATTTTTACTCCTACGCTGTCCAACACTTTCCCTACTGTTGCACTCTCTGGAGTGGGAATAGTAATTTGTACCCCTACGCTATCCAACACTTTTCCTACTGTTGCACTCTCTAGAGTGGGAATAGTATTTTTACTCCTACGCTATCCAACACTTTCCCTACTGTTGCACTCTCTGGAGTTTGAATAGTAACTTTTTACCCCTACGCTATCCAACACTTTCCCCACTGTTGCCCTCTCTGGAGTGGGAATACTAATTTTTACCCCTAGGCTATCCAACATTTACTTACTCTTTTTTCATTTGTTTTACAATTTTATAAATGTTTATTTGTATTAATATTTTATGTGTGTACATTTATTTGTAATTCATAATATTTTTATTAATTTATAAGTAATTAAAATTATTTTCAAAAGTTTGTTTCAAGGAAGTATATACTATGTATTATATATATACATTATTAATATTGTTTATTAATTTTAAAAATTATAACATATTTTGACTATGTTTATTACATTCATAAATATTATTTTATTTATATTACATATTTTTTTAATGTAAAAAAATGACATTTTTTTATAACAATATTTTTGACATCGATATTTTTTTTTCTATCTTTTTGTACTTACCTTGTTAGAGATAGCATGTCGATATTTTTATAATCGATATTTTGGTTGCGAAATTTTTGTAGGTAGACATTTTTGTAATCGATATTTTGTCATAGATTCCTATTAACTGCCCCCGTTCAAAGAGCGCTGTCTAGGGACCCGAAATGGTTTGACTCTGCATGCTCTAAAGATGCCAGAGAGCTAAAGGCAGCCCTGAAAGCTAGCCCAAAAGAGCAACCCCGGATCAGGACCATCCGCATCATGAAGGATGCAACATGGAGAGAACTTTTAGATCCAAGTACGCTAGGTAGCAGTACGAGATTTTATGGGACTAATCAATAGACCCTTGTTTGACAGGGAGGGGGCCGAGGACATAGGCTTCAATATAACTGAAGACGAATGGGTGTCTCACTTCGGGTCTATATTTGAGAGCGCTACCCCCTGTATATATCCACATGCTGGAGCCCAAAACGAACCTTTGATACCATTTACGCAGAGTGAGGTAGAGAAAGGTGTCTCTGGGCTGACGGGTAATAAGACCCCAGGCCTGGACGGTATTCCACCGTACCTTTTTAAATCTAATCCACCCCTCTGGCCCTTGGTCCTCGCGGCTGTACTCAATGCAGCGGCGGCGGCCGGTTGCCATGAGTCATAGGACACCTCAACAATTGTCCCGGTCTTCAAGAAGGGGGATCGCAATAGTACCTCTTGCTATAGACCGATATCCCTTATTGATTCCGTGGTCAAAGTCGTGGGGGGAGTTGTGCTGAACATATTGGCAGCCTGGGCAGAAGGTAACAGGATTATCTCATATATTCAATACGGGTTTCGCCCTCGGCATTCCACCTTAGCACAATGCCTTAACCTATACATGATCCTCGGGAAATACACGGCTACCCGCCAGGGTACAATCTACATGGCGTTCATGGATCTTTCCTCCGCTTTTGATTGTGTCAACCGGGGGAACCTGTGGCCGTCCATGAAGGCCTGGGGCTGGAGGCTAGCTTGGTGGATTTCCTGAGGGATCTACATAGGGATACTAAGGCAAACATAAGATTCGCCCAGGACCATAGGGTATCCAGGAATTTTAAAACTGAAAGGGGAGTACGGAAGGGATGTATCCTGGCACTGTTTCTTTTTAACTTGTATATTAATGATTTGGACAAGACCCTGGTAGAAACTGGGGCCGATTTTCCTTATATGGGGCGCAGGGGTCTGCCCATCCTGCTTTATGCGGAACATGCGGTCCTCCTTGCTAGAACCGCCAGAGGCCTGCAGACCTTACTTAACACCTTCTGCAGTTTTATGGCTGAACGGGACCTAGCTATAAACAATTCTAAATCGTATATAATGCAGGTCGGGACGCGCCCCAAGAAGCAGTATCCTTTCAGTTTGAATGATGAGAAAGTGCCCATAACGTCAACTTTTTCGTACTTGGGTATCCTTTTTGACGACCATTTAAAATGGGATGCCTTAGTGCAGAGAAAAAGGGGGGAGATGACAAGAGCAAACACAGCTATTTTCAACTTTACTGCAAAAATGTGTAAGCGCCCAATAGCGGAAATGTTGAAACTATACCAGGCAAAAAGTGTTGCAAATGCTAGTTATGGTAGCGAGCTATGGGGATATGTGCCATCTGAGGGTATCCAGGCGGCAGAGAACAATTTTTTAAAACAGCTCTTGGGAATACCAAAAGTAACTTCTAATTTAGTAGTTCATGAAGAAGAAGGGATCCCATTTATTTGTGACAACCTGGCAATGCGCCCCATGCTTTCTGGCTCAGCTGCTGGTTAAACAAAGAATTAGGGCCCAATGTAGGTACCAAATACCGGTCGGAAACGGCCGATTTCGGCCGTTTCTGACTGGTATTTGGCCTACTGAGATGTAGGGGACCTTTTTTTGTCCGATTCGGTATTTTACCGATTCGGTAAAATTACCGAATCGCAAAAATACCGAATCGGTAATTTTACCGATTTTTTTAATTTGGGATGTAGGTGGGACTACTTTCAGTCCCACAGGCCCTTCAGATTCGGTATTTTAACACCCAATCCAATTGGGTGTTAAAATACCGAATCCAGGTGTGCATGCACATGTGTGCATGCACACCTATGCCATGTGACAGACAGACATGCCCTTAGGGCATGTCTGTGTGCCACATGGCTCACATGCCTTTTTTTGGGGTGCTGGAGGGTGTCAAAGTGACACCCCCTGCACCCTTGCACAAATCGGTAATTACCGAATCGGTAATTACCGATTCGGTAATGCCCATTGATTCCTATGGGCTTCAAGGCCCATAGGAAGCAATGGGGGATACCGAATCGGTATTTACAGAATCGGTAAATACCTAATCTTACAGATTCGGTATTTACCGAATCTGAAATACCTACATCTCCCCCCCTCTAATTTACCACTTCATAAATACCGATTCGGTATGATTCGGTATTTATGAAGTGGTAAATGTAGATTTACCTACATCGGGCCCTTAGTCCTTAACCATCAGATAACAAAAGAAGTCTTGTGCCTGGATCATAATTGTAATTTCCCATGGCTAAAATATATAAAAGAGCGCTTTATGGAGTTGTGGCGACCGGACCTTTTTTTAAGACCTGATTTTATTACAGCTGCGGATGCTTGTTAAGAAGACTTTTACTGCACTCAAACTATTTAATAGAGATGAGGTAGATTTGTGCAAACATAGTGCCCGTAGCTTTATGATGCTTAATACAACGCCAACCACACAGCCATACCTTCTGTGGACCCTGGCCGTCCATGAGCGGTTTTTATTAACTAGGTTCCAATTGGATTACTTACCTTTTTTACTTGCAGTACCGAAGGGAAGCCATAGAGGTCAGGTGCTACCACCCTGTGACTGCGACGGAGCGTCTCCTCAGGACCTGGTGCACTTTATGTTTTTTTGCTGCCTCTATGATGCTGCCCAGAGGTTCTTTTTAAAGCTACTTTTAAAAAGGATGAATTTTACTCAGGTCCGTCCAGCGCTATGTTTTTTACAAATGCTGAAGCCAGATTGCACTTTATTTGTGGTTGGTTACTTGAAATCCTCATTGAAAATCCGATCTTGCATGGAGAACTAAGTTTTCCCCACCTTGCAGTTGCCATTTAGCAGTTAGCCCCCGAGAGTTTACATGACTCATACAGCTGATTGATTTTATTGTACATATACCCTTTTACCTTTATAGTACCGAACATTGTATGGATTGTGATTATGAAATATGCTTTAGATGCCCTACAAACTTAACACGTTTTAATGGCTGTAATGTAAAGTAAAGTAATGTAACTTTTATGGTTTGACAATTTTTAAACCAAATAAAGTATTTTGAATGAATGACTACAATGGCGTGTAAAATATTGTCATTAATAATCCAGGAGAAGAGATTCTGCCAACTAGAGAAGGGCTCTAAAGCATCTCCTGCAAGCCCGGAGGCTACCTCGCAGGACAAGGCCAGTCTCCGACATGTGTATGAAGGTGCAAAACCAAACAAAACTGACTAACGAGCTTTACATGTCCGTTTTGTGGGGTGGGAGGTGCATGATTCATTCATGGATTACAAAACTGCTTAGAAGATTTTTATTGCCCCTTGTAGCCAGGAGTTGGGTGGTCAATGTCATTCTTTCCTGCACTAAACTGATACACCACATGCAAGTCTGGATATTATCAGGGACTTTACAATGTTAACAATACATTGCCCATATTTTTTGATATGTATCGTATCACACTTTCCACATTTACCCTTACAACTCCCTCCAAACTGATTTTTTTTAAGGAGCCAGAAGAGCCCAGTGTGATGCGATCATAACCCCCTCTTCCTTTGTCTGGAGGTTAACAGGAGAGTTAATGACTGCTCCCATGTCACCCCTGCTTCAATGTAGAATAGTGACAAAAGCCACCCTAACTTTTTTTGCACCACAGGGTTTCGCTTAGCCCTCCAACTTGTGCATGCGTGTTTCAAGATGGGTCAGGTGGGGAACTGACATTGCCGCAGACCCCTAGCACCTGGAGTGGGACTCCCCAGCTCGCGGCCCAATGCAGTCAGGGTGCACTGACCACAGTCTGCCCCACTCCACAGTCACACAAGGAGAAGGTAGCCGGTCCCCTGTTCCCACCTCGCCGCACCTCGAGAGGTGGCTGGGAGTGGTTAACAGGGGAGGGCACAGAGGCAGTCATATCTCTCTTGGCCAGTTGGACATGGCAAAGCTGCTGCCAGGGGGGCTTCAACCTTCTCTGCCAGACGGGAGAGCCACTTGCCACCACAAAGACTTTCCAGCTCACCTGGAACTGGTCACGTTGCACAACAGCAGAGGAAATGCACCCTGCAGAGGCTGGTATCACCCAACTGTTTTCAGCTTTCTCTTATGGTACATGTTGGGTATCGGTCCTGTGCCCATATTTAGCCTTAGATGGAGTTTAACACCGGCTTTGGGCTGCATCGCAAGCAACCCAACTCGGAGAACATGTACCGGGCCACTACTGGCCTAACATTGTTTGCAGGGTGAGCCTTTATCAAAAGGACTTGGTCCCCTGAGCTATGCTTTGGAGTTGGTCTTCTGAATGCCACATTTCCCATGCCTGCCGCTAGGTGTGGATTCACCGTTGGGCTCTTCCCTCTTTACTTGCCATTACTGAGAAAACCTGGTAAGTTTAATTTCCTCCGCTTAGTAAAATGCTTGAATTCAACGGGTCGCCACTTCTGATCTGAGGTCGTATCCAGATGTCAAAGTGTGGTGGCTGAAGTTACAGCTACACGTCTTCTTTTCCCGGATCAGAGACCGAGGTCTACTGGGGAGGCCAGAGCCCCTGAGCCTGGCTGGCAGTGGTGCCCTCCCCAAAAACATGGCCGCAGAGGTGGGCACCCGAGGCAGTGCGCACAAGCAGCCATGTGACATCACAACCACACATGGCACCTAGGACCAATCGTCCACCTGTGGCCTGGTCAGGGGGGAGGGAGGGAAGGCTAGGCACTCAAGTAGCATACCTCCATGACAGGACCTGCGAAGGAGGATCAGGTGGACTGAACTCATAAGGGGACAAAGCAAGCACAGATGTCTGGTCTGGTGGCTTAGTAGAGTAATGTGTCTACTGTAGGAGCCTGTGTTTCAAATCATGGTCACAGGTTCTAATGCTGGCAGGTCCACTAAGCCTTTCATCCTTCTGAATTCGATAAATGAGTATCATTGAGTTTGGAAACAATAAACATCTGTTATTCAGCACCAAGATACCCTTGGGTGAATGTGCGCTTTACAAATTCACATGTTACATTATGTTAACCTTCAACAGCCCCAGCTGTGTCCCAGAGAAGGCCCAGGATGACTGACGATTGAAAGACCCTCAGAGAGACATAGCCACAGGAGGCACATTTGAAATGTTGATTGTCCTGCAATTCACACTCATTCTTGCAGCTAGCTGTGTTTGTCATCAAAACGTAATCCGCGTGATCCACTGCCAAGAGTCAAAGACAACTATTCACAATGTTCAAATTCCTGACTGTGCAGGACAGGCAGGAGGAAAGTGACACTGTCCCCCTGTCTGTTGCCAGCACAGCAAGACTGCCCGGCTCCCCATTCCGGCATGCTGGTGGGTAACCCACCCCCCTACCTTGGTCAGAGATGCCGTAAGGGAAGAGTCACGAAGCTCCTATCCCACACACCTCCTACCAAGAGGAGCCAAGGTCCCCTCAAAGGCCTCAGCTCCTTCTCTTCCAAGCTGAACTGTCATGTGAGAAGGGCTACTTCTCGGTCACCCGAAGCACAGTTGAGCTGGAAACAGGCAAAGGAGGGCCTAGGGTGGCAGGGCTTTCAGGGGTGGTCACAGCCCAGGGAGGCACTGCCATTTGGTTTTCCCTCCACAAGGTTATGCTGGATGAGCTTGGGTTCCATCTCAGAAGGGCCTCCTGCTGTGCCCAACCCAAAGGGGCAGGGGTCATGTGCCGCCCCCGCCCCCAGTCTCCTACATGTTAGTCGATCAGGAAACCTCCAATTTTCTATCACGAATGGGGTTCAGTGGATTACCTGCACCTGTTGACGAAGGGTAGGCACACACTGATCCATTATGTGCAGTGCACATTCAGCCCCGGACATCTAAGGGCATCCTAGACCAGTTATTAGTCAATCTTG
The DNA here is from genome assembly GCF_964263255.1 of Lissotriton vulgaris. Taxonomy (NCBI): domain Eukaryota; kingdom Metazoa; phylum Chordata; class Amphibia; order Caudata; family Salamandridae; genus Lissotriton; species Lissotriton vulgaris. The sequence continues at coordinate 268,403,247 of NC_141695.1, forward strand.
AGCACCTGAACGCAACTTGTCACTCTCAGGAGTTGGAAGCCGAATGCTGGGGCTCACATAACTAGTTAGCATGGAGAAGTCTTGTTAGTTATCAGAATTAACCAGACAAATCGCTCCACCAACTAAGAACGTCCATAAACCACCAGCCACAGAATAGAGAATCGAGAATCGAGAAAGAGCTATCAATCTGTCAATCCGTTCAGTGTCCCGGCTGGGTGAGGTTTCACGTGTTGAGCCAAATTAAGCAACAGGCTCCAGTCCTTGTGGTGCCCTTCCATCAATTTCTTTAAGTTTCAGTTTTGCAACCATACTACCCCCGGAAGCCCCGGACATTGGTTTCCTGGAAGCTGCTCAACGTGTCATGGGAATAACACCACTGGATCTCTTGCCAGCATCATTTATAATCCAAATTACAACAGTATCTGATTGCCTTTGATGTTACTTCTTTTGTTCTTGATTAATGAAAACATTCTTGGCAAATGCTTTTGCATAGGTTAATCTCGTCTGAAAGATGGTTGCAGAGCAGGCCCACTGGGTTCTGGGCAGCCGCTTGCTGGTGAACCTGTTAGGTTTTGCTGTAGGCAGGTCGGAACCAGGACAGGCCGGTAGGGTGTGGGCTAAAGCAGTTGATGTCCTTTTCTTCCTGGGTCAGCATGGCTCTACAGCCCTTCTTCTCTCTTCAAAGCATTTGAGGAGGCAAGGTTCAGGGTCAACCCTGATTACTAAATGTAGGAGCATTGAAGGGGAGTGCAGGTCTGAACCAATGGCTCCCTTCCTTGGGGTGGGTGCACCCCCTATTATGCACCCTCCAGTGGAGGGTATTGAGCTTCTTCCTATTGGCTCGGTCCCCCCATATTCAAGATGGAGGAGACTTAGATGTGTGCTTAACCTCGCCATCTCCCACCTGAGGGATGGCGTTGGCAATGGTGGTCACACCTCCTTTCTCGGTTTTCCCACAGATTCTCCTGCCTCAGGTAGGGTGCAAAACCGGTGGGGGCCATTTGCTGGGGAAAGCAACAGGCAGAGACAGCGCATAAAGGCGGCACCCTTTGAAACTTTCCCTCAGTGGACCCAGCTCATCTTGAGAGAAACACCTCTGCCTAGGATGGGATTTGTTTCTAGACCCAGAGAGAAAAAGCCCCTATCCTGGTGTCCAGAAACCTGTCTGGTGGTGGCAAATGGCGGGCAGCCATTCAGGAACCCCACCAGGGCTCCTCATTTATCAGGGTGCATCTTAAAGATACCCTCTGAGTGCATTTTACATTAAATCCCACATGGGCATCAGTGTGGGTTTAATGTGCTGAGAGGTTTGCTACCAAACTTCCCAGTTTTTAGTGAAGCCATTATGGAGCAGTGGAGTTCGTAATGACAAACTCCCAGACCATATACTTTTTATGGCTTTACTACACCTACAATGTCTTAGAATGGACTGTAGGGATAGAGGGCTAATGCCACTGTACCCTCACCTGGGGGCTAGTGCACCCTGCTAGAGGGATGACTTACCTAGGCTCTAGACAGTGGGTTGCAGGCATGGCACAGGGATGTGTGCCATTTTGACTCTTCCCTTTTCTCTACACCAAAGCATTCAGCCTGCAATTGCAGTGTGTGGGTGATAAGGTACCGGGCCTCTAAGGGTGGTACAATTAGTGCTGCACCCGTCAAAGGCCTTCCCTGGTCACAAAATATAAAATATAAGTCAAGACCTTTCAGCGGGGGAAAGCAAAAGGCTGTGTCTGAAGAGGATTCCATACCCTTAGATAGGAATTGGACAAGGTCTCAGTGAAGCCTTTGTATTAGGGTTGGCCTTTCTACAGGACCATCCCCAAATATTTTGCCTTCAGCCTCCCATTTTCTGAACCACTTATCCGTGATTTTTACGCCTCTGTGCACATTACCACTGCTAACCAATGCTAAAGTGCGTATGCTCCCTTCTTTAAACATGACAGAACTGACTGACATACAATTGGCACGTTTAATATACTTTTAAGTCCCTAGTACAGTGATGCTACATGTACCCAGGGCCTGCAGCACTAATTGTGTCTCTGATTTAAGTAACCTTTAATACACGTAATGTTAGGTACATAAAAGTCACCCCTAAGGTAGTCCCTAAATAGACCATAAGGCAGGATTTAGCCTTTTTAGAAGGATGGACATGTACATTTAATTTTACATGTCCTCGTAGCCAAAAACATTTAAAGTCCTTTTTTACTACTGCAAGGCCTACCTCTTCCATAGGATAACATTGTGTTGCCATATTATATTTAATAACTGATAGCTTTCAAATGGGAGCAATTAGGAAAATCAAGTGTGGTATCTATAGAATTGAAAGTTAATACTTAAATGGTGAAGTCACATTTTAGTTCACAGGTCTGAAAATGCCACTTTTAGCCCCTTTGATGCTCATGACGAGCTCAGCTCATCATGAGGCACGGTGCTCGTGTGCTCATGACGAGCTGAGCTCTTCATGACCACACCCATTTACATTGACCTCCAGCACAGGAGGGGAATGAGTCAAGCAGCCAAGGTGTTAGAGACAGTGGCATTTTCTTGTCCCAACCATTCTGTGTCTCTGCCTGTATCCTGGGTAACATGACTAGGTGTAGATGGCAGTTGATCTTTGAGTATTACTCCCAGACAGTGAGACAAGGGGGGATAGATATTAGTAGGATGGAGGATCTCTGACTTGATAGGGAGGAGCTGAGACCTACCACACTTGGTCACTTTGGTCTTAAATTATTGATTACATTTTACTCTGACTTTCTAAGCTAATGTAGGATGTTTCTTATGTGATGTCCTCCCTTATTACTGTTTGAAGTGCTACAAAAATACTTTACACATTGTCTCTAAGCTAAACCTGATTGCTTTTGTGACAAACTACCAGAAGTGTAAGCACAGGTTAATTTGGGGTTGCTTATGGCTTAACATTGACAGGGATTGTGGTTGTTCTTGAGTAGGGTTTCAACTCCCCCCCCCCCTACCAGTAGCCCATTTCCTACATGCTGGTTTTGGTGGGAAAAGCTCAGAGGAGGAAAATGTGAATATTGCTGTCAGAGAATTCCTCCCACCAGTTGCATACTTTTGATGAGTTTGCTGGTCAAGGTTTTTACCTTCAGACTGGGTCTTTTTTTGTTGAGCTCTAAATTCTCCAGCAGGGCAAGGTAAGCTGTATTTGACAATGGCACCACAAGGCCTGTTATTTTCCTGCCAAGATCCCACTGAATCAGATTTGCTGCTGTGGAGAAGCACCGAGCAAAATGTATCTGTTTCTGCAACCCAGCGAAGTTGCAACTTGTGCAGATGTGCTTGGCAGGTTTGTTTCATTCTGGAGGTCTTAAAACTTAAAACATTTTTAAGTTTCAGGATTTTTGGAGTGGTAGGAGTGATCCAGTTAAAGACAGCCAAGGTTCAAGGTCCTCATGAACAACACTTAGAGTTCAGGGCTAACTCCATCAGAGATCACCGTCATGGTGCAGGTTAAGTCCAGTTGGTATTGTTCAGCTGGGCACTTCAGGAAAAGGCCTCTTGTAGCTCACTTTGTCGCTGTAACATACACAGGAATCCACTTCTTTGCCCTCAGTATACAAGGGAGCACACCCATTCCTTCAGGGCTCCTGTCAGGTCACAGATAGAAGGTTCAGTCCTCTTCTGCTCTTTTCCAGGTCCAGCAGTGTTCTGTACTGGTGCCTGGATGGCCAACTTTATACCTAGCTCAACTACATGGGTAAAGGAAACAGAGGGGGACGCTACGGTGTAACAGAGGGGGACGCTACGGTAGAATTCATGCCTCCACGTAGCACCTGAGAGCCGTTCTGCTGCCCCTCCCCCCACACGAGGTCTGTGATGGCGGAAGGCGATTGCTGCTCACCGCTGCTGTTTTCGCGGTCCTTCCTTTCATGTACCTGAGCTTCCTGGGGTCAAGGAACGACGTAGCATTCATGCGTGTGCAGACTTCTTCATTTGTGCTGCTGCTTCAGCGGTTGCGGTGGACAGGCTTCTGACTCCGTTTGCTTTTGGCGTTCTGCAGGCTACCTGGAAGTGCAACTCTGACAGAGGCTGTGATCGAGGTGGGTGGAGTAAAACAGGAGCGCCACATCGTGCATGGGCTTGCTGATTTTTTTTTTTATTTCTGGAGGTGCTTGGCCAGTCCGGCTGCTTGAGAAGTGAAAGGATATTTGTATTCTGGCACGTTTGCTAGAAGGAACGGAGGGAGCGAGTTACTCTGGAGTGAGCAGGCAACTGTAAGTCCTGTTACCAATTTTATATCTGCTCTCCTTAAAGGCACTGAGGGGGAAAAAAATCATCATTTCTGTAAACTGAGAGAGACTTGTGACTGACGACAAGTGGTGAGCTTCGTGAATTTTCTGAACATATTTGAATCTCTGAATCTGAAGGGGAATTTTTATTACTTATTTTTTTTTTTTTAAAGGGGAAAAAAAGAAAAACTTTACGAACATTTGAATTGCGGGCGTCATGGGAAAATTGCTAAACGCGCACACTAAAGCTAAGCAACGGCGACAGCAGGCAAAAGAGGCCGCGGCTTAACGGGTGGAGGCAACTTCAAGGAAGATGATTCGGTGCATTTGTCGGAATGTTCAGGGGTGGAGGATCTTTTGACAGAGAATCTTGTTCATTTAAGTATGGGGACAAAGCTGCTGAGCCTCATTTTGAAGATAAATACAAGACTCTTGAGCCCCCTCAGCCTCCTCCACCACCCCCGCCATCTAAACAATTTCCTTTGTTTGTAAAAAAAAAACTCTTCCTCTCTCACCTAATAATGTGTCCTCTTTAAATTTGGCGATAAATCAGAATCAACATATCACCACAAATGATCTGAGTCTGGCTGTAAGTAACTCTATAAGCTCTGTTCCACTTACTCCATCTGCTGCATCCTCTTCTACATCCGATCTAAGGCAAATAGTAAGTAACTCTGCGGATCCTAAAAAAGAAGATTTAAGGAGCATTGCATTACAGCCTCCAGCAATATCTGATAAGGGACCTGTCGGGGCGGTGGCAGATCCCCTTGGCCCTCTGTTAGAGATGGATACGGAGACAGAGGGGGAAATGATGATGTCCATGAAAGATATGTTATATCTGATTTTAGATGAACTGAGAGAAATAAAGAGGTTGCAAAATGTTGAACTGGGGAAACAACCTTTACAACGCAACTTTTACACCGCACTACCATTACAGTGAAACTTTTACAACACAACATCCATTACAACGCATGCATTTACAATTGAACCATTACAACGCATGACACTACAACGCACACCACTACAACACATGCCATTACAACGCAGTCATTACAACGCATACCATTACAACGCATAGCATTACAACACATAGTACCCTTACACTATCCAACACTTACCATACTGTTGCACCCCTGGAGTTAGAATAGTAATTTATACCCCTACACTATCCAACACTTACCCTACTGTTGCTCACCCTGGAGTTAGAATAGTAATTTTAACCCCTACACTATCCAACATTTACCCTACAGTTGCACCCCCTGGAGTTAGAATAGTAATTTTTACCCCTACACTATCCAATACTTACCTTACATGCAATGTAATGTTATGCGTTGTAATGGTATGCGTTGTAAATGTAGTATGCGTTGTAGTGGAATGCGTTGTAAAGGTAGTTTCAAAGAATTTGTTGTAAAAGCATGCGTTGTAATGGTATGCGTTGTAATGAAAGTTGCGGTGTAATAATTGTGTTGTAAAGGTAGGCGTTGTAAAAGTATGCGTTGTAACGTCAAACATCAGTTGAACTGACCGCGATTCATCAGAGACAGGACAAAATGGACAAAATCGAGGAGCTAGTCTCTACTTTTCCAGCCTGTCTAGTTGAGGCAGAGGAAAGGATCTCTACTTTAGAGGATCAAATGGTCGTGGTGAAGAAAGAGTCTAAAGATATATGAAAAACAACCAGGGCCCTTGAGATCAATTTGGATGATTTGGAGAACTACAACAGAAGATCCAATTTACGTATAGTGGGGGTTCCTGAAGGAATTGGGGGGTCAGACATGCTTTCATGGGTAACCACGTTTCTTCAACAGGGGGTGATACCGGAATATAAAGGCGATTTAACTATCACCAGAGCTCATCGGGTTCCGGCTCACCCCTTTTCGAACTCCACTCTTCCGCGAACTATCCTTTTAAGTTTTGCAGATGTCAGGGTCAAGGAGCAAATTCTGTCTAGGGCGATTCAGCAGAGGCAGTTTCGGGTGAATGCTACAGTAAAATGTCAAATCTTTTCTGATATGTCTGCAGTAGCGGCCAGACGTAAGAAAGAGTTTGTTAAGATTCTTCACCTATTTAAAGCTCATGGGGCCCAAGCAATGATTGCTCAGCAATCAAAACTTAGAGTGCTGTTTAAAGGTAAATTCTATATGCTATCTGATGTGGAGGAAGCACAGGAGTTGCTACATGGAACCCAAAATGGCTAGTTTGGACAGAAGACTGAGCTCCTGGAAATTCCCTGGGACATTCAGTATTTTTTTATAAATGCCTTTCTTTATTTTATGTCTGATAATGTCTACAAGTGCAGGGTGGGGGGGCGGGGGGCGGGACACGGTTTTGGGGCTGAAGGTGTGTAATTCCATGACACTTCAATGTCAAGGGTGAGGTTCCTGTGGCGAGCGTGGGTAGAGGGAGTTAGAGCTAGGAGGGTGCCACAGGCGATAGAGGGAGGTGGGTTGGGTAAAAAAATGAAAAATTACGTTCTTGGCAAATTTCTTTTCTTTTTTTTGGCTGTTTTTTGCTGAGGATAAAAGTGGTCTTTGTGGTGGATTCATATTAGGGTTTAGATTGTTTAAAGAAGGTATGGAAACGAAAAAGGGAGAAATTGTATTATTGGATTTAAGTAAATGCTTCAAGGACTGTTAAAATAGGTTTGAAAATTATCTCTTTTAATGTGAATGGCCTAAACAATAAGAAGAAAATGCAGGCGATAGAGACATGGATTTTGACTGAAAACCCTGCAGTTATACTCTTACAAGAAACTCACATTCCTTTCTCAAAAGCTGATCATTTTTCTATGTTTAAAGGGTGGGCCTCGTACCGGGGTTTTTCTTTTTTTTCTGAGTCACAGAGGGGAGTCACACTTTTCCTTAATAGGAGAATGGAGGCAGAGATTATTCAAACGGATGCAGGGATTCAAGGTCAGTGGTGTTGGGTCACGTGTAAACTAAAGAATAGACCCTCACCCATAACATTTGTAAGCTTTTATGCCCCTGTGAATGACCACCCTGCAATATATGAGGAAATGTTTCAGTCTCTACTGATGGCGGGGATATTGTGATTGGAGGGGATTTTAATATTCTTATGGATCTGAATTTGAACTCTACTACTGGTGGTAAAAAGCAGTCGAAACCTAAATCATTCAAGACAATTTCGAATAATGCAAGGATCTTAGATCTTGTCGACCCTTGGCGTGACATAAATACTCACAAAAGGCATTATACTTGTTGGTCGGGAAGGTATGTCATTTTCTTGTATTGATTTCTTTCTTGTCTCTTCAAAACTTATAAGTCGATGTCAACGGATTTTGCATAATGGCTTTTCTGACCATGCAATGTTAGTAGCTGAATTTGTGTTGGATGAAAAGCACGAATGTCTTGAAACGCTGGGTCTTTAACAAATCTTACCTGTCTGATGAAATATGGGTTACCTCACTCAAAAATTAGATAAATGAGTTTGTTGAACGAAATATGGGGACAGCCCCTATTCATGTGGTATGGGACTCACTGAAGGCATTTATTCGGGGGGTTGTCATTGGAAGGGATGCAAGGGAATCAGCCACTTTTAGGGATACAAAGAATTTGTTGCAGCAAAATATACAGGCTCCAGTAGAACAAAAGTACCATAATCCTTCTGTTAAGTTACAGAATCAATTAAATGCTGCTAAACGTGAGCTGAGTGCACATTACTTCGAAAGAAGTGAGGAAATCTTTTTTAGACAAGCTCAAAAAATATACGAACACAGCAATTTTACGGGCAAATTCTTGGCGTGGCAGGTTAAAGAAGAAGCTGCAGCCAATGTAATTCGTTCTCTTAAATCTCCAATTAGTGATTTGGATATCTCCGATGCGGGGGAGATAGGGGAAATAATGTTGTCTCATTATGAGAATATCTACACTTCACATCACACTACGGATCAACGTAGATTAAATAATTTTTTAGATAAATATCGTTTGCCCACTCTTTCTCATCTGGATCAAGAAGCAATGGCAACATTATTTTCGAGGGACGAATTAGAGCTGGTAGTTAAAAGTCTCCCGCACGGTAAGGCCTGTGGTCCAGATGTATTTCCTGCTGAATTCTTTGTTACATTTCTTACCTCCCTTTCTGAACTTCTTCTTTTATTATCAAATTCTATGCTGGAGTGTGGCCCAATCCCAGCATCCTTCTACGATGGAAGCGCGGTCAGTTTTTTGAAGAAAGGAAAGGAAGCTAAAGACCCAAATTCTAATAGGCCCATACCATTACTGAACTCGGATTATAAAATTATCACAAAATTGCTTTCTATTCATTTCAATCATGTATCTTCGCATCTGATCCATGCAGACCAGAATGGCTTTATTGCAGGTCACCAACTTATCACTAATACACACTATCTGATTGTGACACTAGATTATTTTGAAACACGTAAGGTGCCGGCTTTAGTTTTCCTTTTAGATGCAGAAAAGGCTTTTAATTTGGTGGTCTGGGATACACTTTTTTTTATTTTACAAAATGTTGGTATTCCCTCACCAATTATTACCTTGGTTAAAAATCTGTATCAGGGTGCAAAAGCTCATGTTCTTGTCAATACATCTATGGTGGGCTCGATCTCAGCACATTGAGGGATGAGGTAGGGTTGCCCACTGTCCCCTGTTCTTTTTGCTTTTTATATTGAGCCTTTAGCGGTTGCAATCAGGAAATGCACGGATATTCTACCACCTATTGTTTTCATGGATAAGATCAAACTATATGCGGGCGATATAATGCTGCTTTTGAAACCTGAGATGCATTCGCAAATACAGGCTTTTTCTGTTTTTGCAGAATTTGAAGTGTTGGGGGGGTATCGAAATAATAAAAAGAAAACTGAGATTTTAATTTGTGGCAGTATAAATCCTGAATTGCACCCTGATATTCAGAGCTGTATTAACAATAGACCAAAAAGGTATCTGGGTGTCTATTTTTCGCCATCAGTTCGTGATCTGTATTTTTAACCTTTAATACAAAAAGTTTGTGATATGTTTTCACGATAGAACGTATTGCCTTTATCTATTCTAGGTCGGGTGGCATTAATTAAAATGTCAGCACTCCCTTTATTTAAGTTTTTGATCTCCACTATTTCTTGCCCCCTACCAGGCTCCTTTTTCTCAAAAGTCGAGTCCTTGGTCTCAGCTTTTGTACGGGCAAAAAAGACACCTTGAATAGCTATTAATACCCATACGAAGATAAAGAACAAGGAGGTCTTGGCCTACCAAGCCTTAAAGACTACTACTATGCATATTTTGCACAGTATCTTTCAAGATTTAAACACTCAATACCCAGAGAGACATTGTTCGTACATTTTTTCTTTGATTTAATTTGTAAAGAGGCCAAAATTCCTTCCCCACTCTCTATATTTAAATCACCCAAATTAGTTAGATATAAGGTTATGAACTGTTTTTTTTAAAAAACGTGATGCTATGCTGAAAAGTTACTCACTCTCCCTCCTGAACTTAATAACTCCATTAAGCAAAGCCGTTTCTGCTTTCGGGATTAAAATGGGGCCAGAAACTGTACAAAATTGAGCCAGATCAGGCTTCATAACATTATCGAATTTTGTGGAAAATGGAGTTTGGTTGACCTCTAATGAGATGGCTATCTTAATCTGTGGAAATTGTCTTCTTATGGGTTCATATAACTTACTGTATTGGGCTCTGGCTAGGCGTGGGCGGAAAATCCGTTCCGCTCGCGGATTTTGCGGATTTTCGGGAAATCCGCAATCCGCGAGATTTGCGAATTTCCCGCAAAATCCGCAAATCCGCGAGCAGCGGATTTTGCTCGCACTGCTCGCACTGTTCGCGTGAGTTCGCGCCCCGCGAATAAGTGCAAAATTGCAGAAATACGATTTTAGCAAAACTGAAAGTAACTACTTACCAGGTTCAAAAGTTCAGGCTCATCATTAGTAGCCATTTCCTGGAGTGCTTCCTGAGGGGCCCCTCCAGAGTTCAGTTGCCAGTTGAAACTAGTATGTGACCCTGCTCTGAACCTCAGAATAGTTACACATATGCCACAAAGGTCCTGAATTACAGCTAAGGGAGACAAGCAGGAGCCAGGCTGGAAGTTAAAATCCATTAATCAGCCCCTAATTCATTATTGTCAGTTGGGGCAGGGCAGGTGTTGTAACTAATTTTGCAACAATGAAAGCACTTAGCAAGTGCAAAAGATCACTAATCAGGGCGCACTAAGGAAGCAGGTGCCAGCTAAAAAAATATTCTGTGACACATGAATCAGCCCCAAATTAATTCAGGTCACTTGAGGCAGGGAAGGTGTGCTTTGCTTTGCCGAAAATAATGTACACTGGACAACCAGAGGGTGTGGTGATGAAACAGAGGGTGGCATGGGTGGGCCAGAGGGTGGCATGAGTAGTCAGAGAGTGGCAGTGGTGACAGAGAGTGGCAGTGATGAAGAAGAGTGTCCCAAACAGGCTGGACACGTAGAAACAACAAGTTCGCGAAACTTGCGACCCGACAGGTAAGTTCGCAATTTGCGAAAGTGTACAAAACCCTCGCGAACTGGCAGAAACACGGGCGAACACAAAAAAAAAAAAAATCCGCAAATTCGCGGGAATTCGCGGATTTTGCGGATTGCGAATCCGCAAATCCGCAAAATTCGCGAACGCGAGATCCGCAAAATTCGCTCATGCTTAGCTCTGGCTCAAATTGATCTAACGCAGATAAGTCAAGCCTAACACTTAACAAATAATCTTTTTTGGTCCTCACTTTTCAAGAAACCCGGAAAATGGAGAAGAAGCTTAGCGCAAAGTAGAGAGGAGGTTGTGAGCTCCAAAGCAATTAAAAAATGGCAGAAGTATGAAAGTATTAAACTTACCGATAATACTTGGAAAATCTTAAATACATTTAATTTTACTGTACTGAGAGGTGCCAATTGGAGACAAATGCTCTTTTTCAGTAAATGGCTCTTATATTACACTCCTGCAGCCATTGCCAAAATGTATAGTAGCACGTCGTCTACCTGTTTTAGATGTACTCAACCGGACCTGGCTAACTAGTCCCATATAATAACTTTTTGTCCTAAAGTTAAGGCATTCTGGAACAAAATATGTTCTTTGCTTTTTCTTCATTTACATTGTACGATTACTAGCTACTAAAATTTTATTATATTTGGATTTGATCCAGAGCTTAATTTGGCTGAGTCTCTGGCAAAACTCATGTATTTCATGGTAGCAGTGGCTAGATCACTGATTCTTAAATATTGGAAGACAGATATAGTTCCATCCGTAGATGAGTGGTATCAAAAAATCAAGAGAGTCAGGAAAATTGAATTTATATTTGCTCAAAGGATTGGGGCAATGCGTAAATTCACAAACATTTGGGAATCCTATTTTGATTAAGGTTATTTTGTTGATTATGGTAGTTAAAATTCAATGTATGTTGTCTGAATTCAAATCTTTACATTTTTGTATGCCCTCTGGGGATTGTATTATGCCACTTGTTTTTAATTTAGCTTACTATTATTTATGTTGGATTTATTGTAATGAATGTAATGAATGAAATGTCAAGAAAATTAAAAAAAAAATACTACATGGGTAAAGGGATTCCTGAGCCCGCCCATAACCAATGGGGTAGACGTTCCCATGGGTAACATAACCCACTTTTGCAGCAGTTCGTGTTTACCCTACTCCAAGCAAACTTACAGTTACCCTCAAATTCAAATCCAAGCTGTAGAAACCCTTTTCCTCTTGCGAAAACATTGTGCACCTATCCAGAAGAGTGGCGAGCTTAATGAGCAGCCCCTTCTCTGTGGTCACTCCAGACCATTTCTGGTATTGGTGTCTGACTGATTGTGGGGACTACAAAGAGGCCTTTTCAGGTGTTCAGTTAACATGTGCTTGTGACAGAGGAGGACACTGTGTCATGTAGTTCCTATAAATCGTGTAGGAACTGCATATTTAGACAACATAAACTAAGGGATTAGTGTTCAGACTGATTCCAGATACACCCAAAGGATGTGCTAGTCTGTAGACCAGCTAGCTCACAGTGCTATTATAAACCCCACATCCTTGCCAAGGAGCCAATAGTTCATGGCTACTATTGAACATGACAACCCTGACCCTCTGGTATCATGGAAACAGTACAGTACTTTTCACTCAGTCACTCATGCCCACTTTCTCTCTGAGTGATACACAGAATAAACAGTGGGGATGTTTTCAATAAACATTTATTGAACCAGCCTCATTCTAGTGTAAAATATGGGTGCTACCATAACCATTAGACAGAAACAGATATATAAGTTATAAACACCAGCAGAGTAAATAAAAAGTATAATTCTACCATGGTGCTAAAACAGTGAATATATGCAGGTATATAGATACATGGCAGTATTTATGAGTACTCCTATGATGCAAAACCTCACTAGATGTACCTAATTGTACCTAGCATGTATGTAGGTGCAGAGCCAAGAATCCCCCTAGGAAAGAGCCAACTCTATAACATGGTAATCCTGTTGTTGTTCTAAGAATCCTCATCCATAATATATGAGGCTAGTTTTCAAGGAAAACCACACAACATTTATTCGGCACTGTGAAAAGTTGGCCTGGTATATAATGCTCACTAATTCTTAGTGATCACTTTGTACCATGCCAAGCAACCCTTATGATGATGGTTGTAATTCAACCTTGTAGACCAGTTATCCTAGTGGTAACGTGGACAAAGCAGTCTTAGGCTAAACTCTGAAAGGCATGTGAAGCCAGCTGTTATACCATACACAACCCCCTTGAATACCGAATGAAAGGGACACCACACAGATATATATTGAAAATATATATTGATTTATTAACTATAAAATCCCCTGGACTCTTTATGAGCACAGAAGCACAAGCGTTAAATCACAAGACAGTTTAAAATACACAAAAGTTGCACAATATGGATGAGCCCTAGGGGCCACCTGAACCATATACTAAGAAAGTGGTATAAGAGATACCAATGGGAAAGTGAAGAGGCCTAGGGCCTTGGGAATCGCTGGAGCTATTCGAGACTAGCAGTGACTAAGTCGGGGAAGGCCCACGGGACTCGGGTGCAGTGTTCAAAGTGCACGCACTTTCCAATGCAAAGTCTATGGTGCGTAAAAAGTACAAAGTTAGAAAGTTAGGAACCTTCCGAGTGACCTACGGAGCTGAAACTTAAGACACAGGCCCTTGAGATGTGTACCAGTGCAGGAGCACCGCGGGGCTGAGTTACCTCACCCACAGGAAGCGGGTGCACAGGGTCGAAGTAGTGTCGGGTTTCGTCACGCTGGTCGATGGTGCTTGGAGCTGAAGATGCTGCAGGCGGCTCGATGTGAAGAGTTCCGGTGGATCCAAGGGTGGATCTGAAGATGTGAAGACCTGAAAGCAGAGGGGACAGTGTTCAAAGTCACTAGCCAGTGACTACCGTGGAACCAGATTGGAACCAGGCGATGTCGGGTGCAAACAGGCGTTGTCGGGTAGCTTCTTTCTGCAGCCACGTGGATACCCGGGGTTGAGGACGTCCAGGAGTCGGTCACGAGCTGTCCCACGCAGGCTTCTCACTGTTGGCGGTGTCGGCACCTTGATCGGAGCAAACAGGCCTTGGCAAAGGCAAGCTAGGCAGAAGTTGAAAGATGCTTAACACTCGGACCAGCAAGGTCAGAGCGGGTGCTCCTTTTTACAGGAGCTTGGGTAGGTCTAAAGCAACCAGACCTGCTGTGTAAATTGTCGGTTTTGTCGCCAAGATGGCCGCTGACCACGTGGCTAGTGGCCGGGATGGAGCGTCGAGTGGCACAATGCAAAAGGGCCCCACGCAGATTGTGGAGATGCTGGAGGGCTGATCTTCAATGCAAGGGCTGCTCGGTGGTGGGGGTTCTCAGTCCCCAAAGCACAACGTCGAGGATGCCTCAGAAGCTGCGCAGTCAGCTTTTCGAGTGTCTTCCAAGAGGTCCGGTCCCACGTCACTCGGTGCCTCCACGGGTCCCTTCTTTGCAGGGACTGTGGATCGGGCTCTGAGAGGTCTGGGAGTCTGGTTCTTGTCGGGCTCTGGGCTCGGGCTCCGGCGGGAGGCGGCGGCAAAGCAGACGCGAGTTGCTGGTTGGTACCTGTGTTCACAGGGTGGCCACTCCTAGGCCACAAGGGAGATTCTCTTCAGTCTTCTGTGCAGCAGAATTTTGAAGTCCAGTCTTCTTCTTCGTGTAAAGTTGATTCAGGATGATCTGCTGTGCAATGGCACTGCTCCCACTCTTATTCCCAATCTGAGGGGTGGATCACCTACTAGGTCCCTCCTCTGGGAGGAACCAGGAAGGGGGGCGGGTACACCCCCTTTCCTTTGTCCAGTTCCGCGCCAAGCCTGGGTCTGGAAAGTCCCTGGACCGGTTTGGACTGGCCTATGCACGGGGACACCCCGGGCATGTCTGATTCTATTCAGCCCTGTCCTACCCAATACACAAAACCCTGTCTGGGGTGGTGCTCGCACCTCCCAAGGCAGGAAACCCTTTGCCCAGGCCACCATCTGCCGAGTTTCGGTCAGCAGCAGGAGGCCAGACTCGTGTCTGTGGTGGCAGCATCCATTTTGTGATGCTGAGGCTCTGTTTAACTTTAACCGGGGTTAAGGCTACACACATGTCGTGTCCCTCTAGAAGGGTGGAATGCTATCCCCGTCGCCAGAATTGGCGAGGGGATAGTATTCCAATTCGTATGACACCTTACTCGACATGTTTTGATAAAGCCAAACCAAAGATAGCATTTAACCGCGAGGATTATAATGCACTTAAGAGTATATGGTATGGCAATATCCCGGAACAGCTTAGGGAGTGGTTCCCGACAGCTGCAGACAGGCTCAGCTCATGCTAGAGCACCATCTCACATATTTCCAAGCACTCTGCCTCCAGGATTGATGAGGCCTTCCATAGGAGTGGCTGATAGGAACATATGTGTCCAGTTTAGGGTTAGGCACAGACATACTGTACCTAAGTAAGAGGTGGTTACACCGACTTACCCTAGCTGAGTGATCAGCCAGTTGTGTAAAATATGGAGGCCAGGCCAGGGGTGGCACAATACATGCTGCAGCCCCTGGTAGGCCTTGGATACACCTATGCCCTGGGCACCTAGGGTGCACTAATACAGGGGTTCATAAGGTGAACCAGTTCCAATTCGTAATGCACCTAGAGTGCATTGGCAGTAATTTAGAGAGAGAACAGCAGGCTGTGGGTCTGATTAGCAGGCCCACAGCCACATTAAGTCAGAAACCAGTGAAGCAAAAAGCAAAAATTTGGGGTGACCATAGGATAGCAGACCCTACTCTCCTACAGGCACCTAACTAGGTAAAAGGTCTGTACCAGAGCTGGTATGTAGAGCAAGGTAAAACAAATGTAGGTAAACGTTGAGCAACTACCTAGGTCTATATTGGGGTACATTGGGACTCATCACAACTTCTAAGTAAATGAAGTTCCTGGGCCCACACCAACTGGTCTTCCCGGCAGAGGAACAGAAACACCTACCCACACCCAAGCCTTTGCTTCTGCTCTGGATTAAGTTTTCACACATCATCAGTCGTACGCACTCACAGAACTACAGCTGAATAGCTCATGGAAATTGGACTCTTGGAGCTTTAGGCAGGGAAACATAACTTTCTAAAACTGTGTACCTTTTCTTAATATCTATTAAAACTCAAACTTCACCTTTGAATACGATTTTTAATAACTATTAAACATAGATTTTAAATGATTTTTCTAGCTGGTCCCTGATTATATTTATTCTTGCTTCCCAATATTTCCCAGTAGGCAAGCCAGCCTTCCTACTGCGAAAATAGCTGTTGGGTGCCTGTCGTTGTAAGGACATATTAACTTTCACTTTCTGCATGTCCTACTTTTAAATGCTATGTAACCTGCATTGTGGTCTACATATGGGCGACATATCAATATTTAAAAGAAAGGGTTTTCCTGTCCTCCCACATACACAAGATGCCGAACACCTTTTATGACATCCTTCTACATCATGGGTTTTCGTACAATAATTAAAGGGGGGTTACAATTGTTTGTACAGTCAAGACCACCATCAGTTACAGGACACAAATAGTTTACACATAGAACTGGGGGGAATATACAGCATCACGTGTCTAACAGAAATGTGAGTGATTCATGAAATAAGCAACATCAAGATTCGGATTGCGTCCTTTAGCTAAAAGTATTTTGCCATAAATTGGACTCTTGCAATAATCACTAATCTTTCACTTCATTCAAGAGACAATGTGGCATGTTTTCGAACTTTCCCGGGTTCACTGACTCACGTTTTTCAATTTTCACGGTTCAACACCTTACAATACTGATCAAACTGAGGTGATTGCTGTAGCTTCCCAAGTGTTTCAAGATAAATCTTGGCTTGACACTTTTAACGCAAGTGTGACGATAACTGTAGGGAAAAAATGTACACATGTTGATAAATGGTGAAAACGTTTTTATTCAGGAGTGGTTCTGCACCTACTTTTTATGATTTTTCCCTAAGTGTTGAAGGCGCCCTATTCAGTTAGACAATTTTAGTAATGTCTAAGAGATGTATAACTTACACACACACACACATATTTCACTTACTAACACTGTTTCCTTAACTTTCGCAAATGCAGTAGCAAGTGCTCGTTACTTTTCTCTGCAGGTTCAATACTCCTCAGTAAGATAATTTTCTTTGTAAATAAGCCTCTCCTATTTCACTTATTACAGCTCTTGCACCTTAGTAAATATGGTGTTAGGTAGACAAGCGAAAATCGTACCTATTTCCTGGTGTACATTTGGATTAAGTTAGATAAAAACTTGTTAACACAGGCACAATGTACTGCACTGTAGTTGTGTATCTCTCTGGCAATAGTGTATATGAGATACGGGACGTCACAGTGCAAAGGTCAATGGAGCAGGTACCAGGAAGAACAAGTTGTAGAAAAATACCACGTGACGAGGATAACCGGTTTCTATTAATGGAAAGAGAAACTACTGTTAGAAGAACTTTAAATACCTGAAGTCCACAGAAGGGACATTGCACGCCACTGTCTCCGCGCTCATGCACGCGCTATGGCTACAGCCAATCCCACCGACATTATTCATGGAGAAGCCACCTGCCCCATCTGTTTGGGTTTCTTCACTGACCCTGTGGTGACCGGCTGTGGGCACAACTTCTGTCGCGTCTGTATCACACATTACTGGGAGGGCTACGTCAACAACTTCTCCTGCCCCCAATGCCGCCGAACATTCTTGTGGAAAAATATTAAGCCCAACAGGCTGCTGGCGAGCGTGGTGGAAGCCGCGAAGCTGATGAAGTCCGAGGCGGTGCCAACCCCGAACCCCTGCAGCCTCTGTGAGCTGCATAAGGAAGAGCTGAAGCTGTACTGTCATGAGGACGAGACGGCCATCTGCATGGTCTGCGACCGCTCCAGGGAGCACCGCTACCACTCCGTCGTTCCCATCGAGGAGGCGGCCCAGGACTACAAGGTAAGACTGGACGTTTGTCAGTGACCTGAATAACAAGCATTTGCAATGCAATAGGTCTCGCATTTATGCGAGTGTGAGCTATTGACATTGCAAATAACAATGCCTTTTATTTTTGCTTTAAAAACATGAATAAAAAGCATTGTCATTTACAATGCCATTAGCTTAAACTCGGGTAACTGCGAGACCTATTGCATTGCAAATGCTTGTTTATCTCTCTGTCTTTCCCTTGGTCTCACAGACCAGGAGTTCCCTTACCCTTTTAGCTGGAAGCTTCCCAAGGTCAGCGTTAACTTTTTCAGTAATGGTTATTTTGCACACAAAAAAAGTGTAAGGTACTTGTTCCGGTAAAGTTAAAACCACATAAGAATGCCTTTCTCAAAAAAGTCTGCATTCCTCCACCTCTACCTACACAGTGCTATTGACTAATGAAAGGACTGAAATACGACCTCATCATTGTTGTCCTAAAGTGCCTGCCCCCACCCAAGCATGCATTATATTCAAAACCTGCAGCCTCGCCTAAAAAGCAGCAAGAATAGGCACATTAGCATACATTGCTGAAATACTTAACACCCTGGGCATCTGAAGTAGCACAGTGAAAGTAGGCCATAGGTAGGGGTAGAAGCAAGAAGTGCAGAGAAAGAGGAATCGAGGAGACGAGCCTGATCTGACCTTGAATAGCAGCTATCTGAACGTAGTCTCTTCGAATTTAGAAATGAGCCATAGGCCCAGATCCTCTGACCAGTAGCCTGGAAAGATGTTCTCACACTCACCATAGTACTGTACATAATCTAAACTCATCCCCTCTTCTCTCCCTATACAATACCTCCCTCCAAGTGCCCCAGACCTGGTAAGTTCCCTGGGTGACCTATTAATAGCGAACCCTACTTCCTCCAGGTCGTTACGGACACTGATCCTGATTTTGGACTTTTGGGTAATAGCTTAATGTATTCCCGCTGTTAGTCGTGGTGTACTTCAATTTAGCTAATTAGACTAACACACCAGAAAACAATGATTTATAGATGACAATGTCTGGACTAGAGGCAGTGTCTGTAGTGACCTGGAGTGAAGTGGTCACCCTGCACTTCAGCTCCAGGTTCTAGAGTTGACCTTTATTAAGAGTAGAACCCTGAGATTCCACTGACAAAATAGAATTACTATCGGAAATTAGTAATTCCTCATTCTTATCAGAAGATTACCCCAGATCTTTGTTGTTTTGTGAATCTGAGAGCCTGGTGGAGTGGGGGTGAGATGTCGGTGGAGAACTAGAATAGTCTGTGACGTTTCTGCGGATCCCGAAATGTTATTCAGAAATCCTGTAACTCTTGTAATGAGGCCCTCTTATTACAGTGCTCCATTGCACCCCAACCGGATGCCAATGTTATTTTCCCCTTGCAGTGCCAAAGCCGTATTACAGCAAAACCTGAGCCGAACTTGTTAGCAAACTCTCTTAAATAGATTGCAAAAATTGCTTTTACAATTGAAAAAAAAAATAATTTTGTATCCACCAAATAGTCTGCTAAGTGTAAATAAGGGAGGTGCTATTTCTCATTTACTTATAGAAGAACTCTTTTAAAAATGTCACCTTGACCCAGAAGCTGGTGTTTTTATGCAGTTGAATCGGTTTGAAGATCGTTGTTTGCAGCATGTGGTAATACAATGTTAGTTGGTTGCAGAAATTGTTGCTTCATTATTCAAGCACGATTTTATTAATGTCGACAATAACCCCATTTTATTTTTTGCCAAACAACCATAGTTGCCATGCCCTTGAGCAGACGATTCATGTGACACAGTGACTTTGCTGGCTGGGCAAAAGAGAAGTGTCCGCTACGTTTTCATCTTATGTTCGACCCCACCCTGTGCTCACATGTTTGGTTAGTAACATAGGACTGCCGGCATGGCTTTTCGCAGTCTACGGCTCAACTGGAACATTTCAGTCAGTGCAACCATGTTAAGTGAGGCCTTCGGGAAGTCACGTGTTTGTCTTTACGATAATTGCTTGCGTTAAGTGCACATATGGGCTCGGGCGCTGCTTTGCTATTCTGGTTTCCCAAGTCTGCAGTGTCACTTGTGCTGATTGCCGCTGGCCATACGGCCTTCGGCACTTCACTTCAGTCGTCGCTTTTTTTGCGCCACCGGGAGGTACTGCTGAGCCTGACACTGTAGTGACCCAGAGTCACAGTCAGCAGTCTAGTGTTTTGTATGCCCTACACTAAACACCCACCCACCACTGATGCCACTGGTCAGGTGACACAGCTTAAATAAAAGTGGCCGAGCGCACGTGCTCTGGGCCAGTTGTACCCTGTAGCAGATGGCGTCAGTCCTTTTCAGCATGAGGGCCCAGGGCCCCCAACATTACAGACACGAATTCACAAGACTTGTTGCTCTCCTACTGTATTTCCCATTTCGACCGCATCTGGAGAACTATTTCTGCAATCAGCCTTCATATGTCGAGTCGCCCCAAATGCTCTAACCCTTGTTCTGTCATAGCTGCCAAGGTTTCAGATTGCTTATGATTGACATATTCATACTTTCAGTGTACTTATGAGTGATATTTCAATGACTATGAGTGACACTTTAAAATCAAGCATTGAAGACGAGGGAAACATATATATATATGTTCAAATGTGTAAAAAAAAGAAATATATATATATATATATATATATAAATATATATATATATCTATAGCCTTTCCTTGCTTGGACCCTTCGAGGCGGACTGAGGATTGGTGTGCCTTGTTGCACGGAGCAGCTCTTGATCACGACTCGCCGGACCCGCTTCGCGGGTCCCGCTTCGATCCCCTGACCGAGGAGGCTGTTTGCTTGTACCTGCCGGTACCTGTTAGGAGGAGCGCGGGTGAGGTGTAGAGACCAGCGGGGCTGCGAGCTGTTGGCCAGGGACTCCAGCGACCAGGAGCCCCTGCGCGCCCAACTTGCTACACCTGGGCTGCTCTCCCCGCTGGCCACGCCCCCCTGCCGACGGACTGAAAAGCGGGACTCACCCCAGAGTGGCTGGGACCCTTTGCTGATCTGTAGCCTTTCCTTGCTTGGACCCTTCGAGGCGGACTGAAGATTGGTGTGCCTTGCTGCACGGAGCAGCTCTTGATCACGACTCGCCGGACCCGCTTCGCGGGTCCCGCTTCGATCCCCTGACCCGCTTCGCGGGTCCCGCTTCGATCCCCTGACCGAGGAGGCTGTTTGCTTGTACCTGCCGGTACCTGTTAGGAGGAGCGCGGGTGAGGTGTAGAGACCAGCGGGGCTGCGAGCTGTTGGCCAGGGACTCCAGCGACCAGGAGCCCCCGCGCGCCCAACTTGCTACACCTGGGCTGCTCTCCCCGCTGGCCACGCCCCCCTGCCGACGGACTGAAAAGCGGCACTCATCCCAGAGTTGCTGGGACCCTTTGCTGATCTGTAGCCTTTCCTTGCTTGGACCCTTCGAGGCGGACTGAGGATTGGTGTGCCTTGCTGCATGGAGCAGCTCTTGATCACGACTCGCCGGACCCGCTTCGCGGGTCCCGCTTCGATCCCCTGACCGAGGAGGCTGTTTGCTTGTAGCTGCCGGTACCTGTTAGGAGGAGCGCGGGTGAGGTGTAGAGACCAGCGGGGCTGAGAGCTGTTGGCCAGGGACTCCAGCGACCAGGAGCCCCTGCGCGCCCAACTTGCTACACCTGGGCTGCTCTCCCCGCTGGCCACGCCCCCCTGCCTATCAGCCAACGATCAAGCAGGCTTGTGTATTTGGTTTCCCAGTGTCCCCGCTACGCGGGAGCGTGCGGGAGCGCGCCGGGAGAAGCCCGGGACAAGGGCGGGACCGTTTGAGGCCATTCGAGGCCTAAGAGGTCTGGGCTGGGCCACGTTATTTGGCCCTACGGCAAGTTATTGCATGTGAGTCTGTTTCCATTATCTTGTGGCAAGCTCCCCACTGACCATCATGTGCACACGAGCCACACGAAGTAAAACTGCAAGGGGACTTGGTGGACCTAGTGGGACTTTGGATGACTTTTTATTTAAGACCAACTTGGCGATTGACCACGAAATTAACAAAATGCAACACAGAGTCTCCCTTGAACTTGATGCTGCCCGTAAATTGTCTCTTAATATTGCCTCCTCGAAAAAATCGTCACTTGGTAACCTTGCTCTAGCTCTTACCCCTGAGCGGACAACAGGTCCTCGCCCCCTGCTTACTTTAGCTGATATACATCACTGCCCCTCTCTGCCCCTAAGTGACCTAGATAGGGAACCTCCACCAAACCCGGCGGAGGAGGTAGCGCCAGTTAAACCTGTAGTCAGTACAAGCTCAAAGGCGAAGAGCAAATCACCTAGGGTTGCAACAAGGGCTAACACCATTGCAAATAAAAAGGCGCTTCAGCAAAAACAGAGCTTGGCCAGATCTGCCTTTGCTCGGAAGAAGGCAAAAATTGCGAGAGCCCAGTTTTTTAATTGCCGACGCCCATTGATTGCCTGTGCACATGGTGAACTAAACGACAAAACCCACACTGACAGCACTGCTTGTGCTACCACCTACGCTCCGGAGGGAGCTTCGAATGTCACCCAGGTGGTAGCATCTCCTGGCTCGTGTGTAGAGGGGTCAAGGGAGGGAAGTTTATGTGGGGTGGAGAGGGACAAGAGGGGTGATGAGGAATTTGTACAAACTGTTTGGGTCACTCTTAAGAAACTACTCACCCCCTTGGAACTCAAACTTTCTAGAATAGAAAACCATCTGCTTGAGATGGATAAGACAATAGTTACACTGGCCAGCCTTAGTCTCAAACAGATGGAAGCTAGACTTTCACAGGGGGGGAGTTCATCCTCACAATGCATAGAAGTAGAAGCACCAGCTACTCCTATCGAGCGACCCAAACCTGTTCCCAAACCACGTACAATAATAGGAAATAGCATCCCCACCATCCCAAATCCAAGAGTATGCCCCTCTAACGTGCCCCCAGTGCCATCCAAACCTAAGCCCAGTGCAACTCGAGCAGGGGCTGAATCACACACTGCACGATCAAAACCTATGCCACCAGCCGATCGGCAAACTAATCAGCCAGCCCTCAATGCTCAGCCACCCCTTGAACCTAGTAGACCCAACTTCCATGGGGGCTACATAGATTTACCACCGGAAGCCAGTCCATACGTCATCGTTTTAGCCGGTGTACCGACCCTCGACCCACTAACAAAAGAGGACCATTGGTCCCTCAAAAACAAGGTCATACACTGGCTAAATACAAATAGACAGCTCCCTAGCCATCAAAGAAGCCGGGTACTAATGGTGCGAAGAGTACCGTGGATTGGACCGAGCCATAAATCCATCATGGGTGACTGTATAGTGGTGACGTTTGCTGATCCTAATACTGCACAGCACCTCTGTTCATGGGCCCCTTGCGCAAACGACCAGTCAGTTGTCGTTAGACCCCTCACCTTTTTCTATCCCCCTAGAAATCTCCACAGGACAGGTGGGACTTGGTCAACAATTCAAAAGTCTAGAAATAGGGGTTATAGGTATGAGGGGCCAAGCCAGAGTAGTTGGTGGCAGGGAGCTCCGACGTCTAATATGTTCGGCTGCCTGGAGGAGGTTGACTGACTCGGGGGGGCGAACACAAAAGGGGAGCTGACAGTCCCTAGTACGAACACTATAAGAGTTGATAGCACAGGCTGCCAAATGTCGCCTTCATCCGAACAAACATTTTTTCCCACTGACCACTATCCCTTCTAGGCTGATGCAGGAACCCTGCCTCACCATGCTTCCCCTTGTACTAACAGCCCAGATAGCCAACTCAAAATAATATCTTGGAATATAGCGGGTCTTAGGGGTCGCTTGGACAATGATGACTGGGCTGATTACATTTCCTCCCATGACGTCATCCTGTTCCAAGAAACCTGGTCAGTTGCCCCACTTTTTAGACAAGGTTATCTTAACTTCTATAAACCGGCAACTCAGGGCATGAAGGGCAGGGCCTCGGGTGGACTCTCCATCTGGATAAAAAACAGCTTGGGTTTTAACACTAGAGAAATAGCAGGGACAAAATCCCGACCTGCTTTGTATATCCCTAAGGCGAACTGCAAAGAAATACTGCTCATTAATATTTATGCTAGAGGTTGCCAGGGCGGCAAGAAGCAACCGACCCTTAATGATCTGGAAGCCCTCTTGAATGAGCACAAAAGTGACCAACTCACCATAGTGGCTGGGGACTTGAACTACTCATTTGAGCCCATTCTGAACCTTGCCGAAGATGTTGGCTTAGATGAGGACTCTACATGGAACATCCCCCCGTTAACAATCACCAAGGCTGTCAGGGGAACGGAGGCTGCTTTCCATTGGCTTGGGCTGTGCTTGGAATGGGGGTTCCGAGCCGCAAATGGCCGTAGCTTATCTGATAAGGAGGGGAAGCCAACATTTGATAATGGGTCTTGCGCAAGCCGCATTGACTACATACTCATTAACATCGAATCCTGGGCATCTATGTCTGACATGACTATAGATAGCAGGCCGGAGAGTGATCACAACCCCCTCTCTCTTGTACTCAAGGTCCCAGGGTTAGTGCCACCTCAGGAGGAATCAGACTGTATCACATCTGACCTCGTCTTGTGTGATAACAGAAGACGGGTCAAATGGTCCAAGGTGATAGCTGACCCTGAGCTTGTCAGTCAGATAGAAGAATTGGCCCTTACCACTAAAGAAAAGATGTTGGCACCTTCTCCTAGCGACCTGCCCACGACTAACAACGTTGACCTTCACGAGGCATGCTTTGTGGCAATTAAAGATCTCCTTACCAGACCATGCCGGAAATTGAAGGTTAAGCAACGTAAAGGCTGGTACAATAAAAACTGCAGAGAAGCCCACGGCACACTCATTGCTGCGGTCAAATCTAGAAATCCCCCGGCCATTAGAACAGCGAGACAGATTTATAAACGTACTATCTGGGATGCAAAAAGGGACTGGGATGACTCATATTGGCTTGACCTTCTTCAAGCATGTGAGTCTTCCAACCAAATTAGATTTTGGGAGATAGTCAGGCGGGGAAGGGGTTTGGATACATTATCCCCTGAAAATCATGTTTCAGCGGGAGATTGGGAGGAATTTTTCTCTGCTCAATTTACCATTCAGAATGTTCCCCAGTCGGCTGAAGTGCCCCCACCAGGGACCCAATCAGTCTCACATGAGAATAGACTTATCTTTAGCTGCTCTGACACCAAACATGCTTTAGGATCCATCCAGTCCGGGAAAGCCCCAGGCATTGACGCCGTACCAGCCGACCTTTTCAAATTAAACCTAGATCTGTGGGTCCCTTATATTACTATCTTAGCCAACTCGATAGCAGCCGGGGAAAGAATACCGCAGTCTTGGAAAGGGGCTGAAATAATACCGGTGTTTAAAAAAGGGGATCAATCTTTACCAAAAAACTACCGCCCCATCAGCCTGATCGATACCATCCAAAAAGTGGTAGCACGAATGGCCCTAGCTAGAATACAGGGGTGGATTGAGCAAAACAACATACTCTCCCCCCTGCAGGCAGGGTTTAGATCAGGCACCAGCACCCTAGACCAGGTGTTTCGGCTCACTATGTTATACTGGAAGGCGGTCTTTTTGGGCGGGGGGGTCATCTATGCTGCCTTCGTCGACCTTCGGTCGGCATTTGATATGGTTCCCAGGGCCAAACTTTGGGATGCCCTAAAAAGTATGGAATTTCCCCCAGACCTATTAGACCTGGTCAGACGCCTTCATGAGGACAACTTTGCGCGCGTAAGATGGGGCAACCAGGGACAGGTGACTGCTAGCTTCCCTGTAGAACGTGGTGTCCGGCAGGGTTGCGTGCTGGCCCCTACCTTGTTCCTCCTGTTTGTTAACCGGGTGGTTGCTTTCTTCAATGAAATCCACACAGATGCACCTACCCTGGGGGGCTCAAAATATCCTTTGCTAATATTTGCTGATGACACCCTGCTCCTCTGAAGGACCCGTAGCGGCCTGCAGGCTGCTTTAAACAGATTTTCTGAGTTTTGTTCACAAAATGACCTCCAAATTAATGCAGACAAAACCAAATGTATGATTTTTAACAAAAACAAGCCCATTACCAGCTCATTTTCTTTAGAGGGTGTTCCAATAGAACAAGTTAAAGTATTGTCCTATTTGGGCGTAACCTTGGACCACCAACTCACTTGGAAACCTCAGCTGGAAGTGCTAACCCTTAAGTTCATTCGCCTTTCAGGGTGCCTGTTAAAGGAACAGAAAAAATCCCTGACGAAGCGCATTACACCTGCTTTAAAAATATACGATGCCAAAGTGAACGCGGCTACACTGTATGGTGCGGATATCTGGGGGTATATAGGTTTGTCTGCCCTTACCAATGCTCAGAATAAGTTCCTCAGGAAGTTAGTGGGTCTCCCCCAACCTTCCCCCATTACTCCTCTGCTTTTAGATCTAGGTTGCAAATCGTTGGGTGAGATGGCCCAGTACCGTCTTGTTGCTCTTTGGCGTCGCCTTTGGACGACCGAAGAACTTAGCTTATTTGCCCAAGAACTTGGTGAGGTCAGAGCATTGTGGGGTGCTCAGAAAATTCCATGGCTTAGGGAGGTAAAGCAGATACTGTATCTGATGGGCCTCCCAGAGCTATGGTTACATCCTGAATGCTCAAACTTCCCATCAAAAGCGGAATTCAAAGAGCTCTTCTGGGCTGCAAAAAAATCCGCTCTGGTCTCCCTCTCAGCTGCTAACAACCTAACAGGACAGTTTCTTATGCACAAATTAACCCCTTTTCTGGAACCATACTGGGACTTGATTTGTAAGACGCTTGATCGTAAGCTGTACCATCAGTTCCGAGTGGGAACCTTACCGATCAAGTCCTTTACTGCAAAGTGGGCAACAAATTCTAGCGACAAATGCCACTTTTGCCCTGAACAAGTAGAAAGCCTGGGCCATGTATTTTTTGCATGTCCTGCCTATCGACAGCCCAGACTAAAATGGTTGAGACCAATCTGTAAAACTTTAAATTGTGGGGGTAGCCACACAGCCCTTCTTAAATTAAGAGATCTACGCACTGCTAAATCTGTGATTTGTGTAGCAAAATTTCTGGGTTGGATGTGGCTTATCCGTGTAAAGAATCTGTAAATTGTTTTATTAATTTTAATGTTACATACCATATTTAATGTAATGGGGGTTTTATTGCATAATGTTGTTTACTGGAAATGCTTTTTACCTGTTGTCTTTTATGAATTATTTTTATTCGAAATAAAGACTAATTGAACTGAACTATATATATATATATATATATATATATATATATATATTACCTACTGGCTATCGCCAGTAGGTATATATAGTTAGAATTTTTTCTCTATGGGACTTTTGAAAATTCTATGTCTAATAACTTTGGCGTTTGTGGACGGAATCGGCTGAAAATTTCAGGAAAATGGCACATTTTGTTTCTGAGCAGCCCCTGAAAATTTGGTGGGGTTTCGTCAAGGGGGGGCTGAGAAAAAAGGGGGGTCCCAAAACGCGTTTTTTGCATTGAGTTTTCCATAGGGCGGTTGGACTCACTTTTAGCTCGAACGGCTGAATGGATTTGCACGAAACTTGGCAAAATTGTAGGGACTGTTAGCCCGATGTGCCTTTGCTAGGTCTCAATATATGTGCTCCAGTAGTTTTTGAGAAATTAACGTTCAAACCAAGATATATATCTGTAACAGCGCTCTGGGCAGCGATCCGGTCCGCTTACTTTTCGCTTATCGGAACTTTGCGCGCAGAAAGCTGATTGGCTCTCCGGTGTCTGTCAACATTCTAAACAGTCCGGAGCGGCCGCCATCTTGTCTCTCGGTAGGATCGAGAGAGAAGAGGTGGAAAACGAAAGGGGAATTTAATGAAAGGGGGCAAGGTATCCCCCTCTTGACCCCCTAGGAATGTTGTTGGGGTTATTAAAGGGTCCCGTGGGGAAAATAAAAAAAAATGATTTTTCACGGTAGAAGCGCGGCCGCGAACTGGTAGCGAAACGGGAATTCGCCATTTTCTGCTTCGTTAATTAAATTACTAGTTATAAGTGGGTGCGGGAGACGTATCCTAATCCCCTATGTTTTCTGAGGGTGGCTGAGGAGGCTGATATATGTTGATACATCTCTTCCAGCGGCTGTGCGTGAGCTTTTTTTTTTTTTTGCTGCGTGACAGTCCGGAGCGGCCGCCATCTTGTCTCTCGGTAGGATCGAGAGAGAAGAAAAGGTGAAAAACTAAGGGGGAATTTAATGAAAGGGGGCAAGGTATCCCCCTCTTGACCCCCTAGGAATGTTGTTGGGGTTATTAAAGGGTCCCGTGGGGAAAATAAAAAAAAAAATGATTTTTCACGGTAGAAGCGCTTCACGGGCCGCGAACTGGGCCGCAAACTGGTAGCGAAACGGGAATTCGCCATTTTGTGCTTCGTTAATTAAAGTACTAGGTATAAGGGGGTGCGGGAGACGTATCCTAATCCCCTATGTTTCCTGAGGGTGGCTGAGGAGGCTGATATATGTTGATACATCTCTTCCAGCGGCTGCGCCATCTTGCCTTTTTTCGAATGCCACAATTTTGTCGTGCACGGCAGCCATTTTAGATGCCAGGCTGGTCCCAGGCTATCACCTAACCCTGCGGATGTAGTTTATGGCCCCAGCTGTAGAGAATTCAGACATGCCAATCCTCCTGATTCAGGCGTGTGAGTACTGATTTCAGTGCTAGTCTCCCGCCTCCCGATTTCTGCAAGCAAAAACCCGGGGGCATATTATGAACAACTAGCGATAATTTTTGTCTCTAACTTGTTTAGAGACAAAAATTATCGCCGCACATCGGCGATTTTTATCGCAGATAAACCTTGCTATTATCGCAGAAAAGTCAGCGATATTCATGTATTATCGACCTAATGCTCTAAGCCATGTTATCCACCTCCCATT
The DNA here is from genome assembly GCF_964263255.1 of Lissotriton vulgaris. Classification (NCBI taxonomy): domain Eukaryota; kingdom Metazoa; phylum Chordata; class Amphibia; order Caudata; family Salamandridae; genus Lissotriton; species Lissotriton vulgaris. The sequence continues at coordinate 268,431,850 of NC_141695.1, forward strand.
GGATAACATGGCTAAGAACTGCTCAGGGCAGGTGTTAGATTTTGAAGATATTCGCGCTTAGCGCGAATATCTCCAAAAGTTGGTAATAGAAGGTAGCGATGTTAGGGACTGTTTCCAGTCGCTAACATCTTGGCACGCACTTTGCATGTCATTAGTGATAAGTATCACTGACATGCAAAGCGGGGCCCAAGATGGTCGCTATCTCCTTTTAGCTGTCACTAACTGGTGTTAGCGACAGCTTGGTAATAGGGAAATAATTTTATCTCCGCTTTCATGGCTTTTAAAGCCAAAAAAGCGGAGATAAACCCCCTTGATAATATGCCCCACGATTCCTTGGGGGTTTCAGCTGACAGGGCTTGGTATTGTGTTACAAGGTAATTTTTCCATGAAACGTCAGAGGGTCGATGCAGGGGTTCTAGAAGAGGTGATAAACCATTTAAGCCTCATGAACAAGCGCATGGTCTTTTAAAGATTTGTGAAGTACTCGGGGCGGCGGTGTGTGTGTGCCCTCTTTCAGGAGCGGGCGGGGGGGCACTGCCAGCAACTTGCCAGGTCAGGTAGTGTTCAACACGTGCATCACCCTTTCTCTGCCTGCTATTGCGCTCCATGCTTCGGAAAGGTAAGAAAAAGAACGTGCATTTGAGTTTGAAATGTCCGATCCTGCAGCAGCACACTTCCAAAGCCCACACATGACAATAACCCGATTCAAGGCCCCATTCACCCGTTTATAAAAAAATAGATAACACTCCAACAAAGTAAGGTTATAAAACTTTATTAACTACTAACTTTAACGAACGGAACAAAAACTAAAAACATTTAAACATTTCTCAACACAAAAAGCAACAATGGTTAGAAGCTGTCTTTTGTGCGAATAGTCCCAAGGCAGCACAACGTGCAGAGTTCTGGACGGCACCCAGGTGATGTCGCCTGGGTGCCGCACTGGTTTAGGGATCCTACAATGCTGCTCCGAAAATTGGCGTGGGGCGTCCCGGGTGGGGCGGGGGGAGGCCTCGTCAGTAGCGGTCTGTTGTGCGAATAGTCCCAAGGCAGCACAACGTGCAGAGTTCTGGACGGCACCCAGGTGATGTCGCCTGGGTGCCGCACTGGTTTAGGGATCCTACAATGCAGCACAGAAAAACAGCGTGGGGCGTCCCGGGTGGTGCGGGGGGAGGCCTCGTCAGTAGCGGTCTGTGTCCAGTGTCACATGGCTGACACAACATGTACGATAGGCACCCAGGTGATGTCCAGTAAACTGCCGCACTGGTTTTGGTATCCTACAATGCTACTCCGAAAATTGGCGTGCGTCGGCCCGGGGGGGGCGTGGGGGAGGCGGCTTGAACGGGCCTCCCCAGGTGGCGGCCATCTAGCTGAGTTGCGCCCGCTCTTGCGGCTACAGCGTCTCGCTCACCATGTTGTTGAGTTGCTCCCACTCTTGCAGTGCAGCGATAGGCGGCTGCCACATGGCTCTTAAAATGGCGGACGGCTCCTCGGTTTTGGGCCTGGTCCACTGAAATAGCCCTGGGACACTTTGGAACTCGGACGCTTGCCTGCTAGGGCTTGGGCTCCATTCTCGAAAAGCGTCCCCTCAGCCGTGAAGATTGTACAAAAGTCTTGGGGGCCCCCGACTCCCGCAGGCTTCCGGTGGGGAGCGGCTGCCATGATTGCTCGCGGAATGACCACGACGGAGCCACGAGATGGTGGTGCTCTCATGCTGACGCCAGCTTCAGTCTGAATGATCCAGAAACAAGGTGGGGCTTTCATCGTTTGGGAAAAAAAAATGTTCTAAACCAATGAAAAGTGTTATTTTTAGGTCATATGACCAAGCCTTCCATCTTTAGGAAACCAAAAGTAAAATGAACCAATGAAAAGTTTTATAAAGAAGTCACATGACCTGTTATGCGGTATAGGGCTACAAAAACCGTAGAAAATCCGTTGGCACGTGAGGCGGCGTCAGTAGCGGACCGATGTGCGAATAGGCCGAAGGCAGCACAACGCGCTGAGATCCGGATGGCACCGAGGTGGTGTCAAGCAAATTGCCGTACTGGTGTGGCCATCCTACAATGCTGCGCCGAAAGACGGCGTGTCCAGCTGAGTTCCGGTCACTCTTGCGGTACAGTGAGTCGAACGCGCCGAGATCCGGATGGCACCGAGGTTGTGTCCAGCAAGTTGCTGCACTGGTGTGGCCATCCTACAATGCTGCGCCGAAAGACGGCGTGTCCAGCTGAGTTCCGGTCACTCTTGCGGTACAGTGAGTCGAACGCGCCGAGATCCGGATGGCACCGAGGTTGTGTCCAGCAAGTTGCTGCACTGGTGTGGCCATCCTACAATGCTGTGCCGAAAGTCGGCGTGGGGTGCCCCGTTGGCTTATGAGGTGATGTCAGTAGTGGACCGATGTGTGAATAGGTCGGAACCAGCACAAGGCGCCAAGATCCGAATGGCAAGTCCTGGATATTGAGTGCCATAGTTGAGAGTTCTGAGCTGTGGTTGTAAGACTATCTGAAGCTTATTTGCACCTGCTGCAGTTTCACTGTTGCCCAAGGTGGTGTCCAGCAAATTGCTGCAGTGGTGTGGCCATCCTACAATGCTGCGCCGAAAGACGGCGGGTCCAGCAGAGTTCCGGTCACTCTTGCGGTACAGTGAGTCGAACGCGCCGAGATCCGGATGGCACCGAGGTTGTGTCCAGCAAGTTGCCGCACTGGTGTGGCCATCCTACAATGCTGCGCCGAAAGACGGCGTGACCAGCTGAGTTCCGGTCACTCTTGCGGTACAGTGACTCGAACGCTCCGAGATCCGGATGGCACCGAGGTGGTGTCCAGCAAGTTGCCGCACTGGTGTGGCCATCCTACAATGCTGCGCCGAAAGTCAGTGTGGGGTGCCCCGTTGGCTTATGAGGTGATGTCAGTAGTGGACCGATGTGTGAATAGGTCGGAAGCAGCACAAGGCGCCCTGCACTGTTGAGCTTTTTTCAATGCCTGTTTTTTGTTGTTTCCCCTCCATCAAAAACAAAAAAGAATATATAAAACTGTGCAAAAATACAAAAAAATGTTTAGAAAAGCAGTGCTTGTAAGACTGTCTGAAGCTCCTTTGCACCTGCTGCAGCTTCACTATTGCCCTGGTGTGGACAAAGATCGCCCATGACTTAGGCTGATTGAGAGTTTGTAGAAAAATGGCTTCAGATTTTCCACATATTATTCTTCAACATTCTTCCTAAATGTAACAATGTGAGACTCACTAGGAGAACGGCTGTTTATCTTTCCTTTCAAAATGCTGCCAACAATATTTTCTGAATGGAAGACACCATCTTGTAGCATAAAGGGCCGAAAGGGGTTCTGGTCTGGCCGATTGTTGGTGAAGACATTTTGACTATATCTTGGACCTGCCCGGCCTCGCCCAAAATGGCGCCGGTATAAATGGGACTCGTAACTCCTTGCCCGCAAATGTATATCTAGAAAATGTTATTGTAAGTGGCCCTGTCTTATTTTAATTACAAAATGTACGTCCACCGATTCCGCAACTGTTAGACACCTTAGTTCTTGCAACCTAATGGCCCGCTCGTTACGTTCCTCTACAGTGTAAATGTCTCCTCATCATATACGATTTCAGTTTGCTCCGTGGCCGGCCCACGTGGTTATAGGCCCGTATTTGTATACTGATATTTTCACAATAAAGGTTTTTAACAAAACACGGTAGTAGTATTTACATTGGTAAAGTTTTTACTTTTAGTCACTGTTTTCGAATCAGTAAAAGGCAAGTGAAATAAAGCAGTCCGATTACATGACGGATAAAAGGTATAATATGTAGGAACGCAGTAAAGATAAATGGTCAAGGGCAGTTGTGTTTTTCATTTCTGCAACATAAAGTGATCGATAAGAATCTGATAATCAGGCGTATCGGCGACTAAGACAGCAGGCCGAGTCTCTCTTACTCAACGGCTCCGTCATGGAACGAAGAAACGCCCTTTTTCTCGAAAAAGGAATATATTTTACTTGCAGGATAGTTGTAAATTTTCCGGGAAAGTACATTAGCCTGGAATATTATAACATATGTTTGAAAAAAAAAAAATGTTCGAAAAAAATAAAAAGCGTAATTTTTAGGTCATATGACCAAGCTTTTCATCATTAAAATAACAAAAGTAAAATGAACCAATGAAAAGTTTTATTAACAAGTCACATGACCTGTTATGCTTACGTTACGCGCTGCGCGCCGCGCCTCGGATCACTTCCGGGTGCGCTAACGCGGCGTGTCATAAAACGCATTACGCGACAACGTAGGTCAAGAATATAGTCTAAATGTCTCCACCAACCAGCGTTCAGAACACAACCCCTTTCAGCAGTTCAAAAAGTTCTGTTAAATGACAACAGAGGGGACAGGCAACAAGAACCATCAGTCAAAGAGGGGAGGGCAAATTCTTCTCTTCCGGGTCATGTTGGGGCGCTACCGGAACTGATCGAATTGGTAGTCTATAGTGTTTCTGGATGTTTCAGACTAAAGCTGGCGTCAGCATGAGACCACTACCATCTCGTAGCTCCGTCGTGGCCATTCCACGAGCAATCATGGCAGCCGCTCCCCACCAGAAGCCTGCGGGAGTCGGAGGCCCCCAAGACTTTTGTAGAATCTTCACGGCTGAGGGGACGCTTTTCGAGAATGGGACCCAAGCCTTATCAGGGAAGCGTCCGAGTTCCAAGGTGTCCCAGGGCCCTTTTAGTGGACCAGGCCCAAAACCGAAGAGCCGGCCGCCATTTTGAGAGTCCTGTGGCAGCCGCCTATCGCTGCACCGCAAGAGCGGGAGCAACTTAACTACATGGTGAGCGAGACGCTGTAGTCGCAAGAGCGGGCGGTAAACAGCTGAATGGCGGAAGAGGCACAGTGTAGCAAAAGCGGGCGGAATGGCAACTAAAACGGTAAAGGGGCGCCCCACTACAGCGTGTCTTCAGGTCGAACGGATTGTGGGACAAAGTCCAGAATAGAAGAGTCATCAAAAGGTAAAAAGTTCCGCCGGACCCCGGGAGCCGGCCGCCTATGTCGGGGGCGATCTCAGGCTACACCAGTGCTATAAGACTTGGGGAGGGGGTCGGAGCCAAGCGTCTTCTCCGAGTCCGTGTCATCACACCGCCCCTCGGGGGCCTCCGTCAAGCGGTTTAGGGAGGTACCATATAACATTGTTTTCAAATGCAGTCAGGTCCACAAACGACCCTCACTTACTTTGGAATAGTGAAGCTGCAGTAGGTGGAAATAAGCTTCAGACAGTCTTACAAGCACTGCTTTTGTAAACATTTTTTGTTTTTTTTGTATTTTTGCACAGTTTTATATATTTTTTTTGTTTTTGATGGAGGGGAAACAACAAAGCACAGGCATTGAAAAAGGCTCAAACTCAGAACTCTGAACTATGGCACCCAATATCCAGGACTTTCCATCCGGATCTTGGCGCCTTGTGCTGCTTCCGACCTATTCACACATCGGTCCACTACTGACATCATCTTATAAACCAACGTTATGTAAATAGTTATTTAATAAAATGTTTTACCCTGTTTCTTTGCTGGTGTGTTGTCTATATTTTTAATATTTGCATAGGGTTTGTCGTTATTTTGGCCGGGGTGGGTGACGGAGCCGAGCTGTCTTGCAGCCCTCATGGTGTGGAGCTCAGTTCATCTCACTATTTTCGTATTTCTCATGAAGGGTTGTTTATAATATTTCTATTTTAGCGAGGTCAAAAAGAGATCCAATTAGTGGCCTACTGATTTTGCTCGATTACTTTTATTTTTTTACACGATTTTTCACGATCTGCAAAGACTAAACAGAGGATTGCGACTTTGTGCTTGTTTGTAAATAGAGAATGAACCAAAGAGAATCAATTGAAAAACAGTAAATGCTTGGATAATAATCAATCAAATGGAGAGACAAGCAGGCACGACGGATTACAACAGGGGTAAAGGCCTGCGTTAACTACCCTTCAGTATCTGCAAAGAGAGAGTACTATTAAGACAAAAGAGGGGAGGGGGGGGGGTGCAGCGTTCAAAGCACATCAGCGTGGATAAATACGAAAATGTTTTTATCTATCACGTACTTGACATTTTAAAGCTTTTCATATTTGCTATTAAAAAACCAATGAAATTCACAGAAAAAACCATAGGTTATAGTCCATATATAGTTAGGAATTTGCATTTACAAAACCTTGAAAATTCAATGAAAAAACCATAGGTTATAGTCCATATATAGTTAGGAATTAGCATTTACAAAACCTTATTTTACTCGCATAAAACCATTGAAATTCCATATATAGTTAGAAGCGCTAACTATATATCGCGCACCCGCAATCCACTGCTGATGATGTCACATATTACATCATTCATGACATGGTCAGTGACATCACTGATGACATCACTGATGACATCTCAAATGACATCACTGATGACATCACTGATGACAACTCAAATGACATCACTGATGACATCTCAAATGACATCACTGATGACATCACTGATGACAACTCAAATGACATCACTGATGACATCTCATTTGTCATCACTGATCACATCACTCATGTGATAATACAATCAACCTCTTCAGACTCTAATATAACCTTACATACACTCAGTATAAACAGACACTCACAGACTGTCACTCATCCATGGAGTTACTTACACACCTAGTCAGTCATGCAAAGAATCAATCACACCTCCATTTCCTCAACTATACAGTTATACACATCTTACTTATTCAAACATATAATAACACATATTTACTCTCTTATATAATCCCTGATACAAGCTCACAGTGATCGATACAGCCACTCACACATTCACTGGCTCTTATGTTCAGTTATTTATATATGTCAACTCTCACATGTATTGTGTTTTACATACGTACTTACTTGCACATGTAGCAATGAGAAATCCATTCACTCACCAACACACCCATGCACAGTCAACCGCCCATATAGCTGTTTCCACATGCACTCTTGAACTCATACTCCTAGTGAATCAACTGCTTACACATCTATGCACAGAGTCACGCACCTCCCAGCCACCCACACACACACTCAGCCTCCCATTCAAATACTTGGGCAACCAATCAATAACCCATATGGCCACTCTTATAGCTACTGATCAACACATGCAGCAGCTTACACAACAACAAACATACTGATGCACAAATTAAGACAGTTTAGTCACTAACCCATGCACTCAGTGAGACACATTTAATCACTCTTTCATACAGTCAGTCATGCACCTACTAAATTCTTCATCCAGACACTTATACATCCACTCATTCTTCAATATGTAAAACATATTTAAACTTTACAGACACATACAATCACTGGATGTTGTGATCAGTGATGTCATCAGTGATGTCATTTGAGATGTCATCAGTGATGTCATCAGTGATGTCACTGACCATGTCATGAATGATGTAATATGTGACATCATCAGCAGTGGATTGCGGGTGCGCGATATATAGTTAGCGCTTCTAACTATATATGGAATTTCAATGGTTTTATGCGAGTAAAATAAGGTTTTGTAAATGCTAATTCCTAACTATATATGGACTATAACCTATGGTTTTTTCATTGAATATATATATATATATATATTTTTACACGCATTTGAACAACATAACCCCAAGAAGAATTTAAAAGTGTTGCAAAGCACCAGAAATGGAAGGACACTAACCTCCACTTGTGTATCAATGTCAGGAGGTTAAACACAGGAGTCCTCTTCCAGTAATTTAATTCAGCCAGTGCCACCCGCAGCAGCAACTCCTAGAGGCCCGGTTTGTCGAGAAAATGACCAGAATGTTAAAAAAAACATTTTAATTGGTACATACAAACGGAGGTCCGGTAGAAGTGTTGTCATTAATATATTTTGAGAATATGAATATTATTTTAATTTCGTATTAAATGGAGAACATGTTGTCAATGCAGCCCCTCTGAAAGCAATTTGTTGGACCGGTCATTTATATCATGTAATAAATTAACCAATCAGGTAAGTCCGCAGAGCGTAGTGTTGTTGTAGTCTTGACACAAAACATTTTAGCTACTTCCGCCTGTCGCAGAGCTAGTACAACACCAGGCGCTTTTTACAGAACCCTACATGAGGAGGGCGGAGGTTGGAGGGAAAGTGCTGGAAGAGAGTTTAGAGAGAAAGAAGCAGAAGATCAAAGGGAGCCTCGTGATAAAAAAGAATCCCTCATCTTAACAAAGAAGGCTATACGGGTTAATACAAGCAGGGCCTAATTTGAGGAGGTGTTCTAGCTGCATGCTGGCGCCATGTGCAGTGCTGCTGAATGTTCATTACGTGGTAAAATCCGAGCAGAGTTGCCTGTGCAGCTGCATTATTATTATTATTATTATTTCTGAGTTTGTATAGCGCCTGGTTACACTGTCAGTGTGTCCCCGCGCTGTCAGAAGAGCCAGTTGCTCCGTCAGTCAGACAAGACGGGGCTATTCTTTAGGAAAGAGGAATGTTTTAAGTTTCCTGCGGAAGATGAGCTCTGATGTTTCCACTCTTAAGTTCAGGGGGAGAGAGTTCCATTTATGTGCCGCCAAAGAACGAAAGGATATACCCCCCATTCTGGCTCTCTTGTGTCTGGGGACAGCGAGGAGGCCTGCTCCTAATGAGCGGAGTTGTCGGGTAGGCGTATAGGGGCAGAGAAGGTTCCGAAGGAAGGCAGGGCCCTTGCAATGTACGATCCTGTGGCCAATACATAGGACCTTGAAGTCGATCCTTTCATTGATTGGAAGCCAATGTAGTGTTTGTAGAGATTTATTAGAAGCGGCTCTTCTGGGCAGCCGGAGGACCAGGCGGGCGGCAGCATTCTGGATTGTCTGCAGTCGACGCCGACTAGTGGCGTTGGCGCCTAGATACAAGGCATTGCCGTAGTCCAGTCTCGAAGTGACAAGAGCGTGGACCAGGGTCTTCCTTGAGGATTCTGGGAGCAAGTCCAGGGTTTTACGGAGTTTCCGTAGAATCGAAAAGCACGTGCCAGCTACCCGTCTGGTGTGGTAGTCGTAATTAAGCTTTGAGTCCACCCATACTCCAAGGTTCTTGACCTGATCACTGGGGGTAGGGAGAGGCCCCAGGGTCTGTGGCCACCAGGCAGATGACCAGACTGAGGGGGGTTTTCCTACAATCAGCACCTCAGTCTTGTCTCCGTTCAGACGGAGGCAGTTCTTCGCCATCCATCCAGCCAGCTCTTGGAGGCATGATGAGAAGTTCGCGGCGGCTTGATCAGCAGGTTGGGTCAGAGCGACCACCAGCTGCGTGTCGTCTGCGTATGTCACTACTTCCACCCCATAGCGTTCCGCAGTAGTAGCCACGGGGGTGACATACAAATTGAAAAGGGTTGGACTGAGGCTTGATCCCTGAGGCACTCATTGACCGAGGTCAAAGGTGTCGGAGCGTGCTCCTCCTTGCTCCACCGAGAAGCTACGGTTAGTAAGAAAAGATTCCAGCCATAACCAGGCCGTGCCTGTCACCCCTCCTTTCTTCGGACACTGTAGCAGCGTATGATGTGCTACAGTGTCGAAGGCTGCGCTGAGGTCCAGGAGCACTAGTGCCGCCACATGTCCGGCGTCCACGTGCTTCCTCAGTGCCTCAGTCGAAAAAAGGAGGGCTGATTCTGTGGAGTGGCGGGCCCGGAAGCCCGACTGGTTGGTATGCAGGAGGCCTCTGGACTCTATGTGTGCTGAGAGTTGTTGGTTGACCAGCTTTTCCGCCAGTTTTGAGAAGAAGGGTAGGAGCGAAATGGGGCGCAGGTTGCTAAGCTGGGACGCACTGATATGGGGTTTTTTCTTAAGAGGCAGTACGACTGCCTGTTTCCACCCGTGTGGGACCTTGCCAGTGTTAAAAGAGGTAGACAATATATGGCCCACATACGGTGCCAGAAGACTCATGGCACTGGCCAGGAATTTGGCAGGGGCAGGATCGTGAGGGGAGCCTGATTTGATTCCTTTAGCAGTGGCTATCAGTAGGTCCTCCGTCGGAACCTGGTATACTGTAAGGCAGTCTTCGAACTTTGCCTCCCAAGTCGCTTCTTCCTGAGGAGGTAGAAGGTTGGAGCCAGTTCTGGCATCATCAGGGAAACTGGTGTAAATGTCACGTACTTTTTTGTGAAAAAATTCCGCAATGGCGTTACAAGATTGTACTGAGGTGTCGGTCTGCTCTAAAGAGGGGGGAGGTGTAGTGATCTCTTTATAGATCCTAAAGAGCTCCTTGGATGAGCAGTTAGCACTATCTATACGGTCAGCGTAGAAGGTCGCTTTGGTTTTCCTAATTTGGAAGTGGTATTTTTTCATGCTAGCTTTGTACACATCTCTAGCCTCTGGTAAATAGTTCTTTCTCCAGGCGCGTTCAAGCCTCTTGCAGGCTGCCTTGGTTTCTCTAAGAGCTGTGCTGAACCAAGGTGCAGTTTTAGTTTGCCGCTCCGGGCCCTTATTGGCCCAAGGGGCAGTGATGTTTAGGGCTTTAGTGATGTGTCCGTCCAGGGCCATGCAAGCCTTGTCAACATCTTCTCCTAAGTCTGTGGGGGAACCATTCAGTAGGAAGTGATATTCAAAAGAGTCCATGGAAAAACGGGCCCGTTTCCTTTGTTGTTTATTAGCGCTATGGTGGGTTTGTTTATGGTGAGTCTTGACTAGGAAGTGAAAGGGGACTAGGAAGTGGTCGGTCCACAGCAAAGGAATGGGAGGGTCCTGCTTCAGATCCTCCAAATTACTAAAGATGGGGTCAAGTTGGTGCCCCTGTCGATGGGTCGGGAGGAAGGAGGCTGTTTCTAATTGTATGGATTGCAGCTCTTGACGCAATTCTTGAGCAGCTGAATTGTTGAGGTCTTCGAAGTGGAGATTAAGATCCCCTAATACAAGGAACTTCCTGTATCTCATGGCCAATGGGGTAGCGTTCTGAATGAGACTTTCCGCGAAGTTTCTGCTACCTCCCGGGGGTCTATAGATTAATAGGCCTTTGATGACCGTATTTTTGTCGATACCGATGGAGAAAGCTCCAGTTTCGCTATCTTTTATATTAGCTGGTTCGAGGGAGCATGTCATATTCACTCTATAGATTATGGCAATGCCACCTCCCCTTCCCTTAGGTCTATCCTGCCTGCAAATTGCATAGCCAGGGGGAAGGGCCTCCCTGACTTCAGGGTCTGAGTCCTCGTCCAACCAAGTTTCAGTGAGGCATAGTATGTCCCATTTGTTGTCTATTATAAGGTCGAATACTTCAAGTTTGTGTTTTTTGAGAGAACGACAGTTAAGCAGCGCGCCACTGATTTTCCTACTGTGCTTTGGTCGGGCGTTGTCGTTGGGCATGCTTGCTATAGGATGCTTATTGAGGGTGAAGCCACAGTGTTCACAGGGATTTGTAGGACTGCGTATGCTGAGATCAATACTGTGCTCACATACCTTAAAGTATTTGTTGCGAAGGTTGAGGAGCTCCTCTTTATCGTATCGGTTATCTGGGAGGTGAAGACCAGGGGGTCTGGCCCCGAGCCCCGGTCTGCCGCGGACGGGCGCAGACGGGCTTGCCTTAGGCGCGCCTTCGGCGCGCAAACGGCGCTCCCGCTGCGCTCGTCCGCTGAGCTTCCGGTGGCAACACATGATATGGGCGGGGGAGGGCGTGGCCTTAAAAGTGGGCGTGGCCTGTGCGTCGCCGGGGAGGCGAGCTGGGGGTCGTTGCAGCCGTCACGAAGGACGCTGTTTAAGATTAGATTCAGGTAGGTAAAGCAACAAGCTTATAGTTCACTAAACACAGATAAAAAAACAGATTCACAAGCTTTTAAAATGATCGTGTCTCCCGGCGTCTGCCTGCGGAGCTCTGGCACTTCTGGAAGCGGCGCACAGCGCGTGCGCTTTTAAGTGAAGTCACAGAGGGGGCGTGGCCTTAAAAGTGGGCGTGGCCTGTGCGTCGCCGGGGAGGCGAGCTGGGGGTCGTTGCAGCCGTCACGAAGGACGCTGTTTAAGATTAGATTCAGGTAGGTAAAGCAACAAGCTTATAGTTCACTAAACACAGATAAAAAAACAGATTCACAAGCTTTTAAAATGATCGTGTCTCCCGGCGTCTGCCTGCGGAGCTCTGGCACTTCTGGAAGCGGCGCACAGCGCGTGCGCTTTTAAGTGAAGTCACAGAGGGGGCGTGGCCTTCAAAGTGGGCGTGGCCTGTGCGTCGCCGGGGAGGCGAGCTCGGGGTCGTTGCAGCCGGCACGAAGGACGCTGTTTAAGATTAGATTCAGGTAGGTAAAGCAACAAGCTTATAGTTCACTAAACACAGATAATAAAACAGATTCACAAGCTTTTAAAATGATCGTGTCTCCCGGCGTCTGCCTGCGGAGCTCTGGCACTTCTGGAAGCATGCATTTCGTTGCGTGGCACTCCACATGGTTGGGCTGGCTGCAATGTCTTACTCAGACTACAAGTAGAAATGCAGCTATTTTAAAAAGACCATAAAAAATTATTTACAGTCCGAGTCTAAATTGGGTGGAAAGATACAATTCCAGATTCGAGCTGAAGGAAATGCTAAATTCAGCATAGAATCCGTCAATGTATTTTGTTTCTGCCAGTGTTCCTTTCTGAAGTGGCATTGTTGATGTGCTGCACCCAAGGTAAAGACGTGACCAGGAATGGGTTTTGTAATGATGGAGTCACCCGGCCCGTCCACTCACGCCACACAAGCACGCACCCCGAGGGCGGACTTGCCCGAGGGTATAAATAAAAGGGTGTGAGACCACTTGGGGTCTTCGGCCCAAATTAGTAAATGGTGTCTGTGTCAGTGTGTGGCTATTAGTTAAGGCCCAAGCCTGCGGCCTAGGTTATCCTTGTCCCGGTGACCTCCGTCACCACACTGGCGACGAGGCTGGTCTGTCTCACGCCTCGTCCCACAACAGGCCGCCCACCAAGCTCCTGCTCCGGTTCAAGCCGCCCAGCACATTCACGCCCCCCCGGCCCCGGCATAGCCACCCTGCTACCGCCATTCAGCGAGCTCTCTGACCCGTCCAGCGCCGCGGCAAGATGGCGTTCCTGGATCGGTCATCTCGATCAGTATTTTGTAGGTGTAAGGGAGACGGATGGAAGGGTGAAGAGGTCGCTCCTCATGTGTTATGGCGGAGCAGAACTGTACGATTTATTCAAGACCTTGCCGGACAGCGGCGGTGATGATGACTACGCCGGAGCGGTCGCGGCCCTGAACCACCACTTTGATCCCAAGATCAACCCGGACTACGAATGGTTTAAATTGCCGCAAGCACGGCAGGGGGAAGCTGAAACCGTGGACGTCTACTATGCCCTCTTACGGAAACTTGCCACCTCATGTACATTGCCCCATCAGAGGCTAGAAATCCGTGCACAGCTCATTCAAGGCTACCGCTCAATCCTGCTGAGGTGTCTCACCCTTCGGCAGCCAGGCATTTCCCTCGATGAAATACTGGTCCTCGCCAGGTCCCACGAACTGTCCAACGCCCGGGCAGATGAGATGGGAACCTGTGCGCACTGACTGAATCGTCGTACAGTGGCGCAGTGGACGCCCACACTCAAGGAGGAAAGGGTGGATGTAATCCGCAAACGGCTACAACAATCCAGAGGAGGTGCAAGGGCTCCACAGACCTCCATGTACAGCAACTGTGGCATTGACCCCCCCCCCCAGGAGGCAAATGTCTTGCGGGAGGAAAAAATGTGCTCGCTGTGTGGCTCAACCATTTTGCCAAAGCCTGCCGAAGTGGTGGCGGGCGGTGCAATGCACCAGGCCCGCGTGGACTTGCACAAGGGGTGCGACAGTTGACTTTAGAGGACCCAGGCCCCTGTAGTGACATCTCACAAACAAACTTTGACCTTGAAGGGGAAGATGATGAAGTGTTCTTCATGTCGTTCATTAGCAGAGAGGGCTCTGGGAGAAGCCCATGTGCGACATCACCGTAGCAGGATCCCTCGTGCATGCCCTGATAGACACTGGTACATCAGTCAATGTGATGGACAGCATCCATTACGAGAAGCTGGTGCCTCTCCCGCCCCTCCTGCCATCCAATTCAATTCAATTAAATTCAGTTAATTTGTATAGCGCGCTACATACCCAGAGGGTCTCAAGGCGCTTGGAGAAGGGTGGGGAGTTACTTGTCGAATATCCATGTTTTAAGTTGCTTTCTGAATGCTAGGTGGTTCTGAGTGAGGCAAAGGTGGGTGGGAAGTGAGTTCCAGGTTTTAGCCGCCAGGTAGGAGAAGGATCTTCCTCCCATGGTGGTTTTGTTGATGCGAGGTACAGCAGCAAGGGTTTGGTTGGAGGAGCGTAGCTGGCGGGGGGGTGTAGAAGGAAAGTCTTGTGTTGAGGCATTGGGGTCCAAGTTCGTAAAGTGCTTTGTGTGCGTGGGTTAGGAGGCGGAATGTTATCCTCTTATTGACGGGGAGCCAGTGGAGGTTTTTCAGGTGACCAGAAATGTGGTCGTTACGCGGGATGTCAAGTATGAGTCTGGCTGATGCGTTCTGGATGCGTTGGAGTTTTTTCTGGAGTTTTGCGGTGGTGCCGGCGTATAGGGTGTTTCCATAGTCTAGGCGGCTTGTAACCAGTGCGTGGGTGACCGTTTTTCTAGTTTCGGTGGGGATCCAGCGAAAAGTTTTTTGGAGCATTCGAAGAATGTTGAAGCACGATGATGAGACGGTGTTGACTTGTCTGGTCATCGAGAGTGAGGAGTCCAGGATGACGCCCAGGTTCCGTGCGTGGTCTGTCGGGATGGGTGCTTTTCCAAGGGACTCTGGCCACCAGGAGTCGTCCCAGGCAGAGGGGGAGGTTCCTAAGATAAGGACTTCTGTTTTGTCGGAGTTCAGTTTCAGACGGCTGTGCTTCATCCAATCGGCTACTTCTTTCATTCCTTCATGTAGGTTTGTTTTGGCGGTGTTAGGGTCTTTGGTGAGTGAGAGGATCAGTTAAGTGTCATCAGCGTAGGAGATGATGTTGAGGTTGTGTTGGCGTGCGATGGCCGTGAGGGGGCTCATGTATACGTTGAAGAGGGTGGGACTGAGTGAAGATCCTTGTGGCACGCCGCAGATGACTTCAGTGGCCTCCGACTTGAATGGTGGAAGGCGGACTCTCTGAGTTCTTCCAGCAAGGAACGAGGTGATCCATTCCAGTGCTTTTCCTTGGATTCCTATGTTTCTGAGGCGTTGTATTAAGGTGCTATGACAAACTGTGTCAAAGGCTGCGTAGAGGTCGAGGAGGATGAGGGCGACCATGTCTCCATTGTCCAGTAGAGTTCGAATGTCGTCTGTTGATGCGATGAGTGCGGTCTCAGTGCTGTGTTTGGCTCGGAAGCCAGATTGTGAGGAGTCGAGGGATTTGTTGGTTTCGAGGAAGGCGGCGAGCTGGTTGTTGACAGCTTTCTCGATTACTTTGGCCGGGAATGGAAGGAGCGAGATGGGGCGGTAGTTTTTGAGTTCGGTGGGGTCCGCTGTGGATTTTTTCAGAAGGGCGCTTAGTTCGGCGTGTTTCCAGCTTTCCGGAAATGTGGCGGAGTTAAGGGAGCAGTTGATGACGTCTCGGCGGTGTGGTGCTATGATGGAATCAGCTTTGTTGAAGATGTGGTGAGGGCATGGGTCTGTGGGGGATCCTGAGTGGATGGAGTTCATCAGGCGGATGGTGTCCTCAGTGGAGATTGGGTTCCAGTCATTAAGGATGTTCAAGGGGGGTGAAGGTCCGGCGGAAGGTTGGGTGGGTTGGTCTCCGGGTTGGTTGTCGAAGCTGTTGTGGATGTCTGCGATTTTTTCGTGGAAGAACGAAGCTAGGGAGTCGCAAAGGGCTTGAGAGGGAGTGATGTCATTAGAGTTGGCAGCGGGGTTGGTAAACTCTTTGACGATGTTGAATAATTCCTTGCTGGTGTGGGCGTTGTTGTCGAGTCGGTCTTTGAAGGCGGCTTTCTTGGCAGTCCGGATCAGTTGGTGGTGTATGCGAGTGGCGTTTTTGAAGGCGGGAAAAACCTTCAAGCTGCACGTGGACCCCACGGTCAGGCCCATGGCGCTGAGGCACAGGAGGTTCCCATTCCACTTTGTGGCCGCAGGTGGAGGAAGAACTCCGAAAGCTTGAAGAATTGGGGGTGATTGAAAAGGTGTTGGGCCCAACCCAGTGGGTCTCACCCCTCGTTGTCTCCCCGAAGCCAAAACAACGAGGGTCCATTCGACTATGCGTCGACATGCGATTACCGAACAAGGCCGTTAAAAGGGAGCGTCATCTCACACCTACGATGGATGACATCGTTGCTGACTTGAATGGTGCCAGATGGTTCACCATGCTGGACCTCAATGCGGGATACCATCAACTAGAGCTCCACCCTGACAGCTGAAACATTACCACATTTTCCACACATGTTGGTCTACGTCGCTACAAATGGCTAAGCTTCGGCATTTCATCAGCGTCGGAGGTGTTCCAAAATGCCATAAGGGAGACGCTCTCCGGACTGTCTGGAGTAATCAACTTAAGCGACGACATACTCGTATTCTCCAAGACCCTCGAGGATCACCACACACACCTCTGGGCCACCCTGCAACGCCTGGTAGACAATGGACCCTGCTCCTTTTTACCAGGAGTCAGTAGACTTCTTCGGCTACATCTTCTCCAGGGATGGGTTACGTGTAGACCCAAGGAAGGCGGAGGCCAACCAATCAGTACTGAGACCTACGACATCCACTGAAGGCCGAAGCTTCTTGGGGATGGCCACATATTGTGTCTGGTTCATCCCCAACTTTGCATCCATCTCTGAAGCACTTTAGATCCTAACAAAAGCAGGCCAACCATGGACCTGGGCAGCCAAGGAAGACTTGGCATTTCAGATGGTCAAGATGCCCTCAAAGACGATTGAATAATGACATACTTCCGCCCGAACAGGCCCACAGAGGTCATGGTGGATGCTAGCCCCGTCGGCCTGGGAGCGGCCCTTATGCAAGTAACGGAGTCGAAAGACTGGGTACCCACTGCATAGGCCAGTCGGGGGCTGACTGCCAAAGAGACGCGGTATGCTCAAATAGAACGGGAGTCACTGGCTATAAAGGGGGCATGCCAGCAGTTCCATCTATACCTCTATGGCCATGAGTTTTGGGTGATCACAGACCAAAAGCCACTTCTCCCGCTATTCGCTGGAACCGCCAGGCTCGCACCTCCATGGATTGAGAGATGGGCTGTTCAGCGGTAGACTTACAGCTTCGAGGTGTATTTCCGACCAGGGGCCGGCAATCCGGCTGACTTCCTGTCGTGACATCCGGGCACACCCCTACCATCTCTCACGCCGGGGGATGTCGACGATCTCGAAGAGTTTGTTCAAACGATCTCACAGGAAACATGCCCTGTTGCTCTCATGCTGGAAGATTAATGTCTTGCGAGAGTGAAGAGCACACTCACCAATAGAAACTGGCGACACTGTCTGGATGGCATCAGCTCCCTCACAGCAGAAGAACAATGCTTTTGACAGCAAGTATGGAGAGCTCAGAGCAAACTCAGCGAACGCCCTCACAGGGTGATACTTCGAGGAACCTCCCTCGTGATCCCGTCAAGCCTGCAGAAAGAAGTGATCTGTCTGACGCATCAAGGCCACCAAGGTGCATCCAAAACTAAGGCCAGACTCAGAAGCAAAGTGTGGTTCACAGGGATGGAGGCTATGGTAAAAGAAGTGGTGCGCAACTGCCACTCATGCAACATCATGAGCAGAGACCCAGTGCCACACCCGGTAATCACCGAAGAAAACGTGTCCAGATCCATGGTCCAAACTGAGCATTGATTTCGGATCGTTTCCAGATGGACGGAACACCCTGGTGCTCATCAACTCGCATTCACGATTCCCCTTGGTAGAAGTGGTGCCCTCAACGGCATTCTCCCATGTCAAAGTGATACTGGCTCACACATTTGCAATCATGGGTCTGCCCGAAGAAATACGGTCAGATAACGGACCACCCTTCCAGGGCAGAGATTTCCAGGCCTATCTGGTCTCCCTTGGCATCCGGCACAGGAAGATCACCACACAGTGGCCCCAGGCAAATGGGGAGGTGGAGCGGTTTATGTGAACTCTGAACCGGCCCCTCTGGATCTGGGTAGAGAAGGGAGATGATGCCGAGCACTGTCTCTCACAATTCCTCAGTGCCTATCGCCAAACTTCACACTACACCAACCGGTGTGCCCCGGCACACCTGCTATTCTGAAAAGTCCCCAGAGACTGCAAACAGGTTGACCCGTACTGGGGTCCCCCGGAACTGGACCAGAAAACCACACAAGGAAGAAGGAAGTTATCCAACGACAAATGCGAGCCAGGCTTGAAGAGCCCGACCAATGAACATTGTAGTTGGGGACAGAGTGATAATGAAAGACCGTCACCCGAACTGGAAATATGGCACTGCATATGAGCCTGAAGTGTGGGAAGTGGTCAACACCCAAGGGAACATGGTGTCGGCGATGCGAGGCACCCAGGTAGTCACACGAAACACATCCTGGTTTAAGGGATTTTGGGGTTGTTGATCTACCGCCCGAACAGCTGGGGTGTGGATACGGATTGGTCTCTGCGGAGACCTCACAGAACCAACAGGAGGAAATGCAAACGCAACCTCGGAGAGAAGCAGAAACGTCAGAAGTCAGGAAGGGTCCCATGGAGTGTGAGACTGTCCCCGCGGAGGATCCTGAAGGGTCGGAAGCAAGCAAGAACTCCCGTAGCCAGAAGTATGGCCTCCGGCCAAATCCGACCTGTAGCCAAAGACTGAAAGACTTTGCGTGGTGTGCGCGCAAGATCTGAGTCCTCTCCAGAGAGGCGTTTATGTATCCGAAAGATTTGAGAGATGTAATGACGGAACCACCGGCCCGTCCACCCACTCCACACATGCACGCACCCCGAAGGCGGGGTCGCCCGAGAGTATAAATAAAAGGGCGCAAGACGGCTCGGGGTCTTCGGCCCAGATTAGTAAATGGTGTCTGTGTCAGTATGTGGCTATTAGTTAAAGCCCAAGTCTGCAGCCTAGGTTATCTTTGCCCCGGTGACCTCCGTCACCACAAGTTGGACAGAGAAAATGTTATCACACGAGAGCTATTAAGACATCTTTTTGGAAGGAAGTGACCTTTGTAAACTTTAAAGTACGTTTCCTCAAAAATATGAGTAGTCGAAGGCTGGGCGTGCTGCTACATTTGTCGGCGAATAAACAGCATGTGGTATAAATGGAAGGTCCAACTATATCAAACATGCTCAATGTACACAAACTTTACCCTGAATTCCAAGTTCTTGCTAAGAGGCCCCCCGACGGCGTCTGTTACCAGTCCCATGCCATATTGTCATGCTAAATACCATCAATAATACATCAAAACTTCCTTTAAAAGTCGGACATTAATGATAACAAGCGTGGCAGCTAAGCCGCGAAAGTGAAAGCATTTGTAACCTGACCCAAAACAGATGGCAGGCTGCACACACTGCTGAAGCTGCTCTCACTTTGGAGCTGGAACACAGGGTTCGAGCCTAGGCTAGGCTGCATTATTTAAATGTTTAAAAATAAACAGTGATCACAGAGTGGGTGTGGCGAGAGACAAATAAAAAAAAATACACATGGAGGGGGAGACAGGTATAATTAAAGAAAAACACTGTTCAGATGTAGAAATGTAGCATCTGAAACCAAATATAACTAATGGTGTAAGGAGGTGGCTCAACAAATAAAGCTGCTGACTTTGGAGCAGGAAAACAGGGTTCGAGCCTCAGTGTGGGCTGAATCATTTAAGTGCGATTTAATTATGAATAAATTAAACCTAAATAAATAGGGACAGGTAAGTGTAGGAAATTGCTAGATGTGGAAATGGGAGCAAGAAAAAAAATAGTTCCTAATTAAAAAGATAACAGCCAGCAGCATAAGTTAACTGTAGTTGGTCCATGCTGCTTCCTTCAGAAAGGGAAGAAAAAGGAAGTGATGTATCAGACCACAAGCCAACAATCAGCAAGATAATAACAGCAATGCCAGATTCCACGAATGGCAAGCAGCAAGACAAATGCAATGGGTGGAGTTTCAGTAATAATACTGATTACTTGATTCCTCGCAGATGCAGCGCTTGCGCTGCTCTGTGTGAGACCTACAAAGAGCTTGAAAGTGAAACATTCGCTCTTTACGATAAGTGGGTTTAAACAAAAATAGGTAGGTTTAAACAAGGATAGAAGCGTAGAATTGTGGCAAAGATTACGATTTTTTTCTGATTACCATTGTCACCTACCTTTCTGTTGAAATGTTGTCTTTGGTGCATGTGGCTTCCTGCGCTTGTCGGGACTGAAAATAACCCATTTCTGAGGCAGCTCTTATCTTTGAATTATGTGCGCAGTGTACGTGCATATGGAAAAATCAACGCAAGACTCAAGGGGGCAGATTTACAAGCCTCTTCCGCCATGTTTGCATCACTTTTCCCATGTTAAAAGTGACACAAAAGTGGCACAAGGGACTTGTAAATGTGCCCCAAAGTATATAAGTAGGCCTATGTATAAAGGGATCTGGTAGCACAGGGAACATTAACACATGGTCAGGGGCATGTGGACACCGGGTCTGGTGGGTAGGGTGGATCCGGGAGACTGAAGATCGCATGCTCATATGTCTGTGGTTGTAAGGAGGGCAAAATTGGTGGTTGCAGTTGCTTCAACAGTTGATCTAAAGCCAGGGGACTATTTAAGAAGGGCAGTAGCGGCCGGTGTCAAACCAAAGAAGTGTGTTTAGTGAGACAATGACATACAACAAAAAACACGAACAAATAACGGACCACGCACTCAACCTAGGGGTCATCCTCAACTCCACCCTCTCCATGACTAAACTGGTCAACGCCATCTCCTCCTCCTGCTTCAACACCCTCCTCCTGCTCCGTAGGATCTACAAGTGGATCCTCACTGAAACGAGAATAACAGTCACCCAGGCCTTTGTCAGCAGTAGGTTGGACTATGGAAACGCCCTCTACGCAGGAGCCTCAGCCAAACTCATGAGACGGCTCCAATGCATCCAGAACGCCTCTGCACGCCTGATCCTCGACATCCCTAGCCGCAGGCACATCACACCCCACCTAAGAGACCTGCACTGGCTCCCAGTCAACAAGAGGATAACTTTCAAGCTCCTCACCCATGCACACAAGGCACTCCACAACACCGGACCAACGTACCTCAACAGACGACTCAGCTTCTACACCCCCACCGGCCAGCTCCGCTCGGCCGACCTCGCCCTCGCTACAGTCCCCCGCTTCCGAAGAGCGACCTCAGGTGGCAGATCATTCTCCCACCTCGCCACAAAGACCTGGAACACCCTCCGCATCAACCTATGGCAAACCCAAGACCTGCTGACCTTCAGAAAACTCCTCAAGACCTGGCTTTTCGAGCAGTAGCAGCATTCCCCACCCCAGCGCCTCGAGACCCTCACGGGCGAGTAGTGCGCTTTACAAATGATATGGTTGATTGATTGATTGATAACTTACCTTCCACATCACCGCTCTTCTGTGCCTCACTGGCTCCAGTCCACTGCAGGCACGGGCTCCCAGACTCCCTGCAGCATCAGGATTGGCTTCAGTGCCCTCGATTCCCACTCCCAGAGAGACTGGGAGCCTGTGCCTGCTCTCTCCGACCCGGCAGCACAGCTCAAGTTGGAGACAGCTCAAGTGCGCATGTCAGTTTGGGTGTTCTAAGACTGCTGGCCAAACTGACATGCGCACTGATAGCAGTTCCCACCAGTCCCTCTCCATGACAGCCAGCATGTTGTCCCCACCCACAAGACTCGGCTCTCAGCGGAAAAAGATTATGATAATAAACATGATAATAAACATGTTTTATTTTTCAAATCTTGAGTTGCTGGCGGGAGGGGGAGTGATGCTCCTCTGCCGTAGCAGAGGAGCTGCCCCCAAATATGGTCATTTGGAAACACAATGATCTGGGGGCACAGTTATTCCAATACACAGCCACCTATCAAGCCTAGAAATCTGGTGGGACAAGCATGTACTCAAATGGGCAGAGAGCGTGATAGGGACATGGCCATTTTGCCACATTAATGTGGAGAAAGATCCAAGACCATGGGGGCAGTACACATATGTACACATATCGCCAAGCACTCCTTCAAAGCTGCGCCTTCTCACTGGCAGTGCACTGAATACAGCACGGACCACAGGGTTCCTAAAATACCGCTTCGTTTATTTCTGTGAAGATCAGAATGCCAAGCTCATTAACATTGTGAAACAGCATCCTACTAACACAAGTGCTGCAGGATCAGAAACCTGTTGGGCACATAAACCCACAATTTGAGTCTTAGGCTCCTGGGCATACACAAACTGGGGTACAGAATTTGGCACCCAGAGATCTCATTAGGACAGGGTAAATGGCAAAATGAAGTTGGAAGAATAACAACAGGTTGTTCTTGAGCATACGAACTGGAGGTCACTGAGATATGGCCGGCACAGGGATATATGATGCCAAAGACCTAGGAGCATAGGAATCTATCCACTAAAGTAAAGTTGGGAGGTCACAAATGACTAAAGGCATGTCGATATAAAAGCATAAAAACGAATAGCATAGGTACAGAGGAAACCAAGGATATTGAGGCACAGGGATCTGAGGGCAAAACATAGCATAAAATATTTGCAAAGCACATGTTCTCCCTAAATGGTTTCCTGGCACTGACATACAATGTTTATTGTTACTCAACTTAATGGTACTCATTTTGAAGACAGCATAATGATGAAAGACTAAGTGGACCAGGTGGGACTCAAATCTGTGAAACTGAGTTTTAACACACATTCTTACAGTGCATGCATTTGTCCACTGAACCAGCAGGCTACAAACAACTTTAAACATGGAGACCAGTGGGTATTTGGCTTCAGTGTATGGAGTTCTAACTGCTCCAAGGTTCTGAGGGTCAAGAAAATGTGTCACGGGGTAATAGAGGAAAGTGAGTAAATGACACCGTAACATATGGATTTTCAACATTGGAACAGAGGTGGTAGGAAAAAATATTGAATTGCAGTTATAGTAATAACCTAATATGCCAAGAATATTGTTAAAACTAAATATCTCTGACGAGAACATTGTTTTCTTAGAGTTTTAACATTGTTGTAAATATTACAGTTTTCTTTAATATAGTTTACTTAAATATAGTTGGAAATAAAATTGGTTTTACACTATTTTATTATGTGAGTTAAATAATTAAAGGTATTATTTTATAAGTATAATTGTTATTATTGTTTTTAAAGGAAAATTTAAAATGTATAAATATATATTTTTTAAAGTTAAATTAGTAATTTAGATTGAGCATGCTGTTGGGTTTTTAGGGGAACAGTTTGGGAAGTAAATTAAATTATAGTTCTATTTAATTTTCATGGTAAGTAAACTTGACACAAAACTAGAACTTTATTCAGTGTAATTCCATGTTTTCGGTTGTTCCCTTAGGGATGGTCCCAGTGACCCACTGGAATCACGTATTAATCATTTACAGAGGCGTTTTAGGGGTAATAACCCCACCTGCGATGAACCCACAAAGCAAATAAATAACGAATAAACACACCAGCTGTGCACCCATCCAAATCAACATTTTTGCAATTCTTTTATTAACATTTCAGTAAAACAAACAGTGCCAACAGTAGGATTCACAATCATCAACAGGCAAAAACCCCTGAGAGCCTGGCATATTAATGCTAATGTCGTATTGGCGAGAAAAAAAAACAAATCCCACCTCCCCTCCTCCCTGCACCCCCACAATGGGACACTAGAAATGTACAGTTGTTGTATTTGACGTTTGTGGTAGTTGATTGGTCTCTGGTAAGCATAGTAGTCGGAGGTTCCATAGGGCAAGTCATTTCCCTGAACTCTTGTGAATGCAGAGATACATACAGGCAAAACTGGTCACCATCAGTGCGACATCGCAAATAACGAAATTGCTAATAGCAAAGTCGCACAGTTAATGCATATTGATGACATCACAACCAGGAAGTCAGCAGCCCATGCCTTATTAAGTGCACAATCACAGTGAGAGGAGGGAGTTGACTGCAGGAGCTAAACAGGAATGAAATTAAACCATTGAACAACAGCTGTCCCTTGATGCAACCACAGCAGAAGACAGCGAAACAGCCAGGAAGCGGAAAATGAAATAGAGACATTAATTGAGGATGTGGTAACTAGCCATGACACGCTGTTTGGGAAATTGTCTCTAAAAGTACCAGAGCAAGAAAAAAGGAAAATATCAATCCAGATTCAAAATAAAGTAAATACTGTTCGGGTCACTCACCACTCCATTGACAAATTTAAAAAAAGATGGTATGACCTGCGCAGTTGTGCAAATGAACAATTGCCGAGAGGCTGTAGGAAGCCAGGAAGATAGGAGGGGGAACACCGGAACAGACTGGGAACACACCCATGGAGGAGATGGTGGAGTCCACATTCCAGCCGAAAGTTGTTTTTGGGGTGACGAAGCTGGACACCACTGAAACGGCCAACACTTTTTAAGGTAAAAGGCATGCAAATGACCATTGGTGTCCATATGAAAGGTATCACAGCAGCTCAGTACAGCACAAGTGTCCATAATGCAAATCCAGTCCACATTTTCCAAGCACATTAAAGTGCATTATGGGAGATGCAGGCAGGTCAGGCAGGTACTATGGCAAACACACACATAGTATTAAACAACCCAAAAAAAGTGTAACAGCAAATTATTTAATTGCAGGAAAATAATGGATAATGTGACATTACTTCACAGACATAAATTAATGCTTATTTGCACTGTTTAACATCACAGATGCAGAACGGGAAGAGGCAGGGGACAGTGACTACACTGACACACAGGACACTACTGCTGTAGATGAGACGGACACACCTGTGGTATCACAACAACCACCACGTGCACCTACCACACCGAGGGCAACAGTCCGATCACTTGTAACACTGGAAACAGAGGATGGGACACAAGTAACACCAGTGACCAGCCTGCCTCAAGGAACACCCACTCCGACTCCCCAAGCACAGGTCCGGAGTAGCACAGTCCGAATCCGCACGGCGACGAGTCAGGTCACAAATCGCATGGTAGGAGGACCAACATACTGATGTCTAGGGTGGTCTGGAGGGCCAGATGCTCCAGGTGCAGCGTCTGCAGGCGAAAAACATGCGCTTAGTACAGGCACAAATAGGAAAGATGTCAGGGAACATCGCAGTTCTGACAAATTGCGTGAGGGAAATGACCAGAGTGATGAAGGAGGGACATGTGTCACACACTCGCTGCTTCCGCCTTGAGTGATCGCTCCCCTCGCTGCTCCTCACAGCGTGGTATCGTATTGCTGCATTGTAACCAAGTAGTGATATCTGCATAGCGCATTGTAACCAAGTTGTGATATTTGCATAGCTCCAATTTTTAGTAAGCTTCGTAATTTCATAGCGCTATTATCCCACAGCGCTTACATTGCTTTGATTGCATTGTTGTGTGTGATTTCCCCCGGCGCCCTGCTCTGACCTCCCCTCTATTTTGATACTGCTGTTGTTGTGTTCCCCTGAGCCCGCCACGCCTCCCAGCTGAGCCGCCCTCCCACAAGCACTCAAAAGCATTCCCCAAACCTCGCAGCGCTGTGATTCACTCGCTGCTTCCGCCTTGAGTGATCGCTCCCCTCGCTGCTCCTCACAGCGTGGTATCGTATTGCTGCATTGTAACCAAGTAGTGATATCTGCATAGCGCATTGTAACCAAGTTGTGATATTTGCATAGCTCCAATTTTTAGTAAGCTTCGTAATTTCATAGCGCTATTATCCCACAGCGCTTACATTGCTTTGATTGCATTGTTGTGTGTGATTTCCCCCGGCGCCCTGCTCTGACCTCCCCTCCATTTTGATACTGCTGTTGTTGTGTTCCCCTGAGCCCGCCACGCCTCCCAGCTGAGCCGCCCTCCCACAAGCACTCAAAAGCATTCCCCAAACCTCGCAGCGCTGTGATTCACTCGCTGCTTCCGCCTTGAGTGATCGCTCCCCTCGCTGCTCCTCACAGCGTGGTATCGTATTGCTGCATTGTAACCAAGTAGTGATATCTGCATAGCGCATTGTAACCAAGTTGTGATATTTGCATAGCTCCAATTTTTAGTAAGCTTCGTAATTTCATAGCGCTATTATCCCACAGCGCTTACATTGCTTTGATTGCATTGTTGTGTGTGATTTCCCCGGGCGCCCTGCTCTGACCTCCCCTCCATTTTGATACTGCTGTTGTTGTGTTCCCCTGAGCCCGCCACGCCTCCCAGCTGAGCCGCCCTCGCCCCTCCCCCTCCACTATCCATATATGACAGTAGTTCCCGCGCGCAGCGTCCACGCGCAGCGTCCGCGCCCAACCCGCGCCGAAGGTGCGCCAAAGGTAAGCCCGTCTACGCCCGTCCGCGCCTGGACCGCGCCCAGCGCCAGACCCCCTGCCCCTCGCGCTGCCCAGCCCTCCCGCATTACCTACGATGCCGCCTCCCTCCTAGCCCTCGACCCCGGTCGCGCCCCCAACTGCGTCCAAGCCGCTCCTGGACACACCCATGGCCCTTTCTCCTGCTACTCCTGCAAATTCAGCGGCGCCGACAACATCTCTGCTACGACCACACCACAGACTCCCGACCCCAACCACCTACAATGCATCCTTCTCAACACCCGATCGGTCCACAGGCATGCCATTGACCTATGGAATCTACTAGACACTATTTCTCCGGACATCGCCTTCCTTACGGAAACATGGATGAATGCTACCTCCGCACCAGACATCACCATTGCCATCCCGGAAGACTATAAGATCACTCGCAAAGACCGTACCAGCCACACAGGAGGAGGAATCGCTATCGTCCACAAGAAATCTATCCGCATCTCAACCAGCTCTGACGTCAATCTCGCCAACTCCGAACATCTTCACTTCCAGATCCACATCGACCCCAAAACAACACTCAGAGGCACTCTCCTCTACAGACCACCAGGACCCCGCGCAAAATTCAGTGAAGACATCTCGGACTTCATCACCCCACACGCGCTCCCCTCCAAAGATTACATCCTTCTGGGAGACCTCAACTTTCACCTTGAAAAGATCAACGACCGCAACACCACCACCCTCGTGGACAACCTCGACAACCTCGCCAGCCTCGGACTTAAACAACTAGTCACTTCACCCACCCACATCGCAGGTCACACACTCGACCCCATCTTCACATCCAGCAATCATGTCTCCTTCAGCCACACCACGGATCTCCTCTGGACCGACCACAGCTGCGTTCACTTCATCTACAACAAGCCGAAACCCTTCAACCACTCCCAACCTACCCTGCAAAGAAACTGGAACAAAATCACCACAGACCAAATCTCCGCATCGCTCCTTCTAAACTCCCCAGCCCTCTCTTCTAACGCCAACGAAGCCGCCGCCAACCTCACCCTATGGTTATCCAACACCGCCGACACCTTAGCTCCACTGAAAAAACGTCAAAGCAAACCTGGCAGCAAGAAGGCCTCATGGTTCAACGATGATCTCAAGAAGTCCAAGAAACTCTGCCGCTCCCTTGAAAAGGCCTGGAAAAAAGACCCAACCACCAGCACCAAGGACGCCTTCAAAAGCGCCACCCGCACTCACCACCAACTGATCCGAAAAGCCAAGAAAACAGCATTCAAGGATCGACTTGACAACAACGCCCACAACAGCAAGGAACTTTTCAACATCGTCAAGGAATTTTCCAATCCCTCAGCCAACTCCAACGACATCACCCCCTCTCAAACCCTCTGCGACTCCCTAGCCTCTTTTTTCCACAACAAGATTGCAGACATCCACAACAGCTTTGACAACCAACCCGGAAACCAACCCACCCTACCATCTGCTGACCATCTTCCCCCCGTGAACACCCTTAACGCTTGGAACCCAATCTCCACTGAGGACACCATCCGCCTGATGAATTCCATCCACTCAGGATCCCCCACAGACCCATGCCCTCACCACATCTTCAACAAAGCAGACTCCGTCATAGCACCGCACCTCGGAGACGTCATCAACTGCTCCTTCAACTCCGCTACCTTCCCAGAAGACTGGAAACACGCTGAACTCACTGCCCTTCTGAAAAAACCAACAGCGGACCCCACCGAACTCAAAAATTACCGCCCCATCTCGCTTCTTCCATTCCCGGCCAAAGTCATCGAGAAAGCCGTCAACAACCAGCTCACCGCTTTCCTCGAAGCCAACAAATCCCTCGACTCCTCACAGTCCGGCTTCCGAACCAAACACAGCACTGAGACCGCCCTCATCGCAGCAACAGACGACATTCGAACTCTACTGGACAACGGAGACACAGTCGCCCTCATCCTCCTCGACCTCTCTGCAGCATTCGATACAGTCTGCCATAGCACCCTTCTACAGCGCCTCAGAAACATCGGAATCCAAGGAAAAGCACTTGAATGGATCACCTCGTTCCTCACCGGAAGAACCCAGAGAGTCCGCCTTCCTCCATTCAAGTCCGAGGCCTCTGAAGTCATCTGCGGCGTACCTCAAGGATCCTCACTCAGTCCCACCCTCTTCAACGTATACATGAGCCCCCTCGCGGCCATCGCACGCCAACACAACCTCAACATCATCTCCTACGCGGACGACACTCAACTAATCCTCTCTCTCACCAATGACCCCAGCACCGCCAAAACTAACCTACACGAAGGAATGAAAGAAGTTGCCGAATGGATGAAACAAAGCCGTCTGAAACTGAACTCAGACAAAACAGAAGTCCTCATCTTAGGTACTTCCCCCTCTGCATGGGACGACTCCTGGTGGCCGGAAGCCCTCGGAAAAGCACCCATCCCGACAGACCACGCACGTAACCTTGGCGTCATCCTGGATTCTTCACTCTCAATGAACAGACAAGTCAGCGCCGTATCCTCTTCCTGCTTCAACATTCTTCGCATGCTCAGGAAAACATTTCGCTGGATCCCCCCCGAAACAAGGAAAACAGTTACCCACGCTCTGGTCACGAGCCGACTGGACTACGGAAACACCCTCTACGCGGGTACTACCGCAAAACTCCAGAAGAAACTCCAACGAATCCAAAACGCATCAGCCAGGCTCATATTAGACCTCCCTCGCAACAAACACATCTCTGGTCACCTTAAAGACCTCCACTGGCTACCCGTCAATAAGAGGATCACCTTCCGACTGCTTACCCACGCACACAAATCACTCTACGACATCGGACCAGATTGCCTCAACTCTCGACTGTCCTTCTACACCCCCTCCCGCCAACTACGATCTTCCAGCCAAGCCCTCGCCACTGTACCTCGCATCAACAAGACCACCATGGGAGGCAGATCCTTTTCATACCTGGCTGCTAAAACATGGAACTCACTCCCCGCCTACCTTCGCCTCACCCAGAACCACCTAGCGTTCAGAAAGCAGCTTAAAATGTGGATATTTGACAAATAATCCTCCTCCCCTTCCTAAGCGCCTTGAAACCCTCTGGGTATGTAGTGCGCTATACAAATTTTATGACTTGACTTGACTTGACATCGCCAGCTGATGCAGCGCATGCAAGTATATACCAAATCGAATAATAGACTGGCCACCACCACTGCACATCTGGCAGGTTGTTCTGTGGCAATGCAGACTAAGATATCCCAGTGGAGTGGGGATGTGGCAAAGGCACTGGGCCAGGTGATGAATGCAGTGGAAGTAATGCATACTGCCAAAGTTGGCTCTAACATTGTCACGCTGGAAGAGGGGGGTGAGGAGGCATCAAGCCTCAGCAGTCTATCTACGCCTGACGCAGCATCCGAAAGGCGTCTGGGTGTGCGTGGGAGGAAGAGATAGACTGGCATGTCCACAGACATTCCAGAATGGTGAGATAACCATTGACGGAGACAACAGTTGTGACTGACTTTCAAGTCATGATATTATTTTCATTTATTTTTGTTAATTAATGTTATTCCTGTTTTCTGGGCACATGATATGTGTGCTTTAACACTACAGTCCTGATAATTTATGGAAAACAAACTCTGATCGCAATATCCATGTATTGTCTCATCATTACTCACCTTAGAAATAATTTTGTCAGATTTCCATGCGTCTCCTGAGCCCTTCTGCTGTGACTGCCCCATGTGCTGCATGTCAGTGTGGCTCTTGCTGGTTGTTGTCATCCGTGTCACTGTCAGACACCTCTACAGGTATGTCTCCCCTTGTGGCTATATTGGGTGACATGGCACACGCAGCCAATATCCTGCAGCATTGTTCAGGGTTGTATTGTAATGCTCCACCTGTTTTGTGTAGGCATCTGAAGCGGCTCTTTAACATCCCAAACGTGGGCTCAATTATGTTCTGGGTGGAGATATGTGCAGCATTGTACCTCTGTTCATTGGGGGTTGTATGATTTAGGTACGGCGTCATGATGTAATTCCGCAAGGCCTATGCGCTATCACCTACATGGAAGTAAGCAAAGGGTCACTGGCGGTAATGCATTGGCATATGTACAAGCAGATGTCCCTCTCCAAATTCACCCCTGACAAGACTAGTGTGTATGCCACTCTGGCGGAATATATAGGAATCATGGACGCTTCCTGGGTATTGAGCCACAATGTCAGTTATTATGTTTTTTGCATTGCATACTACCTGTATCTTTAGGGAATGATAACATTTCCTATTCCTATATCGGTATTCATTACCTGCAGGGGGACATATTGCTACATGGGTGCAATTAATTCAACCTAAGACTTGTGGGAAGTGGGATATCTGATAAAATTCCTGTTTGGTCTTGGTCAGGTCATGTGCGGTTGTGGGGAAGCTAATGTGGTTGTTGATCCAGGACATCATGGCATTAAGGAATGCTTTAAGGAAACGTGAAAGAGCGCTTTGAGACACACCTCCAGCTACTGCTATGACCCCCTGAAAACAGCCAGTAGGTGAAGGCAACATAGGACCTGCACATGTGTGGGTATTGCATTGGTCCTATGTGTCAAACACCTCCTGGCACCTTCCTCCGTCACTCGGAGCATGGAGGAGCGACCTGAGAGCATTTCTGGAGTCATAGTGAGTGTATGTCAATGGGCGCACCAGATTTCAACAAGTACCGACTTCTATGACCCTGATTGGCCGTAATTACAAGTTGAAGTTGGCGTGATCTGCCGATTCGGACTTCACAAAATGGCGGCGCCCGGGATGATCGAGTACAGAAGGAAAAACGAACAGAAATGAAGCTATGCAGCTAAAATCTCTCGCCTCGCAGCAATCCTTGCTTATGAAGGTGGGTGACCACATTTATTGGTGCATTCCCTGCTGGATCGAAGGGTTTGTACGACTTGATGAGCCGGCTGCATATGCCTTGCCTGACCCTGTAATGGCGCCTCTCTGACCTGCTCAACCCGCATTTCTTTCATTTTATTTTGTCGCCGAAAACACAAAGCAGACCCATCATAGTGCAGCGCCAGTCTGACTGCATACATGCAGTTGCCCTTACCTTTGCCGGATATAATATGTGCGAGCCACAAAGCTCAGTGTGGAGTGATGTCTGAAATCAAAATGGCGGAGAAACTAACGTGATCGGGAGAGAAGAGTGCACCCAAGCATTTGCAGTGATCCCCTGCCTTCGATCTACAATGCTGCATGTCTTCCTTATAGATGCAAGTTGTCATTTAGAAGATAGGCTAGCTCGCCTATGAAGGACCACGATCCACCACCACCAGCAACAGGTTGCACGAAGAAGCTGGAACAAGATCACAGCCGACCAGCTCACCGCAGCCCTGAACCAGCACCCTCCCACCAGCTCCGTGAACCCCAGCCAGGCCGCCGACAACCTCACGAAGTGGATCAGCAACTGCGCAGACGACCTCGCCCCACTGAGGACCCCGCCCAGCAGACCCGGCAGCAAGAAAGCATCCTGGTTCACCGACGAACTCAAGAGCTCCAAGAAGAACTGCCGAGCTCTCGAGAAAGCATGGAGAAGAGACCCAACACCGGACAACATGACCACCCTCAAGCTCGCCACTCGAAAACACCATCAACTGATTTGCACCACCAAGAAAACAGCATTCAAGGAAAGACTGGACAATAACGCACACAACAGCAAGGAACTCTTCAACATCGTGAAAGAGCTCTCCAACCCCAACGCCGGAATCAACGGCATCACCCCATCACAAGACCTCTGCAACTCCCTCGCCTCCTCCTACTTCCACAACAAGATCACTGACATACACAACAGCTTCAGCACACAACCAACGCTCCCCACAACCGCACCAACGCCCCCCACCACCACCCTCAGCGCCTGGACCCCTATCAACACCGAAGACACGATCCGCACAATGAACTCCATCCACTCCGGATCTCCAACCGACCCCTGCCCTCACCACGTCTTCAACAAAGCCGACGCTGCCATCGCACCCCAACTACCGGACATCATCAACGCCTCCTTTGACACAGCAACCTTCCCTAAGAGCTGGAAGCACGCCGAACTCAGCGCTCTACTAAAGAAACCAACAGCAGACCCCACCGAACTCAAGAACTACCGCTCCATCTCGCTCCTCCCGTTTCCAGCCAAAGTCATCGAGAAGACAGTCAACAAGCAGCTGGCCGCCTTCCTTGAGACGAATGGATCCCTCGACCCCTCACAGTCGAGCTTCAGGGCCAACCACAGCACCGAGACCGCCCTCATCGCTGCCATCGATGACATCCGTGTCCTGCTAGACAACGGAGAAACTGCGGCTCTCATCCTCCTAGACCTCTCCGCGGCATTCGACACTGTCTGCCACCGCACCCTAGTGCAACGCCTCAGGAACATCGGAATCCAGGAGAAGGCACTGGAATGGATCATCTCCTTCCTCGCTGGAAGAACACTGAGAGTCCGCCTACCCCCGTTCAGGTCAGAGGCCACCGAAGTCATCTGCGGCGTTCCTCTAGGCTCCTCACTCAGCCCCACCCTCTTCAATGTCTACATGAGCCCCCTTGCGGCCATCGCATGCCAACACAACCTCAACATCATCTCCTACGCCGATGACACACAGCTGATCCTCTCCCTGACCAACGACCTGGCCACCGCCAGAGCCGACCTACACGAAGGGATGAAACACGTAGCCGAATGGATGATGACCAGCCGCCTGAAACTGAACTCAGACAAGATGGAAGTTCTCATCCTGGGCTCCTCGCCCTCTGCCTGGGACGACTCCTGGTGGCCACCCGCCCTGGGCTCCGCACCCAAACCAACAGACCACGCACGCAACCTGGGCTTCATCCTGGACTCCTCCCTCTCCATGACCAGACAAGTCAATGCCGTCTCCTCGTCTTGTTTCAACATCCTGCGCATGCTACGTAAGATCTTCCGGTGGATCCCCACCGAGACCAGGAAGACGGTCACCCAGGCCCTCGTCACCAGCCGTCTGGACTACGGCAACGCCCTCTACGCCGGAACCACCGCCAAGCTCCAGAAGAGACTCCAGCGAATCCAGAACGCCTCAGCAAGACTCATCCTCGACATCCCCAGATGAAGCCACATCTCCAGACACTTGAGAGACCTGCACTGGCTCCCGGTCAACAAGAGAATCACCTTCCGCCTCCTCACCCACGCACACAAAGCCCTGCACAACCAAGGCCCGAGTTACCTCAACAGCCGCCTCAACTTCTACGCTCCCACATGCCACCTTCGATCGACCAGCCACGCCCTCGCCGCCGTCCCCCGCATCTG
The DNA here is from genome assembly GCF_964263255.1 of Lissotriton vulgaris. Lineage (NCBI taxonomy): Eukaryota > Metazoa > Chordata > Amphibia > Caudata > Salamandridae > Lissotriton > Lissotriton vulgaris. The sequence continues at coordinate 268,465,466 of NC_141695.1, forward strand.
AAGAGCCACAACAGGAGGAAGATCCTTCTCCCACCTGGCCGCCAAGACTTGGAATTCCCTGCCGACCCACCTCCGCCTGACCCAAGACCACCTCGCCTTCAGGAAGCAGCTCAAGACCTGGCTGTTCGAGCAGTAGCGGATCCCCCCCCCTCCCCAAGCGCCGTGAGACCCTCCGGGTGAGTAGTGCGCTATATAAATGCTATGATTGATTGATTGATTGATTAATAGCACACCGGAGGAAGTTGCGACCTTTGTTCGTTTGTGCTATCTATGTGCAAAGGGGCGAATTGAAGTAGTTGGCTTGCCAGTGTTTTACCAACTTGTGCTGTGATCTACGGCTTGGCTTCTTATGAGGCAGAGGACACGCTCTACTTTACTCATTGCCAGGGCCTGTATTGCCTGCACTGCTACTTAACTCATAACAGGTTGGCCAGCTCTTTGTTGAATATTATTAACTGAACTATCACTGCTACCCAATCTACCTCTAAAATTACTGTCAAGAGATACCAGATCTGGCAATAACGCCAATAACAACAATCCGGTGGGTGTTCGGATCTATCCTCTAAGGTTGTCCAGCGACACCCTTAATCGGGGGGGGGGGTCATCCATGAAAGTCCTCATCAATTTTTAGGGTCCCTGGCCCCGGTGCAAGATGGCTAACAAGGAACCTAGAGCACTATTCAAAAAATCAAAAGCTGAATCGGCGATCTCGGACTCTCCGATCAAAGCCATGTCGGATATAAACAGCACAATGGACAACACCGACTCCGCGATAGTGATCGCGCCCTGGGGGTCCGTGGCCTCGACACACCACGTTGCCAGCGGCTACCAACGCCTGAAGGCTGGACCCAGCCCACACCAATGACTCTCGAAGGGCAGCCTATGCACTCCGGCACGACCAAAAGGGCCACAGTCCATACGACCCCCTATTGGTCCTTACTTGCTAGTCGTCCTCCTATATGGCATTGCTGGCACCGACTAGCCACAATGCACTCCCCATGAGGCATTCCTAAATATGAGGCCGCATATCCCTTTCAGAATTTGCGCCTTGGGGTCCGACAGCCCTCACTTTGCCTAAATCCCCCCACTCAGTCACCTACAACTGGGAGTGCAGCAGCCTCATCTCAGACAGCTACTCAGGGACCAGCCTGGTCCACACCCTATGCCGTCAAAGAAGACGATGAGCAAGAAGACGGGTAAAGTCTCAGATTTTTTTCATTCCTTCAGACAAATGCCCGACGCTGCGAGATGACGCAGGAGCCACTGCAATGACGATCACAAAAGCGGATTTGGCGACTATGTTTAAAAAAATTCCAAAAAGGAACTTCGCAATGACTCTACTCTACTCTACCCACTCTACTCTTCTCCACTTTCCTGCTTCTGACTTTTGCCCTCACCTGTCCTGGCCCTTTAGTCCCCCCGTTCTATCCATGAATTTTTCCCTCGTCATTTGAGATCTAGCTATTTTGTCCGACGCCCAATGGAACTGCCTGGTTTATGTATAGGGGAAGCAGGCCGGGGATTCATTTCCTGGATGTCACCTACCCAGTCAGTTTTTTGACAGACTTTCTTTTATTTCTTGTAGTCTCCTCTCGCTTCCTTCCTCTTTCTATTTCTCTCCTTCTCTCCCCTCTCTCAATGTAGTGAGACTGACCTATTCTGTCTGATGCCCAATGGAGCTACCTGGTTTAGCTATAGGGGAGATGGGCCGTGGATAACCTCCTTTGGTCGTCGCCTACCCAGTTGGTCTTTAGACAGACTTCCTTTCATCTCTACTGTTGTCTATTCCCCTAACTTCACTTTCTCACCTCCCTTACCCCCCACTACTTCCCCTCTACACTTCAATTATCTCGTCTTCTATGCTCTTGCAATTGTTTGTCTAGCAACTGATGTAATTTGGAACTGATGTAATCTTGTAATTGTAATTTTTGTGGAACCTCATGTAAAGCGCTCTGATACCTCCGGGTCTAGCCAGCGCTATATAAAACTCTTGAATAAATAAATAAATAAGATGCTGCAGAATGGGATCCAGTTCATTGATTAAATCAATAGTCATTGCAGCATTGAACCTATACTTGTTGTATATCTCCTCTTCTGTCTGTCCTAGCAATGTAATGCATATTTTGAAGATACTCTCCTGTATTCTCCTCCTTCTGTGTGCTGCAGCCTCAACGCCATCAGGAAAAGTGCTGCAATTGTGAAATGTTCAGGGTCATTCTGGGTGTGTTTAAGTAAGTTTCTGTTGAATTTCAGCTGTATCTAATTTGCACTCATGATTGCTGGTTGTGATCCTTCTTATTTTGCACTTGCTAAAATGCGATTTTCATCAAAATCGCAATTTGCGATTTTTCATGCATAGAATTGGGATTCTTTATTCACGGTTCACTAATTGGAAGACGCAAATCCAGATTCGCCAAAAAATTCTCAGATTATTTTGTGATTCCTTTTTATAGTGAAAACATGTGTTTTCGCTATATTGTCATTCAAGCTATGCTGCAGGGTAGTTTGCAATTGCAATTGGGATATTTTAGTGATTCGCAAATGTTTTGATTTATTTTGGGTTGATGCATGTGCCTGCAAATTCCTCTCCCCTCCCATACTAGGTCATAGTGATCTTTTCCATACCCAGAGTCTCTGAAGCAAATTGACGTGTGTGGGGGTATGGAATGAGCCCCAGTGGCTAAGAATACATTGGGTAGCCGCTCCTAGTGCTATGCCTATTTGTCGTCCACGTCTAGATTTCAGAGGATAGGTTATGGGGATTGGAAGGCCCAGAAGTATCTATATAAGGAAGAGCGGCAGCTTAGTATCCAGATGTTTGTCAATATTATCAATTACCTATGCCCAATACTGTTGGATTTGGGGCATTCCCACAGGAAATGTGTTAGTGTGTGTGAATACTTTTGTGAGTGTTTCGGTAAGGGCATTGCTAGCAACTTTGTGTCTAGCTCTGTATAATATCGCCCCCCCTTCTTTAATACTCAACGTCCACCCAGTCCCTCTTCCACCTATTCTGTCCTGCATTGTGTGTGTGCTTGTTGTGTTGGATCAACATTGAATATAACTCAGATATTAATTCTTTATTTGTTCCTTTAGCAAGAAGCCATCTCTCATTTGAAGAAAGACGCCACTCTGCTTTGTGTTTATTTTGCGGATGTAAAATCCAATGTCGGTTCTTTGGTCTGGGTGCCTTTTTTAGGAAGGCAACCTTCCAAAGAGAGGTCCCCGCCACTGCCCCATCTTGGAACAACCAATGCTTCTCAGAGTCGGCTCTGCGCCACTCAACAAGGTAGCATAGCTGTGTTGCCTGATAATGGAGATGAAATCAGGGATACCCAAGACCCTCAGTTCTTCTTCATGTATAATTTCTTGCCCTGCTAAATGAACTGTGCAAGGTCTGATTGGAGTTTGGCGATTGCACGTGAAGGCGGAGGCAGGGGGAGAGTTTGAAAGAGGTAGGTTATCTTCTTGGGGATATCCTTCCCAACCATGAAATATGGAGTCGCCTCCATTTTGCAAATTCACTGTATGTGCCTTTGTAGATGTTAGTAGTTACTGGTCACTGGAATTGTGATTCCCAAAAATGGGATCCCCTCGCTAACCCATTAAATGGGTTATTGGCCTGCCAGTTGCTCTATTAGGAGGGTCGGCAGTGAAAGGCTTAGTGCCTGTGACTTCCCGACGTTGATCCAAAAGCCTGAAGCAGCCCCGAAGGTCGCAAGCTCGTCCAAGAAAAGAAGCAGGGCAGTGGCTGGTTTTTCTTGTGTCACGAGCACATCATCAGCATATTCAGCTTATTCGTTGGACCATAGGCTCCAGGTACAGGGAAAAAAGTAAAGGGGATTGTGGGCAGCCCTGGCACCTGCCCCTGTAAATCGGGAAGGGTGGGTAAGTGCAATCATTAAGACTGACCGACGCCTGGGGGGCACAGTAACAATTGAGGATGCAAGTCTTGCATCTGTTGCCGAAGCCAAAGAGTGAGAGGACCTGTTTGTAAGGCCAGTGGCCCCTGTCAAAAGCCTTTTTTGCGTCAACCGCTAGCAACATCTATTACCCCTGGGTTCAAGAGGCTTTTTCAATAATATGCAGGATGCTTTTAGTATTGTTGCTGGTTTGCCTGTGAGGGGTGAAGTCTGCTTGGTCCAGGTCGACCAAAGAAGGGATACATGGGTTTAGTCTGTGTGCTATTATACTCGTAAATAATTTCAAATATATATTTAGGAGGGATATAGGTCTGTACAAGCTGCAGTGCGATTTGTCCTTGCCTGGTTTAGGGAGGGAGGGAGAGTCCACGAAGGAGTTGAATAAGCATAACAGTATAGGCACCAGGACAGGAAAAAAAGGATTTGTAAAAAGCTGGGGAGTACCTGTCTGGGCCAGGAAACTTAGGGAGTTCCAGCCTAGAAATGGCCACTATGACTTCCTTTATGCAGATCTCCTCCTCCAGAGATGCCGCCTGGTCCTGGGTAGGGATGTCTTTTGCGGCGACTGTAAATATTGGCTCCTGCCTTATGGTCTAGGGGTTTATCCAAATATAAGTGTAAGTTAACGTTTTTAAAGGCATTGGCTATGGCTGTGTCGCCAGATACTAGGTCGCCCTTTGCCGTGTGGAGTGAATTAACTCCCTGCTCTTGTCTTTTGGCCCATAGCCTGTTGGCTAAACGTCAGCCAGATCTGTCCCCACTTACTTAGAAGGAGTGCTTTAGGCAGAGGGCAGCATATTCTGCTCTATCTAGGTCTATTAATACAAAGGAATTTTAATTTTTGAATAAATCAAATCCCAGGATCCCCGTAATTTATATTCTTCCAAAAATCCACAAAAATCTGATCGAGCCGCCCGCGAGACCGATTGTCTCTGGGTGTGAATCTGTGTTGGAGCCGATCGCCAAATACGTGGATATCTTTTTAAAACCCTTTGTCAACCATGTACCATCTTATCTTCGGGACACCACCGACTTTTTAAATAAAATCGAAGGACAAACATTTCATGTCCAGACTCAGTGGTTAGTCTCCTTTGATGTAACATCATTATACACTCAAATACCGCAAGAAGAAGCATTGGAGGCTATGGAATTTTACATAGAGACACGGAAAAAACCTCAGAGAGTACCTACTGAATTTATATTAGATTTGGCTCGGATTGGACTCCACAAAAACTACTTCAAGTTTGAGAATACGTTTTACATGTAGGTAAAAGGCTCTGCGATGGGGTGTCCTTTTGTTCCGGAGATGGCCATTTTTTTAATGGCACTCTTTGAAAAAAGATTCATCATTAATGACAATCCCTTCAGTGAATCAATTGTACAGTGGTACATATTCATAGACGACATTAGGTGCATATGGAATGGCACAGAAGATCACCTTGAACATTTCTGGAATGGCTGAACACAAGGCATCCAGACATCTAGTTTACTATTACAAAAAACAAGTCTATTCTGACATTTTTGGATGTAGAAGTTTTTGCAGAAAATCAGGAATTAACTACAACATTGCATCGTAAACCAACGGACAGGAACACCATACCACACTATCGAAGTTTCCATCCAAGCAGTCTAAAAAAGAACCTGCCTTATGGGCAACTATTGAGAATTAGACTTAACTGTGCACTCAAAGAAGACTTTATGACCAATGCAGCTACCTTTTGTGATCAATTAAGAGAAAGAGGATATTCACGGAAGCTGCTAAAGCATGCAGTCAAGCGTGCGTGGTGTACACCACGTGAAACACTTCTGACAAAAAAGGAAAAAGCACCTTTGAACAAATTAGTATGTAGCCCTCATACCAATAAATATCAGAAAATAATACTATCAAATGTTATGTTATGTTAAAATTTTATTTTTATAGCGCACAGCTACTCCAGAGCATCTTCTATCTGAATTAGAATGTCCTATGGAAAGACCTTTATTTGCAATGCGCAAAAACAAAAGTATTGGACAGATAATAATTCGAGCAGACATCGCCTCGGCAGCAACAAAAGAGACAGATTTAAGAGCTCAATGGAGCTTACCACCTATTAAAGGTCACCGAAAATAAGGCAACTGCTCAGCGTGCAGCATAACAGTTAAAGGGTATGAGTTTCTGCATGACTCCCTGAAATGGACCCTCAGAGAATTTACTAATTGCAAAACAAAAAATACCATCTATGCAATCAAATGTCCATATTCAAAAATATATATCGGGAAGACCACACAGCAAATTAATCAGCAAATTGTCCAACATCGCTCACGCATCGAAAATCAAATTATGACAGCGCCTATAGTGCAACATTTTGTGGAACAGAACCACTCCGAACGTGACTTTGAATGGACTGTCCTATCTGGTTTAAAACAGTCACCTCATGGGGGCAACCTGGAAAACTCTTTACTTAAAAGTGAAGCCTATTTGATATTAAAATTTCATTTTATATCAAGAGGCCTCAATGAGATGTCTGAATTGAACCAAGCAATAACGTAACCGCGTTTAAATTGTCCTAAAAACTAAAAACCTAAGCACTGGGGAAATAGCACTAAAAAAGGAGGACTACAAGTCCCACAATACCGAGGCATTTTCTGTCTGGAAATTAACTTTGAAAAAGGAGTGATAGCACAAGCACACTGGAGTACGTATTTCATTAATTGGATGTTCGTGGAAAGAAGATGTGAAGCTCCTTCTAACGTGAATGCGGTAAAATCCGCGAATCAGCGGGGACGAATTTTCAGCCAAGCAAGGGTTACACAGCAGGTGCAAAAGTTGAACCAAATTTCTTTGTAACCTTTTACAAAAGGGTTACAAACAAATTAACTTCAACTTGGACACCTGCTGCTAATTGCTTCCTGGCGCCTCGTTGCCTACTTGCAACTATTCTCTGACCCTGCTCTGACCCTTGAAGCAGGGTCAGAGAAAAGTTACAAGTAGGCAACGAGGCGCCTGTCCAAGGAATTAAACCTCATCAGGAAGCACTTACAGATATAAAAAACAGAAAGAAGGGAGAGGATGGCAAATACACCCATTTTGAGTTGTCAGGAGGGGTTAAACTAAAAGAGACCTTTACAGCACAATTTTCATATGCATTTTGCTAAAAATAAAAAGCTGTATGTTCTGTAGGGCCAACTCAGGAATCTGGCCCTTCAGAGATTCGGCCTCTCTTTCTTTCTCTCATTCTCTCTCTCCCTATCTCTTTCCCTCTTTTTCTCTCTCTTTCTATCTATCTAGCTATCTATCTATCTCTCTCTCCCTCTCCCATAAACGACTGCATGGGTAACTTCGCTATGCAAGCGGCTCGCGAAGACGCAAAAATCCCTGCGAACACGCAAAAAACCCTGCGAAAACGCAAAAAAACAAAAATCCGCAAATTCGCAAATTTTGCGGATCGCAAATTTGCAAATCCGCAAATTCGCGGATTGCGAATTCACAAAATTCACCCATGCTTACCCTAGCAATGTGAAGGGCCTGTGACTGCTTTAGAAGACACTTTATAAATAGAAATACCAGCACTTGGATCTAAATCAACCAGTCTTTGGAATCAAGCTTGCAGTTACTGTGTAACAGGAAACCTTTTGATTTAGTACCACGATGACATTTGGCAAGAAGCGTTGAAAAAAATATAATAGCGAGTAGCATTCTGTCCATAATACATGAAACATGCAATAACGGGCTTGCTATTTACATTTGCAGAAGTCCAAATTATAAATTATAAAAGTTCAAAACGAAAATAGCTGGCCTCATAAACAACAGAACACAGCGACCTGTATTACAAAAGAGAAGCCAGTCTGAAGTAAGTGGAATCATGAGTACAGTCTGTGTCTTTATTTGACAATGATTGAAATGCAAAACCTCTAATGAGCCATAAAAAATACATCTTTCAGGCAACTGGTCAAGGGCCCTTAAGTACTCAAAGAAACAGGAAAGAATAGTCCCAGCCTGAGGCACGAACAATAGCTTGATAATACTCATGAGAATATTTATTGGCGAAGTAAGTCCTTAATGAGCAAACTTTAAGAATGAAAACAGTGAACAGACTCAGTTATTTACTGCTTATTTCAATACCTTTAGGTACCAGGCCATTGTGTTCCAAGTTAAAAGAAAGTGCACATGCAGTACCAGGTAGGATAAACATCAAGTACATTTACTGTTGTTTAAAAAGAGAACATAAAGAGAAGGGAAGTTCAAAAATAGAGGTATACCTTGTGGTGTTGTTTTTTTCACCCTCTCCTCTTCTGTTTTATAAAAAATGTATAGATTACACCGTGGTTCAGCACTGACGAAATTCCCCAAATTTAGAAGGGGATCGGAAACGCGTTGTCATTTTTCCTTTCAGCCTACCAGGAAATCAAATGTTGAGGGTTTAATAACAAAAAAATGTACCCATAGAGAGAACAAAAATAATAATTTCCCCGTAGTTAGTCTGCTTTCATAAATATAAAAAAAGCAAAGTGCAAATAACTTTGGTATAAGCAGACTGTTTGCTAACAAAATTTGACTGCTGTAACCATGTGAAAATGTGCATGATTTGCAAAATATTGACATGTTTTAATGTTTTTTATATTGAGCACACATTTGTTATACTTTGTTGATGAATTATTTTCTGAAAAATGGATTATGTATCTTTTAAATGCATCAAAGAAAAATGGTGGTATTTAAAGGTGATTTAAATAAAATACATTTAGTAAAGTAAGGTACAATAATAGATTGTGTTGTATCCTAAAATCTGCTGAATATGAAAGCAGTAATGTGAATTGGTGGCCAGGTAATTTCCCTCTGGTTTTGAATCTATTACGTCCTACCAGGCCCCCATAATGGACGTGACCCCTAGTTTTTTAAACTATCTAGGTCTATGGAAGCCAATTGGGAGCGAATATTAGAAAGCAGGTGCAACACTCTTGGGGCACCTGTGCATTGGTGTATTCGTTCCAACTCTCTAATCTGTTGTGTAATGTCATCCCTCTTCTTCTTACAAGCTTTTTGTCTGCTGCCAAAATCAAAATAAGCTCCCCTTGGATTACAGCACTGAGCACCTCCCACAACACAGCCAATGAGATCCCTGGGGTATTGTGATGTATGAAACAGTCTTGAATTGCTTGCTGTATCTGCATCTTAACCTCCTGGCGATATAGCAGAGTACGGCGTAAGCACCATGTTTGGTGGGAGAATTCATCAGGGGAAGAGATAGTGTAATGTTTACCACCCAATGGTCTAAGAGTGCTGCTGTATGTATTTCAGTGTCCTTTGTGAGCGTCTTTGTGTCCCTTGTGCCCAGGAAGTAGTCCAGTCTGGCATAGGTCTTGTGTGCATTAGAGTAATATGAGTATTCCCTAGAGTGTGGGTAATTAGACCTCCACAAGTCCTCCCACCCCGGTCCCCCATCAATTCCCACTCCTTCCCTGAGAGTGCTCCCACTTGCCCGTTTCTCTAAACTGATCGGTCCAGCGCGCTGTCAAATACTAGATTAAGATCCCGTCCCATGAGTAGTAGTTTGTCATCGGTCTGCGCTACCCTCTCTGATACCTTTTGCAGAAACAATTCCTGTCACTCATTCGGGACATACAATGTGCCTATTAAGGGTGGGCGTAAAATCCGTTTCGTGGGCAAATTTGCGGATTTTCCGCAATTTCTCGATCCGCGAATCTCGCGAAATCGCGGTAAAATCCGCAAATCAGCGGGGACGAATTTTCAGCCAAGCAAGGGTTACAGCAGCAGGTGCAAAAGTTGAACCTAATTTCTTTGTAACCTTTTACAAAAGGGTTACAAACAAATTAACTTCAACTTGGACACCTGCTGCTAATTGCTTCCTGGCGCCTCGTTGCCTACTTGCAACTATTCTCTGACCCTGCTCTGACCCTTGAAGCAGGGTCAGAGAAAAGTTACAAGTAGGCAACGAGGCACCTGTCCAAGGAATTAAACCTCATCAGGAAGCACTTACAGATATAAAAAACAGGAAGAAGGGAGAGGATGGCAAATACACCCATTTTGAGTTGTCAGGAGGGGTTAAACTAAAAGAGACCTTTACAGCACAATTTTCATATGCATTTTGCTAAAAATAAAAAGCTGTATGTTCTGTAGGGGCAACTCAGGAATATGGCCCTTCAGAGATCCGGCCTCTCTTTCTTTCTCTCGTTCTCTCTCTCCCTCTCTCTTTCTCTCTCTTTCTCTATCTATCTATCTATCTATCTATCTATCTATCTATCTATCTATCTATCTCTCTCTCCCTCTCCCATAAACGACTGCATGGGTAACTTTGCTATGCAAGCGGTTCGCGAAGACGCAAAAAGCCCCGCGAACACGCAAAAAACCCCGCGAACCCGCAAAAAACCAAAAATCTGCAAATTCGCACAAATTCGTGAATTTTGCGGATCGCAAATTCGCAAATCCGCAAATTCGCGGATCGCGAATTCGCAAAATTCGCCCATGCTTAGTGTCTATCACCAGCAACCTGCCCGCCACTGTAAAGCGGTATATGAGAAGTCTGCCTCTAATTTCATCCACCTTGTCGTCCACCCACACTTGGAAAATTTTTGCCACCAATATTGTCACCCCTGCCCTCTTGGAGGGTGACGACGAGAAAAATTGTTGGGGGAATGCACGGGGTCTACGATGAAACAGTCCCCCGCTAGTAGGTGAGTCTCCTGCAAGAGACAGATGTCCGCCCCTGAGTTCTCTAGCTATGAGAGAACTGCCCTGCATTTAATCGGGTTATTGAGGCCTCTCATGTTCAGTGGGAGTACTCTAAGGGTTGCGTCAGGCATGTAGGACAGGAAAATCAAGGAGGGGCCTGCATCGATGTTGAACCTGAAATGTATCAGCCTTAGCGTATTCTGTTGTAGCTACAACTGCCCCTTTGTATATTATTCACCATGTCCACCGTGAAGGTGAGTACCCGCCCCAAGCATTACATAAAAAAAGGTAACTAAAGTAACAAGAAACATGGAATAACTGCTTACGTGTAGTCCCACAGCCAGGCTTGACAGAATGGTCAGTTCAAAGAGGACTGTCTGTTGGCCATTGGGCCCATCTTCCCGCCCACCGCCCAGCCCGTAGTATCTGATAAATAATATAAAGTCCCATCAGGATCAATAGTCATCTTGTTTCACGGCAATTGATGACACTGTCACCAGAGTCGCCTGTCGCCTCTCACAATTTCTTACAGGTCAGGCAGGGCCACCACCGGCATCCCCCCACACCCTCACTAGCCCAATGAATCCTCTTTTTGTAGGGGGGGGGAAGACTCCTGTTGTCCCCCCAGCAGGTCCAAACCCATAAATCGACAAGTCTCTGATCGGTAGCGAAGTTGGTACAGTCTCCTTTCCTACCAAAAGATGAGATAAAAGAGTTAGTCCCAAGAGTAGGATATCCCTGGGCTGTGGAGGTAGGCGGTGCCTGGAAAGAACTCCCCCCGTTTTTGTAGTGTAAGGGCAGCTAGGTCTTGTAAAAAGGTATGCATTTGACTCTGAAATGTGATGGGGTGCATGGTGCGAGCTTTCCTTAGGATGGCATCCTTGAATTGGTAGTCATGTACACATACTACAATGTCTGGATGGTTTGCTGAGTTTTACCTTGGTAGGCCCACCGATTGGGCCCGGTTGATGTGGATAGCAGTGTCTGGGAGCCTGCCAAGGACGTGGTGAAATGGGTCCCTGAAATATTCAAAGATGTTGTCGCCTTCCACATTGGGCTTCATTCAGATATTATTCTGCTGGGACCTGTTCTCTAAATCCTCCAGGTTAGACTGCACGTCTATGTGTTGCTCTCAGAGTCTCAGAACCTCTTGTTGTAGACAGTGCTTCTGCCTTCCTCACGGCCTCCTTCCTTCTCCTCTCGATTTGCAACTCAGTACCCCAGACAGTCCACATCTCTTCGGATTTCTTTGATGTCTTGTAAAAGATCTCACTTGAGTGAATGTGGATCTTCTCTAAGAGTGGTGTAGAGAGTTTCCAGAAAGGCGCTGTTAACCGGTTCCCCGGAGGAGAATGAAATCCTTCACCCATGTCAAGCAGGCTTTAGGACACACCACTCGACAGAAACAGCCCTACTTTCCACCACCGAAACCTTCTGTGCTGCATTGGATCAGGGCAAGAGGGCGGTCCTGATCCTTTTAGATCTTTCTGCAGCATTCGACATGGTATCCCATGATATCCTTGTACATCGCCTAGCTAATGCAGGCATAGCAGGAACCGTGCTCGAGTGGTTCAGAAGTTTTTTGGCACACAGGCGTCAGGTTATTATGCTAGGTCAATTCCGCTCTAAAGAGAGAATGCTGACAACAGGGGTTCCGCAGGGTTCAAGTTTGAGCCCCACATTATTCAACCTTTATATGGTCCCCCTGATCAAACTTATCTCCACGTTTGGTATTGACTCCATAGCTTACGCTGACGACACCCAGTTGATTCTAATATTGGATAAAAATATGATGAATGCCGAAATCACCCTGAAAGAATGCCTCTCGGCAGTATTTGCATGGATGACTAACAATCATCTAAAATGTAATTCTGCCAAAACAGAAATAATACCTTTCGGCCCTAACAACTGCTTCTCCCCTCAATCATGGTGGCCTAAGGAGGCAGAGGCTCCACCAAATACTATCAATGCTGAAGAAATCTAGGGGTTAAATTCGACAACACTCTGTCTTTTAACCAACAAACCAGAGAAGTAGCTGGAAATTGTTTCAATATCATCAGAGGTCTAAGAAAATTTTTCAAACTGCTCCCTCTGAGTGCCAGACGGACTGTTGCAGTGGCACTGATTACATCCCAGATAGACTTCTGCAACAGTCTGTATGCAGGGCTTAATAAATCTACCCTCCATAGACTGCAGATGGTACAGCATGCCGCAGCCAGACTTGTTCTAGGTTGGGCAAGAACATCTCCAGCCACTGATGCGCTAGATACATTACGCTGGCTCCCAATACAAAATCGCATTCTGTTCAAAGTCCTGACAATCTCCTTAAAAGCTTTCCACCACCAAGGCACCGCCGATGTACAAAAATACTTTAAACAATATCATCCTGTACGCGAACTGAAATCATCCTCATTAAATCTGCTCACCGTCCCAAAGTTCAGGCTGACGACGAAAGGTGGTAAATCCTTATCTGTGATTGGATCGAAAGCATGGAATAAACTCCCCCAATCTCTTCGTGCTGCCAACACAGAAATAAGTTTCTGGAAACAACTAAAAACCTGGATTTACTCACTACCAGGCACAGTATGTCGAACCCTAATATGATCCTCTCCATTTCTCGAATGGTCTAGACATTGTCATCTGCTAGACACAGGAAGTTTTAAGCGCCAAGATACTCCTCAGAGTGATAGTGCGCTCTACAAGAACCCAATCACATCACATCACATACATCCTGGTCAGGGGCTTCCTTCATTCAATCTGTTTGTGGGCCAGAACTCCTTCCAGGTCCGTGAGCATATCTTTGAGCATACAGTCTTTTTTGGGGCAGGCGGATGCCATCCCCACCTGTATCTTGGTGGGCGTACCACCCTCCTTTTGCCATCTGCCAGGCGAGAGCAAGGAGAGCCCCCCTCGCTTGTGTTCCAGTAGGTTATCTTCTTGTAACGTCTGTGTTAGCCTGGCAGCCGTGGAGGCACAGCGTTCTGCAGGCTTGGCAGATATGTTGTACTCAGGGGTTGAAAGGTGCTGCGACTGGGTGCTGGTCTGGGAGCTGAAGCCGCTTAGCAGACAGAGATTAGTCCCAGGCCAAAGTAGTGGGCCTCCAGTTGCTGGAAATGTCTATCCAGCGTGGGCCGTGATTAAGCTAGTCATCTGAGACAAATTGACCCCTCTATTACGCCGTCCTAATTTATCAATTACCCCCTTTGGGTTACCAGGAGCAATAGTTGTTCTGTCTACACTGGGCTCACCCTCCTCGGTCGTGTCCACTGGATCCCCTCGGGTTACAGAGGCGGGAGGGCCAGAATCCTCTATGGGATTGATCAGTGTAGGCAATTCCTGGGGTTCAAGCATAGGATCCTGCAGTCCAGCCCCTCAGGTGTATCTTCATTTCTGTCTGTAGGCCTCTGCCCCTCCTGATGCCCACTGCCCTATCTGATTTGGTCTCTTGCAATTCTCTTATGACTCCCCACCTGAGCTTTTGAGCTTCCCCCAGTCACGGAGGACTGGGCCAATCTTTAGAGCTCGGGTGAGATCACATGGGGGACTGCCCCTGCAGTTAATGTCCCCTGCCGCCACTTGGGCGTACCGCTATATTTGCGTGAGGCCACTGCTCCTCCCGGGGCCTCAGCCTGCACAGCCGCTGCGCCTCACATGAAGGCTGGCTTCACCTTCTCATTACAGGGGCCTGCGTGCGTCATCCGCTGCTGCCAAGCCACCTGTGCACTATCAGTCAAAAGACAGCAGCCCTTGTCCATGTGTCGTAGGATGCCTGGGACTCTCCAGCTATGCCCAGGCTTGTGCATTCTCTCAGAGGGCCTCTAGCCTGCATCGCTCTTGAATGTTCTGCAGGATCCCGCTATCGCCATCTCTGCAGTCCTCGCACTGACCCTCTGTTGGGTCATATGTTTCTTTAAGTGGTGACTGTATTTACAAATGCCTTATGTTTCTTTAAGAGGGGAGTGAATTTACAAATGCAGCACATGCCACCATGACTACTGTTCCATCTTGGAATGGTGGCATGTGAAGTGGTTGAGTTTCAGTTATTGTATGCTGTCCCTCTGGCCGGTCGTTTACTTGGATATATCCCACTTATAATAAAGAACACAACTATATTTGGAATTTGCATCTTCTTTTCATTGGTGACGATTGGGAGAACAGCCCAGACCGGCACAGAACTATTCTTAAAGGTCATTCACCTCTGGCAGCATTCATCATTACATGGAGTTTATTTAACTCGAAGCTGGGTAAGAATCCTATTTTTGGATTACTTTGACTTCCTGGCACGGCATAATTATCTTAATTGACTTCCTCTTCACTAAACAAGATTTAGCTGTGTGTGCAGTTGGGAGACGTTCTGCCCTGAAACATTTTATTTTACGTGGAATAGGTTGCCTTTATTATATGTGTGCAGCCAAGCGTTAAAATAATTTTCCTACAATTGTTTTTGAAATATACACTACGCGCACTTTGATGAATTTTTAAAACCAACTGAAGTATTTATCTGTTTTCCTGTTTCTTGTGAACATATTCAGCGTTGGATCTTTGCAACAAGCTCTTTGTTTAAATAGTTGCTTTGCTTTCAATTGTGCATCCAAGCATTAAATAACTCGACAAGTGAAATACTCTGCTCATGCCTAGCGTGAAAGAACCTGTTCAGGCCTGAAGAAATTCAATGTTTACTTAATTCTCGAAGCCTACAGGAATTCTCTCATTGGCTGCCTTCTGCTCGACCAAGCTATTTAATGTGCAACTGACTTTCACTGGACTATCTAAACTGGAATTATTCTTACTGTTTGCAGCGCGTGTCATGAAGATGATCGTTTCATATCCTTAATTGAAAATAAACAGCACGCTCCAGCACGGAACAGTCCTTTCTTTACTCAACTTCATTACGTTAAGCCGGTGTGTATCCTCGCAACACCCAAGCGTCATGACCATCGCGTTCGTGAATAAACAAGCTTGTTAGCCTGCTACAGTCAATGTTTATCGTTTCTTAGCAACTGGAAACTGCAAGCATTCATTTCGCCAACTGCATTACAAGACTGAGAAACGAAACGAAAGCATTTTCAAGCATTGCCAATCCAGCTTTTACTTCATGTGCATTTCGGTGATGCACACACCCATATTAAGAATATATTAACCATTTTTATTACAGGAACATAAACAGAAACACTTGTATTCATTACAATTATACATATAATTTAATTTTATTGTATTGTTATTTCAATAGGAACAGATATTTTTACATTGTTTCAATATTTTAATTACAGGTAATAATGCAACAATCTATTTTACCTCCTCCTCCATTCCTATCCACACCTGGAAATCCTCCTCTTGAGTGGGAATTGTGGTTTGAGGGTTTTGAGGCTTATCTAGAAGCAATTGAAGCAGATGTTTTTACGCAAAAGAAAAAATTTGCCTTACTACATCATCCATTAGGTACCGAAGGAAGGAAAGTTTTGAAACGTCTTGATTCTTCTGTTGTAATGGGGGAGGGTGACGTCATTGATGAGTATGCTTTGACTTTAAAAGTATTAGATGTTAGATTTAAAAAGAAGCGTAATATCATTATGGAGAGACATACATTTTACATGAGGAAACAATTGCCTGGAGAATCCATTGATGCATTTGTTAGTGATTTAAGAGTATTAGCTGCTACATGCGAATACAAAGATTTTCATGATGAAATGCTAAGAGATCAAATTGTTGAAAAAAAGAATAGCAAAAAGATACTAGAAAAATTGCTTATTACACAAGATCTCACTTTAAGTAAAGCTAAAAATATTGAGTCGACTGCTATGTATATGGATCAAATGTCTTTAGATACTAAAACTCCTACATTAGCAGTGGACAAACCTGCAATTAGGAAAGAAGTCAAGTATGACAAACAGAAAAAAGTATTTGAATGTTATAGATGTGGAAATAGGAGTCATTCAGGGAACGCTCCTTTTTGTCCAGCTGTAGACAAATTTTGTGCGAAATGCAAGAAGGGCCATTTTTCTAAGTTATGCAAATCTAAATCGATGTTTAATACTTCCAAAGTAAATTATAAACCTTCTTCCAAGGTTTTAGCTATTGAAGCCAAATCTGAATTTAATTCAAATTCCGATAGTGATGATGGAAATGAGATAATGATGTTGTCTAATATTCATGTTTTTGAATCTACATCTGCATTTACTTGTGTGGAAGGTGTTTCACAAATCTTAAAAGTACAATTATCTAATATTAAGCATCCCCAGTGTCAAATAGAAATTTATGATAAGTAAATCAGCATGATGGCTGATTCAGGTTCTTTTTTCACTTTAATTGGTCCTGATGAATGGCTCAAATTAGAATCAGCTGGTGTTTCTTTAAGGAAATCGTGTAGCTTATGGTGGTAAACCAGTGGATGTTTTAGGTGAATTCGATTGAGCATTAACTTTTAAGACACGTTCTGTTCAAGCTACAGTGTATGTGGCTGATGATAAGTCTTCTCTTCTGGGCTGGTTAGATCAGAAAAATCTTGGTATAATTCTGGATTCTAAAAGTGAAGAACAAGTTCTTCTCAGAGATCAATTTATACCTGTTTGCTTCATTAATTCTCATGATTGGATTTTAGCTTTTCCTTCTGTATTTTCCAATACTCTTGGAAAATCAAAGGTTTTTCTCATCAAATTATCCTTAAGCATGATGCTCAACCTGTAGTACACAGGTCCAGAAGGGTCCCTATAGCCATGAGAAAAGAATTAACTTTAGAGTTGGATTCTTTGTGCAAGCAGAAAATAATTAAACCCATAGAAAGCTCAGAATGGCGTTCTCCAGTTGTTTTGGCCAGAAAACCGAATTGAGTTCTGAGTGTACATTGATTTGAGGGATCTTAACGAGAGAATTTGGGTAGACAAACATCCCCTACCGAATATCACAGAAATGTTAAATTCCCTTGAGGGTGCTAATGTTTTTACCACATTGGATATGTCATCAGCGTATCATCAAATTTCACTAAAAAAAGACAGTCGTCATCTTACCTCTTTTGTAACTCCGTCTGGTGCTTATCGCTTTAAGAGAATGCCCTTTGGGTTAGCTTCGGCATCAGCAGTGTTCCAAAGGGTTATGGAATCTTTATTTGCCAATGTACCCAATATCAAATGTTTTCAAGATGATGTGCTAATTTATGGCAAAGACATAGAATCACATGAAAAAACCTTAGCCACTGTTCTATCCATTTTGGCTGATCGTGGTGCAACTTTGAAGGCTGAAAAGTGTAAATTTGCAGTTCAAGAAGTTAATTATTTGGGCTATAAAATATCAGAAAAAGGGATAGAACCCAATGAGGATCTGGTTGCTGATATAAAAGGCTTCCCCAGTCCTCAGAATAAAGATCAGCTTCGCTCATTTTTTGGCATGTTAGAATTTTATGCCAGATTTATACCGAACTGTAGTGGTAAAACACATGGCTTAAGGTCTCTCATGAAAAAGAATCAACAATTTGTTGGTCAAAGAAGCTGGAGAATGTATTTCAATCGATTAAACTATAGTTAAGTAATGCTATTCCTTTACAGCATTTCAAAACACATGACCATTCTGTTGTTGTCACTGATGCTAGTCAATATGGTTTAGGTGCCGTATTGCTCCAAAAAAGAGATGGCAAAGAAGTGGTTGTAGCTTTTGCTTCACGAACTTTGAGGGGTGCTGAATGAACGTATTCAGTTGTAGAGCGTGAAGCTTTGGCCTGCTGGTGGGGTGTTAATCACTTCAAACAGTACTTGTGGGGTTCTGAATTCACTTTACGGATGGATCACAAACCTCTTGTCAGTCTATTTTCGACCAAGGGTGCTGGGAATGCCACTCCTCGCATAGCTAAGTGGCATTATAGACTAATGGAATTTTGTTTTCATTTAGAGTATATTCCTGGTGCAAAGAATATATTTGCTGATTGTCTGTCTAGACTTCCTTTAACCACAGAACATCATAATGAACCAGGAGAGGATGAACTTTGTATTGTAGCATCTTTAGCTGTGGATTCAGATTTTGCATGTATCTCAATGGAAGAGTGGAAGTTGGCTGTTGAGCAAGATGTAGTATTTAAAGAGATTATTTCAATGCTAAGTAAAGGTTGGGTATCCAGTGGGGAGGGAATTGATGCTTTTAAACATGTTTTTATGGAACTAAATTTTGAGTGTGGTTTGCTCAGGAGACTTGATTTATTGGTTGTTCCAGTTTCTCTTCAAAATAGATTTTTGGAGATTGCCCATGAAGGTCATATTGGTATGAGAGCAATGAAAAGGAGACTTAGGGAAGTATTTTGGTGGCCTGGTTTGGACCGTTCTGTAGAGCATTTTGTAAGGGATTGCATCTCGTGCGCCACCAGTGACAAAACTCAGGTGACTTTTCCTAGTCCTGTTGAGGCCATTCCTATGCCAGACAAACCTTGGATCAAATTAGCGTTAGATGTCATAGGTCCCATGTATGTATTAGATGAGAAATCTAGATTTGGTTTAGTCTTAATAGACTATGGGTCAAAGTGGCCCGAAGTAAAATTTGTAAGGGCTGCAACTACAGTGGAGGTTGTTTCTTTTCTTCAGTCATTATTTTTAAGGGAAGGTGCTCCTATGGAACTAGTGACAGATAATGGAGTACAATTTATGGCTAAAGAATTTCGAATTTTTTTGTCTCAGTGGGGTGTTAAGCACATCACTACTTCACTTTATCACCCTCGTAGTAACGGCCTTGTGGAGCGCTGTAACAGAGTCATCAAAGATAACATACAATTATCTGTGGTAAATGGTTCAAATTGGAGGAAGGAACATTCTAACTTACTTTGGGCTTTGCGAACTACTCCAAATGCTGCCACCAAGGTTTCTCCTTTTATTTTATTTAAAGGGATGTCAGCATCTTTGAAGTTAGGCAGGCCTTGGATGCGTGATTTGAGTGCTCCCAAGATTGATACTGATTTAGTAAAAGCTAATAATTTGATTGCTCAGGACAAATACATTACTAAGGAGTCAATTAAGGGAAGGAAACAATTTTTGTTTCAAAGAAGGAGATTGGGTCAGAGTTAAGTTTCCTGGCTACATCGCAAAGGGCCATTCCAAGTTTTCCTGTTCCAAACAAATTGTTTCTGTAAAGGGAAGGTCGGTGATGTTAAATGATGGTAAATGGTGGAACATGGAAAGATTATCTATACAGAATGTCCATGTTAACTCTAGGAAGGAATCTCAAAGTGTGCCTGTTTCTGTACATCAAGGAAATGGTTCTGCACCTGACAAACCTGTAATTAGGGTATCCGCTAGAGTACGAAAGATGCCTGTTAAATACAAAGATTATGTATAATTTTTATTTTTGTTGTGATGAAATTTATTATGTAAATATGTTGTTTCAAATGTAAAGGGGGAAGATGTGTTGGGTCTTATGTTTCTTTGAGTGGTGACTGTATTTACAAATGCCTTATGTTTCTTTAAGAGGTGAGTGTATTTACAAATGCAGCACATGCCACCATGACTACTGTTCCATCTTGGAATGGTGGCATGTGAAGTGGTTGAGTTTTCAGTTATTGTATGCTGTGCCTCTGGCCGGTCGTTTACTGGGATATATCCTACTTATAATAAAGAAGACAACTATATTTGGAATTTGCATCTTCTTTTCACCCTCTTATGGCTTAAGCCCCGGCGGCATCCCTTTTGTATCTTTCTGACCCTTTCCCGTTGCTGGCTCGGTCCCGGGGCTTTTTCTAGGCCGGCGGCAGGCAGGAGAGACGGTGAGGCACGTCTCACATCGACACCATCTTGGCCACGACCCCCATTCCATAGTTTTTAAAGAATTTTACATTACAAAATTGTGTCGGCAGGGTTGGAAAGGTTAGGGGTATACTGACATGCCACATTTTACATTTTTTAGATAATTAAAATGTTAGTGCTACTTGCTGAATTTGCCAGGAATTTGACATAAATTACAGTGTTTAAATTACTATTGTTATTTTTGAATTTCATGCAAATTGATGTAGATGGAGAACATATAAAGAAAGGGTGGAAATGAAAGTGTTTCACATTTTAACTCCCAGAGTCCTTGAATCCAAGTTTGCATTCTGATCATGGGCTTAAATGTAAAAAATACTAGTCAAAGTGGAACTTTGCCAAATGATGCTAAAGTTATATAAAGCCCACAGATACATTTCAATGTAAAATACATTCAGCAGCAAAACTACAGTGAATTTATTGTTAGCATACATATAAAATATTATAACTAAAATTTAAAAAAAGAAAACCTCAGACACATACTAGAAAACTACAGTTAAAGTGGAGTTAAGAATACACTATTACAACTATAATGACTAATTCTAAAACAGTCTGCAATTTACTGAAAAAACACAGTTGAGGTAAAGTTGTGTTTAGAAAATGAAACCAGAAAAAACACTGATATTTACTGGTTGTGGTCAAGTAAACTAACCAAAACCCATTTCCCACCAGTGATTATGTTATATTTACCATTTGCTTCTGTCGGCTTCTGTCACGAGCAGGGATGTATTTGAACCTGGAATCATGTGCTGGAATGAATGTGGTTCTAGGTTCTGGTCATTCCAGTGAGGGCGGTTGCTGAGGCAGGAACATTAGTGCTTGTTCTAAATGCCAATAAATTCACTTTCGTACATCTTACCTGGACTCCTGGACTTCCTACCTTACAATATTTGGCGACGAGAATGGGCAGAAACTCGGCGAAACACAGCATTTGAAGATCTGGTAATTGACTTGTTAATCCATCCGCTGTGGCTACAGGTAATATCTGGCTATTCTTTTGCAATTTTTGGCATTATTCTCCTTTGGAAGCCGTTACTTCCTCACGCGCTGTCCCTCGAGACACTCAAGACACCCAGTGACACGCTCTTCATCGCGTAATCACGTTTTGACCCTCGGCGGCCATTTTGACATTTTGCCAACGATTGTTTGCCAACCACGCAGCGCATAACACAAAGCAATTGTGTTTCTGCACTGAAACTTAATTTAAACCTGTTTTCTACGGCCAATTACATTTCTGGACAAGAATACATCATATTCTTAGTAACACTGTGCTATTATGCGTGTTTAATTTGTTTGAATTTATTTTTTGGGACATTTAAAAAAAAAAAGAAAAACGACTGTTTCTTACATTGTATTCTTTCTACATTTTACAAACTGTTTTCTGGCATCATAAGCACTTTTATTTAATATTTCTTCTCCTCCTGCCTCAGCTTAATTCCGCATATAATATTTTTTTGAATGGGAAGAATGGCTAGGGATTTTTGAAGACTACTTGGAAGCCATCGATGGACTTAGGTTCCCTGTGTCACGCAAAAAAGCAATTTTATTAAATTCTCTTGGAAAAGGAGGCCAACATGCTTTTAAATTTCTACTAGAATTACTTGGTGCAGATGGACAAACTGTGGATGATCCATATAATGAAGCAAAAATTAGACTTGAAAAATACTTTGGCAAACAAGTAAATATTGTTATCCAAAGACATACATTTTATACTGTGCCACAAAAAGAAAAAGAAACTGTTGATCAAATGGTCACTTGTTTAAGGGAACTTTGGTCCCATGACAGATCAGATGATTAGAGATCAGTTGACCGTTCAGTGAAAGAATAAGAGAATGCAACAAAAACTTTGGGCAGCCAAGAATCCAAGCCTAATGGAAGCTATTGCTATTGCCAAAGTGGTGGAAGAGTCCGCTAAATGCATGGAAGAAATGCATATTCTGGAATTGAAAAAAGAAGATTCAATTAATGTTGTGAACAAACTGGACAAAAACATGGTTTCTGCTGATGTTAAGCCTAAGCTTTCCACTTTTAAGCCAAAACCTAGGGGGTTTGTTCCTGCAGGGAAAAGTAAATTTGTGGGTTGTTTTCACTGTGGGAGCATGTCTCATGCAGCGGATTTTGTGGGTTGTTTTGCCAGAGACAAAACGTGCATGAAATGTGGGAAAGGGGTCACATCAGTAAGGCTTGTAGAAATCCTTCAGTCAACAGGGTTGCTTATGTCGAAGATGAGACAGTTCCGAATGAAATGTCTTTATGCATTGAAGATTCTTCTTGTATGGAGAATTGTTTGTGTATTGGTCTTCAAAGGCCTAAAGCTGTCTTTGTTGTGAACGGAGTTGCTGTAACGCTCTTAGTTGACCCTGGATCCATGTTTTCTATTATTCCTTTTCGTTTGTTTAATGAATTCTGGCCCCATTTATCACTACACAAAAGTGACATCACTCCGAAGGGCTATGGAGGCCAAATTATCAATATTAAGAGCGTTACGGATGCTTCGTTTGAATTCAAAGGCAGATTTTTGTCTGGGAAAATGTATGTTTCTGATGATGGTCCGGCTATTCTGGGCTGGATACAGCAATATGACTTACACATCATTTTAGATCCCAGGTCTGTAGACAAGGTTCTTGTTGTTGATGATTTTCCTAATCTTGATGCCGTTCTTGCTAAATACAGTGATGTTTTTCAGTCAAACTTAGGCAAATTAGAGGGCTATATGCATGAGATAAAACTTAAGAAAAATGCTTCTCCTATGAGACATACTCTTAGAAGAATTCCTATTGCTATTCGGAATGAAGTCAAAGAAATGCTGGATGACATGCAGAAACAAGATATAATTTAGCCTGTTGAAGCCTCAGAATGGCTTTCCCCTGTCGTGGTCACCCAAAAAAAAGATGGCAAACTTCGCTTTTGTGTGGATCTCAGGTCCCTCAATCAGAATATTATTGTTGACAAGTTTCCCCTCCCAAACATCTCTGAAATGGTACTTTTGATGGACAAGGCTAAGTTCTTTAGTAAGCTCGACCTTAGATCTGCCTATCATCAGGTCGTCTTACATCCTAATTCCAGAGAGCTTACTGCTTTTGTAACTGTTCGGGGGTTTTCCAATTTAAAAGGTTACCATTTGGGCTGGCCTCAGCGGCCAACATGTTTCAACACATGATGCATTCCTTGTTAAAGGATATTAAGCATGTTCATTTTTTTCAAGATGATGTATTAATTACTGGTATTGATGAATTGGAACATAAAGCTAACTTAGCTAAAGTCTTGCATGTTTTTACAAAAGCTGACCTTACTCTTAGAAAGGATAAGTGTCAGTTTCTATTAACTGAGATAGATTACTTGGGGTACACTATTTCCCAATCTGGGGTGAAGCCAAAAGAAGACCTGTTGAAAGCCATTAGGTGTGCTCCAGTTCCGTTAAGCAAAGATCAGTTGAAATCCTTTTTAGGGTTAGTAGAATACTACTCTAAGTTTGTTTCAGATTTTGCTCATAAGACCGAGGCTTTGAGATTACTACTTAGAAAAGGAGTACAATTTGATTGGGTTCACAGCAATCTGATGCTTTTGAGAAGATTAAACTTGATATTGTCAATGCTGGCATTCTTATCACTTTTGAACCGGGCAAAGATACTTTTGTGACCGTTGATGCCAGTGCTCATGGTATTGGTGCTATTTTGTCACAAACGAAAAATGGATCGGAGAAAACAGTTGCCTTCGCTTCACGAACTCTTAGTGCTTCAGAACGCAACTATGCGGTGATTGAGCGTGAAGTGTTGGCTGCTGTTTGGGGAGTGTCTCATTTTCGCATGTATGTATGGGGCTCCCATTTCTCTTTACGCACTGATCATAAGCCGCTCATTAGGATCCTGTCACCTGGAGGAGCCAATAACGGTTCTCCTCATTTAATAAGATTTGCTGCTAAATTGCAAGAATACACTTATACCTTGCAACACATCTCTGGTTGGAAAAATGTACAAGTGGATTGCTTGTCCCGTCTACCTATTCAATCTGAGGAGTGTGTTGACTTTAATGATGAGAATGTATGTTTAGTTGCTGACTTTAATGATGTTAGCTCAGGTAATTTCAGTTCTATTTCAAAAGATGAGTGGCACAAAGCTGTTATTGAAGACCTTGATTTTGGTGAATTGATTAGTGCCATACGCTTTAGTTGGAAACAGGAGGGTGATGTGAAGCCTTTTTTACATAACTTTGTGAAGTTACAAGAAGAACTTAGTTTGGGTAGTTCTGATGACTTGGTTATGAGAGGTGAGCGATGTATACCTCTCAATTCTCCTAGGAAAGACTTTTTATGTTGGCACATGAAGGTCACCTTGGTCAGAGTATGACTATCAAACGTCTGAAAGTTAATTTTTGGTGACTTGGAATGGATGAAGAAGTTAGAAGATGGGTTGAGAACTGTTCTTTATGCAGGGAGAGTGAGAAGAGATTGAAGATTGATTCATGTACTCAAGGTTCCATTGCTTGTGATGATGATTTGCCGTGGAGCATAGTCCATTGGTCCAATGGACTATTTATCTGGAGATTGTGGTTTTGCCATGGTTTTGGTGGATGTGTGTTCACGTTGGATGTATGTTGAATTCATGAAAAACAGCACTACCGAAAGTGTTATTAGGCAACTCAAATCTATTTTCTTGAAAGAAAGTTTTCCTTGTATTTTGTTAACAGATAATGGTACTCAATTGACCTCTTCTTCTATGCAGTTGTTTTGTCTAGTCATGGTATCAAACATATGTGTACATCTTTGTACAATCCGCAAGGAATCGGTGTAGTGGAGTGTATGAATAGGATGGTCAAGGGGACCATTCAACTGGCTATGCAAGGTCAACGTGATGTTCGCAGTGCTGTAGAGGAGGTAGTTTGGTCATATAATACCACTGTTCATAGCATCACCAATGCCATTCCGTGTGAGCGTATGCGTGGTAGGGTTTCAAAGACCAAAATGGTTCTTCAGTGGTTATTTGGTGTGAAGTTTGGTGATGTTAGTAATTCTTGTGGTAGATTTGTGGAGTTTTCCAGTTGTTCAAAGGGTAAGGTAGGTAGAGTTGATGTTGGTGATTTTGTCAAGATTAAGGGGCACATTATGATAGAGGATTTTCCGCATCCCCGGGCCGGCGGAAGCCACCGCCAGCCTGGCGGATGCGGAAAATTCTCTGCGGACCCACCAAAGACCCACCGCCACATTAGGATGGGCGGTGGGTCCTGGTTTAGGTCCGCTGCTTTTCCGCCACGGTTGGCTTACAACCACGGCGGAAAAGGCCTAATATGGTGGCGGTGACTCTCGGACACCGCCAGGCATATTAGGATGTCTGATTTTCAATGCATTTACACGGCAGCATGTCCGCCGTGCAAAGGCATACGGATTCTTGTTTGGGGGCCCGTTGCGGGCCCCCAGGGGTGCAGGGGGGTTGAGGGGTGCACATGGGGGGTACCTATGGTACCCCCCTGCATTTGCATGCACAGAGCGGCAGGCACCGCGCGGTGCCTGCCGCTTTGTGCATGCAAATGCACAGCTTTCACTTTTAACATTGCGGCGGGTGCTGCTTGAAGCAGCACCCGCCGCAATGTTAAAAATAGAGGATGTGACCGCCTGGGTGGCGGTCACATCCTAATTGCACAGGAGGGAACTCCGCAGGCCATGCGGAGGTTCCCTCCTCCTCTATGGTCGCGATCATAATGACCCCCTAAGTTGGGTAGGAATGAATTTGGTGTAAACAAGTTTTCTGAACCTTTTAAGGTCAAAGAAGTGCATAGATGGCATGTCGTATTGGAGAATGGACAAAGTTGGAACTTTAGAAGGATTGCTTTGTATTCGAAAGGAGGTAGTGGTTGTGGTTCTTGTTCTGTTGCTATTAAGGAAGATGTGCCTAGGGAGGCGGTTTCAAGTAAGGCTGTTCCAAGTAAGACTACTTCAAGTCCTGTTGGTCCTAAGAATGATATTTCTAGTAAAACTGTTCAAGAGAGCACACGGTTCTGTACGGCAGCATGGTGTGCCCAGGAAATATGATGATTTAATGATGTATTAGTTTTTATTTTATTTTTTCCTTTTTAGTGATTCTTTTGTTTCTGATTGTAAAAATGCCAATTATATTTTGTAGGTTCCTCTCGCTACATTATTATATGTTTCAACTCTTATTTCTTTGTTATGCTGTATTGAGCTGTGTTTTTCATTTCTTGTTGTTTCTTTTGTTTCCATAAGAAAAGAAGATTTGTTATATTTACCATTTGCTTCTGTCGGCTTCTGTCACAAGCAGGGATGTATTGGAACCTGGAATCATGTGCTGGAATGAATGTGGTTCTAGGTTCTGGTCATTCCAGTGAGGGCGGTTGCTGAGGCAGGAACATTAGTGCTTGTTCTAAATGCCAATAAATTCACTTTCGTGCATCTTACCTGGACTCCTGGACTTCCTACCTTACAATAGATGTCATGTGTAGGGTTCTTAACCGTGCATTGCAAAGTACGCTACTCACCCATGAGGGTCTCAGGGCGCTAGGGGGGGACTTGTAGCTCTGATTCAGCCAAAGAGCCAGGTCTTGACGCTCTTCCTGAAAGTGTGCAGCGTGGGGGAGCATAAGATGTTGAGTGGAAGCTCGTTCCAGGTCTTTGCCTTGATGTAGGAGTAAGCTCTTCCACCCGCTCTGGCTCTACCAATGAGGGGTGTTTCGGCGAGGACGAGGTCTTGGGTACATAGAAGGAGACTATTTCATTGAGGTATTGGGGTCCGGTGTTATGGAGGGATTTGTCGGCATGTGAAAGTAGCTTGAAGGTTTCTATCTCTTGATGGGGAGCCAGTGGAGGTCTCGTAGGTAGTGAGTGATGTGTTCATTTTGTGGGACGCAGAGGACAAGTCTGGCAGCGGTGTTCTTGATGGTCTGGAGTTTTCAGAGCAAGGATTTGTTGGTTCCGGCATAGAGGGGGTTCCCGTAGTCCAGTCTGCTAATTATAAGTGCGTGGATGACAGTCTTTCAGTATTTGGGGGATCCACTTGGAGGTCTTGCGGAAGATGAAGAGGATTTTGAAGCACGTGGAGGAGGCAGGGCAGATCTGTCGGGTCATGGTGAAGGTGGAGTTGAGTATGATGCTGAGGTTCTGGGTATGGTCCTAGGGAGTGGGGTTGCTGAGGGCAGAGGGACAAAAGGTGTTAACCCATGCTGACGGGGTGGATACGTGGACGAGGACTTGTGGCTTCTCCAAGTTGCTTTAGACAGCTGCTGCACATCCAGGATGTGATGTCTTTCATTCCTTCTTGGAAGCTGAGTCTGGTGGTGTGGGGTTGCTTCGTGAGGGAGAGGGTGAGCTGGGTGTTGCTGACATAGGATACTATGCTGAGTCCGTTCTGTCTGACGATGGTGGTGCGGGGACATGTAGATGTTGAAGAGTGTGGGGGTGAGCGATGATTTATTTGTTTTATTTTATTTATTTAGGGATTTGTAGAGCACGTGGCTCTCTGATGGCTTCCCAGCACTAAGGAGAGTTTTCAACAGTGAAAGCGTCTTAGCTTCCATGTTCTGTACCACTTGGAGACTCTATAAAACATACTTTGGTGAACTCAGATACAGCGAGTCAACATAGTCCAGTCATGAGATAGGAAGGGATTGAATCACAGTTTTCTTCAGGTGCTCAGGAACCACATCAAAGATTTTCCTTAGCATTTAGAGAAGGGTGCAACATGTTCCTGAAAGCTTCTTGGATTTGCAATCTAGTGAGATGGTATCTTCCAGCCAGATTTCAAGGTTTTTTATAGCAGGTTTGGGGATAGGTGGATCCCCCATACAGTTGGGGCAGTGTGTCAGGGGCGGTTGGATGTCTAGGTTTACCAGCAGCGTGAGCTCTGTTTTCCCCTCATTCAGCTTCAGACAGCTGTTGGACATCCAGTTGACCACTTTCTCCAAACAAGCAGGTAGCTGATAGTTGGTAGGGTTGGAGCCGTTGGTAGAAGACACAACTAGCTGGGTGTTGTCAGCATAAGACACCACTGATATTCCAAATTCCTGCATCACCTCGGCCAGCTGTCATACGTAGATATTAAATAAGGTCAGGCTAAGGGACGAACCCTGCGGGACACCACATGTGGTAGGAAGGTGTTCCGAGACACAGTCCCCATCCATCACCTAGAAGGTTCTGTTCTCCAGGAAGAAGGCAAGCCAATTCAAGGCCTTTCCCTGAATGCTAATGTTGGACCTGGGCTGTCCAAGTCACATAGGGTAGCTTGGCACTAAGTAGGAAGGCCTAACTCAAAGGAGCATATGTAAAGTTTGCGTCACACCCTTCAGTAATCAAACGTCCATCCTCTCAAAAATGACACTACACCAATTATTTTTTAGGAAAATAAGAGCTGTTTTATAAAAGTAATTTGTGAAATTTTCTCTTTCTCTTCAGTAGTTCAACAATTTAATACACTGTACACCTTGACCTGTTCTCCCCAAACATATCCTATAACACCACTAGTACTCAGTTCAGCAACTTCTTAGCATTTTAACTTCCTACAATGATTTTACATTAGGATGCACTGTCTTAATACTCAGAATCGGCACCTCCTACAACAATGGATTGCACTTACAAGAGGAGGTTTTCTTGTACCAGGTTTCCAAGAACCATAGGATTTACATCTATATTGAAATTCTCTTATTAGGCGATCTCTGGTTATTATGTCAGGAACAAATTAGAAGACATTTCATTGGTAACTTGAACCAGGGCATCAATACATCAGTTAGGTTGAAGAACTCCCCTCGCCTCATCTACTGGAGCGCTAGATGAATTAACCTATCTCTGGCAATCAATTACAAGTGTTACTACACAAGGGCTTTTCACGGTCTGGACCACCAAGACGTTCAATTTAAGAGTACTCTGCTCAAGTTATTAACGCCCTCCAAAGATTGTCTCTCCAGCTCAGCCCCGCAGCTCTAATTCAGTTCCTTCGGGCTCCGGACCATCCAGCCTGTTAAGCGGGGAATTCAGGTGTCTATTTTCGGACTCCCCCGCCTTTCCCTCAGAATCTGCTTACTTGTTTGCGGCAGAGCGCTGCTTTCCACTTCCCCCGGCCTCACCAGGAATCGGCTAGCGAATCTCACTGCCAGCTTTGGGAGGTCCAGGTTGAGCCGTTGGGATCGCGTCTTGCCGTCTCCTCACACGAGTGTCCTCCTTCACCAGCCGCACACCGGGCCTGCGCAGGGGAACAGCGTCTGAGGCGCAGGGCCGGCCTCCTCTTCTCGCCGGCGGCAATGCTCTCAGCCGGTTCCGCCCACAAGCAATCAAGTCTCCAAGGCCACTCCGCCCCCTGACACTTTCAGACACTACTCAGTGAGCCTGCGCAGGGGAACAGCGTTTTCCTCGATCCGGCTCTTTGACCTATCGTTCGCCCCGTAGTGCGAACAAGGATTGGGTTTACTGCCGGAACCGGGTCCACGACCAGGTCACCTCTTCCTCACACAGCAGCAGTGCCCTCCTACCCAGGAGCGTGACAAGGAGAGGATGGGACCCACTTCTTCTACCACACGAAGATAACCGGTGGGGCCCAAACTGCGGGCAGTGTCCAGAACAGACCCAGGTAAAGTTTAGGCGTCTTATTTCTCTCAGTCAGTCCCAATTCAGCTCACCCGCTCTACCCTTTCCTTCTCCTCCGCGGTCTCTCCTAAGGCTAGAGGTCAATTCCTCCTAACTCGTCATGGGACCCCAAGCCGGAACAAGATGGTGGTCATACAGCAGGGCCAGATCTGTGGGAAAGGGGCAGTGGCAGCAGTAAGGCAGCAACCCTCTGACAAGAAGTCAACCCTCTGAGCTTCCTAACCCTCTATACCCACAGCCTGCAGTCTGACTGGTTCAGTGGCTACACAAAATGGCCGACCAGGTTCTGCCCTTATATACCCCTAGCCTCAAGCGTCCAGAACAGGCCAGAAGGTTCTAGAGTCTCCCTGTTTATCCCAAAAAGGGGACAAAATAAATAATTAAATAGAAGGGACTACCCAAAGGGCAGACAGGTCTAACAGCCAACTTCCCCTAAACTCCATTTTAGGATGATATGATATATGGGGTTGAATGCGGCACTGAGGTCCAGTAGGAGGATGGCGGCTGACCTACCCTCATTGAGTATCGACTTTAGCTCCTCAGTGACCATCACTTGTGCAAACTCAGTACTGTGTGCAGCTCGAAAGCCCCTCTGGGTGGGATGGAGGATGCCATTGGTCTCAAAGAAATTGGTCAGAGAATGATTAACATGCATCTCCTAAAGTTTACCCAGGTACGGTAAGAGGGAGATGGGACGTAGGTTATTTTAAATGGTAGGGTTGAGTTTAGATTTCTTTTGTAGAGGCTTAATTATTGTGTGCTTCCATGATTTAAGGACTAAGGCCAAATCTAGGGAGAGATTGAGTGTTTAGTCACCATTGGTAAGAGGATCTCTAAAGCATTCCCTAGGGGACATGGGGGTGCTGGGTCCATTGGAGAGCCGGATTTAGTAGTTGAGATTAAATGTAGGAAATTTTCTTTCTCTAGTTTGGAAAAATTAGCTAATGAAGAAGAGAAGGGTATCTTACTCATTTTAGCTGTTTTTTGGGAACTGATCGTATATTTCTGTCACCTTGTTAGAGAAAAAGGCCGCTCTGTCATGACATCACTGGGGTTTTCATGAGTATTGGTCAAAGTTTTGACTACCTTAAATAGATCATTGGGGGAGTTTGCTGCCCGAGCTATTTTGCCTTCATAATATTTAGATTGGGATGTCTTCATTTCATTGTGATAAATTCTGATTAGCAGCTTGTAATCATACTTACTCCGCAGTTAAACTCTGCGTGTTCGGAGAGATAAGGCGGGAGTCTGATTCTTTGGGTTCGGCAATGGAGGAAAGAGCTGATCTAGTCGAGGGGCAGTTCCCTGTATGTTGGCGTCACAGAGTCTGGCGGTGAAAGTGCGGTGGGAGACGGTGTCATAGGCTGCAGAGAGGTCTAAAAGGGTGAGGGTGCTGTGTGGCCCTGGTTGAGGAGGGTGTGGATGTCATCTGTGGCAGCGAGGAGAGTGGTCTCGGTGTTGTGGTTGCTGCAGAATCTGGATGGGGAAGAGTCAAGGATGGAGTTGGCTTCCATGACATTTGTGAGCTGAGTTTTGACAATCTTCTCGGCGACTTTGGCTGCGAAGAGGAGGAAAGAGAAGGGTCTGTAGTATTTGAGGTCTGTAGGCTCTGCGGAGGATTTCTTGAGGAGAGGCTTGACCTTTGTGCAGTTCAAGTCATCGGGGAAAGTGCCGGATTCGAAGGTGGCATTGATGATTAGCTGTAGCTCCAGTGCTATTACAGTGGCAGCTCTGTGGAAGATGCGCAGCGGGCAGGGGTCAGTGGGGGCTCCTGAGTGAATGCTCTTCATGGTCTTGGTGGTGTCTACGGGTTGACTGGGTTCCAGGTGGAAATGGTAGGCTGGATGGCATTGATGGTGTTAGGTGTGGTTTACGTGTCTGTCCGTTGAAGTTTTCATAGAGGGACTTGATCTTGAGATGGAAGTCGGAGTCGAGTTTGTTGCAGAGGTACTAGGAAGGTATGAAGTCTGCGGCTTCACTGGGGGGTTTGGTGAAATCCTGAATGATGCTGTAGAGTTCCTTTGAGTTGCTGGAGTTGGTGAGGATTTTGTTCTGGATGATGGATCTAATGCTTTGGTGGTATTCTGTCATGGCGTCCTGGTAGGTGGTCCGAGCTTCTGGGCTTTTAGTGTTTCTCTATACCTTCTCAAGATGTCTTCAGGTGCGTCTGGGTTCTCAGAGGTCGGTGGTGAACCAGCTGGTTTTCGTGGGGCGCTGTTACGGAGGGGAGCAAGCTTGTCTGCTCTGTTGGTGAGCCACCTGTGTAGTACGTGGGCTGCAGTGTTGATGTTGGTCATGGGGGGAGGGAGAAACATTTGACTGTTCCTAGAAGCAAAAGAAAGAGGCTGGGAGGGGCCATGTGCTCAGTGATCACCCCACATACCTTGAATTATGTCCCTCTTTAAATGAAATCTACAAATAACAATGAGATTTTCAGGAAACACTTAAAAACCAGGCTGTTCAGACAAGTCTTTGGTTCATTTTTTAATCGCAGATGCTATTATTTACATTAACACCAAGAAACCTTTTTGGTGTATGTGCACTTAATTCATCCTGCATAACATAATATGTGTGTGTCTGTGTTTGCCTTGTGACTCTGCATGAGTGGGTATATGAACCTAGTTACTTTGTTTAAATGGCTATATGTATTGTTGGTGAATCTTTTTTAGGATACATACCAGATAATTGATGGTCATTTGGAGTGCCTGCTGTTTGGGCATGTGTTAGATAGTGCATATATGTAGAACTATGTGTGCATGTATGGTTTTATGCCCAATTGGTGATAATGATTATTGATTTTTGCTTCAAGTGAATATGAATTAAAGACCAATATTTGCTAATATCTGTTATATAAGGAGAGGTAGCATATTATGGTATTACTTTATTATATCTTCATGTTCCTAAACTACATCATCAATACATGTGTATAAACTCTAACTATGCATATTTCAAACACGTGCATATTTAAAAATAATATACCCTACTAAGAGCTTATATAAGCAGCAGAGATCAAAACAATTGTTTTTTATGGAATTGGTGTTCACTGTAACATTTACACTCTGAAAGTTTTGCTTTTACCCAAACTTGCTGGAGTCGGGTTCTTCACCTGCCGTCCCAAGTAACAGATTTTAAGATATACTAGGGACCACATATATTCCCTGATTCGAAGTTTATCGTTAGAATCTGAACCGTGTTCATGCAGGGGTATGCAAAGTGACTGATACTATGAGTTATGGGATAGATATCACACTCCTTCTCTTAATACATTCCAACAAGTGAAAACAGCTGAAACGTACTGTGGGGAATAAGGCCCAAAAATGAAAAACATGACAAATTCAATATGTTAAATACAGATTCTGCAAGTAATGCCTTGTCTACGTGGAAGAAAATATTGAATCTGTCTTTTTGAGGTCTACATTTTTGTTAAAATCAGTGATGATTTGGAGATAATTTCTTAGGACAAAACACATCTCCTGGCTCTGTATTCCAACTAAATATTGTGTAGAAAATATCACGTTTCTCAAATATCATGGTAAAAACATTGTACTGTCAAGTACGTCCAGGTACTGAATAAAGACAGTAAATGTAATCATTTATTTATGTATTTAATACAACCTTTTCAAATATAATTGTGCACAATATTGTTTCAGATAATAGAATTGTATAAAATATAATTATTTATTAGTTTGATAAATATTGGTTATTTTAGTATTATAAATCATTGGTATTATGATATTATTTGTGTTAAATGTTTTCAAATATAATCTATAGTTTTTTTAAATATAAAATGTATTTTTTTGGGTTTAATGGTAGATTGGATTTATAGGGTATTAGGCCAGTACGTTTAATACAATGTAAATATTGCTTCTAACCTAGAAAAACAAAAATGCACATGAATAACTACGCTTCTAAAAATAAATGCAAATGTATATACAATTTTTGTTCCCAATGTTTTACTCCAAATAGGAATGAATTATCCTTTAAATTCTTTCCTATTTTCTTTTTTTGTTTAATAAGTTCTGTTGTTCCTCCTTGTTGCTCACAATGCGATGTTACATGTTGAATCCTAAGGTGATTCGATCTTGGTGGCATAACACAGTTATATACCAGTTCAAGATGTTAGATATGTAGTATCTAAATGCAGTGGTCATCTTGGAATGGCAAAACAATGATACATTAATGTCAATAGCCTTGAAGATGGTCTCCAGGATTAGAAGCAATGCCCACACAAGATGCAGTGCACTTGAAACTAAATGAGCAGTAAAGAAAGGCCTAGTAGCGTTGTTTAGGGAAACAAAGTCTATTCGGAGACCTATAAAAAGAAAAACATGCAAAAATAAATTAATTTCTGCAGAAGTCCTGGCACTGGAGTCCACTCAGTTTTAGATGAAAGTGTACATTGAATGAGGCAAAACGCCATCGCCAAGAGGTTAATACATCCACTGGCTGTATGGGCTGACCCCATATGCTGCTTCAGAAACAGAATGTGATTGACACTCAAACAGACCAATTGCTAACGAGGGCTGATCTCCGTAGCATTATACAAATCTGAACATTAAAAATGGGCACAAGAAGAAGAAGACGTGAGCAGGTCCCCTAGGCACTCATGCTCAGACCATGCCTTCATAGGAACTGCCCAGAAGAAACTTGTCTGGGGTTGCTGCTGTTCCTGATAAGAGGAGAGAAGACCTTACAGTTCATGCTAGAATGTTCCTATCGGAGCTGAACCAACGCTGATTTGTGCTACTTGACAGTATAAATACATTTATGACGGCTTCCCCTCTGCAAATTCATATATATTCCACTGCCTGACAGTAAACATCTCGTAGCTACAGCTTGTCCCATTTGTGCAAACAGTATGTGTGACAAAAGCATGCGGGGAATGAGATTTTGATACCTTTTCTGATTACTTAGATACCTATCTCATTCTTCCAATTTTGGATCGATTATTGACTGTCATTGAGTAAAAGGCAAACCCACATAAGATTAGATCAACCCCATAAACTGACGCAACTCTGAAGAACCACTTACGACTGATAAAGTTTAAAAGTTTAATATAAAATTAATGTCAATTGCATATACAATCCTCTCAGGATAAGATTCAACAAGTATACAGGAACTAAAAGGAACATAAATTCCCTAAAGAATCTCAGTCTACAAAAGAATACAATCAGAACCAATTCTAAAATCAACAAATTGAATAACATAGACACAAAGTGGATCTGTTGCGTCATCTAAAAGAAGATAAAAACAAGTTAAATCTGTCCCTACTCTATACTAAGTGACATCCTTACTCTGCAAGTTCTTTTACCTAAAAAGGTGTCAGCAGTTTGACTTCCAAAGAAGTTCAAACTTTCTTAGTCTCAGATGGAATTCTATGTCGAGAAACAGTACCCTTTCTGCCTACCCATCCGCTCTCTAAGGGTCCTCGGCCTACTGCTCTCTTGCGCTCTGCTCTCTGATCTTCTGTTCTGCGCTAACTTCTCCCCGGGGTGCTGTCCCTAAATACAAAATCACAGTATGGGTGGAACGCCCCTTCGACGCCCACCACGTACACATTTCACGTGATCTCATTCTGGGTTTTTCCATAGCTTCATCTCTTCGCGTCGTCCGTTAAGTTGACCTTGCTTCTTAGGCGCCATCTTCGTCATCTTGCTGGTAACCTCATGACATTCCAGTTGACACTTTCAGAGCAAAGCCTATCACCTCAACAGAACTCTATTCATTACCGTTGTGATTATAACCTCGTTTGGTCCTGTGAACGGTCATTTCTAAACAAGACCCCAAATTCCAAGCGTCCCTTATCTCACTTAAGCCATAAACTTCGTCCAGCATTGTCACTTTAAATTTAACAAGACCTTTGACTCTCGTCTCGCACGTACAGATCAAAGCTATCCCCCTCTTCCTGTGAGACCACTAAATTACATGCAGTGGACTACGCTCTTGCGAACCCTTGGTCCATTAGGTTAAAATCACACATGACCACAATATTCTAAAATTCCTACAAACTCCTTTACACAGTATGACTTTTAACACTCTTATATATATAATCGAATTAGCAAACTATTGATTATACTTGAATCCATGTTACATAAAATACAACGTTATACTCTCATTTCTACACAGTGCTATATAGTCTACACATTTCTTTGCTTTACATTTTACCGCTTTCTCCGTCTAATGGTTACATACGTATTCAGTTTAGCACGTTTAAGCATTTTCACATTTCTATATTTGACCACCCTATGTATACGGGCCTTTCTAATGCATATTCTAAAGTGAATACAGATACATTTCCTATTACTTAAGTTACATCGGCTAACTTTACGCTACTTCACGTTACAACTTCTAACTTTATGCGATATGCTTGTAAATATGGTACGGACATGTGTTTCATTCAAATTGCGCTCTCTCAGTTCCCCCCTTTGATGACCTCTAGGGGTCATCACTAACACCTCAATTTGAATGTCACATTACACAGAACTAGTTACAAGGTTCCCTCTTTTCATCGTCTCGAGAGCTCTTAAACTTTTGTACTGTTGATCTTGTAAAGCAGCTAATCTCCTTTCTTGCTCTCTCATGGACCTTTGTAACCGGTTTGACCTATACCATTTGTACAGTCTCACTAAACCCAACAATGTGATTATGCAAATTAATATTATTAAAACAGGTTTCAATATGTACCAAATAACACTTTTACCAAGATTGGCAAACCAATTTCCAACTTTTCCCATTCCATGACCTACTTTCTCCCAGACATTTACTTTTGTTAAATCTTCGATTTCTTGATGTATCTCTGTAATGTTCCGTATAACCTTCTCAAGTGGTTTTGAATTGTCTGGAATGTAAGTACAACATTCCTGGACCTTCAAAGCCTTGCAAACTCCGCCCTCTTTCGCTAACAGAACATCTAAAGCAAGACGGTTCTGAAGAACCATTGCTCTAATCGACTGCATCTCTCCTTCTACTAGCATCAATGACCTTGCAGTACTAGCAGACAATCTATCTACAACTGTAGCTAGTCTCCTGATCTTAACATCATTAAGTATTAAACCTAAAAGAGGAAACATTGCTCCAAATATGTCTCCAACTACTTCAGCATCTCCTACTTCCCTTTTCGCTCTTGTCGAAGCCTTTCCTTCTATGATCTCTAAATCCTTCGCATGATATATTTTGGGGAAGACAATTGCCAAATAACACGAACCATACCAATTGTCAGGCAGTTTTACATAGGCATTTCTTCCACATACAAAATATACATTAGGAATCGCTTGCATCCCTTTCATGAAATCTTTCGTATAGTACTCTAACCTAAAAGCATGTTCGCAATTTACTTCACCTACAAATACACTCTCATAATATGTCTTGCTTCGAGTTAAACATAACTTTCCTTTCTGCGTTCTATCTAAAGCTATTGGACCATTGCTACCCTTCCTTTTGTGTGCTTTTTCCTCTTCGGTCCAATCAGTTTTCCACTGTCCTGACATTTTTAGAATCTTCTGCCTTCTGTACCGGTCATCTACCTGTCCAATAAATTTCTTCTCAACCTCTGACACTTTGCAAGTCAGATTGTTTCTGCGTGCATATGAAGTATCTAATGTATCCCAAGGAAGAAAGAATTTTGCTAGTCTATCTTCCTTTTTGTGATAGTCCCACTTGTTCATTTCCTTATAATTCGGGACTTCAGGCAATACCGAATCATAATTTGAAAAGTAGTACTCGAACCCTTCTCTACCATAAAATATACTAAGCAATAAACTACATGTTATCCCATATGTCAGTGGGAGATGATGATATCTGATGCCTTCATCTACGGAAGCCGGCAATTGCATGCAAACATAACAATCTTTGGCCTCCATGGCATCAATATACTCATACAATAGTTTGGCATATGCGTTTGATCTAAAATTTCCCTGCGACTCGTCTACGTGTAACCTACGAGCTTCATCTGCCAGTAACGTCTTTTCACGAATTACCTTGCTCTCCTCCTTCTTTCCAACAAGAGCAGGTTTCAAAGTCGTTACAGACTTTACATCTGTTGTCTCCTTTACGCTTGTATGTCCTACTATGTATGATATGGTAACTACTGTAATAATGAGAAAAATTACTACTGCTATTAGTGTACCTATTATGCATTTGGCTTTTCGGTTTGGGTTGCCATTCTCCATGTTATCAAACAATGCAACTTTCTTTTTCGAGGAAAACTTTTCTTCTTCAGATCTTTGTTTGCTTTATTTGATTTCTCAGTCTGTGAAGCACTTTTAAGCAACAAAAGTCTCTTTTCACAACAATGTCTTTTTATCTTCAGCAATAGACAACCCTAAACCTTCTCCGTCCTCTAAATGTAATCCCTAATTTTTATTCTTCTTTCCACTCGGCGCTAGGTTATCTTCTTCTTTATAACTTAAAAGTCTTTATGCATCTACAATGATTCTTGTATAAATCAGTAACTCCTCAGACCCTATTCCAGGAGTCAACATCCATATCTCCAATGTCACAATTTGATCGAGATTGATCACTTGCACTTCTCTCACTCTCCCAGATCTCTGTCTCCAGGATATCTGCTAGATAAGTCCATTCTGGGGTGGCGTATCTTCTGCAGGGCACACGTACCCTTCTTGATCTTCTCGGACTCTCAGAGCCTGAATCCGTAGCTTCTTCGTCTAGGTCCGAATCTTCAGAGATCGGGACAAGGGTTCTCTCTGAATTTGCTCTCAAGCTTGACCTTCTCCTTCTTTCCGGCCAACTAGCTTCTCCATTCCTTGTCCTCCTGCTCCTTGTTCTTGGACTCGTCTCTTGATCACTTACAGCTTGTTCGGTATCTGACTCGAACTCCCAGCTGTTTTCTTCTTCTGAGGCAACTTCGGTCTCACTGGTGTCCTGACCGTCGTCAACCTGTTCCGACACAGGCTCAGCCTCTTCGATCACCTCTACAGCTTGACTTTCCCTCTCTGTGGCTTCTCCGCTTTCCGCTGGATTTTCATCCGAGAGAGGAGCTGTTTCTTCCAGAGGTGCTGGAACTCTTCGGGTGTGTGAGGCGTGTATCCAGTTGGGCAAGCCTCCACACTTTACTGCAGTGTTCGTAACTAGTATGACTTGGAATGGTCCACGCCAACGCACGTCTAGACAGTTCTTCCTGACATGCTTCTTCACCAGGACCCAGTCCCCCGGACACAGGTCATGGCACAAGTCTTGTGCTGATGGAACCTCTGCAGCCTGGACCTGGAGGGACACAGAATGAATGGCATCAGATAGTCCCTTGCAGTAGTCCAAGATCAAATCGTCTGTGATGTTCAGCAATGCTGCAGTCGGAACCGATGGCAATCTCATAGCTCTTCCCATTAGCACTTCGTGTGGAGAGAGACCTGTCCTTCTATCGGGTGTGCTACGTATGCTCATAAGGACCAATGGAAGTGCATCAGGCCAACTCAGGGATGTCGATGAACAAACCTTGGCGAGTCTGGATTTTATTGTGCTGTTGATTTGTTCTACAATCCCCGAAGCTTCTGGTCGATAACTACAGTGGAGCTTCTGGTCAATACTTAAGGCTGAACATAGCATCTTCACTATTTCGCTGTTGAAATGAGTTCCTCTGTCCGATTACAAAGAGGATGGCACCCCAAACCTCGGTATCAACTCTCTAAGCAACAATTTTGCTACTGTAAGTGTATCGCACCTACGTGTAGGGTAAGCTTCAACCCATCTGGAAAATATACAGACAATCACTAAGACGTATCTGAGTCGATTGCACTTGGGCATTTCAATAAAATCCAGCTGCATTCTATTGAAAGGCCCCCCAGACCTTCCTATGTGACTCAATGTGACTGGTGTTCTTTTTCCTACGTTTAGTTGCTGACATATAGCACAACGCTGACATAGTGCTTCTGCCGCTACTCTAAACTTCGGATTATACCACGTTTGTCTGAATACTCTCACCATAGCATCTCTACCTATGTGTGCTGGTCCATGCAATCTCCTTGCCATTGGACTAACAAGTTCGTTTGGTAAAACTGCTCTCCCATCTGCAGAAATCCAAAAATTCATCTCACTTTTGGTACACCCAGCTGTTTCCCATGCTTTTTTCTCAACATCTGGTGCATTCTCCTGGACACACTTCAGTTCGTCCCACGTCTCTACAGTGTCTAACAACATAGTCAACTCAGTTCTTTCTTGTATTCCCCCCACTTCTACATTGGTGTGAGAATACCCCTGTTCCGCACAGTAACGTGCGACTTCATCTGCGTATCGGTTTCCTTGCGACACAAAATCTGTATTCTTTGTGTGCGCGGCGCATTTAACAACCGCTATAGCTTCTGGACCTTGTAATGCTTCTAACAATAATCTCACGTATTCTCCATTCCTAATAGGAGAACCCGAGGAGGTCATGTAACCTCTTTGAGACCATAACTGCCCATAGTCGTGAACTACCCCGAAACCATACTGGCTATCGGTGTATATGGTGACTCGAATTTTGTTGCCTGCCAAACAGGCACGTGTCAAAGCAATGATTTCAGCTACCTGAGCGGAATGTACTCCTTCCAGGCAGGCGGCTTCCACCACTCCGGTGATAGTACAAACTGCATATGCTGCTCTCAGCTGACCGATATCGTCTCTTACGCATGAACCATCAACAAAGAATATTTCATCAGGGTCAGTGAATGGCTCATCTACGATATCTGGTCTTGGTTTGGTGCATAGTTCAGTCACATCAAGGCAGTCATGATCTGTACAAATTTCATCATCAATATCATTTGGAAGTGGCATCAAAGTAGCAGGATTCAAGACAGAGCATCTCTTTAGGGTCACATTCTCAGCAGCCAATATGACTTGCTCATAGCGTGTGAGCCTGCTATTCGTCAAATGCTGAGTCTTGGTCCTGGTCATTAACAATTCCACAGAATGCGGTACGTACACCACTAACTGATGTCCCATCACCACATTTTCACACCTTTCAATGCTGACACCCGTTGCAGCAACGGATTTGAGACATCCGGGCAACGCTGCGGCTACTGGATCTAATGTAGCCGAAAAATATGCAACTGGTCTACGCGCATTTCCGTGTATCTGGGCCAAAACTGCTAAAGCACAACCTTCCCTTTCACAGCAGTAAAGCAAGAATGGTTTTTCGTAATCAGGCATTCCCAAAGCCGGGGCACGACACAAGTCCTCCCTCAGCTGCAAAAATGCCATCAAACAATCTTTGTCCCATGGTACCGGATCACTCACCCCCTTGTGCGTCAGTTTTTGTAACGGTTTTGCCTTCAGTG
The DNA here is from genome assembly GCF_964263255.1 of Lissotriton vulgaris. Classification (NCBI taxonomy): domain Eukaryota; kingdom Metazoa; phylum Chordata; class Amphibia; order Caudata; family Salamandridae; genus Lissotriton; species Lissotriton vulgaris. The sequence goes on from NC_141695.1 coordinate 268,506,676, forward strand.
AAAAGTTTGCTATCCACTGCCGACAATAACCAACCATGCCTAGAAACATCCTGACTTCTCTTTGTGTTTTAGGCGCGTTCATTTTCATGATCGCCTCTATTCTGTCTGGAGACACCTTCCGTTTTCCCTTTTCAATCCTATGGCCCAAGTATTGCACTTCAGTCAGACAATACTGCAATTTACTTGGAGACACCTTGTGTCCGTTCTCAGCCAAGTGATTTAGTAAGGTGATGGTGTCTACTTTGCAAGCTTCCTCAGTTTCTGACGCCACAAGTAGGTCGTCTATGTACTGGACCAGAACCGAGTTCATGGGCAGTACTAGACTTTCAAGATTTTTCTTCAGCAGCTGGTTAAAAATCGATGGGCTCTCTGTATACCCCTGGGGAATACGACACCATGTTAAAACGCGATTTTCCAGCTTAAAAGCAAACAGATACTGGCTTTCCTCATCTAAAGGGATCGAAAAGAAAGCCTGGCACAAGTCTATCACGGTGAACCATTCAGCTTGGAACGGTATCTGAAACAGTATCACTGATGGATTCGGTACCACTGGACAACATGAAACAACGATATTATTAATCTTTCGAAGGTCCTGCACTATTCTGTATTTCCCACTAGGCTTCTGCAAACCCATAATCGGGGAGTTACATGGACTTCCCACGATCTCCTTCAGTATTCCCTGTCTAATCATGAATTCGATCACAGGCTTTATTCCTGCTATCGTCTCCGGTGTCAACTTATATTGGGGTGTTCTTGGATACTCGGCATTGGGTTTTACCATGATCTTTACCGGTTCTACCCCTTTAATCAGACCTATTTCCTCTCCAGTAAAATCCCACACCTCAGCTGACACTGTCTCCTTCAAGTCCTGTGGAAGCTCCTCCACCGTTAGGGTAGGATATAGTTCCACGCATTCCTGCGAGTTTACAACCTTAAAATCGGCATCATCATCGTTAGTCTGCACTTCTACTCCTTCAGGTGTGCAATATATTGTGCAGTTCAGTTTACACAACAGATCTCTTCCTAGCAGACACACAGGGCTAGAATCACAAATCACAAACTGATGTTCATCACTGTAATTTCCTATCTTCACTGACACTGGTTCTGTCAGAGGATTCGTCATTCTCCTATTTGCGACTCCTACCACCTGAATCGTCTCTCCCGACATTGGCAGACCTGGGACTACCGCCGATCTCAAAGTGGATCGAGTGGCCCCCGTATCCACCAAAAAGGCCGTAGGACATCCAGCCACTTCAGCTTCTACGTATGGTCCTCTCTGATCTACCTCCAAGGCTGCTCCTAGAGTACAGTTTTCTTCCCTATTCACTCGTTGTCCCGTAAGAGGATCAACGTAGTAGCATTCTTCTCCTCCTACGAACAGTGGTAGTTGCCTATAGGTTTTTCCTCCATTTGCAATGCGAGGCGGTTGAGGGAACGGTGCTCGAGGAGTCTGAGTCCCCCCTTTGATAAACTTTCCCTTTGGGACTGCTGTTCCCTTTACCATGCTGGGTTGAACCTCATCCTCCTCCTGTTCTATTTCCCCCGTCTCGACATTATAGGGACACTCGCGTCTCCAATGTCCCACCTCGTTACACTGATGGCACCTCGTTGTCTTTTTCAGTGTCGCGATATCTACCCTCGGTCTCGGTCTTTCTTCCTCATCTCTGCTTTGATTATTCTGTTTCTTTCCTAGTGTTCCTGTTCCCTGTTGTCGCTGTCCACCCTTTCCAGCTGATTGCATCTGCACCAACATCAGCTTTTCCTTAAGTTTCTTTGCTTTTGTATCTATTTCATCGCTACAATACCTCGCATACCTCAGAATCTCATCTAAAGGTTTGTTTTGCCAACAGATCAAATGCTGTTGAATCATTAAGCTTATGTCTGGTCGTAATCCCAGGACAAACTTTGACACAAACTGTCCTATGTCTTTGGGATCCATCACATCCAATCCACTGTACTGTTTGAATGCTTTCAGCAATCTCTCATAGTACTCGTGAACGGTCTCTTTAGGTTCCTGAGTTGTTCGATCTATCTTAACCCAGTCTATGTCCTGCAACGGCACCTTCTCTTTTAACCATGCAATTACCCTCTCGTACTTTTCCATGACTCTCTCTGATGGACCATTCGTCTGGGCATCCCTCGTGGGTTCACAAATGGGCCATTCGACACTAAGCTTACATGCCGTCCACAAATCTCCGGGTACTACAATGTCAAACAGGGTGTTCAAGTCGACCCACAGCACCTTAGAGATCTTCACAAACCTCTCTACCTGTTTGTACCACTCAACGGGGTTCTCCCTTAACTTTGGGAAAGAATTTGTAAATGCCGCTAGATCCCCTCTACTCCAGGGCACATGCACGTAGTTTCCGTTCGCGATTTCTCGCAAAGGGAAAGCTTCCATTCGCATTAGCTCTCCATCCGGGGACCTCGTAAGTGTACTCCTTCTGACAGATCCCCTCTTGGACCATCTTTCCTCCCATTTATCCAAATTCCTCCACAATCTGATACTCAAGATCAGTTCCTTTATGTGTACTTTCAGCCCAATCGTCCTACGCTCATCTAGATCCTGATCTGTGCAATTTAACCTATGGTTGCCCTGTAAAGCTTTAGTTCGTGATAAGTCTATCATATACCTATCTGCCAACTCAGATAATTTTTCATGAACTGCTCTCGCTTTCCGAGTAACATCCTTAGATATAAACAGTATTTCATCCTGTTCATACAGATCGATCCTTTCCATTGGCAATGTGCCATCTATTATTTCATCCAAATCTGACTTCAAACTGGTTACATCGAGCCGTTTTGCTTTTATCTCAGCTCTCAGTACCTCACTCCTAGGTGGTTCGTTCACATCCCTCTCACCCCCACTACGAGTCCTACGTCTGGGCACAGGTGAGTTATGAGGAGTCCTTCTTGCTTCTCTTTGTTCCCACCTCTCTAGATCCCAAGCTTTTCCATCTTCCCTTGGGGTATGGTGGAACAATGTTCTATTTCCCATCACTGCATCCTGTCTTTTCAGCTCGGCCTCTCTAGATGCGAGATAGGATCCTCCGTTCTGTTCTAAATCACTGCTATTCCCTTGCTGTCTGGTGTCACTTAATAAACGGAAAGGTCCTTCACGGCCCTCCATGCTTCCGCGATCCCGTCCGTGATCACCGGATGCATAGCGAGACCTTTCGCGACTCTCCATACCCTCGTGACTCCAATGTCGCACATTTTCGTCTGGGGCATGGTGAGTGCACCTGAAACTATTTCGGTACTCCTGTGTCTTTCGTTCTCCCTCACTAAGGATGGGGAGAGGCATCCCCCCACATCCTGTACTCTTGTCTTCACACAATTGTCTATTGCCACCGATGGTATGGCAAGTATCTCCTTTGCTTCCTTGACTCCCTCCCTCCCACTCCGGGCTGCTTTCTCCAGCTCCGCAGTGAGAGAGGATCCTGTTATCTTGATCTCTCCATTCTGCTTCTGTTTCTATTCTTTTATTCTGAGTCTCTTCGGCAGCATCCCATTCTTTCAAATACTCCCTTAATTCCTTAAAGGTTTTTGGTTTCGGTCCCCTCAGATCCATCTGTCCTCTCTGACCCCCCTGTTCTATCCAGGGATCCGTTACTGGACCCAATGGGGTACTCCGATTCCTTGGTCCTAGCAACTGCCTTTGGGAGTTGATCGTATTATTCCTACTTTCCATCTCTGCCCTTTCCCTGTCCCACCGTGCCTGTTCCTCCTGCTGGGCTCCCTCCGGGTTATAGATTGACACTATAGGACCTATGGTAACAGGTACCTGTAGAGCATCTGGCAGTTGATACGATCTAGCGCACTCCGTTTCTGGCACCTTCTGGACCACGAATCTTCCTACTACTCTCTGTACGGGACTAGATTGAGGTACTACCTCACCTTTCTTGGGATCCCACTCTGTTACTGGGAGCGGTTTATATTCCCCCCACCTAGCCCCGTCCCCTTGCTGTAGTTCGGGACTTTCGGCTTCTCTGTTGTACGGAGGTGGTCTGTCCATTAGTAGCCTCTCTATCAGACCATCATCCGACTCGCTATCCTCATCTTCTTCTAGAGGCTTTTTGTTCCCTCCTGTAGCCTCTAGCAGTGGGTACAATTTGTCTGCTTCTATTTTTTGCACCCTCCACTTTTTAGCTTCATCATCCCATTTAGCATCCTGTAGTGCTTTTACCGATCGTCTCACTCTTTCTTGGCGTCTATTCGAGCTCTTATCGTGTGCCGCCCTGAACCATGCACTAAGGGCTTCGAACTGTGTTGGCCTCGGTAGAGGTCTCGTTGCTAGCATTACCGCTTTCAGTTGATTCAATACTTCTAACCTAAACGTCCCGTATCTCGGAAACGTCAGTTCCTCATTTCCTTCCGTTAGCTTACTCCACTCAGAGATCCATAGGATTGAGTGTAACCCTACATTCACAGCCATATAATAAGCTGGTGTGCCTTCTGGTGGGGCTTCTTCCCCTGCATACGAGCTTCCTCTATCTCTCTTAAAGATTGCCCTTAAACGCTTAAAACACTTCATTTTCAAAAATCTGCGATTGTTCCTTATTTCTCTTCCTTGTTTACTTCCCGATGACAAACAACCAATCCCTGCGCGGCTCTCGCTGACCAGCCTATCCCAGCGCGACTCTACGCTGACCGGCCAATCCCAGCGCGGCTCTACGCTGACGTCACTCGTCCCCTCTGCAGCAGTTCCCCTCCTTTCTCAGCTCGTCTCACGGTCTTGCATGCGTTTTCATTCATACGCCGAAAAATGACTACTTCCGTCCAAGCGATCACTTTTCTTGACTGTACGTCCACAGTCTAACTGTAATTGTCACCTCAACTGACGAGACGTCTTTCCTCTCACGTTCAGACGCTCGCCTTTTCTGATAGGTTACTTACACACAGTAAACGTCCGACCAGCGTCCGTTACTCATACACACACTCAGACATTCCCCCTATCTCGGTCCTGCGGGCGATCAATGGTACCTCATGATCCCCTTTAATGGTAGACAATTACTCTGGGTGTTCGATACACCCAAACCACTTAAGCCCTTCCTTGGACTTAAGATTTTATCCGGTTGCGCGCGCTCACAACCTTCCCTCAATCACACTACAGGCATTCAACTCCGCTTGACATTACAACACAGGTACAACACAAAACACCGCAATCTGGCAACGCATGACCCTTATACTCACTCTCGACCGACTCTGCTGCTTTTCTCTCTCGCACCGTCAGCACCTTCTTCGGCAGGGATTCTTCTTCTGGTCGCCGATGACTAGGGACCTTGGGGTAATCTAGACCTGACCTAGGTTGCCTTCCTCAAGAAGCCAACCATCTTTCTCTGCTACCAACTGCGGGGAATGAGATTTTGATACCTTTTCTGATTACTTAGATACCTATCTCATTCTTCCAATTTTGGATCGATTATTGACTGTCATTGAGTAAAAGGCAAACCCACATAAGATTAGATCAACCCCATAAACTGACGCAACTCTGAAGAACCACTTACGACTGATAAAGTTTAAAAGTTTAATATAAAATTAATGTCAATTGCATATACAATCCTCTCAGGATAAGATTCAACAAGTATACAGGAACTAAAAGGAACATAAATTCCCTAAAGAATCTCAGTCTACAAAAGAATACAATCAGAACCAATTCTAAAATCAACAAATTGAATAACATAGACACAAAGTGGATCTGTTGCGTCATCTAAAAGAAGATAAAAACAAGTTAAATCTGTCCCTACTCTATACTAAGTGACATCCTTACTCTGCAAGTTCTTTTACCTAAAAAGGTGTCAGCAGTTTGACTTCCAAAGAAGTTCAAACTTTCTTAGTCTCAGATGGAATTCTATGTCGAGAAACAGTACCCTTTCTGCCTACCCATCCGCTCTCTAAGGGTCCTCGGCCTACTGCTCTCTTGCGCTCTGCTCTCTGATCTTCTGTTCTGCGCTAACTTCTCCCCGGGGTGCTGTCCCTAAATACAAAATCACAGTATGGGTGGAACGCCCCTTCGACGCCCACCACGTACACATTTCACGTGATCTCATTCTGGGTTTTTCCATAGCTTCATCTCTTCGCGTTGTCCGTTAAGTTGACCTTGCTTCTTAGGCGCCATCTTCGTCATCTTGCTGGTAACCTCATGACATTCCAGTTGACACTTTCAGAGCAAAGCCTATCACCTCAACAGAACTCTATTCATTACCGTTGTGATTATAACCTCGTTTGGTCCTGTGAACGGTCATTTCTAAACAAGACCCCAAATTCCAAGCGTCCCTTATCTCACTTAAGCCATAAACTTCGTCCAGCATTGTCACTTTAAATTTAACAAGACCTTTGACTCTCGTCTCGCACGTACAGATCAAAGCTATCCCCCTCTTCCTGTGAGACCACTAAATTACATGCAGTGGACTACGCTCTTGCGAACCCTTGGTCCGTTAGGTTAAAATCACACATGACCACAATATTCTAAAATTCCTACAAACTCCTTTACACAGTATGACTTTTAACACTCTTATATATATAATCGAATTAGCAAACTATTGATTATACTTGAATGCATGTTACATAAAATACAACGTTATACTCTCATTTCTACACAGTGCTATATAGTCTACACATTTCTTTGCTTTACATTTTACCGCTTTCTCCGTCTAATGGTTACATACGTATTCAGTTTAGCACGTTTAAGCATTTTCACATTTCTATATTTGACCACCCTATGTATACGGGCCTTTCTAATGCATATTCTAAAGTGAATACAGATACATTTCCTATTACTTAAGTTACATCGGCTAACTTTACGCTACTTCACGTTACAACTTCTAACTTTATGCGATATGCTTGTAAATATGGTACGGACATGTGTTTCATTCAAATTGCGCTCTCTCAAGCACGTACAGCTCAATGAAACAGGTTGTAGAACCAGTATTTCTGTGCTGACCTTACAGTAACAAAGGAAACTGCACATGCAAAAACTCCTGGGCAGAGTCCAATCTGAAGGTGACCTGTGCTGGTGAAAGCAGACACCAACAGGATTCTCTACTTACCACGGCACTCGGAATGATCCCCTATTTGTTTTCTGTGAAATACGTTTCTGCAGAACCATTATTTCCTCTTAAGATAGTGTCTGTAATCCGAACTGTGACAAATATCTGTTTTTGTTTCAATTAAGAACGCAATGAAAAACGCTGCGTACTACATTACATTTTGCAGAATTCCAAAAACGCGAACATAATCTGCTTAACACATCCGGGACATTAAAAACGGTTTGGCTGTTATATGTACAATGCTTGTCCTTTCTAAAGGCAAAACGCGTTTTTATTGTGATTTATACTGAAGGTGATTTAGATAGTGTTTAAATTGTATGACTAGACATGGCATCTCATAGATCCTCAATATCATACAATCTGTTTCTAGGAATTTTTAGTGCAATTTAGCTAAACTCATGCTCACTGTTGGCTAATGTACATATTGTTCCTCACTTCTATTTCACCTCTCATTAGTGTATGACATGTCTTTGTCATGATCTTACCCTATTTTATCTAATAATTAAGAAAATTCAGTAACATCACAAGATGATTTATCAGAGACCATTAATTCTGCTTATCAATATCTGACCATTTACAGGAAGCATTTCAGAGGAATCTTGAGCCATTAAGAAGTAAAAGTGAAGATTTGGCTAAGAGTCTCCACCAAGATGAAGAGATAGTCATATATTTGAAGGTGAGGATCGGATGTTCCTTGCTCGCACTATTATCAAAGGATACATTTTTTGTTGTTGTCGTTTGTTCATAAAAATGTTTTTATCAGGATTGGTTACAAATGAAAAGCCTCCACTTGTTGATAACCAGTGCGCACTAATCATAGGAAGCAATAGAAAGACGATAAATGCACTGACATCAGTTACGGGTGAGAGAGCACGAATACTAGTGCTTTACACCTAATAGTATAGAAAACAAAAATGGAAAGTTGAAACCATGTACAACGATGGAACATTCAGAACATAAAGAAAACAAATTAATTAAGTTGAGGATGGAATCTAATTTCAGGCTGTGAATAGATAGTTGAAACATGGAGTCCAATAAATTGATTTCATGTGTACTCAAGAGTGAGGGGAGAAAATGAATGAGGCTTTGGGAGACATAGCAAAGATAAGATGAATGAGGCTTTGGGAGACATAGCAAAGATAAGATGAATGAGGCTTTGGGAGACATAGCAAAGATAAGAAGGGCAGGCAATATCAATACCTTCCTATTTGCCCGTAGCACCTTCTGCCAGTGACCGTGAGTTTGAAGCATGCTTTTATTACCAACTTGAAGATATGTCCATACTATTCATTTCAGAAGGATCAGAGGCTGCATGAATGTGCCAGGATTTGAACTTGTGTCCTTTAAGGGTTCTATGCAATCATTTCTCTATGAAATGTTTAGAGAACTGGTGTAGTAGATAATAGGAAAGTCAAGTAACTTTATTAAACCTTTAAACAAAAAAAAGTTGTGTGGCACAGGATACCCTTACAGGGAACCTGGCACTAGGAATTCAAAAGTGATCACAGGGATTCAGGAAAAAGTACTATTGTGAAAAGAGAAAACGTTTGAGAAGCATAAAGAAGTTGAGATGGTTGGCTGTAATCCAGTGATGGATGGAAAGAAAATTTCCTTTTTGGTCACTAAGTATGAGAAGTATCTACCTCTTTCACTTAACTTCTGTATTCTCAAGGGAAACACAATTCTCATCCTCATTCCAGGTAAAGAGACCTAAATGCAGTCCAAGCATAGCTGTTACATAAGACACAGAAGCTCTGTCTTCTTTTCTGCTTTTGTATACTTGCTGTAGAGCTCACTGTACTTGTTCTACTCTCCTGGCTATTCCCATATTAGTTACATGTGGTCATCGAAGTGAGTTATCAAATAGATATGATGTCATGAGTGTTATGTTTCATATAGGTACACTAATATGGGATCAGGTAACATCATACTCTTTCACCTACCTCATCCCCCCTACATTAAACAGTAACAAGCCTTTTAAAGATTGAACGCCTTTTATGGACTGGACCTTTTATCTAGTTCTAGGCTTGGGTGCAGAAGGAGGGTTTCCCTGGACATTAGTGTTCTATGACTTCATCTTTAGATTGACACAACATGAATGAATATTCATAAGGCTACTTGGACACCGGGCAGGGGCTATACACCATCTTGCTAATATCTATAACTACGCACAAGGTTCTTCACATATGTCATGCTCATATCCCACAATGGCTAACACAAGAACAAGGGACAAAGGGACTCTATAAACTTTTCTGTATAAATACAGCACCTCTTGCTAGCAGTAGTTCGAGGAAACTGAGACTTCCATGCTGACACACTGACCAGAGACTCTGAGGCTCCTGCATGCAGATGCTCCAGCTGACAGTGGTCTGAACATGCCTTGTGGGGTGTCCAACTCGAGACCAAGAATGACTCTGACATTCTCACACTTCAGGTAATGGGGTTCAACATAATCTTAGAGGGATTCTCAGCTTCACACCTACTCACATGCTATGTACACTTAGGTACATCTAGATAGGCATCGTAGGAGTACGCACAATTTTATCATGCATTTTATATTCATATATTTATTCATGCTTATTGCAAGATGGTAGAACTGTACTATCCTTTTATATTCATAGTACTGCTAATCATATATCTCTGCTACTGTCTAATAGTTGTTGCAGCTCATATATTTTACTCAAGAATAACAACTGTTCAATAAACTCTAATTGAAATGCCCAGACTGTTTATTATGTGTATCTTTGAGATGGACTAAAGGAGCACAAGTGAGTGAGCAAAAAGTAGTACATTGTGTCCACGATCTTGAGGGATCAGGGTTGTCATGTTCTAAGGTTGCCAGAAACTAATCTCTCCCTGATAAGATACTAGTGGCCCTGTAAGCTAGTTCAAATGCAAATAGGCTAAAATTGCCCGCTCTGGGTGTACGGAACCAGTCTGCCACAAATCCCACCGTTTATGTTATCTAAACGTACAGGTCCTGCATGGGTACTGCAGGAACCAGACAACATGGCGCCACCAACATTGGTATGGCACTTATTTAACAGTAGAGTCTTAGTAGTTCAGTCATGCTTATTCTAAGAAACCCCTACTCACAAAACGCCAGCGGCATCTGGAGTGAGTGAGTACAAACTCTGCCACAGCTAAGTAGGCGAAATATCCTATTTATTGGATACTGGTTAATCAAGCTTAACAGGACATAGTGTTCCTAAATTGTGCATAACAAGTTACCTAGTTCCCTTAAACAAAGTTCTTCGTTTCATAAAATGACGGAGACTGGGACTGAAAATAACACAGTGGTGGATCTGCACTTCTCAGGAAAAGAAGAGGTGGATGGAATTCTCATTCCACCTAAATTCAGATGTACTATCACCCTGAAACTACTAGAACATGGTTCAATGTCTAGGGGTGGCTTAGTAGCCTTTGTGATTGAGGCACACAAATAAAACAAAGCAGAGGTATTCTTTTCGTGGGTTACATTCCTTGAAACAGATGCTAGAACACACACATTTTACTCTTACACAGAAGGAGCTGCACCAACGGAATTAGGTCCTTGCGAGAACATAGAAGTTCCACTCACTTACCAGGAACATTTTTACTGGTTTAAAGGTGCCCTACCCCACTTAAGAAATAGAGTAAGATTAGGCCCGCTCGGAGAAGATGGGGCAACATGGCCCGTATTTGCAGGCTACACACCACATCCACAATCAGACTTACTCATACAACACAAAGATTTAATTAGAATCTACAGAAACTTGACTCAATACATCATGTGGACTTTTACAGTCCAGTCAACAACAATTCAACAAATGGTACTCAATCCCAGGGTACCGCAACTAAAATAACTCCACAAACAAATGGGCAAAATGCCCACGAAACATGAACAAATACCATTCTAGGTGGCTCAAAATATAACTCAGCTCGAGGCTGTATTCCCAAATACTACCACATTTGAAAAACACAGAATGTTAACAATCTTCTTGCCCTTGGGGATAACACTGCAGTTAGAAGATTGTACCACTTGGGGTACAGTCTTTGCTGCCATATATACCAGAACTCATTGTATTCCTTCATTAGCCGTGATAACAGATGTATTGTGACAGATACAAAACTAGTTTGGAGCAGAGCCTGCTCTGAACTTAGGGATGACCAGGTATCAGCCAAAATACTAGCCGAAGCAGCATCAGTGGCAATCTGGAGTTCAGTCCGTTAGACCAACCACATGAACTACCCAAGCTAATAGAAACTGCATATGCCTAATTAGGCATAGACAGTTTAGGTGGGAAAGCTTTAAAACCACAACTGATGGGCAGTCCTGAAAAGGACACTTCTAAGCAGATACCTTCTTCTTCTTCTAAAAAGAAGTGGGAAAATAAAAAAACAACAAAACTATACGGAAAAGAGATCTCAATCCAGAAGTAGATCTCCTCCGCAGGAGCCCTCTGAAAAGAGGTATACTCTCAGGAATAGGGATATCATTAGGAAGGTAGACAGGTATCAGGATACTGATACACGTTCCTCTTGTTCCCATCAGGGTTCAATGAAAACATCCAAGAGAGAAGGACGGTCGGAACACAAAGAGGAGCGTACAAAGTCCAGAGACCAGCAAAATAGCCAAAATCAAAACCTCAATTTAAGAAAAAGAAAGTTGCAGGTCTAAAGATCAGACAAGCGCAGAATTCAGAGGATGCAGCTTCTGAACAGGGAAGGGGCTCTGATGATGCTAGACAGTGAGGCAGAAGTAACAATAGCTCGCAAAGCCCTGGTGGAATTTCTGGTGACAGCGGACTTGAATGATTACATCACGGTGGAAACACCAGACACATGGGTGAGAGTCCCACATAAGTTACATGAGTTAACACTCCAAATGGAGGGGGACAAGACCAGGAAAGTTATGGATCTCTTTAGGGAAAATCTGTCATCTGGGTATGACATCCTATTAGCAGAACAAGAATGGCCGTCAGCATTTGTTTTGGAGTGCTCTAGGGGGGAAAACGTAATTTTTCCAGCATTCTCCAACCTCGTCTCCATACATCTTGAACATGTATATGACGGGAGAGGGCTGTAGGCCTAGCTCCAGCATTGTATAAAAATCATGCAGGGTGGGATGAGGAGTCAACCCACCATGTGATCCTGTTGAAAGTTTCTCAAATGCTCAGAGGCAATACCCTATAAAGCAAGAAGAAGGTAAAATACAGGTCAGGGAGATCGCAGATCAACTTGAATACCAAGGGGTGATAGAAAATGTAACCTCACCAATGAACAATCCTTTGTTTACTTTATCAAAATCAGTCTAGTTTTAGATTACAGGCATCTAAACACTTGCACAAAAACATGTGTTGTCCAAAACGTACACAGTGCCGCATTAATGAATAACATTGTGCGGAAAAAATACAAAACAACACTTTATATCTCAAATGGATTTATTTGCCAAAATATAGCACCTGAAAGCAGGTCTTTGACCACATTCTCTGCGTTAGGGTCCTAGCGACAATTTTGTCAACACCCCCAGGGGTATAGGAACAGCCCAGGGGTATTCTCAGCAAGAGTAACTGAGTTACTCCAAACTTTTGATGAGGAAGCAAGCATTTTCCTATGTGGATGATATTTATCTAACGGACAATGACTTAATGAGGTACTTGACCAGGATGGGCACCATTATTATGGGATTCGGCTCTGAGGGCAACAAATTTAACTTTAAAAAATAAAAAAAATTGCCCTCCTCAGTGTCCTATTTTTAGGATATGAGCTTTAAAGTAAAGGGAAAAGCCTGGCAACTAACTTTTAGAAAAGTGTGCGCTGCTCCAACATCCAAAAATATTTAAACATTTAAACAATTGCAAACAGTACTGGGATTGATTGGAATAAAGGGATTCCTAAATTTTGCCAGAACATACATTTTGGATTATGCCGCAAGAGTAAAACCTTTCTACTACTTAATAAAAGACATGATTGTTTCTAAACACTTATAGACACACATGAATATGCGCAACTCGGTGATCTGTGTAATAGCCGGTCAGTGCTCATACACTTACTTAACCTTCAATGAAGGCGAAACAGTACCAATCACATACACATCACACCTGTACACAAATGCAGAAATGCGTTTCACTTCAACAGAAAAAATCCGGTAGCAGTTCAGACCTCTGTAGCAAGAGAAAGAGCACTGGCTCAGGGGAAACGCATAATATTCGTAACCCCGGTACTGGCTTTAGAAGCTGTTACAAAGGCTAGCATTCCAAATGCAAAAGCTTTACATCTGAGATGGATACAATGGGCTAGTTCTCTAACTGCAACAGACATTGAATACAGATTTGATCCAAGTCAAAAATCACAAGCATTTCTGAAATACGAACAAGAATACCCACTCCCAAATGAACTCTTGCCTCTAGATCAGTATGAATATATTATTCACACTGACGGATCTTGTCAACTGGCCATTGGGAGTAAGCAACAATACAGCACGGCATGTGTTATCGTTAAAGGTTGCATGCAGGATGGAAAGTTCCATACCCAAGTTGCACTAAAACGCAATCTCTGGGAGACTGCATGGCTCAGTTGGCAGAACTAAAAGCACTGATACTGGCACTCAGAAATGTGGATCACGAATTCCCCACACTAATTGTGTGTGATTCCTTTTACTGTGTACAGTCGTACAATGAGTACTTACATCATTGTGAACTTACTGCTTTAAAGATGTGAAAGGTAGCACAAATAAGCGTAAAATGCTGAACAATCACTCAAGCATCAAGTCAAAAACTTTCTTCAAAACACATACCGGGTATCGCCTTGGGTAGAACTCAGGGTAATTACTGGGATACTGTTTTTTCTTTCTGGCTAGGCTTAGTAATTACTTTTAGCATGCTTATTAGTGGAGCAAGGCTCTATTGTCCAAAAGGTCAACTTGATTTTAAAGCCACATCAATCATCACATCATCATCATCATAATCATCACGATCATCATCATCATCATCATCATCATCATCATCATCATCATCATCATCATCATCATCATTATCATCATCACACCGTGAACAGACAGATTTGTCATGAGTGAACATTACAGCAGTTTCTATTCCAGATGGTATAGTTTGGGACAAGGTTGATTTCGATATATTTGATCCGATGATTGGGACACTGAAACTGTTAATAAAATGTTGTCTGCATTTCCGAAAACTGAAATGTTAGAAGGTAATTCAGACTATGACACTTTGTACTGTTATCAACATTATGGTCCTCATTTCCTACACAAATCTATTTCACCCAAAAAAAATATTGAATACCATCAGCTGGAACATTGCCCTACATCACCAAAGAGTAGTTTGCATACCTTTGCAAAGAAATGTTCATATTTTTCAGGGTTTAACACCAAAGACCCAACCTCATAATATTATAAGGTTGCACCGACATTGGCACTGAAGACTATGCTTACTAACACCAAACAGATTTATTCTGCTTCCTTTATGGCCCAACTGTCTGAACAGAGTTTTGACCTATGGAAGGACACAATAGAATTAGAATCAGTCTGGTGATCTAGGGACTGGCATGACCAGGGAACAGAAGCACTATTTTGAGCATGCCTCATTCCACAGCAGATGATATTTCTAGATGAAACTGTGCACCAGGCATCCTGTCTTGGATTAGCTAAGATAAAAGACCTGAACACACCTCGGTTTCCAACACCATCACAGGGGGTACAACATTCTACTTCAGAGGATGGAGCAACAGTAGATGACATATTACAGTACAATAGAACAGAAAGAATGGGTTGTTTGGCCATTAGACACGAACATATGTCATAAGAGATTCTTGGGTATTACAGAATGGTATAGTATCCACAGGCCAGACTTCTGTTATGTACAGAGAGAACACCCAGGGGTAGTGGCATCCTATAGTTTAGGGAAGTTGTGCCTTGATTGGCTAGAAACCTCAACATTTCTAGCAAAAAGAGGGACAAGAGGACTTTGTTAACGGGGTCCAGTGTGCGTGCCCTGGCAGCAGAGTATCAAAAAGAAAGAGTATGCAGTTCCCCTGGATAAAAACCTATTTAGACAGTTGAAACCAAAGTGAGTGAAGGCACACAGGAGGGGGATACACCTTTTCAGAACTAAAGCCCTCACACACCCAGCAAGCTAGGTGTCATGCTTCATCATATGGGCTCGACCCTCGTCGGGTCGGCAGTGCAATATTCGACGGGCACCCATAAAGGGGCTCTTTGGCAGAGATCTTGTGTTCCTGCCGTTTGATGATTTGTATGTGAGGGCCCTAGGGGATAACAGTGAAGGGTTTAGGTGATTTAAAAGAGGTTGGTTAGTCCACAACAAACTTTTAATAAAGTGGTAACCCACCTCACTAAAAACAAGGAGAGTGGTTGCTTTTCAAGCTTAAGGGTCCGGGAAAGCAGGAACCTACTCTATAGACCTGACCTGACCTGACCTGACCTGGTCAGAGCCGGTCGCTCCTCCGGCTGCGTGGCCCACCCCGAGGGTCCCGGTATCCGCCACCACTGCCGCTGCCAGTTCGTCCTGTGCCCCTGCTAAGTATTGTTCTCCTGTACCCCTGAGTAGTATTGTGCCTGATTAGTTTTGTGCCGTGATTGTTCTTGCCTCCTGTACCCCTGAGTAGCATTGTGCCTGATTAGTTTTGTGCCGTGATTGTTTGCTTGTCTCCTGTACCCTTGAGTTATTGTGCCGTGATTGTTATTCCCGTATTGTTTCGCCTGCCCTCTGTCTCCAGCCGACCCACCCCGCTCTCTGGCACTTCCCCCCTGCGGTCCCACCCCCGCTCCCTCCAGCATCACCGCTCCCCACCCTCTCGCCACCCCGCTCCCGCCTCCCAGCTGCTCCTCCCTCCCATTGGATTGAAAAGGTGGTGTCCGCGAGGCGGGGAGCTGTGACCTGACCTGACCTGGTCAGAGCCGGTCGCTCCTCCCGCCGCGTGGCCCCCCCCGAGTGTCCCGGTATACACCGCCACTGCTGCTGCCAGTTCGTCCTGTGCCCCTGCTAAGTATTGTTCTCCTGTACCCCTGAGTAGTATTGTGCCTGATTAGTTTTGTGCCGTGATTGTTCTTGCCTCCTGTACCCATGAGTAGCATTGTGCCTGATTAGTTTTGTGCCGTGATTGTTTGCTTGTCTCCTGTACCCCTGAGTTACTGTGCCGTGATTGTTTTTCCCGTATTGTTTCGCCTGCCCTCTGCCTCCACCGCCGACCCACCCGCTCCCTGCCGCTGCTCCCCCGCGGCCCCACCCCCACTCCCTCCAGCTTCACCGCTCCCCCCCTCTCACCACCCCGCTCCCGCCTCCCAGCTGCTCCTCCCTCGCCCCTCCCCTCCCCACTCTCAATTTATGGCAGAGTGCATGCCCATGCGCAGCGTTGACGCACAGCGGGCGCGCCAAAGGTAAGCCCGTCTGCGCCCGTCCTCGGCTGGACCGCGCCCAGCCCAGACCCCCTGGCCCCCGAAGATGCCAGCTCGCCCGCTGAACTTATGACCCCGCTACCCTCAATGCACTCAACACCGGCCGAATCCCCGGCTGTCACCAAGCCACCCCGGGACGCACCCACGGACCCTTCACCTGCCAATCCTGCAAGTTCTCCTGCATCCGGACCTGCACCGCACCGGCCAAGCCGACCCCCAGCAGCAACCACCTGAAGTGCATCCTGCTCAACACTCGCTCGGTCCACAGCCACTTCGTAGAACTCTGGAACCTCCTCGACACCGCATCTCCAGACGTCGCCTTCCTGACGGAGACCTGGATGAACGCCTCCTCAGCACCCGACATCGCCATCGCCATCCCGGACGGATACAAGATCACCCGGAGGGACCGCGTCAACCAGACGGGAGGAGACATCGCCATCATCCACAAGAACACCATCCGCGTCACGACCAACACCGACGACACCCTTACAGCCGCCGAACACCTGCACATCCAGATACACACCAACCCCAAGACCACCCTCAGAGGCACCCTCATCTACAGACCCCTGGGACTACGCACGCAATTCAGCAAAGACATTGCCAACTTCATCAGCCCGCACGCCCTCCCCTCCGCTGACTACATCCTCCTCGGTGACCTCAACTTCCACCTGGAGAACAACAACGACCACAACACCACCACCCTGCTGGACAACCTCGCCAACCTCGGACTCAAGCAACTGGTGACCACCCCCACCCACTACACCGGCCACACGCTTGACCCTGTCTTCTCCTCCAGCAAGGACTTCTCCTTCAGCCATGCAGCCGGACTCCACTGGACAGACCACAGCTGCGTCCACTTCAGCTTCAAAAGGACCACAACCCATCAGCACCCGCAACAGGTTCCCCGCAGGAGCTGGAACAAGATCACAGCCGACCAGCTCGCCACATCCCTGAGACAGACCCTCCAGCCAGCTCAGCGAACCCCAACCAAGCCGTCAATAACCTCACGAGGTGGATCAACAACTGCGCAGACGACCTTGCTCCACTGAAGACCCCCCCGCCAGACCAGGCTCCAAGAAAGCATCCTGGTTTACCGACGAACTCAAAAGCTCCAAGAAGAACTGCCGAGCCCTCGAGAAAGCCTGGCGCAGAGACCCAACCACAGAAAACATGACCATCCTCAAGCTTGCCACTCGAAAGCATCACCAGCTGATCCACGCCACCAAGAGAACCGCATTCAAGGAACGATTAGACAACAACGCCCACAACAGCAAGGAGCTCTTCAACATCGTCAAAGAGCTCTCGAACCCTAGCGCCGGAAACAACGACATCATTCCCTCGCAAGACCTCTGCAACTCGCTCGCCTTGTACTTCCACAACAAGATCACAGACATACACAACAGTTTCATCACACAGCCGACACACCCTACGACCACATCAACACCCCCCACCACCACCCTCCATGCCTGGACCCCGGTCAACACAGAAGACACCATCTGCACGATGAACTCCATCCACTCCGGCTCCCCAACAGACCCCTGCCCTCACAACATCTTCAACAAGGCCGACTCCGTCATCGCACCCCACCTACGGGACATCATCAACGCCTCCTTTGACACCGCCACCTTCCCTGAGAGTTGGAAGCACGCCGAGCTCAGCGCCCTACTGAAGAAACCATCAGCGGACCCCACCGACCTCAAAAACTACCGCCCCATCTCACTCCTTTCTTTTCCTGCCAAAGTCATCGAGAAGACCATCAACAGACAGCTGGCTGCCTTCCTCGAGACGAATGGATCCCTCGACCACTCGCAGTCCAGCTTCCGAGCCAACCACAGCACCGAGACCGCCTCATCGCAGCCACCAATGACATCCGAAAACTGCTCGACAGCGGGGAAACAGCGGCCCTCATCCTCCTGGACCTCTCCGCGGCGTTCAACATGGTCTGCCACCGCACCCTTGTGCAGCGCCTCAACAACATTGGAATCCAGGAGAAGGTACTAGAATGGATCATCTCCTTCCTCGCCGGAAGAACACAGAGAGTACGCCTCCCCCCGTCCAGATCCGAGGCCACCAAAGTCATCTGCGGCGTACCACAAGAATCATCACTCAGCCCCACGCTGTTCAACATCTACATGATCCCCCCATCGCACGCCAACACAACCTCAACATCATCTCCTACGCCGACAACACCCAGCTGATCCTCTCCTTCACCAATGACCCCGCCACCACCAGAACCAACCTACACGAACGGATGAAAGATGTAGCCGAGTGGATGATGACCAGCCGCCTGAAACTGAACTCAGAAAAGACGGAAGTCCTCATCCTGGGATCTTCGCCCTCCGCCTGGGACGACCCCTGGTGGCCCCCTGCCCTGGGCAGTGCACCCAAACCAGCAGACCATGCACGCAACCTGGGCTTCATCCTGGACTCCTTCCTCTCCATGACCAGACAAGTCAATGCCGCCTCCTTGTCATGCTTCAACATCCTACGCATGCTACGCAAGATCTTCCGGTGGATCCCCACCGAAACCAGGAAGACGGTCACCCAGGCCCTCGTCACCAGCCGACTGGACTACGGCAACTCCCTCTACGCCAGCACCACAGCCAAACTCCAGAAAAGACTCCAGCGCATTCAGAACGCCTCCGCACGCCTCATCCTGGACATCCCCCGACACAGCCACATCTCCGCACACCTGAGAAACCTGCACTGCCTGTCAGCAAGAGAATCACGTTCCGACTCCTCACCCACGCACACAAAGCTCTCCACAACCAAGGCCCAAGATACCTCAACAACCGTCTGACCTTCTACACTCCCACCCGCCAGCTCAGATCGACCAGCCAAGCCCTCGCCGCCATCCCCCGCATCCGAAGAGCCACCACGGTAGGAAGATCCTTCTCCTACCTGGCTGCCAAGACGTGGAACTCCCTCCCCATCCACCTCCGCCTGACCCAAGACCACCTCTCCTTCAGGAAGCAACTGAAGACCTGCCTGTTCGAGCAGTAGCGGACCCCCTTTCCCCAAGCGCCTTGAGACCCTCTGGGTGAGTAGCGCGCTATACAAATGCTTTGATTGATTGATTGATTGATAATAATGGACCATCAAACGGCAGGAACAAAAGATCTCCGCCAAAGAGCCCCTTTATGGGTGCCTGTCGGGTATTGCACCGCCGACCCGACGAGGGGTGAGCCCATATGATGAAGCATGACACCTAGCTTGCTGGCTGTGTGAGGGCTCTAGTCCCAAAAAGGAGGATCCCCCTCCTGTGTGCCTTCACTCACTTTGTTTCAACTGTCTAAATAGGATTTTATCCAGGGGAACTGCGTACTCTTTCTTTTTGATACTCTAGAAACCTCAACACTCACAGAAGTGAAAAAACACTTATCTTTACTCTCACAAGGCATGGATCTTAGGGAATTTTTATTAGGTACCAGAAATACACGTCAGAAAATTTTCATATAAGCTGGCATATACGCTGCCTATGATGAAATCTGGAAAATATCCCAACAAGAGGCTGCAGAAACAATACAGGAAAAAGACGGTGTTAACTTAGAAAAATCATAAACTGTGAAAGACAATGGGTTAACAACTTTGTCCTCCAGAATATATTCTTAAGCAACACTGTGTCTTATGCAATAGACATCCTAGAACAAGATTTGGCCATATTACAACATAGGCAATCTCAATTACGTTCTATCATGTTATTGAGCTGGACGCTGCAATCATTGCACGCAGGCTTTGTGCCTTGGCGTTTTTTAAAGAGTACGTCTCTGCTTTCAGAATATAATCTAACAGATTAACAGGTTGAATTGGCACAAAGGGGAGCTAAATATATAATGCTGGTATTGAAAAACTGGACCATATTCCATTTACAGTAGCGGAAGCTCTGTCTACTGAATGGCTTATCCATGGCTACATAACTCTACTGAAACGGTGGAGCAGTGCGTTAACCTCAAATTGTTTATATCTTTGCTTTGTCGACCTTTCCAGCACATTTGATCTAGCAACCCACACCAAGTTATGGCAAACGCTGGAAGGGATGGGCGCCCCACATGACATTCTTAGCCTTTTATCTCAGATATATGCTTATTTAATCTCTAAGATAAGATATGGCCAAAACGGGGAATGCACAACGCACTCTAGAACAACGCGAGGGATCAGACAAGGTTGCGTTCTTGCCCCTCTTTGATTTTCATTATACATCAATGGCATTGATGTTTTACTACAGAGTTTAAAAGCTGACTCTCCTATGGTTGTCAAGAGAGTAAAGCCTGTTTTATTATTCGTGGATGATGCAGTCCTGATTTCCAGGACTGCAAATGGCCTTCTACTCCTGATAGAGTAAAATTATGAGTAGAACTCACCACGTTGAGGGAGTGCCTATTGAAAGGACATCTACCTTTTCCTATCTGGGGTTGCTCTTTAATTGCAAAGGTACATGGAGTGCACATATAATTCTTGTAAACTGAAATTTTTGAGGATAAGTGAGGCAATTTTTTGATTTTTACAAAAAGTGGGCAACAAGGCAGTACAAGAAATTTAAAAATGATATAGGAGGAAATGTACAACAGGGGTTGCTTATGGCGGTGCACTTTGGGGTATGGCAAATACTTCCCCATTACAAACGCTTGAAAATAAATACTTACGAATGGTCTTATTGGTTACTAACTCCACAGATACCTTTATCGCCCACAGGGAGACAGATGCACCATACCTTAGTGACTTGATCAGTATGGCTGCCATTATGTTGTGGTATCAAATTTGGGCTAAGGTTGAAACTCATTTTCCTAAGGACATAATACAATATTATTTTACCCTGGACCACTCAAGGAAAATACCATGGTTACAATATACCCATGGCCTTTTAATTGAGTGTAATGTGGATGTCGATTTTAGAGACCCTGTGAGTATCCAAACTTACAGTAAGAGAGATTTTATAAATCTAGGGAAGAAACTAGAGAAGCTGCGATGAGTTTAAAACCATGTGTCAAATCCTATTTTGAAGGGCCATTCTCCCTGCGCACCTCACCATATCTTATATTTATTAGGAATACTCAACATAGATTTAATCTAACA
The DNA here is from genome assembly GCF_964263255.1 of Lissotriton vulgaris. Lineage (NCBI taxonomy): Eukaryota > Metazoa > Chordata > Amphibia > Caudata > Salamandridae > Lissotriton > Lissotriton vulgaris. The sequence continues at coordinate 268,528,213 of NC_141695.1, forward strand.
AGATTAAGGTTGTGTACTCTCCACTATCAGATAGCATTCCCTAGGATGGGTAAGTGGAGCGCAAAATTACCTAAGTGTCCGTTTGATGGCAAATCCCCACCAAAGGCACTCTGCACTTTGTATTGTTTTGTAACTTTTATAGGGAAATTAGGAAATTAATTTTACACCCTCTTTTTATCGATAACAGACTGTATTCTTATAAGAGCGCTTTTTATCAGATCTGTAATTTAGAAAATGTCTTGATATGTAACACAGTTATTGTTTTTATTCAGTTTGCCGTTACGCAAAGAAAAGGAGCTTTTACATCTAGAAATTTTAAATTATGAAATTGAGTAATTGTATGCACATCATTTCATTGTCCATGTGATGACATCCAAGTTTGATTAGCACACTGTAATTTTTAAACATGTGGAAAACGTGTCTTTAAATTGACCCAATCACAAATAATTATTTTTATGAGAAATCTAGTTTTGATTGTATGATTATTAAAAACCTGTGATGAATCTATTGCTACTCTTATTTTTTTCCTTTTCCTTTTTGTAGAACGCTTTTATGGATATATTGTTATATTCCAAATAAAGCTTGTTTTGATTTGATTTGTACTCTACTGGTCACTACTCTTCAGTTTTAATATTGCCTTAAACAGAGGCAGGTGGGCAAATATAAAAAATTGTGTAAAGATTACATTAAGGAATCCAGGGATTTACTATATAGATTTCGATGTCGGAGTGGAGAACGAGCACTGTTTGTAAGTGGTACAAACTGCAAGAACGCTTTGAGCAGTTCTCTCATGTGCCAGGACATATTTTTGCACAGGGTTTGTAATGGGTCAGTAGTAAACTTGTCCTGCCACATGAAAGGGGCTCCAGCGGCAGTGATTAAACTAGTGTTCGAGCTGCTCCCAAATGGGAGTTACTTGATGCTGAAAGATCAAGGTTGCTATGGTACGCTTCCTGGCATTGCCTATCTGGTCACTGTGAAGTCCAGGTTTACTTGCTGTATGGAAGTATTGTTTCCCAGACAAGTGCAGTCAGGGAGGTGCCAATATGGCCTTCATTGAATGTTTCCTTTACACAATTTGATACTTTGAGCAGACTGAAAGCCATGCTTTTACAGCAAACTGTACCTATAACCTCCACTCGAGAGACCTTTAATCTCCAAATCGCCAGGACCTCCACTGAGTTACAAGCACTTATACGTAAAAACTGCTCCATTCATTTAGCAGAAATGTTGAGTCGTATCTTTAATATGTCTGATACAAGTGGTAATGTACATCTATATAAGACCATAGGGTCAGAATTTCTTAGCACCTTTCAGACAATCCTCGGAGTTATTCCAAACTTTATACACTCCGTATTTGGAAGCATTTTAGGAGGTCCGCCTCTAATCCTGCCCTCAATAGCTGGAATCCTGATTGTCATTTACCTGCTACTCAATTGGCGGCTCAATCACCAATGAGATGGCAAAAGCACTCATGGAACGGAAGTACAGTGAACGTATAAGCATCTGGGCACACCTTGCCTAAGGGAACTAAGCGCCTCTTGGTTTCTATTTTTAGACCAGTCTGGATGGACCGCATCTTACCTGTTCTTCCATGCCCATTTTGTGGTGAAGAATGCATGTTGGACCTCTGTCTGACACTCGCAATGGTAACGTCTGCGCACTTAAATACCAGACTGGAACCCTTGAGGTCTCATGCCCGGCAATGTCACCAGCGTATTCCTATACTAATGATTACTTGACAATCCGCAGGTGCATTTTACAACTGGAGTGAGCTTTAGCTCCACCACTAGCACCACTTGCACCCAGGTATTGACAACAGCACCAGCTGCCTCTACACCAGTTGTTGGCAGTACTGAATATCATCTGTGCTCCATTGACGTACCCAGCAAGGTGTTACAAGGACCGTCCCATGCAGCATCAAGCAACGATGATGTTGCATCTTCCAGCCAGGACAGTTAATTTATAATTAGCTCATTGTGTGCTGGGAAAGATTTTCCTTTTAATTTTAAAACAACTACATTTGGAACATTTCCTAAAATTGACACTTTCACTAGAAAAAGCTAGGCGCTCTACAAATCTTGTATGGGTTTGACCTGTATAAACAAACTCATTTAGGACTATGACTTATGGAACAATTTTAAGAAGTGATTTTTCAGTGAACATTTCCCCCCTTTTGTAAAACAGTTTTTAAAACGATTTTAACATTTAAAATTTTTAATGGCTCATTGATAGTTTTATGCGCTGATACCTAGTAAAATAAGTGGTTCGCCTCCATATTAATATTTTTGTCTATTCAGAAGAGGAGTGGGTGTTATGTTTTATAGAGATACCCTAGGTAACATCACACCCCTTCACCTACATCATCTCCCCTACATTAAACAGTAACAAGCCTTTTAAGGATTGAACCATTTGTATGGCCTAAACCTTTTACCTAGTTCGAGGCCTTGTTGCAGAAGGAGAGTTTCCACAAACAACAGTGTTCTATGACTTCTATGACTTCATCTTTAGATTGACACAGCATGAATGAATATTCATAAGGCTACTTGGAAACCAGGCAGGAGCTATACACCACCTTCCAATATCTACACACAAGGTTCATCACATACGTCATCCTCATACCCAACAATGGCTAACACAAGAACAAGGGACAAAGGGACTTTAAATAATTTTCTGTATAAATACAGCACCTCTTGTTAGCAGTAGTTAGAGGGAACCAAGACTTCCAGGCTGATACATTGACCAGAGATGCTGAGGCTCCTGCATGCAGACGCTCCAGCTGACAGTGTTCTTAACATTCCATGCGGGGTGTCCAACTCGAGACCAAGAACAGTTCTGACATTCTCACACTTCAGGTAATGGGGTTCGACTAAATCCTAGAGGGATTCTTGGCTTAACACCTACTCACATGTTAGGTACACTTAGGTACATCTAGATAGGCATCGTAGGAGTACGTGCACTTTAATCATGCATTTTTATATTCATGTATTTATTCATGCTTATTAAAAGATGGTAGAAACGCCCAGGCTGTTTATTCTGGGTATCTTTGAGATAAACTAAAGGAGCACGTGTGACTGAGCGAAAAATAGTACATTGTCTTGAAGGATCACAGTTGTCATGTTCTAAGTTTGCCACAAACTAATCTCTCCCTGATAAGAGGAGGCACTAGTGGCATTGTGAGGTATCTTAAATGCAATAGGCTAACATTTCCATGTGAGGGTGTACAGAACCAGTCTCCACCAATCCCACACTTTATGTTATCCAAACGTGCAGGTCTTGCATGGGCACTATAATAACTATACCCCAAGAGAACTGCAGAGCATCTAGAGTGTGCCTTCTCCTGCTGCCATGTAAATAGAAAGGAATCTGAAACAGACATTGCACTTGAAAAGACCAGGAGCATTGGTAATTTGATTGCTTCCTAACACTGCACAGTGTAGAGAACTGATGTTATGCAAGTATCTTTAGGAAAGGTCCTCTTTTGCAGTGACACGATTAGAAAACCTTAAATATGATTTCTTAAATCGTGTTGTATGCATTTCAGTATGTTTGTTGGTCAATATTGTGGGAGGACATTATAATTTTATACTGTTTTAAGAGACATAGCATGATTGTTAATGAGGCAAATCTTAGTTGACAATTTGCAATGCTTTGTCAAGGTTGTCTAGGAACTTCTTACTAATTAGGTCAGTCAGTCATAATCACTTTATTTTGCCAGTAAATAAATGGCATAAAAACTATTCTAAGCACAATTAAATCATACTATACATTAAGACAATGATGATTAAAAAATATATATAAAAACTATGATACCGTTTAAATATAGAGCAACAAGTGGGAGATTGAAACTCAATTAGTATTACTTATATCACAAAAGCGTTTGTTTCGTCTCTTTATGGCACATTAAAAAGACAATTCCAGACAATAACAGGTAAAGGGATCAGACAGTTGTTTTAGGAAATATAAGACTGGCCGACAGTGTCTAATCCTATTTATTTATTTATTTATTTGCTTCTATAGCGCCAGACTCGACCCCCTAAGGGGTATCTCCACGCTTCACTCGCTGTAGATGTCAGAGAAATAGTGCCTTGGGTGCAAAACAGGTGGGTGTTTAAGCTTCCATAAAGAGGTAGGTTTTTAGTGCCTTCCTAAAGGAGAGAAGATTGGTGTTATGACGCATGTCCACAGGGAGTTTATTCCAAAGGGAAGGTTCTACATAAGAGAGAGCACGGCCACCCTGCCTTGCCTTTTTAATAAATGGAATTTTTAGTAAAAGTTGGCTGTTGGAACGCAGAAGGCGTTCCGATTTGTGAATTTGAAATTTTTGAGTCAAGTAATGGGGACCTGATCCAAAGAGACTTTTATGAATGATACAACAGATTTTAAATTTGATTCGCTGGCGTACAGGCAGCCAGTGAAGCTCTTCCATAAGGGGCCTAGATGGAGGTCTTAAAGGGAAATTGAGAACCAGTCTGGCCGCAGTGTTTTGGGCCACTTGGAGTCGGTTGATTACATGTTCATTTGCCGAAATGAGGAGGCCATTGCAGTAATCCAACCGACTTATTACAAGCGCCTGGACTAAGGTCTTTCTGTAAACATCTGATAGAAAGGGAAAAACCCTTCTCAAGAGGCCGATTGTCCGAAAACAGGACCCAGTCACCAGATTCACTTGTTCTTTTAGGACCAGGTTCTGGTCTAGTCTGACTCCCAAGTTCTTGACTGATTGTTTTGGACAAGGAATAGGTCCCAATTCCAGAGTCCACCAGTCTGGGGACCACAGGAGATTTGTTTTCCCAAATAGCATAACTTCTGTCTTGCCCACGTTACACTGGAGGCAATTAGAAGCCATCCAGTGAGATACCGCTCTCATACCCTCTGCAAAAGAGTTCTTAATTTCTGAGGTTAAAGTCTGAAAAGGGAACAAGAACTGGGTGTCGTCAGCATACGACACAGGGGTAAACCCATATTGTCTCACAATGTCAGCAAGGGGGGCCACATATACATTAAATAATGTGCGGCTTAGGCATGAGCCTTGTGGAACCCCCTTAGTGAGCTCCCTGGAGATGGAATAATAGGAGCCCAAGCTGATACTTTGTGAGCGGCCTGTGAGAAAACTCTCCAACCAGGACAGAGCTATGCCTCCAATCCCCACCTGCAGCAAACGGCTGAGAAGAATCTCATGTGACACAGTATCAAAGGCTGCAGACAGGTCTAACAGCACCAGAATCATGGAGCCTCCTCTATCCTGTGTCATTTTGATGTTATCTGACACGGAGAGGAGTGCAGATTTGGTGCTGTAGTTGGGTCTGAACCCAGATTCAGAATGGTCCAGACCCCCTGTGGCCTCAACAAACCTTGACACATGAGTGTTCACATGTTTTTCGGCCAGTTTGCTTAAGAATGGTAGTAGGGAAATGGGGCATAGGTTGGATATTTCTGACCATGGCAAGGCCGTGTTTTTACGAATGGGATTAACTACCGCCTTTTTCCAGTCTTGGGGAATTCGTCCCTCTTTGAGAGATAGATTGATGATCATCTGTATCATAGGACACAGAAGGTTGCTTATTGAGGCCGTTGTTTTTGCTGGAATGAGATCTAGTGGGGAGCCAGATTTAATGCTACTTATCAAAGATAAGATTTCTGTTTGACTGGTTTCAGGGAACTCAGTTAACTTAAATTGGTTATTATCGAACGGTATCAGAGTATTTTAAATGCTGGTCCTAGAGCTTTTAGCCATTGTGATCTTTTGATAAATAGCGTCAATATTTTCCTCAAAGAAGAGGGAGATTTCATTACATAGTGATTGAGTAAATTCATCAGGACTCTCACATGCCAAGGGTTTACAAAGGTCTGTAAGATCCTGAACAGCTCTCTAGAAAAGTTCCCTGCTATTTCTAGCTGTGATGTTAAGCTGTTCTCTTTGGCTAGCCTGATGTTTTTATAATAGGAACTTAAAGCTTCTGAGTGATTTTTCCGGCTTTCTTCAGTATGTGTCTTTCTCCATACCTTTTCTAGTTTCCTGCAGCCCTGCTTTTCTATCCTCAGTTGTTCAGTATACCATGTCTCCTGTTTCGACATGGGATATTGCTTCTTAAGTTTCAACGGAGCTAGAAGATCAACCGCTCTTTAAGGGTTGTGTTATATTTGGAGATAGCTGACTCCGCATTATCTGTTGCTGTGATAAGCGGTTCTTTCCATACTTTCTGGATTTCTTCTAATGTGACCTTGTGCCATTGTCTGCGCCATATGGGAGGAGCAGACTGTTTTTTGATTGGTTTTGCTAATCCGGGGAGAGTGAATTCCACCAGGCAATGGTCTGACCATTTAACTCGAGTAGGGGGTCGACTACATAACTTGGGGCCATTAGAGAAAATCAAATCTAAGGTATGGCCTCCTATATTAGTGGGACCATTATTTTGTAACTGGAATCCTAGCAAGGAAAGGTCTGAAAGCAGGGACAAGGTTTCCTTCACAAAATTGGGTGAATAACCCTGTTCCTCTCCTCACTATAAAGTTTGCAACAAAACAAGGAGGTGATGATCGCATTGCGCTGAAGAGGAGTCACATGAGCAGACAGGCAGGGCTTCCATCAAATGAGTAGAATGTAGTACAATTCAAACCTCAAAAGCAAGAATATATGTTGAATATTCATCATAAAGGATAAATAATTAAGACCAAGTGTGTTTAATATTGGCTTTAGTTGATATTGTTTGACACTGGTTTTAAGATGGTTTCCTTTCCATCTTTCTTCTCTCTGTTTTCCGGTAAATCCTTTTTCAATTCTGACATAGTGATGGTGGTATATGGGTTTGGTTCATCAAAAAGTTTGGACAAGCCAGTAGTATCTAAGCTATTCTTGACAAACTGCAGCCACTTCATTTTGCGTGACCCGTCAAGCTTTAAGCAGTCATGTAAAATTTCTTGTGTTAGCTTCAATTTTTCTCTTTTCCATGCAAGTGCCGCAAGAGGGAAGGGGCAGAATGGATATGATCTGTAATAAAAGGAAAGTCCAGTTCGATATGGCAGGTATAACAGGAGCAAGATTGGAGGACACCCATCAGACATTTCCAAAATGTATTCTCAACTTGCTGTAAAGTAGAAACAGTAGTTACTCCCCACACTGATGCCTCATATGTTGCCACAGATATTGTTTTGGCTCTGTATACCTTTTTTGTATCGCCTCCAGAGGTTTAGACCCCCAATTTTTAATAAAACAAAAAATTGCCCCTATACTTCTTTCCATCATGACACCTCTATTGGCTACCATGTTTTGCCATATATTTTTCAAATAAAATAGTATCCACAAATAACAGAATGAATCTACAACTTCAACTTTTCTCCCTTCTATGTTCCAGGTAGGTAACTTTCATGGTCTTACTCCTGCCACGAGGGCAAACACTTTAGATTTGTTCACTTTAAGGTCTAAGTTCTTCATGAATCTTGTATATAAAACTATGAGCGTCTACAATGCATTGGCGGTCCGAGCCAGCAGTACCACGTCATCTGCATAGAGGAGTAGCAGCACTGGCGCAGAATTAATAGGCACATCGCTGTTGGACCCGATCAATGTGGCTTCCACACCATTCGTGTACAGTGAAAATAAAAAGGGCCTGAGTACGCACACTTGCCGGACACCACAGGCTTTAGGAAATTGTCTAGAACATTCCCCCTTCCTCCCAAAAGGAGGCAGAGGAGTACATCTCCAGAATAAAATTAATTATTGGCTTATCTATGCCCATACCTTCCATTATTGACCACAATTACTTGTGAGACACTCGGTCAAAGGTGGCTGATAGGTCCTTAAAGGCCATGTAGAGGTGGCCTGCCTTGTATATGTAGTGAGTTTAAGTTGAGACATTGATCCACAGTACCTATACGCTTTCTAAAGCCATACTGGGTTCAAATTAATAACTTATTTTCCTCAGTCCATACCTCTAACTAAGCATGGGCGAATTTTGCGAATCTGGCGTTCGCAAATTTTGCGAATTTGCGAACTCGCAATCCGCAAAATCCGCGAATTCTCGCGAATTTGCGGATTTTTTTTTTGTGTTCGCAAGGATTTTTGCCAGTTCGCGAGGGTTTTGTACCAGTTCGCAATTGCGAACTTACATGTCGGCTCTCAACAGTCGCGATTATGTTGTTTCTACGTCTGGTTCATCATCACAGGTTCCCAGCACCCTCTGTTTCACCCCTGCCACCCTCTGTTTCACCCATGCCACCCTCTGGTACATCAATGCCACCCTCTGGTTCATCATCACAGTAGATTATGGGGGGGAAAAGCAAGAACACCTGCCCTGCTTCAACTGACATTAATTAATTTGGGGTTGATTTATTAATGAATGTGTCACTGTTTTAAAATTCCAGTCAGGCACCTGCTTCCTTATCTGTAATTTGCTTTCTGTTGCAGTGCAATTTTTTTTCCAGGACCTTTGTGGCCTACTTGTAGCTATTCTATGAGCCTGCTGTGAGGGTCAGGGCAGGGTCATACAATTGTTGCAACTAGCAACTGAACTGGGAATTTGCGGATTTTTTTTTTTTGTGTTCGCAAGGATTTCTGCCAGTTCGCAAGGGTTTTGTACCAGTTCGCAATTGCGAACTTACATGTCGGCTCGCAACGGTCGCGATTATGTTGTTTCTACGTCTGGTTCATCATCACAGGTTCCCAGCACCCTCTGTTTCACCCCTGCCACCCTCTGTTTCACCCATGCCACCCTCTGGTACATCAATGCCACCCTCTGGTTCATCATCACTGTAGATTATGGGGGGAAAAAGCAAGCACACCAGCCCTGCTTCAACTGACATGAATTAATTTGGGGTTGATTTATTAATGTGTCACTGTTTTAAAATTCCAGTCTGGCACCTGCTTCCTTAGCTGTAATTTGCTTTCTGTTGCAGTGCAATTTTTTTTTCCGGGACCTTTGGGGCCTACTTGTAGCTATTCTATGAGCCTGCTGTGAGGGTCAGAGCAGGGTCATACAATTTTTGCAACTAGCAACTGAACTCTGGAGGGGCCCAAGTCAGGAAGCACTACAGGGAATGGTTACTAATGATGAGTTTGAACTTTTGCACCTGCTGAATGCTTTCACTTTTGCAAAACTCGTTTTTCTGCAGAACAGCATTACAGCAACTGTAATGCCCCAAACAAGCTTACTTGTGAAAGTTGATTTCTAATCCAAAAGTGATCCAAAGAAAGTCAAAAGGCCTCAAATCCAAAAAAGTGCAGGCAAATGTCAACCTGAGGAGTTATTCTGATAAAAATCATCATTTTCAGAAGGTCTATGCTGCTTGCTAGTGGATTTCTTGTGCAGAATTGCAATTTTTGTAATTTTGCGAGTGCGAGATTGTTGCTGCCCGCCGCACCTACATGTTCGCAATTGCGAACTTACACCGCACGCCGCAAAATTGTATCACCAAGAAAAAAAAATACGCTGCGTGCGAATTTGCGGATTTCCGGTAAATTTGCGAGCGTTCGCGGATTGCGAATTTACCGAAAATCCGCAAAATCCGCGAGCGTAACGGATTTTCCGCCCATGCTTACCTCTAACCTGTTTAACAGGAGACGTCCCATTAGGTTCGCAGTACAACAACAATATTGGTTGACAGTTTGTTGCTATTGCGTTGTTCCCCTTTTTATAAATCGGAATAATAACTGACTTTTTCCATGAGAGAGGAACATTCAGTTGTGTTACTTGCATTAAAAACAATAGTAAGTAATGGGTACCAGAGCTCTTGATTGATTAAAATGAATTTTATTGGTACCCGGTCTGCCCTGCTGCCCTCGATTTGCTACATTTATTCAGTGCCCTTTTCATTTCATCCAAAGTAATAGATAGTTTAGCTCCCACTGGGGGAAGCAGGCAGCACAATGGCATTAGGGGGCCCTCCACTTCTGTCCGAAATACCCCCATAAAATGGAGCGCCCATGCATCCTCCGTTACATGCTGGTCTAGAGAGATGTCTGTCTCATCTTTGAAGAATGGAGCATTAATTATGTTCCAGAAATCTCTACTATTGCTTCTATTAATTTATCCCATGCTGCTTCCTTTAGGGCCCTTAGGAGGATATTCTCAAGAACATGTGATAACCATCGCCAACTTAACTTAACTGGTGAAATAGGGAGCTACACAGTACATCGCAGCCACACCCTCCACGCTGCACGTCACTGTGTCTGCACCTGCCCACCCAATCAGTCTGGGTTTGCAAGTATGGAGGATATAAGCGGTGGTCTGAACTCATTCCCCTTCGATTCCGTCACACTGCTATGTAGGAGGAGGTTGTTAACCTAGGAGAGGTGAGCTAATGTAAGTAACCATTCTCGCATACGCATGGTTCATGGCAATAAAAACAATCGAGTCTGAGGGCTCTGATCTCACACTTACTCATGGCACCATTTTAACTACCATATTTCTATCAACTAACTGAAACTGAGCCACTCGCCAAGACCGCGATGACGAAGCCCGATTTCCTTAATGAGGTATGAGTACTGGAGTACATTTGTGTTTTTAGTGTGTGCAATACTTTACGTACGGGGAACGCTGGGAGTGTGTGTGTGTGTGCAGAATTTACCACAACGCCCCATGGCTCCTCATATTATCCGGACCATAACCACTATTATGATCATTGACACGCAGTGTACCACAGGCCCACATGATCTTGGGCTTGGATTTCGAAGTCCATACCGCTATTCACATGTATTACCAACGTTTTTAAGATACGCAAAAAACCTCACGCAGTTTTATTAAGCCTGAACCGTACTCACCCAGCAATGTGCATGTGGGATCTATAGGGCATCCAAATACAGATTCTGCCTAAAAGCTCCACCCTTTTGCACATTTGTCAGCTGCAACCTGTAATACCTGTTTTTCTAGTCTGTGTTATTTATTCATCCTGGCATAATACTTCAATATGCCTACCTCTTGTGCATGCTAGTGCAGCACTGTACACCCCATTGAAATGATGGCTTTCCTATATTTATGGTGCATTTTTAGACCTTTATGTTTGTGTGTCTCTCTCTATTTTTGTTTCATCAGGTTGGGGGTAGGGACCCACATTGAGAGTTTCTATCCGCGCAAGGACGCAATACACCTTAAGAACAAGGTATTAGAGGTTTCCAGTACCTTTTTTTTCCTGAGATCTGTCCCTTTCTCTTTTACTTCACTAGCTTTCTGGTCCGGACGAAGCGCCTATGTTGACCTATTTTTGTGTGGTTTATTCACTCCTGCACTTATTCTGAGAGCAGTGGTTATGCACACATCCGCCCTATTTATTAGTTTCTAAGAGGAGCTCCAAGATTCACATATATTTTAAAACTTACCACTCAGAACCCCGAAAAAACACATGTTCTAGGTACCGTCTGGTAATTTTTACTCACCCACTCACTTACCTCCCCAGGCCCACACACCCACATGCACAACTGGGGCATCTCCTTAAAAGATCTCCGCTCGTGGGGCCCGTGGGGGACTGCAGCGCCACCTACACGAGGAGCAATGTCCGTTGATGAAGCATGACTCTCGCAAGGGCATGTGAGGGCACTATATCCAAAAGGAGGGATTCCCCCATCACTATTTATAACCCAACCGTCTTTGAGACAGACCACTATTTACTATCCCTTCTTACCAACCAAAGTTTGGTTGCTACTCTCCTGAGACCGTAGGAACAGTTACCCCCTAGTGTATAACATGTTCTTTGGGAACACGGGTACTGGACCTTCTTCCTTTCCGGATAGTTCCTGGTCCCCAATTCTTTTTTTTTTTGGCCACACTCTGACACATCCATGTGCACCTACAACCAACGACGTCAAAAACACATCTGCAGACAAACAATGCACAAGAGCACAAAATCTGTCCAAGAGCACAGATGACCCAAGCCGCAAACATCACAGCACCCGAAAAGCACACAAGCCAAAGGCACACAGCCTCCTAAGGATTAGGGGCTGCTAAATCAGAGCTGCAGGGGCGACTGTCACACAATGCTTGTTATATCTAACAAGGGGACTCAAACAGTTAGCTATGGACCGTGGGAAAGTATGCTATGAGGTCCTTAGCTTATCAAAATCAAGAGAAACAATATAATATAGGCCATAATAGGAGACTATATTTTTGTCCACTGTCCAGCCGGACAGGGTATTTATTTGAAAAAGATGAACAAGAAATAAATGGTTAAGAGGCACAGTCCTGTACCATATTCAAGAAGGACAAACAACATATAAGGGAGAAATTTACAGGCAAAAGAGGAGCAATACTTGCCACTTTTAACTCAGTGTTTGAATAGAAGTATTGCCAGAAAGTGTTAGACACAACAGAATGAGACACAATGGTACGGTTGTGAAAACACTATGTGGAGTCGACGTTTCGATCCCTCTTGCTCAATTACATGGGACCATCATCAGGACTAAAATTGACAACATTTGCCTGCCTGTAATAATGCACACGCACTGGTGCGGGGCTTGGGTGTTTTGAGCATGTTTAGATTAATTTAACCACCCACATAACGATAGGGTACCTGGGTGGCAGGTTACTAGGCGTCCTGGTTAATATCCTAGCTGCGACACCTCGAGTTTCTGTTTAATTTGGTACGAGCAATCTCGTGGAGCTGCGAGGTCTGTTGCGCCTCAGCTGGTGTCTCTGTTTAATTTGGTACGAGCAATCTCGTGGAGCTGCGAGGTCTGTTGCGCCTCAGCCGGTGTCTCTGGGGAGTACTATGCCTCCGTAGGAGTGGTGTCCTGGGATCGGGGGAACGATGTCCTGTCCGTCCGCTGCTTGTACTGCAGTGTTGTTTGTCCTTCTTGAGTATGGTACAGGACTGTGCCTCTTAACCATTTATTTCTTGTTCATCTTTTTCAAATAAATACCTTGTCCGGCTGGACAGTGGACAAAAGTATAGTCTCCTATTATGGCCTATATTATATTGTTTCTCTTGATTTTGATAAGCTAAGGACCTCTGTCCCTCATAGCATCTCACACAATGCAGCACACACACATAGTAATCACAGCACATCAACATTGACAGCAATGTGGTACAAAGTGCAACACTTACACCACAGGACAAAGGACACAACTGGTGCCACTTGTGAGTAGTAACTGGCCATTCATATCTGGCATTGCATGGCACTGTGAGATGATAATTTACAAGCACAACCACACATCCATCATGTAGTCAAAATGTCCTCTGCCTCCCATCAAAGAGCCAGCTCCACCAAAACAGTCACAATGTTCATTGTCATGCAGTCCGTATGTACACATCCACAAAGCATCAACATACATGGGACACTCTGCTAACCTGCATCTCACCTTTACATTGCCGAGGGACAATCAACATCTTTTGCAGGACAAACCACACTGCTCATCAGTTATGTTGAAGAGGACACCCTGCACATATGCTCAGACACCCTCCAACGGCTAATGGACAGCCTCCGTACCCCACCCCCAGGAGCAGGGCAACCCAGCTGCCTCGAGGTAACCCCATCCCCTGCACAGACCACACAGCAAGAAGCACACACCACCACAGCTGTCTCCCAGGACACCCACGACCAAAACATGGAATTCCAATGCTGTGTGTTGGGTTGCCAGGAGGAGATGGCTGATCAGTTGTGGGTTGGTTTCAACCTCGTGGCAGCCAAAATCGATGCCATACATGGGTGTCTGAGTCACACCAGGGACCACTTACATTCCCTAATGGACACCCACTGTCCATACCATGCGCTCCGACAATCCTTGGCTAGCATCGCTGGGGCCATTACTCAGATACAAGAACTGTCTAGTGAGACAGGCACCAGTGATGATAGCACAGAGTTTGCACAGATGTGCAGGACAATGGTGTACACGGAGCCGATACAGGCTGGAAGTATGGCTGCCTCGGCGGACACCAGTGACATGTATCCGGGATCTTCCATGCCTTGCAGTTCCTCATCTTGCCATTGATGCCACTGAGCCTGTCCCAGATAACTGCTGTGGAAACTTCGACACATACATCTCTGACCCCTGATGTGTTAGTAGTACACAGTGATGCAGCCCTATCCCCTCTGCCCTCTGATGTGCCAGTGACATGCAGTGATGCAACCTTGACACCACCACACACACCTCACATACCAGGCACAGAAGACTTGTCAGAGGAGTAAGATGTGGATGGTAATGACTGTGTGAGGAAGGAGGTAGTAGCATCCATCTCCGACATATGTCCTATCTGCCTGGTTCAGCCCTTTGCATTATGCCCTGGGACAACACCTCCCACTGTCCCCCTGGAACACTCTGCAACATTTACCTGGATCCCGACAAGGACTGCCATATCTGCTCTGGTTACCAATGACACAGCAATCCGGCTGCAGACTAAACTCCTCCTCTTCCAATTCACTTTTCATTCCCCAAAGGACTCAGGTTGGCCCACTACTGCACAACCATGTGATGTGAGCTTGGCATGGCCATGTACTGCTCAAGCTCCAAAATTCCCCAGAATGTAAATTAGACATTCAAGATCACACAGATGTGTCTTGTCTATGTTTACTCAAGTATAAATGTATGAATGAATGTAGGGACATTGATTGCACTGAAAGGTACACCCTGGTAAATGATATCAATGTGCATGTTTGACCCTGATCCACATAGCCAATTAGATGACTGTGAAGGTGTGAACTAGCTGTGGTCTCATTGCACATGAACAACAATCTCGCAACCCCCCCCCAAAGTAGCCCCACGTCCATGTCCTAAATCGAGCTGTGTGTAGAAATGACAACATCTGTAGCAGGCCAGAAGTGGGGTCCCCCATCACAGGTTACAACTGAATGTCTCTTTGCATACCTACTCACACACATCTGTGTGGACACAGTCTGTTTTGATGGATAACATTGCTCTACATGGCCAGAAGTTGGACACCATACTCACATTGCTGACGTAAGTACACAGGTCTACCAGCAACTATCCCAACCACAATGTCTGGCTCACAGAGATGGAGCTGTCAATAGGGACTCACCCCCATTGTACAGGCATCAGTCAGTCCCACCCTGTGTACTGACAATACTCATTGAGGCACACGATTTGTCATTATAGTCAACACTCATTGCAGTTGAACACTTGTGAAGTTGCGTAGACTTTATTAGCATGTGCGTGTCAGTATGGACAAGGCAAGGGCCACAACATGCAGACCAATGCTTAAGACACTTGCAGGCAGCATAGTTACATGTCGAGGTGCAAGAAATGGGAAGGCAGAAACTAACGCAAATCATTACGGATGGCAACGCGCTCTACCCACCTTGCCTTGCTGGATGAGTCATGTGCTGTTTGGCGTATGCTCAGTGCTCCGTGTCTGGGGACATAACTGACAGACCATGGGATCTGAATGGTGTTGTACCACAGGACTGTGCCGCCTGTGTGCTCTGCTGACAGTGAGCAGGTGAAAGGGTCCTACACGGTCACATGTTGTACTACATTGTCATGCGTAACCCCCCAGCAGCATGCCCGAATTGGGAACATTGCCAAACAACACTGTGCAGCTCCACCCATGGGACTGCATCACCTTGCACAGGTGTGTGTACACATGCGTAGTTCCACACACATGCATTTTGGGTCCAGGCGAAAGAAGACATGTCCACTGTTGTTGTGGGTTATATGAGCATTCCCCAAGATGCAACAAGGTGTGGGGACCTGTGCTGTGGGTGACAATCAAATGTGGCTGCAGGAACATAGTTACTCGTCCATGAATGTGAGCGCAAGTTCTTGGGCAATTTGTTCTGGAAGTACGTCATTGTCGAGCACGAGGGAGAGCTAATCCATTAACTGGTCTGGGCAGATGTGCTCCGTCCACGCTGTTTCACCAATTCGCAACACAGACCAATAGGGGAGCGCCTCGATGTGGTCACTGCACACGAGGAGTTGTGCAATCTCCCATGCACAACTGCCAGCACATACGCCAAAGATGAAGGCATCCCATGCACGGGTATCGTGCTCGTGGGCCAACAGGGGGCGCACAGTCAAGTCATAATCCATTTCAGCTACCAGTGCATTGGATGGGCAGAACTCCATGGGCCAGTCGCATGTGCATGATCAACAGTGGAAACAGGGAAGGAAACATGTGACGTAGTCAAGGCGGAAACTCAGACGGAAAGTGATACGCAAAACTGCCATTGGCAGTGATCCTAACAGATGCAGCTTTCGTGCACAGTACAGTTCTACGTGACAGGGGTTGTGCATGTGCCTGGGGGCCTGCCATTGGGTTTGTTGGTCTCGTAGCACAGCTAATCCTCAGACTGGCAGCAGTTTGGTGGCCAATATCCACAGCTCTGGGCAATGAGTCGTATGTGTGTGCAACGTTTGGACGTATGGGTTGTTTTTTTACCAGTGTGTCAAGGGCAGCCTTTGCAGGTGTGGGTCAAGCAGGGAGAAGTGTGTGTGTGGGGTGTGGACACGGTCTTTCATTAGCTCAGTTCGTGGTGTAGGAGTCGTTGGCGTCTGGTATGTAATCTCATGCAGGGTGTGCCAGCCGCATTCAAGATCAAGGTTGGAGGTTCAGTTGTCCTTCCGCCTTGTTTTTTCAGACATAGAGCTTTCATACTTAATTTTCGTCTGATCACTGTTTGCATTTCTTGAATGTGATGTGGCCTTCGCGCTGACATTGATGCCAGGCCTTAGATTTGGGTACATCAATTGCGAGACACATGCAGCAGTTGGCATGTATGAATGAGCCAAGGGCCCGATTGGCCTTGCACTCCTTGTTCAGTCTCTCTCTTTCTCTCTCTTTCTTTCTCTCTCTTTCTTTTTCTCTCGTTCTCCCTCTCTCTGTCCTTTAATGAGTGCCTGACACACCTTCTTATCTTGGATATTGTCTTGCAGGCTGTGACTTACAGATTGTCCAGGGAGGCCCAGCCATTACACTTCAAAAAGGTTAATTGGAGATATATTTGATTGTGATATTTTATTTGGACTTTCAATGGTGAATGTATGAATCCGATTTTCAGTCAGTACTCACATGTATGTTAATTGTTGTAAAGGAGCGACTTCAGGCGACTGCTTTTGTTCATGATTTTGTGACGTTGATGTGCAATATCTTGGTCCGGGGGAGGTGGGGTGTGCCCGGGGTAGGGCCCAGGTGGGGTGGGGGTGAGGGGTGGTCCGGGGGGGGTGGCGGTGGGTGTTGTGGCACTCTTGGGTATCCACACTGCATGATTAGTGACTCCATGGCATCTGTTGTTTCAGGTGTGGTTCTGGGCTGGGCTCCCTTTCCTGGTGCAGGTTGTAGTCCGACTTTACACCAGGTCAGAGCAGGTGTTAATTTCCTCCTGCTAACGTGACTTAAGATGTGTTTCGTGATCCTATTGCAGATCTGGCTGGTCGTTGAGAATGTTGTGACGTGGTGTTGTCGTGGCTTTTTGCACGGGAACGCTAACTCTGCATCTCAATAACAATAGTTGCTGGGGTTTTCTGTGGCGCTGTTTTTTGCGGCAGCTATCGCAGGTAAACTGGTAATATGGGCTGTTAACACCTGCTTGTGAATGGGGAGATAGATTTATCACAACTTTGGCTGCGATAAAGTAATGATAACTCGGCGTTAGCTCCTTGAGAATATGCCTCTTAGTCTATTGGCTCTTTCAATTTTATAAGAGGAACATAACGATATTACCAATGCCATATTGGTTTTTCTCTAAGGGCGATGCAAAGGTTTTTTAATATTGTGGTACAGCGATCATTAAGCCAATGTACTGATCCCCTGGCCTTGCGATTTTAAGGCCGCAGGAGATTCATATTATTTTCAGCTAAAATTCGTTCAAAGGCTACCAGGATTTCCTCAGGTAATGGAATGAATTCTAGACAGATTGATATTTCCTGGATCATATTGGAAACTCTACTACAAGTTAACTTTGAAGTGTCTACCTTGTCCCATTTCAAGACAATCCTTTTTTCCTTGCAATTTATGGCTTTGAGGATCGATTTCCATGAGTAATGTTATTCAGGGCCCAGGGCATTTGGTAAGTGATTGCCGCGTGATCACTGAGTGGATTGATTTCTGTCTTGATAAGGAAAACATATAGCTTCAGAGGCCAGAATAACATCAATAGTTGAATTATGACCTGGGCAGAGAAGGTGTAGTCTAATTGGCCTGTATTGGGGTCAGCTGAGTTTATTATTTCAAGTTTATGAATCACCAATTGTCTATTTAGTGTGAGGCCATTTCTGTTGTGGAGAAAATTAGGAATTGGCTCCGCTAGCTCATCTATGAAACTACAGGCCACAAGATCCCTCCTAGTACAACTATAGGTGTTAAGCTCGCACATACATATTATGCCTAGGGGATTGTGGTGACTTTTGGAGAGATGGTCAATATCTTTATTGATAGGTTCTACCACTAGGCCAATATCTCCTGTGAAGGTTTTATTATACAGGTTAATTAAAAAACAATCCCTTCCTTGTTGGCCTACGCATCAAAGAATATGGTAACAGGGTGATGTGTTTATAACCTTTATTATTTTGACCCCAGCTGTAGTAGCTATTAAGGTAACTAGGCCCCACTTCTACGTCCTGCTCTGGACGGAATCCCATCTGTCCGGAAGGTGCAGTAGCCGTCTATGCTAATCTGTTTAATTTCCCATGTTTCTTGGAGGCACAGGATAACATACATGCAGCCTGATTCATGAAAACCGAAATCTGCGATTTTCAAATTGCGATTAACAGCGAATCGCAATTTAGAAATCGCAGATCGGTATTCATGAAATTTAGCGAGAAAAAAATGTGATTTGCAAGCGGCCGCAAAAAGCGTTTGCGAGTTTCGGAAATCGTAGATTAATCGCTATTTTCGGCAACATCCGTGTAGGAATTGCGATATCGCAAATAGCGAAATCGCTAATTGCGAGATCGCAAAATGCGAGATCGGGAAAACGGGAAGTCGCATTTCGAGCACAGTGATGACATCACAACCAGGAAGCAGCCAGTTCCCACCCCCATTCACAACAGTGAGGCAGACCTCGAGGCAGCAACTAACTCAGCTCCTACCAGGACACCATCAAACTTGGAATTCCACACCCAATCTCACTGCAGCAATGGCAGAGGAGGCTGTACCAGGGCCCAGAAACACCGGGCGCAAGAGGAAACTGAAATTCTCTGAACAGGAGTTGAAGCATCTCATCGAAGGTGTGGTAGAGAACCACTCAAAACTGTTAGGGAGAGAATCAAGGAGGGTGCCTGAGCAGTAGAAACAGAGAATCTGGGTCGGGATAGTGGCCACAGTGAACTCCGTGGGTGTGGCAGACAGGTCACTGGAGGAACTCAAGAAGAGGTGGTACGACCTCCGAGGTTGTGCCAAGGAGAAGGTTGCCGAGATGCTGGGAGAGTCCCTGACCACTGGAGGGGGAGGACCTACAGTCCCTCCAAACACCCCCATGGAGGACAACGTCGAGGATACGTTGGAGCCCGAGGCGTGCATTGGGGTCACGAGATTGGACTCATCCCGCCCCACCCAAGAGAGCTAAGGTAAGTGGCATGCGACTGCGACCCTGTCCCCTATCAATGGCCATGACCCTACAGCCTCCCATAATGTTCCAAAGTCATGCCATCGGTGCACATTAGGTAATGCCCTAAAGCATTGTGGGACATGTAGTCTGCCCACAATGTACAAGTACCCAAATGCAGCCAGACAGGTTCCAAAGTACGCAATGCCACAGCCAGTCAGGGAATGTCATCCAGCATGCATGTAGCAACTGCACGTGTGACAGATACATGCAACTAATGAACGTCCACTTCCCCTCACAGGTGGCGCAGACAGCAGCGACAGTGACAGGCTGCTCATCTATGAGCAACCACAGGATGCAGAGGAGGTGCCGTCACAAACACATCCTGCACCAACAGGCGCTGCACCTACCCCTGCAGCCAGGCCCACAGCATCAGTGCCTCCACCATCAGGCGTACCACCTACCCCTGCAGCCAGGCCCACAGCATCAGCGCCTCCACCATCAGGCGCACCACCTACCCCTGCAGCCAGGCCCACAGCATCAGCGCCTCCACCATCAGGCGCACCACCTAGGCCTACCTCAACGCCACCAGCAGCTGGAGCCTCCACATCTGGTCCAGCGACAGCGGTGACACAGCAGAGCAGGCATGGCAGGGCTCGCCTGCTGAACAATGCCCGCAGCGGCAGGAGGGGGATGGAAGTGCGCTTGCCGAGCATGAGCATAGAGCGTAGGATGCTACGCATTCACCAGCTGCAGGCACGCCGCCAAGGGGCCATACAGATGCAGCTACATAATATTGGCCGCAATGTGGCAAATGTGGCAGAGAGGATGGACCGCATGACGGCAGCCATGGAGGCCAACACTTCTGCACTAATATTGCAGCGCAACACCGCCCGCCGCCGCCACTGGCAGCTACTGACGCGGCTGTCAGCATACACCAGATCCAACTACGTGATCGGGAATGCGACGTCCCAGCTCTCGCGACGGTCCCTGGCGCAGCAGCAGCAGCTAATCCAATGCTGTGAGGATGTGGCCAGAGTGTTAGAGCACCTCACCACTGCCGTGATGGCACTCCATCCCACTCTACCAGGCAATGTAGGGGGGGACGATGCCAGCGAAGGCACCTCCAGTGTGAGCAGCCTGTGTGCCTCACAGGTTGCGGTGTTACGACGTAGCACCAGGCTCACTTCAGGGTCACGTGCGGTGGCAGAGGATGAGCCGGAGAGGCGCTTGGGTGCTTCGCGCCAGAGGCGCACCTGAGTAACATGTACTTTTACAGGGACATGCTGACACTACAAGCCTGCCCTGGGTTTTGGACGCAGCAGTATGGGGCAATACTGATTGCATAGGAAGGATGGCAACTTGCACTATTATTGTGAATCAAACAATAATATTTATTATAGCATCATACATTGGCGTCCTGTCATTATTTCCATTTGCATGCAATTGTGATTTGTTGGGTGAGGGGAGTGGGTGCACTAGAAACTGTTCATTGTGATGTGGTTGCGGCGTCTGTGGCCTTCAGCTGGGTTCTCTCCACGTGCATGGTGCACATGTGCAGGTGGCCGGTCGTCCCCTTCCGACTCACTGCCAGAGATGTCTACAGGTACGCTTGGTAGCAATGTTGTGTAGTATTGCACACACAGCCACAATGCGGCAGCACACATCAGGACTGTAGTACATGGCCCCACCTGTCTTGTGAAGTATGCGGAATCTGCTCTTCAGTAGCCTAAAAGTCCTCTCAATGCAATTCCTTCTGCGTATGTGTGATACGTTGTAACGCCGTTGCTGTGGTGTAGCAGGGTTGAGGTATGGGGTGAGGAGGTTTTCACGCAGGGCGTAGCCACTGTCACCTGAATGAGAGGAGCAGAGGGTGAGTGCCTGTGCACCGCAGCTACTTCATCGCAGTTTGACATTGTGGGCAAAGTGTACTTACCAAGTAGGTGTCCTTCCCCGAAGTCTCCCCTGGCCAGTCGTGTGTGGAGGCCGCTGTGCCGGAATATGAATGAGTCATGTGTACTCCCCGGGTACTGTGCCACTATGTCTGTGATGTATGCCTTAGCATTGCAGACCATCTGGATGTTGAGGGAGTGGTAGGACTTGCGATTGCGGTACATGTACTCCGTTGCAGCTGGTGGGCAGATGTGGATGTGGGTACAGTCAATGCATCCTATCACGTGTGGGAAATGGGCGACATTGTAGAATTGAAGCTTGGTCTCATCCAAATCCTGTTGGCTTGTTGGAAATTTGATGTCGTGGTGTAGCTGGGTCAGCATTGCGTCAAGGAAACTCCCTAGGCAGCGGGACATGGTGGGCTGAGATATTCCCCCAGCAGCCGCAACTATCCCCTGGAAGCTCCCGGAGGCCAGGAGGTGCAGGCTACACAATACCTAAAAATGTGTTGGCACGGCATTGGTCCGCCTTGTTGGGTGCTGCATCAGGGGGTCAAGGTCCTGAATTAGCTTGATGATCATTGCCCCATTCAGGCGTTACTTTGCGTATATTTGCTCTCTGGTTTGGACCAGCAGGGTGACCCGCTGGCGGAATATCCTGTCCTGGATTCTGCGTCTCCTCCGTGCTGCTCGCTGTAGCCTTCGCCGCCTGACCACCATGTACATTCCTGGCATTGTGACACTCCTTATGCTGATGTTGCTTCTCCTTATGTGTGTTTGGTCAGGCCAGCACCAATTGCTGATTGGCCAATGGTTTTTCAATTTTTTTTTTACTATGTGTTTGATGGTTACCACCTGCTTTGGGTTGTCCTTAAATTGCGCCTCGCAAAATGCGATTTTGGGGTTTTTCGCTAATTGCTATTTTTCATGAATCCCGATTGCGATTATATAGCGATTTCGCAATTCTGTGTTAGCAATTTCGCTATTATCGTGGTGAATACCGATTAGGGAAATTGCACCTGCGATAGCGTTTTCGCAGCTATTGCGAGCGCAATTTTGCTTCATGAATCAGGCTGTTTGTTACAAATGATAGCCAGTCCTGATTGTTCTTTTTTTGCTTATATCCCGCTAAATTCCAAGAGAATATTCTTAAATTATCCATCTCTGTCCCCCGAATGGACCTTGGTTTATGATTAGGAAGTGGGGTATTTGCAACCTGTGGTTCAATCAAAACAGTAAGTCAATCACAACCTTCTAAATTGGTAAGTGGTTCATATCTGTTTCTAGTTGGAACCGCTGGGCAATCATCAGACTGTTGATTAAGGTGGGAATTTAAAGTGGCCCTGTCCTGGGAGCATACCGAGATGGTTTATAAAAGAAACCCAGTGGTAGCGCAAAAATCTGTGTATCCAGTCGAGGGGCACTAGACAATACATTTAGCAGGAGTTCAACCAACCTAAAGTTATTAAAATGTATAACTACACAATCCCCCCCCAATGGATTTTGTAACACATCCCACCCAATTTATGCGTTTAGCCATGATAATATGGTTATAAAGAATGAGGTGGAGAACCAATGCAAAGCCTTGTCCATTAATTGTACTGTCGACTCCTACTGATGTAGTTTCAGTTCGGGCGTATTTGCTAAAATTATTACATAGGGGCATACTGCCGGAGGAAAGTCCAGTCTACCGCCTTGCATTAGGGTCTTAGGTCTTTCAGTGGTCATTGGGCCATCAGTGAATGTAACTTCGTCATTGCCTGTTACTTCTAGATCTTTTGGCACAGATAGGTACAGTCTTCTCCCTTCCCCGTTGGTGCCCCCTCTAGAAGGGATTGTTTGTGCTCTTGGATGATTAATATCGTCCTCCTGCCCCCTATGTTTGTAGGCAGAAATTCTGCCTGTTTACCCTCTAGCTGGCGGTTTCTGGGGGGTGGGGCTGTATCTGCCCCTGAGTTAGATGTCCAATACCCCAGCTTATCTTTTGGGCCCCCTGTTGTGGGTGCAGGAGACCAGAGTGGCCTTGATTACTGTTGTAAACGAAGTAAGAGGCGGCACACCAACGTCGTGTAGTTCAGGGTAGTTTAATAAGTCGCTGAGTAGAAAACCCAACCATCGTGCACAAGATCCAACGGGCAACTGTCAACCGTTAGATAGAACACAGGACATGTCACAGAGCGGAGCAGCGCGAGTACAGCGCGCGACATGCGTCATGACACCAAGCAAAAGGGCGAATATAACACATCTCCTTTTCTTAAACTGAGAAAGAAAAGGATGCAATAACAGAAATAGGTCGAAAGCTCACAGTAACCTTTTACGAAGAAAAGGTGGAACACAAGAAAAAAAACAAAGCATCATTGAACACATTACTTGCTCTTGGAAAAGCAGAACAAAATGAAACAAGGCATTCAACCCCACATTCTCCCTTAAACAGACAAAGTTACACATAGTCCTTCAAATAAGCAGGAACAACCCTGCAGCGAAGAGGTCTGCCAACTCTATCAGCAACCACATCCTTAGAAGTTTGAGCTGAAGGAACAGACTTAAGCTTTCTTTGGTAAAGTGCTACCCTGCGGAGGTTCCACGTTTGGCCATTTTGTAGCTTAACATAGTTGCCAACCACGGACTTTACCTGGTAGGGTCCCCTAAATTTATTGAACATCCTCTGGTTACCCCCAGGTTTAACTTTTACCAGGTCCCCTTCAGCTATTTTGGAAACAACAGCTTTTCCCATGAAATCACCTCCCACACCCTTTTTTTTCTCATGTAGCCAAGTAGGAATGAGTTTAGTGCCTGGCACCCTCCCCCTCATGAGCTCAAAAGGTGTTACAGACATGTTGCTATGAACAGTGGTGCGGTATGCCCACAGCATTTCTTTGATCTCCTTCTGCACAGGGCGACCTGACGCTAAAGCGAGCTGCATAGTACCCTTAACAAGCCTGTTTATTCGCTCACAAAGTCCATTCCCTTGTGGGTTGTAGAGCGATGTACGCAAGTGCTTCAATCCAAGGAAAACAAAATAATCCTCCATAATGGCAGAGGTAAGCTGCGTACCATTATCAGTTAACACCATTGAGGGAATGCCCTCACGTCGAAATATATCATCAAGGACCTTGACAGTGGATTCTGCAGTGATGCTTTTCATGAAGGCAACCTCAACCCACCTAGAAGTTGAATCAACCACAACCAAAGCGAATTTCTCAGCATCTACCAGATCATGAAATGGACCTATGAAATCAATGCAGATCTTCTGCCATACACCATCATCTGTAATAATCTTCCCCATGCCATCTTTACTAGCACAAACCTGTAGCCTCTTTTCAGACTCCTTGCACAGCTGGCACTGCTCAACCCAATCCTTCTCCTGTGCATCTACACCAGGCCACCAAAAATCAGCTTTGACACGTTTGCCAGTAAGGGTTTGGCCAAGATGGCCCTCATGCGCCAGCGCAATGATACGGGGTCTAAGGGATGCCGGAGGTACATATTTCTCTCCTCGCACAAGGATATGCTCGCCCTGTAAAGAAATTTCATCCTGTAACTGAACGTAAGGCCTAAGAGCAGGTGAGACAGTACTCTGCCTTGATACCCCTTCTTTGCACATCTTGACTAAGCCAGCCATAACAGGATCTTTCCCCACTCCTCAATCCATTCCCTCCTAGATATGGAGCTGGGTAAATCACCTTCCAAGTCATCTAAAAACGCAACCACATTTTCAGTCACTAACTCTTTAGGTGGTTCTTTAGTGTCAGGTAATCTAGAAAGACAGTCCGCAACCCTGTTGCACCAACCGGGCAAATATTCTAAACTACAAGTGAACTCTTGTACACAAACAGCAAGTCTCGCTAATCTCCCAGAGCAGTTCCTAATCCCCCCAGGGGCCAAGACCTTTAATAGGGGCTTATGGTCAGTCCTGAGTGTGAAGGTGATTCCCCACAGATACACCCTAAAATATCGAGTTGCCCACGCGGCTGCAAGAGCTTCACGCTCTATGACCGAGTAGTTCCTTTCGGTCGCAGTCAGAGAACGTGACGCAAACGCAATGGTGTTCTGTTTGCCACCCCCTTTCTGTGTTAAGACCGCACCAATCCCAAAGGAACTTGCGTCAACAGTGAGGATGGTGTGATAAGACTGCACAAAACTTGACAAAATGTTGGCATCTAATATGTATTGTTTGATCAATAGAAAGGCATTCCGCTGATCTGCTCCCCAAGTGAAACCTTTTCCTTTCCGCATGATAATACGCAAAGGTTCAACCTTTTCCGCAAAATTCTTTACGAATTTCGCATAGTACTCAACCATGCCATAAAAGACCTTAATTTGTCTTTGTCATCAGGTTCCGACACGTTACAGATTGCACTCACAAGGTCTTTTTTGGGTTGTATACCAAGACCAGATACATGGTACCCTAAATAGTCCACTTCTTTAACAGCAAAAACACACTTTTCTCTACGTAACGTTAAACCAGCCCTTGAGAGAGCAGAGAGAACTTTGTCCAGAATAACATCATGGTCACCCACATCCAAACCATGAATCAGGATGTCGTCCTGGAAAAATACCACCCTTTCAATGTCTTTTAGTACATCCGTAATGATCCTTTGAAAAGCACTGGCTGCAGAACAGAGGCCAAAAGGAAGTCTCTTAAATTGGTAAGTACCCTCCGGAGTGATAAACGATGTAAATTGCTTTGAGTCCGGATGAAGCTTTATCTGGTGGTATGCGCTGCGAAGGTCTAATTTCGAAAATACCTTTCCTCCACCCAAACTCAGAACAATTTCATTTATGTTCGGAAGCGGAAAGCTATCCATTATCACCGCTTTGTTGAGGCTTCGCAGGTCCACACAGAAGCGCAAGGATTTGTCCGGTTTCTGTGTGATCACAACTGGACTCAACCACTGTGTGGCCTCCACAGGCTCAATTATGTCATCCTCTAATAGCTGCTTGAGGATTTTCCTGACCTCATCTCTTGCAGAAAGAGGTATCTTCCTTGCAGTGTGTTTCACAGGTGCTACATCTCTTTTGGTTTTGATGATGTGCTGGTAACCAATGGCTTCCCCCAACTTCTCATTGAAGATACACTCATGCTTCTTAAGAATAGTTTCTAAATTATCATGGACTGTATTACATGCACTTTCAACGTCAATACACATTACAGGTGGATCAGCTCTCGGGTTCACTCTTATGTTAAGTTCATACTGGTGTAACCACCCTAAAATGGCAGGGCCATGTGGGGACACATAAACCTTCCCCTGAGTGACCCTCCCTTTAAACTTGATATTTGCCTCAAAATATCCAAGGACACCAATGCTCACACCCTGGTAACCCCTTAGTGTGATGTCAGATTTGACTAAAGTTGAACCAGAGCAAGATGAATTGTACAAAATCTTAGGGATGATTGTGTAAAGTGATCCTGTATCCACCATTAAATTGATAATGACACCATTCAATTCAAAATCTGCTTTAGGCCGAGATAAGACAACATCCTCCATTGACTGCATGTTACCAGCAGACGTAATCATCATAACCTCTGCTTCATCATCAGTAACTTCACCCTCAACCATAGCAACCTTTTTTGTGCTAACTGTCCTACACATTCGTGCATAATGCCCTTTCTTTCCACATTTTAAACAATCCCTAGACAAAGCTGTACAATTTTTGGAATCAGCTAAATGAAAAGGGCTTCCACACCTATTACAAGACCGTGTGGCTGGTCTAAACTTGCTTGTCCCGCTTTTATTAAACGAGGTTGTGGGTTTCCCCCCCTTGTTTGTTTGTCTCCCTTGTATTAAGGCTATGCT
The DNA here is from genome assembly GCF_964263255.1 of Lissotriton vulgaris. Taxonomy (NCBI): domain Eukaryota; kingdom Metazoa; phylum Chordata; class Amphibia; order Caudata; family Salamandridae; genus Lissotriton; species Lissotriton vulgaris. The sequence goes on from NC_141695.1 coordinate 268,555,332, forward strand.
CTCTGAAGCATCTGCCTGTAGGCTTGCAACTTCCTGACAACTAGTGTGTCCCAGTTGTATTCTTTTAAGTTCCTTCATACACCTATCGCTTTCTTCAGCGACTTTGGCAATGGTAATTGCCTCAGTAAGGGTGGGGTTTTTAGCTGCCCACAACTTCTCCTGTGTCTTCTTGCTAAAACATTGTACAATTAATTGGTCGCGAATCATCTCATCCTGTATGTTCCCAAATTGACACTTCACAGAGAGTTCCCTCAGCCTAGAAACAAATTCATCAATAGTTTCACTTTCTTTCTGAGGAGCAGTGTAAAATTTGTGCCTGCGCATTACAACATTCTCTTGTTTTGCAAACCTAGTATAAAGTCTAAACAGAGCATCTTTGTAAACGTCATCAATGTCAAGAGGCGGATTTGGCAAGTATTTAAACACCCTTTGACCCTCTTTGCCTAGAGCACCCAGTAGTAAAGCTTTCTTCCTGATGGCAGAAAACTTTGTACCATCTAAGGCTATTATATAATTCTCAAATGCCTCACACCAGTCATCCAATTCCATTGAGGGTTCACCAGGGGCACTCAGGAAAGGAACAGGCGCTTGAATGGCATTGCTCACATTCATAGTGAATACCCAGGAGTGATACACAAACCACGATAACAATAACTTAAACAGCCAAAATTTAAAACAGTCTGCAAAGTTCGCAATGTCTTATTTTAAAGTGTGTGTGTCACTGACGTTTGAGTAACACACTGTAAAGGAATCGATTTACAAGTGAGTGTGTCACTGTAGACCAACGACAGTAGTCTTTGATGGCAAAACGTCTTAAATACAGCGTGACACACAAAAGCGAATTTGCATGGAAGTGAGTGAGTCACTGCAGAAAGAATAGCGGTGGTATCTGTTTCTTTTAAACCGCTTTTCCTTTGGCTGCGCGTTTCCCTTTTAAGGCACTCCGCCCTCCGAGCAGTGGGGCTCACTGGTATTGCCTTTCCTTCAAAAATAATTTCCCTTTTAAGGCCAATGGCAGCAAGGGGCGCTGTTGCCTGCGTCGACGGGCCGAGGAGCAACAGTTAACGCTCCGTCGCGCTTGGGAGAAGAGAGTTTTAAGTACACTTCCCTTCACGGTGAGCGAGTTTGTAACATACCTTCTGTCGAGGCTTACTTTCAAACCGCTTTCTCTTTTAAAACGAATCCTCCGGTCGGGTTTTCTTTCTCGCGTCGTCTTTACCGGCAGACATTTTTCCTCACGTTACCCTCCGCCTTCAGCAGTCGCCAAAAATGTTGTAAACGAAGTAAGAGGCGGCACACCAACGTCGTGTAGTTCAGGGTAGTTTAATAAGTCGCTGAGTAGAAAACCCAACCATCGTGCACAAGATCCAACGGGCAACTGTCAACCGTTAGATAGAACACAGGACATGTCACAGAGCGGAGCAGCGCGAGTACAGCGCGCGACATGCGTCATGACACCAAGCAAAAGGGCGAATATAACAATTACCCTATGTGTGCTTGCTATAACCGGTTGACAACTCCTTTGATAATCGTGAGGAAGAGCTTTAAATCCTCCTGTCTTTGTAAGTCTGTCCATGAATGACTGTAATAAGGTGCCAATGATTTGTTCCAATTTTTGCTCCACTTTTTTGGCATATAACTTCCTCTTTGGGAAGCTGATGTAGGGGTGATGGTGCAAATGGCTTTTCCCTTACTGGAGGATTCATTGCTGTATTTTTACGAGATCTAGGGGCCTTGGTGTTAATGGCTGTTTTGATAGTCTCCCTCTTCAGCCTTTCTGGGGGTTCTGCTGCCGGACTACATTTAGCCCCAATGGGATAAGATTATTTAAAACTCTCAATCAAACCCATCATACTTGGAGCTGATTTAGTTTGCAGGGTGATCTTCCACAGAGATTAGAGAAGCGATTCCCGTATGCTCTGTATTAAAGATAGGAAATGATACCCCTTCAAACAAGACGCAGTGCTCCATAATCTTAATCTCTTTTGAGAGAACATCTTCCGCACTTATCAAAAAGTAGTCTGAGTTCCAATCCTCCTGCGCACAGACTTTGTCTTGCGCATGCCCATACTCCGGAACTCAGGCCTCAGCTCCCAGAAGTTAGGGGGGTGGCCCAGCCCAGCCTCCTCCTGGTGATGACGGGTATGGATGGGGCAGACGGGCCTGCCCTTGGCCCGGGATATGCCAAGCACGTCCCGGGCACGTCCCTGCATGCGTCCCACACTGTGGGCAAGCATTGCACTTAAAAGTGCTTTCCAAGTCACAAGGGGGTGATGGTGTAGGAGAGTAGGGTCTGCTATCCTATGGTCACCCCAAATTTTTGCTTTTTGCTTCACTGGTTTATGACTTAATGTGGCTGTGGGCCTGCTAATCAGACCCACAGCCTGCTGTTCTCTCTCTAAATTACTGCCAATGCACTTTAGGTGCATTACGAATTGGAACTGGTTCACCTTATTGGCCCCTGTAACAGTGTACCCTAGGTACCCAGGGCATAGGTGTTTCCAAGGCCTGCCAGGGGCTGCAGCATGTATTGTGCCACCCCTGGCCTGGCCTCCATATTTGACACAACTGGCTGATCACTCAGCTGGGGTAAGTTGGTGTAATCACCTCTTACTTAGATATAGTATCCCTATATCTACCCTTAAACTGGACACATATGTTCCTATCAGCCACTCCTATGGAAGGCCTCATCAATCCTGGAGGCAGAGTGCTTGGAAATATGTGAGATGGTGCTCTAGCATGAGCTGAGCCTGTCTGCAGCTGTCGGGAACCACTCCCTAAGCTGTTCCGGGATATTGCCATACCATATACTCTTAAGTGCATTATAATCCTCGCGGTTAAATGCTATCTTTGGTTTGGCTTTATCAAAACATGTCGAGTAAGGTGTCATACGAATTGGAATACTATCCCCTCGACAGTTCTGTCGACGGGGATAGCATTCCACCCTTCTAGAGGGACACGACATGTGTGTAGCCTTAACCCCGGTTAAAGTTAACCAGAGCCTCAGCATCACAAAATGGATGCTGCCACCACAGACACGAGTCTGACCTCCTGCTGCTGGGAGTCCTTCCAGTGAGGGAGGCTTGGACAAAGGGTTTCCTGCCTTGGGAGGTGCGAGCCCCCCCCCAGACAGGGTTTTGTGTATTGGGTAGGACAGGGCTGAATAGAATCAGACATGCCCGGGGCACACAAAGTGTCCCCGTGCATAAGCCAGTCCAAACCGGTCCTGGGACTTTCCAGACCCAGGCCTGGCGAGGAGCTGGACAAAGGAAAGGGGGTGTAACCGCCCCCCTTCCTGGTTCCTCCCAGAGGAGGGACCTAGTAGGTGATCCACCCCGCAGATTGGGACTAAGAGTGGGAGCAGTGCCATTGCACAGCAGATCATCCTGAAATCAACTTTAAAAGAGAAGAAGACTGGACTTCGACATTCTGCTGCACAGAAGACTGAAGAGAATCTCCCTTGTGGCCTAGGAGTGGCCACCCTGTGAACACAGGCACCAACCAGCAACTCGACGTCTGCTTTGCCGCCGCCTCCCGCCTCCCGCCGGAGCCCAGAGCCTGACAAGACCCAGACTCCCACACCTCTCACAGCCCGATCCACAGTCCCTGCAAAGAAGGGACCCGTGGAGGCACCGAGTGACGTGGGACCGGACCTCTTGGAAGACACTTGAAAAGCTGACTGCGCAGCAACCGAGGCATCCTCGACATTGTGCTTTGGGGACTGACAACCCCCACCACCGAGCAGCCCTTGCACCGAAGAAGAGCCCTCCAGCATCTCCACAATCTGCGTGGGGCCCTTTTGCATTGTGCCACTCGACGCACCATCCTGGCCACTAGCCACGTGGTCAGCGGCCATCTTGGCGATGAAACCGACAAACTACACTGCGGGTCTGGTTGCTCCAGACTTGCCCAAGCTCCTGTGAAAAGGAGCACTTGCTCTGACCTTGCTGGTCCGAGTGTTAAGCATCTTTCGATTCCTGCGTGGCTTGCATTAGCCAAGGCCTGTTTGCTCTGATCAAGTTGCCGACACTGCCAACAGCGAGAAGCCTGCGTGTGACAGCTCATGACCGACTCCTGGATGTCCTCGACCCCCGGTGTCCACGTGGCTGCAGAGAAAAGCTACACCTCAACGCCTGTTTGCACCCGACATCGCCTGGTTCCAATCTGGTTCCACGGTAGTCACTGGCTAGTGACTTTGAACATTGTCCCCTCTGCTTTCACGTCTTCACATCTTCAGATCCACCCTTGGATCCACTGGAACTCTTCACATCGAGCCGCCTGCAGCATCTCCAGCTCCAAGCACCATCGACCAGCGTGACGAAACCCGACACTACTTCGACCCTGTGCATCCGCTTCCTGTGGGTGAGGTAACTCAGCTCTGCCGGTGTTCCTACACTGGTACACATCTCAAGGGCCTGTGTCTTAAGTTTCAGCGTTCTAGGTCACTCGGAAGGTTCCGAACTAACTAACTTTGTACTTTTTACGCACCATAGACTTTACATTGGAAAGTGCGTGCAATTTAGACACTGCACCCGAGTCCCGCGGGCCTTTCCCGACTTAATCACTGCTAGTCTCAAATAGCTCCAGCGATTCCCAAGGCCCTAGGGCTGTTCCCGTTCTGTTTGGTATCTCTTATACCACTTTCTTAGTATATGGTTTAGGTGGCCCCTAGGGCTCATCCATATTGTGCAACTTTTGTGTATTTTAAACTGTCTTGTGATTTAACGCTTGTGCTTCTGTGCTCATAAAGAGTCCAGAGGATTTTATAGTTAATAAATCAATATATATTTTCAATATATATCTGTGTGGTGTCCTTTCATTTGGTATTCAAGGGGGTTGTGTATGGTAATAAAGCTGGCTTCACATGCCTTTCAGAGTTTAGCCTAAGACTGCTTTGTCCACGTTACCACTAGGATAACTGGTCTACAAGGTTGAATTACAACCAATCATCATAAGGGTTGCTTGGAATGGTACAAAGTGATCACTAGAATTAGTGAGCATTATATACCAGGCCAACTTCTCACAGATGGGAGTTGTAGTCTCCCCTGCGATGACCACAACAATGTCTCCCCTCCTGGAGACTCCCTGGCTTGATTGACGGCGGCTAATGATTAAGAAATTATTAGACATGTCAGCCTGAGGGTGGTCTTCCCCTCAAACATTTAGACTTACTCTCCCTGTTATTGCTAAATTCATTTTTGTTTGCCTTAAGACTCTACACACTCTAGCACTGCTAACCAGTCCTAAAGTCCTTGTCTTCTTACCTTTAAACATGGTGAAATTGATTATACCCAATTGTCATATTTAATTTACTTGCATGTCTCTAGAAAAGGAGTATTACATGTACCCAGGACCTATAAATGAACTGATGCTAGTGTGCCTGCAGCACTGATTGTGCCACCCACATACCTAGCCCTTTAAACGTGTCTCAGACATTCATTGGAGCCTGTATGTGCAGGTTTAGACAGCCATTTTGGCCTGTCCAAATAAACCTATTGCCAGGCCTAAACCTTCTTTCTAATATATATGTCACTCTAAGTGTTGGCCCTAAACAATCCACAATTCAGATTGCAATGTATTTAAAACCGTAGAGAAATGTACTCTTAACGGTTACATATCCTGGTAGTGAAACACTCAATTTTGTTTTTCACTACTACACAACTTGCTTCTCCCACAGGATATCTTTGGATTACCTTATTACATTTAATAAATGATACCTTCCAATTAAGAGCAGGTAGTAAAGTCAAAGTTGGTCTCTAAAGAAGTGTAGAACTGCCTTGAAGGGTAAAGGCAGATTTTAAGTCACAATTCTGAAAATGCCACTTATAGAAAGTTGCCCTTTTCTTGTTCTAAACATTTGATGCATCTACCTTGGGTCACATGAGTAGTTGTAGCAGCAATTGGTCTTTGTGTATTAGTTCCAGACAGTGAGACAAAGATGGACTCTGTGCTGTCAGGAAGGGTCATCTCTGCCAGGATGAGGGGGGAGCTGTCACATACTATATTTACACATCACTAAGACTCTGATCAGCACACTCACAAAGGGTCTCACATTAGTCTTTTATGGCCACTCCAGACAAGCCTGGGCCAGGATAGGCAGTAAGGAAATCAAAAACACCTTTGTAGGAGGAGGAATTTCTCAAAGCTTCTTTCACTTCAAAGTAAGCAGCAGGTAAAAATAGTTTACCACCAGACTTAACTCTTCAAATCATTTCTGGATCTGTGTACTCTGCCTCTGTGTACTCTGCCAGGAAGAAGGACTGCCCAACATTGAAATCTGTCCTACTGCCTAAACTCTGCTTTGTTCACCAAGGACTGTTGTTGCATTAGATCTCGTCTGCTACTGTGAGTGGTCCTGCTAAATCCAGCCTGCCTTTGTGGACCCAGAACTATGGTAAATCTCCAGGGTTAAGTAGGCTGGGCCCCTGTTTATCTTTCACGCAGTGCAGCAAGTTGTATTGTTGCACTGCATTATTTAAAAGAATGATAAATGTGCTGCTTATTCTGAATGCTGGCCATCAGCTGCCAGTTACTACATGAGGGATTGAAAACTGTGAGGCAGGATTGTGCTCCTATTTGTATCTTGTATTTGTTTATACTTTTACTTTGCAGGAGTCTATAATAGTACAATGACGGTTGTGCCTACCCATGGTGAAGGTGAGCAACCCTGTTGAACTGCATCATAAAGAGGGCCCGTGTTTTGTCATAAATATTTATTGTGTATGCATCAGTGGGCTAGTTGTAAAATACCTTACCAATTCAACTATTGTATCACCCATCCCCATTTTCTAATTTACTAGTTATGGCCCTTCCCATTGTACAAAACTTGGGGGCATATTCTCAGGGATTGTTTGCTGAGTTAACGGCACCTTACCGCAGCCAAAGTGGCGATAAAACTATCGCCCCATTCACAAGATGGCGATAACAGCCCATATCACCAGTTTATCTGCGATACCATCTGCCCAAAACATCGCCACAGATTACCCCAGCAACTATCGCTAATGAGATGCAGAGTAGGCGTTCCTGTGCAAATTGCAGCGACACCACTCCGTGACATTCTCAACGACCAGCCAGATCGGGAATAAGAACCCAAAACAGGCGATAAGGCGCATTAGCATCAGGCAACTAACATCTGCTCTGACCTGGTGTAAAGTCAGACAACAGCCTGCACCTGAAAATGGAGCCCAGCCCGCAGCCACACATGAAGCACAACAGATGCCACAGAGCCACTGATCATGCAGCTCGGAGCCCCAAAAGTGCCACAACATTAACCTCCACCATAACCAGGACACCTCTGGGCACACCCCTCTGTCACTCCCCCAGGCAAAGACATGCCACATAAACTTCACAAAATCATGTACCAAAGAATCCGTCTGATGTCGCACAATCACAACAGGTATCTTGCTTGTGTCGTCACAAAAATGAGCATCACACATTCACCTTCGAATTACCAAACAAAAATGTATTCAAATAAACTCAAAAGAACATTATTGAAGACACATGGCGGCTCTCCTCTGGACAATCTGTAGGTCACAGCCTGCAAGACAAAAAAACAGATCAGAAGGTGTGTCATGCGCTCATCAAAGGACAGAGACAAAGCAAAGGAGAGAGATACACAGAGAGAGAGAAAGTGAGGGAGGGAGAGAGATAGATGGAAAGAGAGGGAGGGAGAGGAAGACGGAAAGAGAGGGAGGGAGAGAGAAAGACGGAAAGAGAGGGATGGAGAGAGAAAGACGGAAAGAGGGAAGGAGAGAGGAAGACGGAAAGAGAGGGGGAGAGAAGATGACGGAAAGAGAGGGAGGGAGAGAGGAAGACAGAAAGAGAGGGGGAGAGAGGAAGACGGTAATAGAGGGAGGGAGAAAATTGTTCCATTTTTATATATTTTTTTTATTCAGCAGAGCATATAGGAAAGACAATTCATGGTTATATGTTACAGAAAAGAAAACGGAAAAAGAACAACAAAATTAACCTCCTTAAATACATTTCAAAAGAAATCCTCCTTTGATCTACCTCATTATTCAGCTGTTAAGCATAATACAAAAAATGCATGAACCTGAGTACTAATCTGTAGCCAATATTTAACCAATTGATAATGCTTATATCATCCATTAACAATGACAATAAACTTAAGTTGGGAAGTCAGCAAAAATTTTCCAGATCGCGGATTTTTTTTTAATTGCCCCCACACCTTTAGCATAAGCTTCTTCAAACGTTTTAGTATGCCTCATCTTATTAAACCATTTATCATAAAGTGGTGCTTCCAAAAATTTCCAATTTTATCAAATTAAAGAGCGAGCCACCAACATTGATATAGCTGAAAAATACCCCCCGACTTGTTATACTAAAATGGGTGGCCTCAGCTATTGGAGCATACGGTTTCAGGATTGCCGGGCTAAATTCCCGAAAAATTCTTTCTCTAATTTCGGACAGGTGAAAAATATATGCCGCCATCCCCCTTCAGTTGGGGTGTGACAGCAAAAACACCTATTTTCCACCTCAGGATACATTCTATATAGGGCCTTTGGAGTGTAATAGGCCATCCAATAAGAAAGAGAGACCATTCTTTTAAAATTGGCGGTTCTCAGAGCACTTTTTCCTGTAATAGGTATTGTTTGCCATTCTTGACTGGAAAAGGAGCATTGAGTTTCTAAAGCAACTTTCTCCAGAACTTTTTCACCAAAGGAGATTTGTTTTGGGCTCGCAGCAGGCGATACCAGGTACCCACCCCTTTAACATTTGCAGAGAATAAGGCAGCAGCTGCCTTGGAAGGGGGAACACTTAGTAGTAAATTATATTTATTTAAAAAATAACCTATTTGTAAGTATTCAAAAAACAGTGTCTTTTTTCGATCGCAACATTTAGTCTGAACTTCTTCCCATGTGATCATCCTTTCCCAAATAAAGAACTGACTCACTACCCCCAGACCATAATCCTGTCAGGTTTTAAGATAAGTAGAATGGATATGAAGACCCAGATCTTTACACTCACTTAGTGGTAGAGTGTGGAGGCCAGAAAACCCGCTCTGTTTTAGTCTACTTGACAGATCCAGAAGCTTTTTATGCCTGGTATTTTTGGGGAGTTTAGAACTCTTAAGAAATGTGGGGATTTGAGTTCCCACTCTTTGGATCATCTGATTAACAAAAAAAGGATCTAAACGGACTGTATTGGACGATAAACAAGCTGCCAAATCCAAAAATGCTGAGTCATAATACGTAAGAATATGAGGTAGTGCTAAGCCACCCAAGTTTGTATCCAATTGTAAAACCGCGAGTTTAACTATAGAAACCTTCTTATTCCAAATGAATGATCTTCTCATAGATCGAGCCCTTAAAAATAACTAGCATTGATCTTAATGGTAAGGTTTGAAAAAAAAAGATAAAAATGGGACATTTCTTACAAAACACTTCCATATCCTGCAACTGAGTCAATTAATCCTGGCCGTAGAAAATCTCCATAGGAATGCAGGGAATCATGGTTTTACAGCTACATGAATCCCCTTGGGATAAATTGACTACTTCCAAATAACAAATGTGCATGTATTTATAACTTTATATTTCTGCAAGGGCTGGAATTGAAACAGAGCGGTGGTACTCTTCAGTGCAGCTTTTGGTTTTGCGTAGGAAGCTTTCTTCCATTCAGTGTTGCAAAATCCAATGAAATGGATACATTAAAACGTTTTGCTCATTATAGATTTCGCCTTATTGTGAACAGACATCTGGGCCCTTATTTATGAGGCCTTGCGTTAGTTTTGCGCCGCCGATGCGTCACTTTTTGTGACGCATCGGCGGCGTAAAAAATGCGCCATATTTAAAAAGTGACGCATCTAGCTAGATGCGTCACTTTTTAAACCCCTGCGCCACATTATACCTGCGTCAGGTATAATGTATGCAGAGGGGGCGTTCCCCCTCAAAAAGCCTCGTAATAGTGACGCAGTGAAATTTATGAGATTGCACTGCGTCACTTTTAGGATGCTGTTGCGTCAAAATCTTGCGCCTGCCTCACAGCAGGCGTAAGACAGACGCAAGCCCTTTCACATGGGGCTTTCCCCATGTGAAAGGACGCATTGCTGGAGTTGCGTCACTTTTGTGACACACTCCAGCAATGCGTCACTTTTGCGCTTACAGATGCGTCAGAAATACTGACGTATCTGTAAGTCCTTGCGACATGATGCGTCATACATTAAATATGACGCATCATTGGTGTCGCAGGGAGTGCGCAGTGAAAAGTGATGCATCACTGTTTTCACGCAGCGATGCGTCACTTTTCATAAATGAGGCCCCTAGTCTTTGAAAAGATGCACCGTACTGAAAGACTCACAATAGACTCGCTGGACTGACATCCTCCCACCCTCTACCCTGCCTCTATCATCATGCTGCATGGAGCAGAATGTGCTGAGAGCTCGAAGCTGGAATGGTATTTTTCCATCCAAAAATATTACAAAATCGCACTTTAAGGGAAATGTAAACAAAACAAAGCATTGCAACTTCAGGGAATCCGAAATCAAAGCACTTCTCGTACAGTATTTAGCTATACATATGAAAAGCAAGGAGTGCATTGGAAGTAATCAATTTTGGTATGACGATGTCCAGGTTTGCAAGAGAATAGATAATTGGTAGAGACAGGCACATTGTTTCAACCTATAATCCTACAATTTTAATTCCTCTATATAATAAATTTTATATTTGATATCTGAGGAAACTCTTAGCATGTAGGTGTGTTCCAACTGTCTACCACGTTTTGGAAGTTAATCATAACATACACCCTAGCCCAGGTTCACAAATTAATTTGCACACCTAAGAACCCCTTTAATTGCACAAATAAGCGCATTTACAAGGGCAACATTCTTCAGTTCAAGAATCAATGGGGTTTTACCTTTAAAACTGGATCTGCTCCCCAATATTTTAGAGTTTCCGTGTTTACAAATCTCAACTTAGGGTATGGTTTGTGGTTTCTCTAGGGTGGCATACCTTCAATATTTGCAAAACACAACCTCGTAAATCTGTGGATGCTCTCCAATTTTCAGCAGGTAGTTTACCAACCAGAAAATGTTTCCAGACTTGCCCCTTTCAAGGACTGCATTAAAAGTATTTGGAAATGGGAACTAGGAAGAAACACACTCACAGTGTTTGGGCTGCAGAGGCAAACCTGTCAACACAAAGGGATAACAATGAACACTCGGTAGTGTACAGTTGTTACAGTATCATAACCATAAATGACCATGAAAGTGAGTCCTTCTGGGAATCTGCAACTTTCCCAGGTTCCCAAAAGAACTTTTCTGAATTATTTTTGAATTCCAGAACAGTCTGATATACACTAACAACAAACATGTAAAGCTATGGGAGTACATTTCCAACTTTTACAATGTTTTTTGAGAATCTGGCACTTCAGGATTAGCTTGCTCCCCCAGAAATCTAAATTGTTTTTGTTACATTTTTGTTATGTAATGATTGCTTCGAGACATTTTGGTCACATAAAAGATCCCACTGGAATTACTCGGTATATCTGCAGCCATCACAGTCGTATATGTTTTATCTATTTTATGTGTATTGATTTTGACATAAGAAACCATCGTTTTCTGTGCAACTAGTTAACATTTTACCACTATCTGTCGAACACTTCACAGTCTTGAATGACATTTCTTATAGGCCCATCTTATTGGAAGATATTTCCAAATATCCTCAATCTCATGCCAGCTCGCTCCTCGTGAAATTTCATTTGATACACTCTAGAGAGGATAGGACTGTAAACAAAATTAATAATCAAACAAACCACCATCAGACTAATCAGACTATTTCTCTGAATTATTTATCTACTGAGAAAAAAAGTGCACATTCCCTCCCATAGGATATGTATAGCAGATGTTTAAGGTTACCCAAATCAATAGTGCTCATTCTAGTAACTTCAGGCTGATGAAAGGCTTAATAGAACCTCTGGGTTCTGAATTTTTAACCTAAGATCAGATACAGATTCCTGCTGTGGGTATATTAGGCCCCAGATCCTACAAAATTAAACAAACACAGCTCTATTGAGCTCTGATACTCCCACACAAGGGATTCCACAGAATTAAATTGATTTTAGTAAGGGAATCATGAGCCCATCTTTAGTAGCCTATTCTGAGCTGTATGGCTGTTCACTAAGTCAATATGAGTTGTGTGTAATAAAAGCACCAAACAACTGTACAGCTAAAGAACTAAGGAATTTAAAGTCCCAAACAAAATGTGAGTATAAACTGAAAAATTTAAAAAACACAGGGCCTCGGGGTTATTTCATTATTACCTAGGATTAGAGGTGTGCAGATTCCATACAGACTTAGAAATGAAAGAGTTTTACACAGACACAGTGTTCGACAGGTAATGCACAAGCTCAGAACTGGGTTCAGGGCTTTCATTATGTTTGCTCAAGTTGTGAATGAAAGTTCAGGCATACACCCCCGTCCAGAGAATCCATACCGGATCTCAGAGAAAACATTACCTTTTCAAAAGCTAAATTATTAGCTCACCGGTAGATCGATTCCTTTTTGTCCCAGGAGAGAACCATTAGTGCCTTTGTGGACTATCCGACACCTAGTCCAAGGCGTGGTACAGATGAGAACTGTAGAGGCTACTAACGATTACTACATGGGCTATTTTCTTGGCCCAGTCCTGACGAAGACCCAACGTGATGATTATGAATTATTCATATGATGGGTCGAAACATCGAAGATAATTTCTAGTATTCCCTTAACATGCCCAGCTCTTTTCACCTGTAAATAGAATAAGAACTTCTGCTTGGACAGGCTTCTGTTTCTTTGGGAAATCCTTAAAAAGAACCTTTATGTAACCATTGAATTTGTGTATGTATTCATGGTGTTTTAAGTCCACAATTATTTGGACATCTATTTTTGTACATTTTCTGTCCTTGTGTATCAATGTTTATGTCTCTTATTAGTCATGTGTGATTTTGATATTCATTATGATGTCCTACTCATTGTATATGTTTACGATGTATGATTAATCATATACTGTATTTTCAACAAAAAAAGAGAGGGAGGGAGAGGAAGACAGAAAGAGAGGGAGGGAGAGGAAGAAGGAAAGAAAGGGGTGGAGGGTGAGAGACGGTAAGAGAGGGAGAGAGAGGATGAAGGAAGAAGAGGGAGGGAGAGAGAAAGACGGAAAGAGAGGGGGAGAGAGGAAGACGGAAAGAGAGGGAGGGAGAAAGGAAGATGGAAAGAGAGAGAGAGAGGAAGACGGAAACAAAGGGAGGGAGAGAGGAAGATGTAAAGAGAGGCGGAGAGAGTAAGAAGGAAAGAGAGAGAGGGAAAGAGAGAGGAAGACAGAAAGAGAGGGGGAGAGAGGAAGACGGAAAGAGAGGGAGAGAGGAAGAATGAAAGAGAGGGGGAGATAGACACAGAGAAAAGAAGAGAGGGAGTGAGAGTGTGACACTGCGCACCCAGGCCTCACTGCTCACCTGCTGCCACCGGTATGTCTCCAACCACGTGCTGGTATGTAGTGCAGTTCACCAGGTCCCTCATCTGAAACAGATCCCTCATCTGAAACAGAATACAGAATACATGAATGGCAAAGTCAAACAATTGCAAATGCCATCATTGTATGACCACCCCTGCACACCAAGGCAGCTGCACCCCAGCCCCTCCCGCCACCCAGCGGTGCATGCCGGCCCCTACGCACCCAAGCAGTTGCACCACAGCCTCTCCTGCCGCCCAGCAGTGCATGCCCGCCCCTGCGCACCCAGGCAGCTGCACCCCAGCTCCTCCCACCACCTAGCAGTGCATGCCCTCCCTTTGCTCTCCCAGGGCTCACTGCTTGCCTTCCACTACCGGCGTGTTGCACAGAGGCCCACCCTGTGCCGGTGCAAGCCCCACACTCTGGGGCCACAAACATGGCACACTCCACATCATGCATCCCTGCTACGAGGGCCACCAGGTCTCACATTTAATTCTGGGTCTTGATTTCGCTATGGCAGAGGACATACCAGTGCACACGGCATCATCACAGGCTACACACCCGCTCTACCCTTAAGGTGCCACTAACTCTGTGACCCACGAGGCCACACCATGTGGTGCTAGGTACACACTGCCCGCTGGCTTAGGTATACACTGCGGTCTAGCGGGGCTCACAACAATCGTCACCATTCCGGTCTGCCAGAACGGGGCATCATCACAGGCTGCACACCCTATCATATCTTAACCTGCCCCTACCTCAGTTCACCAAAAGTCACAGTCCTGTGGCGGTCTGCCTGTGCAGCCCGCAGTCTATCTGGTGACACCAAGTCTGTGTCCCGAAAGTCATGGACCCTCTATGATTGAGTATCGTGGTGCGGACGACATAATGTCACGTCCGGTCCTGGGGAATGTGATGTTGCAGGGCCCTAGGCCCTCATGCCTACATTGACCCGCATGGATGCACCCAGAAAGAGAGTGAAAATGGCGTCAACTATGTGCGCCCAGACCTTTTTTTGGCAGAGTCACATGTCCTGTGACACGTGTGCTGGTTGAGCATGGTGTGGGTGTAAATCAGCCATGAGGGAGTGGCTGTGGCATGCTGACAACTAGATCCGTGATCTGCAGTTCACTACAGGGAAGACCTGGCACATGAGGGGTTGTCGTACCCCACTGTGAGCATAAGCGGAGTGGGCTGGCCTGGTGTATGCCAGTCCAGCGTAAGGGTGTGAACAATGGCCCTGGGGCTCTGGGCATGGTTCCGTATTGGGCTGGACAAGGAAGTAACTAATGTGTGTGTCCCCATTTTTGCGTCATCGTCACCCGGACCGCATTCGGCAATGTGTCAACCTGTGACTCACGTCCAATGACATGAGCAACAAGCACGTAAGGGTGATTCACTGAGCCTACATTCATCCATACTTCCACACTTGAAAGATCAGATGCATGACACATCTGTGTGATTATGAATGTTTAATGCACATTCATTGGAGTGTTGCAGCTGGAGCAGTACAGGGCCATGAAAACCCCCCTTTACAATGTTGGCCCTGTGGAGGGCCAGCCAGAGTCCTCCAGGGAATGACAAGTCAAAAGGAAGAGGAAGAGTTCAGTTCGCAGTATGATTGCTCTGTCATTGGCGATCCAACAGAATATGGCAGTCCATGTTGAGGTCCAAGGTGAGTGTCGCAAAGTGTATTGGGGGACAGTGGAAGGTGATGATGCAGAGGGCAGAACCAATAAGATATAGGCCCCATGTTGGAGATGCATACTACTGCTTCCTTCTTATCATGATGGCAGATTCATCCTTATCTTCGTCCTCTGCTGTTTCTTGTGCCTCACATGTGGGTGATGGTGTTCTGTCTCCAGCACTATGTGGCAGTGATACCTCAGGGGCTAGAGGTAGAATATCCGCTGCATTGTGTGGCACTGACACTACAGGGGATGGAGATGTGGATGTAGTGGTAGCATCAGCATGCATTAACGCCAGGCCTTGTGGCAGCAATGCCATGAGGATGGCCTGAGGTCATTGAGGAACCCTGCCACCCATCGCTGCTGTGCAGCCGTGGCAGCCGTTCCTTCCGCCTGCGTCCGCCTCATAGTCTCCATTGACCTCCACATGTGTTCCAACACCTGTGTGACATCGCTAGTGCCACTCTGACTGGACAGTTGTTCTAGTCTCTGAGTCAGGGCCGCAGTGAAGTCAGCCATGGTCTGTTGGAGAGCTGGAGCGGACTGTGGGTGTCCGTTAGGCACCGTGAGTGGTCCCTGATGGGACTTAGACACCCATAAAGTCTTAATAAATAGGGGCCTATGTTTTAGATGCAAATATAATGCTATTAAAAAAGTTACAGAATATGTTTTGCATAAAAAATGTTGTTCAAGGCATGAAACTCTGTGATCAAGTAATAATCCTCATTTCAATCAAGATTATGTTGTTTTTATTACGTTCAAAATTGCTGATATCATTGCTGAGACTTTATCAGCGTTTTGATGGCGTGCTCTAAATCTGTGGGTTCCTGAATTCGTTAATAGGTTTAATGACCTCAACATCACTGCATGTCTGTTTTCCTATCTGTAGTTTAATTGTGCTGGCTGAACTTTAGACTGTTTCCAGACTGAATAAAATGCACCTCCTGATACCATTGGCAACAGGTTTGTACATGTGCTAATTTATTGTCTCCCTCACTCTCCCAAAATTTCTGGGTGTTCACATAATTGTTCATGTCCAAATCCTCCAACTACCTCTGAAGACTATAATACACTTCTTTGCTTGCCAGTATCACTGACTTCCTCTTCTGCAATGGCCCACTAAGTGAGCAGCAATGGTACCTGGGCCAGTGGCTTGCACTTGCACCTGTGGAACTTTTACTATACTTCTGCAAGCATGCCATATTACCTGCATGTGTATGTGAAATAGTGATTCAGGATTTCAATTTACCAATGAAAACCATATTATGCATCAATCATAATTGAAACAGATATGTAAGAATATCTTTGTGAATCCAGCTCCAGTCCTCTACATGAATAATAGTTTTAAATTGCATTCTGGGCTCAATTCAATTCATGAAGCTTTATTCTGTACATTAAACATGACCATAAAAGCACACAAAAAAAACAGACAAACAAAATAACCACATTTTCAGATTGACAATTAAAACAGATATCAGTAGAGATACGGTCCATATAATTTAAGAAAAACATATTTTTCCTTGCTTAAATACATTTGTTTAAATAGGAAACAGTATAAAAACAAATGTCAGCGGAATTCAGATTACATAATAAGCTCATAGCCTGATTAACTGTACACACATCATATTTCAAAAACATTGGTTTCAAATAGGCGATTCGAAAATTTATGTACAGTTTACAAAATAGTAAAAAGTGCAAAGTGCTCTGTTTAGATACGCCATCGCACAGACATGGCCCTGTTAGATGTTTTTTGAGAATTGGTATGGCCACTAAATGGTGTGCTACTCCGAACCTCAGTCTTGTAAGCACAAACTTATGAGATGGCCTAGTCACCGTGGATAGATAAAATGGTGAACCTTCCGAAATGATATATCTATTTTAGAACAAGACAGTGGTCATAGATCCTGCTGCTGACAACCGTTTCCTAGCTCTGCTGGCCAGGAATTTACTTTTCAACTCAGCTTTAGAGATCAAAGATGCGGCTCTTGGGTCAATCAGGACATTAAGACTAAATATTTCTGAGTAACAATCAGCAACATAATTTAACCAGGGAATTTTCCTATAGTGATCCAGTGATAAACAGTCCTCAATGATGGCTCAATTAAAAGACTTCTCCTCCTGGAGCCAGATGGAACGCCAAATCAGGAGTGGCCTTAAGGACAATAGGTCACTTCTTTGCCATTTTGTTACTAACATTATTAATTTCATCAGTCCATTTTCTGTCTCTTGAAAAGGTAATACCAAGGTAACAAAATGTTTCCACGTGTAGCACTTTTTCATGATCAATAAAAAAAGGCATTAGAGAGTTTGCTTCTGGCCCCGCAGGTCATGGTGTGCGTCTTCCCCTTATTAATTCTGGACTCATTTTTCTGAACTTGCCTCATCATATAGTACAGTGGTTCTCAACCTTTTGGCTTTTGTGTAACCCCACTGAATCAATAACAGCAGAAGGATAGGCAATTTCTGCAATTTCAACCTCAAAACGAAATGCAAGATTAAACAGGAATAATTCAAACAAAAACACAAATTATACATTTATTTAATTTACAAAGAAAATATACAAAATAACAGCTTACGTTTAACTGAGTTTAGAGCATTTAAAAATGTAGCTAGATTTTAGCATTAACTTTGGGGCATATTATCAAGTAAATGCCATAATTATCGTAAATCACGCTTAGCGCGATTATCATTATCGCTGTCTATCGCTGGATTTCTGCGCCAGGTTAGTGGCGTATTATCAATGCTTTTCACCTAAGCAATATGAAATCCAGCAATAGAGGGTGAGAACCTGCTTTAGCGGCATAAAAGCAGCGATAATTTACCAACGATACAGAAAACCTTGGTAATAGGCAGTTTTGGACTCAGCCATGCAATCTACCTCCAATTTTACAGATGCCGAAGTTGTATTTTTAGATGGAGTTAAAATCCTGCGATAATGGGGCCTTAGCGGGACTTCTAATATCGCTTTGTTGGTCACAGGCAACCTTGTAAATACTGCAAAGCTGTTATAATGAGGTTTCCCCATAATTTTATCTGAGGAACGCCTACTTTGCATGTCATTAGCGATATTGATTGCTGACATGCAAAGTAGCAAGGAAACATGCGCTAACGCTTGTTAGCATGTCCTTGTAAAGCGCTCAATAAAAAATGTGCCGCTTTTTCGGCGCTATGTGCCGAAAAAGCGGCAAAATATCCCTTGATAATATGCCCGTTCGTTTTTTTGCCCCTAAAGCATGCTCTGTTTTTGTCATAATATAGCAGTGCTTCACGTTATGGCTAGCAAGCCCCTATACAATTTGCTGTTTCTCTTTTGCCAAAAAATCAAGCTAATTTCAAAGCTCCTTACATTTACAATTTCACACCTTGCTTTTTATGTATATATACTTTATTAATCTGCTAATATTGTTTAATTTTCGAAACAGTCGCTAACAACCAGGGCTCTTTGGAACCAAGGTTAAGGATTTAATTTCCTAAACAGTCACTAACAACCAGGGGTCTTTGGACCCAAGGTTATGAATCAATGATACTGTGTGTAAATGATCTGTGCAATAATTATTTTTACAATTTTTATCTTTGTCAAACATGTTTTGTTTAGGATGTGGCATGTTTTACTGAATAAGAGATGAAGGATATAAAAATCCCGAATCCATTTTTTACCAGCAACGGCAAATACCAAGAAACTCAAATTACTCCAAACCTTTTCTTTGGTTTCATTAGATTTTGAGGCGTTATTCAGGGACCTCAATCGTGCTAGTGTATACAATCAGATTATTTGTACACTTTATGCAGGATTGTGCTCACTTGTATAATTCTGAGCATAAAATAATTTCTTTGCGCAGATTCAAATAAACATACCACCCATGTAATGTGACTTTGTGTATACTTTGTTAGATTGGTCATATTGTCTATTTTTTTGCAGAGTGAAATTGAAGTAGAGAGAGCACACATTAAAGAAGAAATTGAGAAGCTGCACCAGCAACTAAATGATGAGGAGGAGATTCTTCTTCACAGACTTGAAGAGGCAGAGACCTATATTCACATGTATGAGATGGAGGTCATAGCCAAATTCTCAGAGGATTTATGTAGCCTTCAAACATTCATTGATGAGGTAGTGGCAATGTGTGAGCAACCTGCAAAAGAATTCATAAAGGTAAGAGATAGATGTCCGGAATTACAGCTTGAAGGGTATTCTATGGCACTTGTAATAAGGAGGACAGGATATCTGTCATGTTTGTGGCGCAGTTACCTGTACACAAAGTCTAAATCTGACCCTGAGACATTTGTGATTGCAATCCATTTCATAATGATATAATTGTCATGTGGTACCTTGAAAGATCCGTCAAATATGCTCATGACTAAGGACTTTAAAAGCTTTGGGGCCCTCAAGAAAAATAACTTGTGTTCTGTGTTGTTCTGATAAGTGAACAGGGACAATTGTAAATGCAGCCATTGGCTCACTCATTTATAAGGACCACCCCACACCTCTTGCACTGCTCCATGTTCATGAAAACGTATCTTTATTCCTTCAATATCTTTCCAACCATGTTCTGTGCACCCCCTGAAACCAAATCTTACTGACAAATCTTAATTTCATCAAGTCACCAAGAATTTTACTGCTTTACAGTGACCACATTCATGTATTTTATGTCTCTTGAACATTACTAGCCTATATGCAAAACTTGCTAAATTTCACATACAATTAGAAAATGTTTCTTGAGACAAATCTAATAGAACGGTTATATCAAACGTATTATTTTCATATTATGTAATATTTATATCATGTTTGAACATACATATCAAATACACCTGTTGTGTACTCGGACCTTCAGTGGCATCACTTTCATATGCATGTGCAGTCCTGTATGCTCTTTGACCCCAGTAAATTAAACCCAGTTTGAGATTTAAAAGAATATATAGCCAGATGATAGCTGTTTAAATTGGTTTGTGGGGGCAGCTATTACATTACGGACCTGCCTGTATTACTGACATGTACCTTTCAATTACATAGGAGTAAAACTTGCTGTATTCTACAGTGGCATCTGGTTCAAAACATATTGGTCATCAACACAAAAGGAGCAACAGGGGGAGAAACAGACAGGCCGCCCCCGACTCAACAGACCAAAAACAACAAAGAGCCTGACTTAACATGAACAACTTCCAATAAATTCAAGACACTGTAGGGGTTTCTAACGTCTTTCAAATACTTCCCCACAGGAGCGACTCACTATCGCCAATCCAAGTGTCAGTGTGTTCTATTTAAAACAAAAATGTCAATACAACATAAGAAGACTCCCACCCATACAAGATAAAAGTGTGAGAAAGGAGAGGAAGCACCTTACGGTCGTAACACCAAGGGGGGCTTGCTTGTTGGCACTCACTAGCACACCCACTTATCATCATTGGTTGCTGTCTCCCCATAAAGATTAGGAGGCGGCTTGGCCATAATCTTCAAAAACTAACTTCAGATCTCCCTTGTTAACAACTCTGGCCACTCCCTTTTCTAATACATTGAAGCATGGTGCCCACTCTATTTGATTCCATACTATCTACCACCCTCCTGGTGATCCACACCCCTTTATGGATGAACTTTCGGACTTATTAACTCAATCCTCAATATCCAACTCAAAAAATCTCTTCCTCTGAGACCTCAACCTCTACTTGAACGAGACCAATGATCCCACTACCACCCTCCTCTCCAACCTTCTCGAGATCCATGACCTCAAACAACTATGTCAGTCCTCCACCCACACCAAAGGAGTTATCCTGGACTCCATCATTACCAACAATGACTTGGCCTTCCTGACCAAAATCATCCCCACTGACTGGTCCACCTCATACTGTTCAACATAGCTATTACGCCACCTCCCCTCTAAACAAACTAAACATATGAAATGGACCAGAAATCTAAAACTTATCCCACCTGATGAACTGAAGTCCAAACTCCGAGCTCAACTGTGCCTCACTCCTCTCTCACACAACACAAATGAGCTCACTGATCACTTTAATAAAACTGTCACATATTTCCTAGACCAGTTGGGCCCTACAAAACATAAAACTCTGAGAAACATCCCCTCTAAATCATGGTTTAACCTCTAACTCAACAATGAAAGACGCTCATTAAGACTAATGGATAAAAACCTGGATACAGCATCCCTCCCACTCCAACCAGACACTCCTCAGATCTGCTAGATCTACAAACAAAAAACACAATTTTGACGAAAAAGCATCCTTCTTTCATACACAACTCGATCAGGATAAAAACAGACCTAGAGAACTGTTCAACATTATCTGTCACTAAACTTCCTCAGCTCTGCCCTACCCGACGGCCTCAACCACCAGATGTGAAGAAATTGCCCACTTCTTCTCTGAAAAAATCACCAAAATGGATCAATCATTCCCCCAAATCCAATTCCAACCTACCCCCCAGTCGCTCCGGACATCACCTCTAATTCACACTTCACACCCCTGGCACCCCTTGGTCCCCCTTCAGACTCACCCTCTTCCCCTCCTCAACCTAACCTATCCACACACATCCCTTCTCCTATTCCCTCCCCAAACTATCCCCCTCACCCTCCCACCCCTACTCCTCTCGGACCCAACCTCTCAAACCCACTACCTAAAAACAATGTCTCCTGGCATACTTTCCTCCCTGTCACTGAGCACGAAGTCCACAATATCACTTCTAAAATAAAACTGTCCTCCCATACCAAAGACCCCCTCCCTTGTAACCTTGTCTAAGACCTAAAGCACATCATTGTTCCATCCTGGACCACAATCATCAACACCTCCCTTGCTACTGGAAGTGTCCCTAGCTCCCTTCTACCGGGTCAAATCTCCCCCATTATTATTCAAAACGCTAATGCTGATCCTAATGACTTAAACAATCCCTTGAAAAATGTGTCTTGCTTCAATTAGACAAACACATCGAAAAATTCAGTCTGCTGGACCCGTTATAACCAGGCTTCAGAAAAGGTTGCAGCACTGAAACTGCCATACTCAACATTGTTGATGACATCCACCACTCCCTTAATAATGGTGAGACATGTCTTCTTATCCTCCTTGATCTCTCCGCAGCTTTTGACACTGTTAACCACTCTGCCCTTCTTAATGTGCTCAAAGATCGTTTTGGCCTCAATGGTACTACCCACAAATGTTTTTTCTCTTATCTACAGAACACAACATTAACACACACAAATGAAAAGACAAAACTGTCCATCTAACCCCACCCCAATCAACCTAGGAGCCCCCCAGAGATCTATTCTCTCTCCCTCTCTCTTCAACCTTTTCATGGAGCCCCTCATCCTCATTCTAAAACAAGCTGGTATCAACTACCACCTTTATGCCGATGATACCCAACTCTACACAATACACCTTAACAATACCATCACTAAAATCCAATCCTGGTTCCATTTTAACCACCTCAAACTCAACCCCAAAAAAACTGAAATCATCCACTTCTGCCCCAAAAACAACCTCTCCCCATTCAAACCTGGATCTCTGACCTCCCTGTCCTCAACTGCTCTCTCTCCTTGTCCAACTCAGTAAAATTTCCATCGATAACAGTCTTATCCTCCATGTCCACATCACAAATTCGGCTAAAGGAGCACTCTTCACACTCCGTCATCTCAAGAAAATCAAACCCTTTCTCGCAACTGAAGATTTTATATTAATAGTTCAATCCCTGGTCCTCTCACAAATTGATTACGGAAAGGCCATCCTCCCCAGAATCCACAAGGTCCAGCTAGCTCCACTCAAATTTGTACTCAACCTTGCAGCCAGGCTAATCACCAACTACAAATGGTTCAACCACATTTCTACAGCCCTCAAAACTCTTAAATGATTCCCCATCGAAGGCAGATCTGATTACAAGAACGCATGCATCACACACAAAGTCCTCCTTCATAACGCAACACCTTACCTCGCTAATAAAATCTGCAAAGCGGGTAGCACACTATCTTAGAAGCACTAACACTTTCCTCCTTGTCCCACCCCTTCTAAATAAGAAATCGACCCAATCCCGCTCCTTCTCCGGAAATGCCCCTTACATCTGGAATGCCATCCCCAAAGACCTATGATGCAACCCCTCCTACATCAGCTTTAAAGAAGGCCTCAATATTCACCTCCATAATAAATACTGGGGGTCTCTACCTGGGCTTTAAACTTGATCTTCCATATCTTCTAGGTATTTAATAAGCATGGGCTGAAAATTCGTTCCGCTCGCGGAATTTGCGGATTTTCCACGATTTCGCGATCCGCGAATCTCGCGAAATCTCGGTAAAATCCGCGAATCAGCGGGATGAATTTTCAACCAAGAAGTTACAGGGTTACAGCAGCAGGTGCAAAAGTTGAAACTAATTTTTTGTAACCTTTTACAAAAGGGTTACAAAGAAATTAACTTCAACTTGGGCACCTGCTGCTGTAAGCCTGTAAGTGCTTCCTGGCGTCTCGTTGCCTACTTGCAACTGTTCTCTGACCCTGCCACTCGTGGAGCAAACGCTTTTGCCACAGGACCGCTGTGAAGTTCCTAACCTGCTGTTTTCCGCTACAGGAGTAGCACAGTTCTAGCCCAAGTGCAGCTGAGTGACTGAGACCTTCGCGAGGCCGCAGAGGAGGACGAGGCGCCGGCCCCGGGACTGCGAGGACCAGCATACACCATCTCCAGCTGGTCCTCTTCCCGTGAGAGCCGCGCCCCCTTCCAGTGCCCCGCCCCCAGCTAAGCACTACAACTGCTCGTGACACCCGCTTCGCGGGTGCCACTCGTGGAGCAAACGCTTTTGCCACAGGACCGCTGTGAAGTTCCTAACCTGCTGTTTTCCGCTACAGGAGTAGCACAGTTCTAGCCCAAGTGCAGCTGAGTGACTGAGACCTTCGCGAGGCCGCAGAGGAGGACGAGGCACCGGCCTCGGGACTGCGAGGACCAGCATACACCATCTCCAGCTGGTCCTCTTCCCGTGAGAGCCGCGCCCCCTTCCAGTGCCCCGCCCCCATACAACTCCTCACTCTACAAAGGTGCTTCCTGGACCGCGCATCGCGGGACGTGCGCGGGTCGAAGTCCGGGGCGAAGCCCGGGCCAAGGGCGGGCCCGTTGTTGCCCGATAGAGACCGGACCGGGCCACCCCCCCTTCATCACCGAACCCGCAATCAGGTAACACCATGCCACCTAAAACAAGGAGCACCACTAAGACTAAATCCAAACATGCACAGGAGGTAGCCCAAGTAACAGGTCCGATCGACTTATTCATCTCACGGGCCCACGAGGCAATAAATCAGAGCATCGCCCTGATGGAAAAGAGAGTATCACTAGATCTTATGAACGCCAATGCAAAACGTTCCTCTCTAGGCGCTATAGCAAACGCCACCTCCCCTATCCATCTCAACACACAAAACTGTTCCCTTCCCGTGACCCTGTCAGTACCAGACACAAATACAGTACCATCGGTAGTAAACCTTTCCGTTACACAGTCTGAGTCAGACCTCTCTATAACGTCCGATGATTTGGAAATAACCCCT
This sequence comes from Lissotriton vulgaris, assembly GCF_964263255.1. Lineage (NCBI taxonomy): Eukaryota > Metazoa > Chordata > Amphibia > Caudata > Salamandridae > Lissotriton > Lissotriton vulgaris. The sequence goes on from NC_141695.1 coordinate 268,579,969, forward strand.
GATCTAGCTATTTGTCAAACTCAGGAGGACGCCCAGCCAAACGGAAACCCGCACCAACAAGGTGATAGGGAAGGAGCAATTCCGAAAAAACATTCACTAATCACCGAAGAAACAGTAACCAAGATCTCATGTCCCGAACATACGACATCTCATTCAAATCCCACAACGTCGCACAGTATACTATTTCCCTCAGTAACCAATCAACCACCACACAAGGCAATTTCAAACGAGCACTTCGACAATCAATGCAAAACATGCAGAGTCACCTCGCAAGTACTCACTACAACAAAGGATCTGTTATTCCAATATCTGAAGCCCATCCAACTCAGCATCAGGAATCTAGAAGCTCAGTTAACCATAATCTCGGCCACCCTTCTCGACACTAACACCCGTATAGAAATGAAGGGCCAGCGGAACACTTCGCAGCCACCTAAAAAACAACATCAAGCACAAACACAGAAGACAGCTAATCACACAAATCAAACGACCCTAGTGCAGAAAAACCACAAACAAAACACTACACATCAAAAACCATTACTTAAAACGCCCCAACCCCAGAGAAATAAACCCTCCGCTGTACCCATTCAGCGAACAGAAAACAAAGATCCAGTCAGCACAGATACCCCAGGTCTAGCGACAAACACAGATACCAGCAGAGCCTCTCCAGAAAAAAGGCTTGAAACTCTCCCATCGAAACCACTGACCTCTTAGCCGACCCCTAAAAACACCACCAGAAAACCTCCAGCAGCTAGACGCCCTGCCCACTTGCCACCGGAAGCCACCCCTTACACAATAGTCCTCACAGGCGTACCAGAGTTAACCGATGATACACCTGAAACTGCATGGTCACTTAAAAATAAGGTCATGCAGTGGTTAAGCATCAACAGGCCTCTCGAATCCCACCTATCTGGAGGGATCACCACAGCCCGCAGGGTAGCCTGGATAGGCAAAACGTCAAAATCAATCCGCGGAGACTGCATCATTGTAACATGCAGAGACCCCTCCACAGTGGACTACATCTGTGCCTGGCCCCTGCTCGACAAAAAAGGGGGGATTGACGCTCGTCATCTCTCCTTTTTCTACCCCCCAGCAAAACAACATCGCAATCCCCTACCCTGGACATGGCACCAGCTTCCTAAAGAACCATGGAACCAGGAGCCATGGAATCAGGTGCCATGGAACCAGATGGAATACACATATGACCATGCAGGTAGGAGTGGACCAAGAGAACGGCCAAGAGAACGCCCGAGGCACTATTGGCAAGAAAGACCCTATCAAACCTACGAAGGCTGGCAGGGTCTCCCAATCCAAAACCGCTTTGATTGCCTTGAGATGGTCGACTGACCATTCAGGGAAGAACCTAGACATGTTAAACCCGGTATTACTTCACAGTTAGTTAATGTCACACAACATTCCGCACCCGTAGAGTTCCCCTGTGACAAACACGAAACTTCATCCCAGGAACCACTTAACATTCTCCCTACTAATCTCGAAATACCTACCCATACCACCCAGGAACCACCTAAAGTGCTCTTTAACGCTTCAAAAAAGGCTGCCTCTATCATCTCCTCACCAGAAGCTGGCACTACCTCTGGAACGTGCCACCAGCCAGTTGCAGCCTTTACAGTTTCAGCTGAACGCCCCTGTGCCAAATTACGACAAACACCAGTAACCGAGGCCGCTAACAACCCGACAAAAGTATTACACACCGTGAAGCAATCCGCAAATTTGACACTTTCCATCGTTTTTTGGAACATCGCAGGCTTAACCACAAAAATAACTTCCTCTTTATGGCTCGACACAGCAAAGAGATATCAAATACTGTGCCTGCAAGAAACTTGGTGTACAACTCCACTCTATTTAGCTGGCTATAAAACTCTTTTCACCCAAGCGATACCTGGTAACATGGGCAGACCAAAAGGGGGGCTCACGACCTATATTGCCAACACCCTCCCCTTCAGCGTGAAATTACTAAAGGAATCACCCTTTTTTCAAATCATACTAATCACGCAGCTAACAGTACCTAAAGGAAATCTCTACATACTCATAAACTATTATAATAACTCAAGCCCTTTGGAATGCTCCTCTCACCTAGATGAAATAGTCACATCTATAACTTCACTTCAAAAAGCCAGTAACAAATCCACAATTTACCTTATCTGGGGTGGCGACTTCAACACTAGACTGTGCCCAATGCACAGAAACGGGAATTGCGGACTTCAGAACGAACTTGGAAATCCTCTTCCTCACTTCGTGCATACGCCAGGTGGCAATAAACTAAACGAAATCCTCTTCGCACTAGATCTGGACTTTGTCAATGAACTAGTCAATCCGGAGCAGGACTACCTACCCACCTTCCATGGGCGAGGCTGTTTTTCAACCATTGACTACATCTTAGCCTCAAATTCCTACAAAGGGCAACTAAGTAATCACGAAATTGGGTCAAACCCAATAAGCGACCATTATCCGCTCAGTGTGGAAATCCACATGAAGCAAGCAGGGACACTCCCCGTAAAACCTAGTTCCCTTGATCAACAATCACTGTCCATGAAGAAATTGAACGGATACGCAATTAAATTGACAAAGATCGATCCGGAAGAGATGACACAGAGGATTCTCAGAAAAACACACCACTGGATAACCAACTGCTTGTCCCCTGAGACACCACCAGAATCAATTATCATCTCCTTCCAAAGCATCCAAAAAGTAATAAGGGATGAGCTATTCATTAACACAAAAAACAAGACCAGACTCCCTACCGCGAGATGGTTCGATACCACCTGTCGGAAGGCACTCACATCCCTCAAAGAAGCTCTACACAAACAACCAAGAGACCCCCAAAAAATCTCCCAATTGAGGAAAACCTACAATACCGCTCGGAAAAACCGCAAAAAACAGATCAAGCGAGACCTCTGGCTGCGATTACATGACAGTGCACAAAGGAAAGACAGCACTGCATTTTGGCAGACCATAAGATCACCCCTCCTGGCCAACACCAGCGATCCTGACCATCTAGACGTGGCAATAACTGAGGAGGACTGGGTCTCCCACTTTTCAAAAATTTTCGGAACACCATCAGATGCCGCACCAACCATCCAAACACAGGAACTCGAACTGGCGAAGAACAACATCTACTCGATCAATTTACATTTTACTTTAAGTGAAGTCACAAAGGCAATCAAGGCCTCAAAAACAGGCAAAGCCCCTGGTCCAGACGGGGTTCCAATGGACTTGTTCCTACATGATGTCGATCATTGGTCGAAAATAATTACACGGGTCATGTTAGCAGTAGCCTCAACCGGACTCCTCCATTCATGGTCAACCTCGACATTATTACCCATCTTCAAAAAAGGTGACCGCAACGACCCTATTTGCTACAGACCGATCTCCCTTCTGGACTCCACGGGCAAGATTGCAGGTCGATTACTCCTGGACCGACTACAATCCTGGGCCCGGGAGAATAACATCATTACTGACCTGCAATATGGTTTCCAGAAGGGGCTCGGAACCGTAGAACAGGCCCTAAATCTCGTCCTTCTGGCCGGAAAATACGCTCGAGCTAAAGGAGGTAACATCTTCCTGGTCTATGTAGACTTAAGCGCGGCATTCGACTGCGTCCAGCACGCAAAGCTCTGGCAAATTCTAGCTCACCTCGGTGTGGACCCTCCCATACTAGCCTTTTTAAGAGAGCTATACACCAACGCAGAAGGTCGAGCCCGATTTGGCATTAACGGTGAACTATCACGGCCCTTCCAAATCTCGAGAGGAGTAAGGCAGGGATGTGTACTGGCTCCCTTCCTGTTCAACCTCTACACAAACGGACTTGAACAGGTGATGTTGGAAGGGAGCCAGGACCTTCCCCAGATAGACCACCGCCCGATACCTATCCTCCTGTATGCCGACGACTCTGTAATCCTGGCACGGACCTCAAACCAACTCCAGCGACAGCTTAATAAATATGTGACATTTATGGACTCACTTGGCCTCAAAGTTAACATCAAAAAAACTTTCACAATGAACATTGGCCCAAGGACAAAAGTATCCAAGCCCATAATGATTAATAACAACAGACTAGAAAAAACCCCGGTGTACCCATATCTGGGCATCCTAGTGGATGACACAATGAACTGGCGCAAGGCAGTGGAAGCCAGAAATCTCTCTTTTCGCCGTGCTACTTCCGCACTAATCGCTTTTTCGAGGAAACTAGGCAAACCAGCCCCACCGGAATTGTTAGCCATATATTACGCAAAATGCCACAGTGTGGCCACCTACGGAGCTGGTATCTGGGGCCATGGATGTATTGACCAACTTCAGGTCACCGAAAATGCCTTTATCAAATACATCCTAGCTCTTCCTCAAAGTTCCCCGATTTTAGCCTCGCACCGGGAGCTAGGCATGGAATACATTATCGACACCATCCGATGCCAGCCTATCCTAATGTGGCAACGAATATGGTGCAATCCTGAAAGTCATATAACCCGTTCCCTTATCACTGACTGTCTTGGCTTATCAAATTGGCGGAAAATCCCGTGGCTTAATTACATTCATAAGTTCTTTAAAGATCTGAACTGTGACCATTATTTCCTCGAACCACCTTCAATTGAAGACATTTCAAAGAAACAGCTAAAGCAAATATGTATGGGCCATTTAAGAGAACTCCGAAACCAAGCAGAGATGACCAAAACACAAAATGAGAAAACTTGCTTGTTACACCCAGGAAAACTTATTCAGCCCTACTTGACATATTTCCTATCGAACTATGAAAATTTTTTAATTACAAGATTCCGTTTCGATCTCTTTTATCGTCTGGTCTCATTCCCGGAAATAAAGAACTGGTCCCGTAATTTGATGAGTTGCCCATGTGATGGAGTCTCAGCACAATCCACGATTCACGTCGTCCTCTTTTGTAAATATTACAGACAAGCAAGGAAAACATGGATTATTCCCATCCTCCGTTCCAGTGGACTCAGACAATCGTATCCAGCACTTTCCTATTTACAATCCCCGAAATCCCCGCATGAAGCCAAACTGATAGCAATCTTTTTGAAAACAGTAATTTTAACACGTCGCAATGTCTCTATGTAAAACAGTATTTTTCTAGTTTCCAGAAACCACACCACCATTTCAAAAGTTACTCTGTATAATGATTTAATTTTTGTGACTCTAATGCCTACGGTTTTTACCTTTGTTCTATATCCAAAAAGTTCTTTTTTAAAAATGTACTTTTCATGATTATATAAACTTATAATCGAATAAAAGTTAATAAGAAAAGAAATAAAGACCCTGCTCTGACCCTGCTCTGACCCTTGAAGCAGGGTCAGAGAATAGTTACAAGTAGGCAATGAGGCGCCTGTCACGAAAATTAAACCTCAACAGGAAGCACTGACAGATATAAAAACAAGCATATGCAATGCAATAGGTCATTAGGAAAGTTTGAGCTATTGGTCTTGTAAATGACTATTTTTTTTAGTTATGTGTTGGTTTTGAAAATAGCTAAATTAATAGCTTTGTCATTTACAATGCCGATAGTTATAACTTTCGCAAATGTGACACCTATAGCATTTGTAATGCAACATGTTTTGTACATACGTGACTTAGATGTATTGATATTACAAATTACAATGGCTTTTAATTTTTTTAAACAATTAATACTCAAATAAAAGTGATTTTAATTTATAATGGCAATAGCTTAACTTTTGTACATAACTTTTGTGAAGATTATGTTCAGTGTATTTTATTGTGACGAAAATCCAAGAAGAGAAGTGAAATATTAACATCTTTTTGTGACATGTATTATAAAGCTTGAAACATTGAGAGAACACATTTGAACCAGTTGTTGTTGAATGGTTGCGCAGATTGATGCTGGGGTGGCGCTGAGTGGTGCTGTGGTGGTGCTGAGTGGTGCTGAGTGGTGCTGTGGTGATGCTGAGTGGTGCTGTGGTGGTGCTGAGTGATGCTGTGGTGGTGCTGAGTGGTGCTGTGGTGATGCTGAGTGATAATGTGGTGGTGCTGAGTGATGCTGTGGTGGTGCTGAGTGATGCTGTTGTGGCGGTGAGTGGTGCTGGGGTGGTGCTGAGTGGTGCTGTGGTGGTGCTGAGTGATGCTGTGGTGGTGCTGAGTGATGCTGTGGTGGTGGTGAGTGGTGCTGTGGTGCTACTGAGTGATATTGTGGTGGTGCTGAGTGATGCTGTGGTGATGCTGAGTGATGCTGTGGTGGCGGTGAGTGGTGCTGTGGTGGTGCTGAGTGGTGCTGTGGTGGTGCTGAGTGATGCTGTGGTGGTGCTGAGTGATGCTGTGGTGGCGGTGAGTGGTGCTGTGGTGGTGCTGAGTGGTGCTGTGGTGCTGTTGAGTGATTCTGTGGTGGTGCTGAGTGATGCTGTGGTGGTCCTGAGTGGTGCTGTTTTGGTGCTGAGTGATAATGTGGTGGCGCTGAGTGATGCTGTGGTGGCGCTGAGTGATGCTGTGGTGGCGCTGAGTGATGCTGTGGTGGCGCAGAGTGGTGCTGTGGTGGGGCTGAGTGGTGCTGTGGTGGTGCTGAGTGATGCTGTGGTGGTGCTGAGTGGTGCTGTGGTGGTGCTGAGTGGTGCTGTGGTGGTGCTGAGTAATAATGTGGTGGTGCTGAGTGATGCTGTGGCGGTGCTGAGTGGTGCTGGGGTAGCGCTGAGTGATGATGTGGTGATGCAGAGGGCAGAAAGGCACAAAACGCAGTCTAACAAAGGGCAGAAGGGCAGAAAAACAAGGGAAAAACGAGTCTAACAGAGGGCAGAAGGGCAGAAAAACAAGGGAAAAACGAGTCTAACAGAGGGCAGAAGGGCACAAAACAAGGGTAAAACGAGTCTAACAGAGGGCAGAAGGGCACAAAACAAGGGAAAAACAAGTCTAACAGAGGGCAGAAGGGCACAAAAAACGAGTCTAACAGGGGGCAGAATGAATCCCGCCCTGCGTGTTTGTCCACGAAGATGCCACCGTTTTGTGCAATACCTTTACTCAACTGGAGTACTTTCTACTGTCTAATCAGTAAGTGCTCCCTCGTTGGCTAAATGTATAGGGGGAGCTTTACAATAACTGGCGCATCCCCAGGGATGCGCCGGTTATTGTGCGCCGCAGCTCCGCCACCCATGGTCCGCCACATTTACAATGCGGCGCACCATGTGGCAAAAATGGCACAGATGCATCACGCATCTGTGCCGTAAAAGCAGCGCATTGCTGGAGCTGCGTCGCAAGCGCGACGCAGCTCCAGCAATGCTCTGGGGGGCCCTATCTCCCCAATGCTGTGTCAAGCCTTGCGCCTGCTTCAAGCAGGTACAGGGTTTTGACGCAGCATTGGCCTAAAAGTGACTGAGTGAAATCTTGTGACGTAACTGCGGCGCAAAAGAGGTGCAAGCGGTTTGTAAATCTGCCCCATAGTGCTTTTACTACACTGTAGCTGCGTAAAGGGTCAGAAGATGTGTCTCCAGTGACCATGTGTGCCTGTGCCTGTGTTACAGGCACACATGGTCACTGGAGACACATCTTCTGACCCTTTACGCAGCTGCAGTGTAGTCAAAGCACTATACATTTACCCAATGAGGGAGCGTTTACTGGATTAGCCAGTAAAAATTACTCCAGGGCAAATCGCAATATGCGATTTTGTGGGAAAATTCATGAATTTGCAGATTTTTTTTGCGATATCGTGAGGAAATCCGCGAATTTGCAAATTTCGCCCATGCTTAGTATTTAACTCTTTTATCTGGCTATCAGTTTACATGATATGAATAACCTCTCTGCTTTACCTACAGTTAGTCCATGACGTTGTAATTGTTGTTTTAACTGTATGTATGTCAGTCATGTTAACCGCTCTGATGTTCTTAGAAATCCTTGATGTTGCTATTTGTCTCCTACCATAACTATCTCTATCATGTAGAGTGCTAGGGTCCAGCCAGCGCCATATAAAACCTCTAAAATAAATAAATAAATACAATGTACATAAACTATGTAGAGGTACAATTTGAGCACAGTTTAACGCATTTATAATAAAAACTACACAGAAATTCATATAAAGCAAATCTGTCAATTTTGATGTCCTATCCATGGCCTGGGACCATGAGATTGGTGGTGTGATGTTATAATCTGTAAGTAGTGTCTCCTAATGTATGCTTCTACCATTTTAATAACACCCAGTAGAATGTTCAGTGCTGTGATGTAACACAGAATGTTGAGTGATGCTGGGGGACTTTTGACAGTTAAGATGGGGCTGAGCTACCTGCTGGCTGCTCCTGGTGGGGCTAGACTTTGACTAGATCTTGACTAACTTAACATCTTAATAAATACATCTTAAAATATACCTACTTGCCTGGACCAACTTACTACATGTGGTGGTGGTGATGGTCTTGCGACGGCCACATTATGACCCTAGTGATCATGCTGTCCTGGAACTGGTGTTCCTTGGCGGTGGTGCGGCGGTTCAGCGGCATCTATCTGCTTGGTGGGACTGCTGTGGTCCCACCAAGCATATTAGGAGTTTTCTCTCTACCAGGGTTTTAAAGGCGGTTTCTCCTCCATGAAAACCCTGGTGGGGAGGAAACAAAGGGGGCCCTACAGGGTCCGCCTGTGCCCCCCACCCAGTGGATTTACATACAGGGCATAACATGTGCCACCATGTGTGCATGCACAGAAGTTCCATCATGGCATCATTCTCACTACTATCCTGCCAGGCAACTGCTTGTACACATTTCAGTGGAGAAAAACCTTCACATTGGAAAGTGGTAAATATGTTCTATTGCCATGTTATTCCCTAGTCTGACCTGCAGAATTCCTAACCTAGCGGTAATACAGCCCAAATCAATACTGCAGCGTGTACTATTATTGCTTACTGAGTGAGGTATTACTACAATTCATAACACATTCATATGTATAACCCTCAGTATTCTTGGTTGATTTCCATATTAGTCCTACATCAGAACTTTATTCGGACCCACAACACAAGTACCAAAAACTGACCACTTCTCAACATATGTGGCCATTGTTTTCTACTAAACCAAGGAACTCATTGATACTCCTATTCCAAATCAACCAGAATAATTATTTCAAGCAGGATAGATTGCAGTATTTCCAGTTTTTAATATGCCATTTTTCTATCTGAATATTGTTTTATGGAATTAGTTGGATTATCTAAAGCAACTTTTCTTAAAATGAAAAACTTTTCCCATCTTGCTGGATACTCTGAACTCTTGCCATCCCAAATCAAATGTTAGATGTGTGTGCCCTACACAAAGACGCCTGAAGTTCCATGATGCAATATTAAAGTGCATACTGGTAGTGCTGCTTACACTTCAAAGAAAGAAAGAGTCTAATAAAAACCATCATTCTTTTTTCTGTCTTATTATAGGGAGCAAAAGATATCTTGACCAGGTAAGGCTGGGAACCATACCTATTATGTTCATGAGTTGTATGCTAAAAAATTAATAATTGACACACACGACTGATTACATACTGATGACATGTATTTATCTCTGTAAAACTATTTCTATTTTTAGAAGCTCTGGACTTTTTTTAACCAAAATGTCTAGATGATATAGATGTTGAAAATTCCCTCCCTCATTGTGAAATGAATTGCAGTAGGTGCACAGTCCACTTAGCGCTGAACTGTTTGACTGCTTTCATCATCATCCATGGTACCCCCCCTACATTGGCATACACAAGGTGGCAGGCAACGCACGGTGCCTGTCACATTGTCAATGCCAATGCACAGCATGCATATTCAACATTGTGGCGGGTGCTACTTACAGCACCACCCGCCACAATTTTGAATATGTAGGATGCGACCACCAGGGTGGTGGTCGCATCCTAATTAGCACAGCGGGACCACCGCACCTCTGGCGGTCAGTCCTGTTTACTGGTTCGCCCGCCATCATAATGGGCCCCTAAGTGTCACAGATTCACGGGCTAGATGTATCAATAACTGGTCACGGAATACCGGTCCCTAATTGGGACTAGCATTTTTGCGACCTGTAAAAAATTTTAAGAACTGACCTAGATGCTAATAGGTTGGTTCATAACAATTTGAATCATAGTGCATCCCAATCAGAACCACTGCACGAAAATTCAAATGGTAGTGGGACTCTTTCAGACCTACTGCATAAATATGAAAGATGTAGGTAGCAAGTTGCAATTTACTTTGATTACATGCCATCACAGGGTTGCTGGCTTCCAGAAACCAGTCTGTGAATGCCTGTCAATAAAAACATTTCTTTGAATGCAGCTGTTTTTTTTTTAAAGAAAACAGGACTGCTTATCAAAAGAACTTGGGGTTTTCTTTTTTGGGTTTGTTCCAAGGACCACTTCCTACTCTTCAACAATTTTTTTTTACATTGCCTTTTGCGAATTCAGTACAGATTCTTTAAAAATATGAATGTATTATGATAAGACTTTGGTCAGAAAGATTAATACACCTAAAAAACAACCCTTCTATATTGGTATCCATTTCTAATCCAATTTTATGTGTAGGAAAATCTTCTAACTCCATAACCTGTATTAGTGCATAAAAAAGCCGTTTAGCGGTTGCAAATGTTGAATTGGAGCGTTTGCGACCAACATAATGCTAGTACCTCTGGCCCTTAGTGTTATATGGTTCCTCCAAATTAAGGTGCACTGTGTATATGGACAACATAACCTTCAGAATATAGGGACTCAGGAGAAAATGTTGACTATCTTCCTAGCTAGCTCACAGTGCCCCATCTGAACCCCTAACCTTACCGTGGTACAAGATGGTATCAGCACCCCCAAACATGACCATGCTTATTCCCCAAGGAAATAGTGGGAACAGATCTACCCTTTTGTTGTTACTTTTGCATGCCAGAGTTAAACACAGGAAAGATACAAATGAGGGTTTTGAAACATTTATTGAACCAATCGTATTCCTGTATAGAAAGTGTGAGCTGCAATTATTAGGCAGTTGAAAAAATGCATTGTAACCAGTATTATAAGAATGGTGAAAAAGATAAACAGTTCAACCATGATAACATTATCACCATGTGATTATACTCCTATCTAACACTACCTACATTGTGAGCATAGTGGGAGTGCCTTTTCCCAGATCAATTGGATTAGCCTAACTCCCCCATACCTGGGTGTGAAGCGTAAGCAAGCTGATCTTATGTAGAGCAGGTTATTTTCCTTTGCAGGATAACGGTTAGAGTCAGCATGGCTGCATCCCAGTCACAGTGTACGGTGTTCCAGGACAATCCCAGCAAAAGTGCTACTTTGCGGAATGTCTTTCAAAGGCTGTTCATGTAATAAAAACACTTTTTCAAATGTGCATAGCTGTTACAATGGTTTGTCTGGAGCCATAGAGCGGTCTTCAGCCAGGCCAGGTTGGAATTATCACCGGCTCTGTGAGACCGCATCCACTTACTCTTCGAACGCCACAGAGCCCTGAAGAGTCACAGGACAGTTTCCTTGTGACGAAACGCATGTCGGCTGGTTGTTTGATTCCGTTCTGATGTTGCTTCATTAAATACCTGTAAACATTACACTGGTGTCGACCACAGCAATTTTGATCTAAACAAGACTGCCATACCATCATCATATTCCCACCACGTGTGCCCGGACTGTGCTTATGTGTGAAACATGTAAAAGGTCAACATTGAAAAAAATGTCAAGCTATAATGTGAAACTAAAATGGAGACTAAGAGCACTGATGTAATCTCATGCTACTGGGGCCTTCTCTTGTATATGTTTGGCAAGCCACACATTCCTTGTTCTATTCTTTTTCTTCGGAGCCATGAAATTATGCACTCTCTAGCAGCCCTCCATAGCCAGTTGAACACCTATATGATTACATTCCATTACTCAATGACAGGGACTCCGGCAAGGTCTGGTCACAGACTAGAGGAGTTGACAGTATTTTGGGGACAGAGTTGCCCAAGATCACACAGGGAGTCATTGGAGAAAAGGGATACAATGAGTAACATCTGCATAAGGTAACAATAAGTCGAATTTCACTCAAGAGGCTATTCAGCATTCCGAATTCCTAAAATCCTGGACAGGAAGACATGCATACAACAACATTAACAATAAAAGGAAAATAGGCCTATTTGGAACAGCAAGGGATATACTGCTTAGTTGGAGCACACAGTTTACTATTGTAAGAAGTCACACACTCCTGCAGTTTTACCATCCTCGGCGCACCCGGCGCTCCTCTGCGATGTCTCTGTCACACACTCATGTGACCCTCCACTCTATAATCGGAGTGCGATCTTTTCAGGTGCAGTCTGACAAACGTTGGAACCGTGTGCCGCTAACTCTAAGACAAAAGCATGACCTTCTCTCTTTTCGGAAGTCCTTAAAGACTTGGGGGCAGATTTACAAGTCCCCTGTGTCTCTTTTACGCCACTGTTGCATCACTTTTGTGACGCAGCGGTGGCGCAAAAGATGCGCCATGGTGCGGGTATTTACAACGTGACGCATCTCCCAGATGCGTCACGTTGTAAATCCCTGCACCAGAAGTAGGCACAGGAACGCCTCCCAAAAGTGGCTGAGTGAAATCTACAAGATTTCACTCAGTCACTTTTGGGCCCATGCTGCATCAAAACCCTGCACCTGCTTGAAGCAGGCGTAAGGATTGACGCAGCATTGTGGAGATCGGGCCCCCCAGAGCATTGCTGGAGCTGCGTCGCGCTTACGATGCATCTCCAGCAATGCTCTGCTTTTACGGCACAGATGTGTGACGCATCTGTGCTGTTTTTGCCCCATGGTGCGCCGCATTGTAAAAGCGCCGCATCCAGGTTGGCGGAGCTGCGGCGCACAATAACTGGTGCATCACTGCTGATATGCAGGGATGCGCCAGTTATTGTAAAATCTGCCCCTTGGTTGTTCCAGCAATAGCCTTTACATCGTTTTAGTTAGCCTGAACTTTCACACCCACCTAGCGCAGGGACACTCTTTCGAGTAGCTGTGCTCTCTACAAATACCCTGTTAGCATAACATAACATAAATCCTGCCCCATTAATGGTCATGAAGCAAGATAGTGTTTGAGAATCCTAATGAAAGACCTGAGCATGCGGGGATGGAAGTCTAGGAGGGACATCAGACCATTATCCCTGGATTCCTAATTACCAATTTTTCTTTTTTTTTTTTGCAACCTCTGTTTTATACAATTTATATTGTTGGAGTTAATGCCATGACATGGATGCAGTGAGTGCCAAATTATATTGTTGGAGCTAACTGAAAACTTAGATCAAAGGTTTAAATAACTTTTTTTTTCCAATTGCATTGGTTTCTATCCAATATCAAAATAATGTAAGGATCTAGCAATATAGCACACATCTGTTCAGGGCTCAGATTGAAGATATTGTACAGAGATCCCCATCTATGAAAAGCAGTGCACACCCTGAAGGCTTCAGTGGCCACTATGACAATCGAGCAATTTAAGAAAAAAAAGCTAGGGAGTACGAACACTCTCTAAGGATGCTCACAGCCAAGCTGAGTACTGGGTTGCAATCCAATTCTTTTTTTTTAATGAAGTAAGAGGCTGCTGTTGGTCTGAGTCAGCATCTCCTGCTCCCAGAGGTGACGATGGTTGTAGAAGTAGTGATGGTAGTAGTGGTAACACTGGTATAATTGGTCGTAGTACTGATGTTGATTAAGTGATTAAGGTAGTTGTGGTTTTGGAAGTAGAAGTGATAGCAGATGAAGAGTTGTTAAATTACTAGCAAAGCTGACAACGGTTTTTGTAGTGAGGTTGGTGGTGGTAGTGGTGGTGGAGACAGTGGGTTTGATATGATAGTGGTAAAAGGGTGTTCATAGTGGTGTTTATAGTACTGCTTGTAGTGTGTCAAGCATAGTGCTGTTGGTGATGACTGTAGTAGGGGTGATGCTGTGACGATGGTAGTGATAATGGAGTTGTTGGTGGTGGGAGTGGGGATGTTGTGGTAGTGGTGATGCTGAATATAGTAGTAACCGTGCTTTTAGTGCTGGTGCAAATTATTGTGTTTGTAGTAGTGATGGAACATGCATGATACAGGGCTTTGTAGTACATATTGCGGATGCATGTACCAGCAGCAGGGGAAGCTCGCGTGCAAAGCAATACTGGCTCCAAAACACAAAGACATGAAACAACAGAAGTGGTAGGGTGGAGGAGACGAGAAGAGTGAAAGGGATGCTGGAGCCGGAACCAAAGGAGGGGGGGAGGGGCAGAGCAGGAGCTCTGGCAAGAAGGTAGGGGGCAGAGACGAGCTGCGATGTCTGTGAGCTGGGTTAAGAAGGAAGGAGTAGCAAAGAACATGCAGGCAATACTATGAACAAGCATGAAATCATTGAAGGAGGGTGGTGAAGAAAATGAGCAACAATAGCAAACAGAATGCACAGGCCAACTTTAGGAGGAATATAATATGTAATTGCTAGAAAGATCTTTCTCCTCACAGTGGGATACCTGCACATTTCCTTTCAGGGGGCTTCTTTTGACTATGAGTGCCTGTTTCTTCCTAATACAAAAGCAGACAATGGGTAGGCAAAATGCCTTCACTCATACTGCCAGGCACCGCAGACAAGGAATCTGTGTCAGCCTAGCACTGTCAACATGCCAGTGGTATAAGGGGCCAACCCGATTCCCCACTCTCTGCGTGTTGCCGTGCGAGCTGAAGCAACATTTGTATGAGACACGACGGTAGCAATGGCTGAAGGAGGCAGCCCCAATGCCCATTTGTGTATACAATTATTTTATGTATTATTTTTATTAAATATAGATGGCTGCTGGAGAGCTAAGTAGAAGATGTCAAATCCACAAAGTGTGTAGCAGAGAAAGTCCTTAAATATGTTTTCTTTATTCATATCAACATGACAAAGATACTATGAACCACAGTGTAAACCACACTAATATGATATGTCATAGTGCAAAACCACCATTTCTGATCCTTGGAAGAGGGGCGGAGGTACCTTACTTGATATGTACTTTTGCTAAAACAGCCTCCTGCAGTCTAGATAGTTTTCAAAACTTGCTTTTTTTTTCCTTTCTCATCAAGTGAGTGTTGAGTAAAACTCAGTTAGTTTGTTATTTGATGTACCAGTGATTGAGACTGGAACTAAATTAACTGAAATACCTTGCATTTTTTTTTATTTATTTCAGGATTCACGAGGAAATCTCTCAGGAGAACGTCCGTGCAATTAAGTAAGTGAATCATTTTGTCATTTATTCTACACTGAGCGGGAACTATATTTGCTTATCGATATGTTTTGAATTGCTGTACAATCTGGGCTGTAAAACAGAACTTACTTTGCATAAAATATAATTCCAACATTTGGAAGAAAGAAATTGTGTGTTTTTGTGGCCAACTGGTTTGCAGATTATGCACCACATTTGGAGTCTGCAGCTCTGTCTATATGTGCCACTGCATGACTACTGTTTTTGTGTGGTCAGCTTTATTTAGTGGGTAGAGCATATCCAAAATATGCTAGCACTTCTATCTTTCTAAAACTAATCAATTCAAACACACTACATCGTATTTTTTTTTATAGGAATTATGAAAGTTTCTCATTGGATTCCCAGCTTGTGATAAAAGTACCTGGCTCGAATAAAAGCAGGCAAAATGAACATTTCATTGGTCACTTTTATGTAACCTTCCCTTTACCTAAATATTCCAAATAGAACTTGAGCATCTGCTATTTCAATGGTATTTTGAAAGTTTAATTTCTACTTAAAAATATGGTTAGTGTGATGCACTTTGCTATAGCCTCCACTTCTTTTCTGAATATCTTGATATTATGTCCGGTGCACTGTAATTAGTATTAAAAAATGGCTCATTAAATGATAAACTGTATCTGGTAACTTGTTTATGTCTCAGATTGGTAGTCCCTTCTCGTACCATCTAGTGATTTTCAAATGTAAAACTTTTTTCCATTTCTAGAGCTCTGTGATACCACTGTGTCTGTTATTCATAACGTAAGACTACAAATACATGAATCAATTATCAAATAATTACACATTTCATTGCGATATAAAACTAACTCACAGTAGCTGGATTTAAAATAGTTTTAAAAGTAGATTCTCATCAAATGGTCAGATGTTACACAATCACAACATGCACTTCATCCACCAGTGTGCAGCGTGGTGCGAAGCAGATGGTGATCACTGCAGAGTGCAAACTAAAATAGTGAAATACAACAACCTGGATACGTTAAAAACAAACGCAATTTATATGCGATTCAGCTGCCATTTTATACTAATACGAGTGATTTGTTCCCAAAACAGTTAGAAGGTAGCTCCTTTAACTGTGACCATTCCATACTTGCTGGCTCCATCATCCTAAAATATTTGTGTGGTATTCATCCTGACAGATCCACCTATTCTGAAATAATATTGAGAAATGATAAAATACCAAACTGTCCCCTCTAGAATCCTTGCTGTGATAAACCACTCTATAGTCAGATTTCAATGCCGGATAAGCCAATTACCCCAGAGCAACACAAATATGTTTAATAGTTAATACTAGGCTTCCAGCAACAGAGACATAATTTGATAAGTAGATGGGATGGTGTAAGAATTGAAACCTCCATTCAAAGAGTATTTGTAATCAAATGATTACATACCCATGAACATCTTTGTTTATTGCTTAAGTGTAAGCATTTTTGTTTTATAAGTATCATAATTGTATCACCCCCACTGCTAAAACCGACTGGATCTAAATGAAGAAGTGGGAAGTGGTGCAGGTGGTAAAAGTAATAATCCAACTACTAAGAAAATTAAATGAGCTAACAAAAAAAGATTTGATATAATTTGATTTATTTTCTTCTTACAATTCTATAATCATACTCTCCTGTCCTCCCCGCATGGGTGTAACTTGGCTTTTAATGAGAATGCATGAACAATTCAGTAGGTTGAGCCTTTTTGTTATTTATTTTATATGCGGATAAGACACTGAGAATGACATGTTTTTAGCATTAGTTTTTGTTATAACAGCATGATTCTATATTGCCTGCATTCAGGATTAACCAGCTCTATTACATCCACTGCTTATCTACCGGAAATGCTACTTCAACTGTCTTTCGGTTTTTGGATTTTTTGTGTGGTGGAATACAACCAAGTATATAGTTCCATGTTTGATAAAGTAACGTTAATCTTCGCCAGTAGTTCATGCAAAGATTGTATGTATAAGTGGTGACAGACATTAACCTGGTAAATCGCCATTAGGCACTTTTTTATTTAGCTTGCTTTACCAATACACACCATTGCCATAAGACTATACTGGAAACAGACAAACCACTTACCAGAAGTCGCCCACACTCGTCATCTCTCTTAATCAGACATGTCATCTCCCATAATCTTTGCCCCATAATGAGATCATCTTGATAGATCTAGTGGAACCGGGAGTGTGGATCCATTTTAATAAGGGCATCCATAATCAATGTTTGAACAATCAACATGGATTATCTGCTCCGGTTAAAACAACAGTTGATGGACAGAATGCAGAATAATGTCATACATTCACCCCAGTACAGAGTTCTGGGCCTAAATCCATAGTTTTTTTGCACTTCACACCACCCCGGTTCAGACATGGCCATATGCAAATCAGCCTTGACCCTGTGCCTCATGGGAACAGTCTAGCCCGAACTGCCAAGCCATGTATCCCATGGACCGGAATCAAGCATCCTAGGACTGGTTTCTGGCTATCAGCCATCATCAGCCAGGATAGCTTGACTCCAGTGGTGTGGAGAGCATGGGACTCACGTCTGAGCATACCAGTCCCACTCAGTGTGACAAATGCAAAAACAACAGTTGATGGATAGAATGCAGAACAATGTCATACATTCACCCCATGTGGTGGTGAGCCTCAGCAAGGCCTACCAGTGCAAGTGATTCACCCTTCTCTGCACAGAGTCCTCAGACCAATAGGAAGAAGTTGGCACAGAAACTAGAATAGAAAAGACAGAGTTTATTAAATCTCATGAGGTGGAACTACATTCACAGAGCACCCTTCGGTAATGCATGAAGTAGCACACTGACTTGTAGGATCTTGGTCCTTTTATACCCACACAGGGGCTCAAATGAAGGCGGTACAAGTACAGAATGCTGATTTCAAATACATACAAGGTCATACAGAGAGTGTGCTGGCAACAAGTGGGAGGGGCTGACAGTTAGCTAATTCTGGCAGACACATCCTGACAGTTACAAGTTGAGGACATATATCTCGTCTCTAGGCAGATTTCAAGAGCAGTTGACAGGAATGTAGGACAGAGCACAGGGCAAACAAAATGGCTGCCAGAAATACAAAATGGATTCCACACAACGGACAAGATAGTCTCTAAATACAAGATGTCTTCTGCTTCTGCTAATGCTTAACCTAATCGCTGCTAAATTACAACAGACAACCCTTTCAGCATTAGCGGAAGACATTCGATTATCTGGGGTAATCTAGATATGCATCCTGTACATTGATGCTCATCATCTCAGATATCTCTTTATTCAACATTTGCTGTGCTTTTATGTCTGCAATATTTCTTTTGGCAGGTGTACAAGCAGTGATGCACATGGAGCAAAGCATAGGACCGCGTTGTATACAAGTACAGCATGTAAATAGTATCACCGGTAGTATACATAGAATAGTCAGTAGCTTCCAGCCTCAAGTAGCAAAGAGTGTCCATATCCAGTTTGAAATGTCCATGTACCAGTCTCTGTGTGAATTTCTGCAGCAATCCTATGCAGTTTTGAGATTGCATTATATACTGATGGTGAGTGATCCGGTATGAAAACACAGCAACTGCTACCGATGATGCGACATGCACCACCTCGATCAGCCAAAACCACGTCAAGCACCATCCTATTTTGGAGTGCTACGATCCTCGCAATTTGTAGCTCTTCTGTAATGTTCCCAAGTGCCATTGCTGTCTGGCTGGTAACAGCTTCCACAACACGAGTTAATCACCTTATCCTTCTGCTTTCAATGCAGCACCCACAAAAAAGAACAAACCCAAATTGAAATCGACATATAGTTGCAAAGTGGTATCTGTCTGGTCAACCTCATCTGTACTTATTGTTCGTTTGTATCTAGTCTTGGAAATGTCATTATACAACTTTAAATTCAGGTGATATGATGGAGGGGCCAAGAACACAGGTGGTAACAAAAATGATATGTAACATACCCTGGACCACCCAACAGGTAATTGATAGTATCCTGTTATTAGCACCTTCAATAGTCAATGTCAAAATACATTCACTCCGTCCTACAGGAATTCTCCCAACACTACTTATACGCAGTTCTGCTTTAGCACTGGTCACAGAAATTACAGAAGGTCCATTGTCTTTAATGTTCCTCATATTCTTGAAGACATATGGTGTTGAAATATTGTCCGGTTGGTACTCTTCCCATTCCCACTTAGTTCCTTTAGCTTGAGGATAACCATCTTCATCTTGGTAGCATACTTTATTCAACTGAAAGATAAATCCACCTACTCAGGGCTTTCCGAAAGCAAACAAAAGAGCATACCAACCTTGACAAGAACCATTATCGGAAAACGGTAGAGGATAAAAGGTGTTCCTCCTTTCTTTTGGTGTGCAGGTATCATTCCACACACCCAACAGTTGGTAGCATTCGTAGCATTGTGTGTGTGATGCAACATCTTGATAAAGGTATTAATTAGGTAGGATTGTCAATGCTTCTGCTCATGGTAGGGTGAAGTAGTGGTGTTCCACTGGTATTGGAGTAGTGGCAACAAGAAGCTGTCGAGCAGGAGCCACTTTCTCAACAAACCAGGTGATTACCGCCATAACCACCAGGGCAACAACAAACCCTACAGCACATATGATTCTTTTGTTATTCATTTCAGCAACAGTAATGATTGATCTTTCTAAAAACTTGTTGAAAGCAATTGTTGGAGCTCTTCTCCCTGGACAGCCGTTGATTTCTTCACCACGGGCCAAGACAGGTGTCACTATACTAATGCAGGGCTGACCCCCCCCCCCCCTTGCCACTTCGGCTCTCCGTTTCACAAACCCAGGGCGGTAGCTCAACCAGTCTTTTTCAACACTGCAGATTCTTTTCTCGGTCTCAAGTGGTATCGCGATGCCCCAGTAATCGTGTGGTCCGGGAAGACTTCCACAGATTCATCAGGTGAGATAGCTTGATCTTTCTCAGTCTCCAGAATCTCTCGATGGTCGGTCAGTGCAGCAGGTTCCACCAAGGCAGGCAACACATGCTTACAGTGCGTGCTGAGGACCTAGTTCTTCTTGTTCGTCACTCAAACTGATGTCCTTGTAGTCAGAAGCACCTGCTCCGGACCGCGCCACCTCGGTTCCAGGCTGTTCGATCTATCAAAGACCTTGACCATCACATAGTCGCCAGGGCGGAGTTAGTGGGCCTCACCTGTAGATCTGTCAGGAAGAGCTTCTCAAACCTGTTGATGAATAGAAATCAAACTGTTGGTTAACTGTGCCAAATAATCATTCATCAGAACACAGGGAACATCATTTATGGGGCGTGGCTTAGGAACTCCCCAGATATTCATCGGTCTCCCAAACACCACCTCATAGGGGGTAAGACCTGATTGTGAATGTGGTATCGATCTTATGGACAACAATGCCAAAGGGAGTGCATCTGGCTACTTCAAAGACGTGGAAGCCAGTATATTCGCCAACTTTAGTTTCAAAGTAGCATTGTACCTCTCCACTAATTCTGCTGATTGTGTGTGGAAGACTGTATGGAATTTCTGTTTGATCCCTAACTCTTTGAGGACAAACTCAACAACTTGCCCAATAAAAGGAGGTCCGTTGTCACTCCACAAAATCTTACAAACATCACATCTAGGGAAATACTCCTTCAGAAGCACCTTTGCTGTAGTTAGAGCAGTATTATCCTTCATAGGGTATGCCTCTATCCATTTATTGAAAGCACATACCATCACTAGGACATATTTTAGATTATTGCAGGGTTCAAGTTGGATGTAATCCATCTGTAAGACTTCAAAAGGTGCGGTTGGTGTAGCAAACCCTCCTGTAGGAGTCTGTGTCCCTTTTCCAGGATGATACCAAACTTGTGTAAGCAATTTAGTTATTGCTAGAGCTCCAACATGTGCCAGCCCATGTGCCATTTGAACCATAGCTTGTAAATAGGCTGCAGGCAATTTCCATTTATTAATTTCTTTATTACGCCAACAGCCCTCATCGTCTAACATTCCTTCTTTAGACCATTGCTCAAGCTCTTCCACAGAAGCCGATCTCTGTATATCCAATACTTCCTCTCTAGCGTCATGCCAACGCTCAGCTTGTGATTTTACTACGTACATGGAAGTAGTGCTTCGCTGCATCGCAGTAACACGAGCTACGCGATCTGCAAAAGCATTACTTTGTCCTATTTTGTCAATGATTTTCTTTTGTGCGCTACACTTCATAATAGCAACTTTATTTGGGTTTGTAAGTACAGTCAAGAGGTTATGTACTAACTCTCCGTGCATTATCTGCATCCCGTGGGATGTAAGAAAGCCTCTTTCCTTCCAGAGTAGGCCAAAATCATGAACCACTCCAAAAGCATAGCGGCTATCCATGTAAATGTTCACACATAAGTCAGTGCTAAGTTTACACGCTTGTGTCAAAGCTATTAGTTCAGCTGATTGAGCCGACTTCTGAGGTATGCGAGCTGTTTCCACTACTGTCTCAAGTGTGGTGATTGCATAAGCAGCTGAAGTCGTGCCATCTGGTAACTTCAGACAGGACCCATTAACCCACAGTTCGCCATCTACCTCTGGAACGGGCGTATCTTGCAAATCGATGCGACCCATTGTCTGTTCCTCAGTGAGGAATATACAATCGTGAGGTTCCTTTGACTGGGACTGAGTCACAGGATATGGCAACAACGTGGCTGGGTTCAGTGTTGCGCACCTCTTCAAGGTAATATGAGGTGCTAATAGTGTCAATTTGTATCCTGTCAAATGAGCACTAGTTAAGTGTTGTGTCTTAGTCTGATTCAAAAGGGCATCAACTGCATGGGGTACTAGCACCAACAGTTTGTGTGAGAAAACTATCCCTTCACTCTGAAGTATGCAACTGAACAGAAGCATCCCGGCAACGCACGAGCAACAGGATCAAGAACTGCAGAAAAATATGCACAGGGACGCCGCTTATCACCATGTATCTGTACTCAAACTGACAATGCACATCCATCTTTCCCGTGTACATAGAGTGTGAAAGCCTTCATGTAATCTGGTGTGCCTAACACTGGTGCAGAGCAGAGAGCTTGTCTTAACTGACGAAAAGCATTTTGGCATTCATCTGTCCATGGAAGGGGGATCGGAGTGTTTTTATTCAAAAGCGCTAGCAGGGGTTTAACAATTTGTAAAAAGCCCAATATTCATTGCCTACAAAACAAAGTCAAACCAATGAATGCATGGGCATCTTTCTGTGTGGAAGGTACTGGTGTGTCTAAAATTGCTTGAATGCGATCTGGTGTAAGTGCACGGCCCTCCTTAGACAGAAGGTGTCCTAAATAGGTCACCTTCGGTCTACAATATTGCAATTTCTTTCGTGACACTTTATGATGGTGTGTAGCAAGAAAAGAAAGCAAAGACAAAGTACACTCTTCACATAGTTCAGGCGTCTCAGCTGCCAACAAGATGTCATTGACATATTGTTGAGAGCCACTCCTTCAGGTAAAGTAAAGGAATCAAGCTGTCTCTTCAATGCTTGACTGTAAATACTAGGACTCTCAGTATAGCCTTGAGGAACTCTACACAATCTATACGATCGATTATTCAAAGTGAACCCGAACAAATATCGGCTATCAGGATAAATAGGGATCGAAAATAAAGCGTTCGTCAAGTCTATAACAGAGAACGTAGTTGCTGTCGGAGGAACCAAAGTAAGTAGTGTTGTTCTGTCAGAAACCACAGGGTACTGCAGTACTACAATCTTGTTGACTTCTCTCAAATCGATGATAAATGTATAAATTCTAGTGTCAGTATCTTTTTTCAAAATGGGAAGAATCGGACTATTGCAAACATTGTAAGGAACTTCTTCCACAACCCCCACTTTAATCAAATTGTGAACAATGCTTGTAAGTGCATCTTCTCCTTCTCGAGAAATTTTGTACTGAGGCAGTCTTGGCAATGAAGCACCCTCCTGGACACTAATATGCACTGGCGGAATAACCATTTTCCCTACATTGGTGTCTGAAGTAGCAATCAAAGTACTAGGGAGTGAGGCTAGTGCAATGTCCTCTTTAACAATACAAGATCTCTCAATAACCTGCACTCCTTCCAGAGAACATCGTATCGTAGCCCTGAAATATTTAAGCATATCAAGATCCACATTATTGTCTGGTGTGTTTGGAGAAAGCAAAAACGGACATGGAACAGTAAACTTATCAACATGAAATGCAAGTGGTTGTGGCAATGGGCTAAGGGAAGGTGTTCCAACAAAACCTATCAATGTAATTGTTTAAGCCAGACAGGGGAGCCCTTGGAACCAATTGTTTAGACAAGGCACTACGAGTAGCTCCAGTATCAACCGGAAACTGATCAGTAGAACCCAAAACATGTGCTGTAACATAGGGACCCCTCTGATCTACTGGAACTTCAACTGATTCCTTACCCCATCCTAGGCAATCCTATGCATAAGCAGAATCTTGTAAATCAGACGGCACATAGTCGGACATTTGATATTGGTTCCTTCTATCAAAAGTGATAAACCCATCCTGCCCACGTGTATTTGCTTCAAACCTAGCGCGATCATTTGTGCTTCCTCTAGGCCATGAATATCCTGAACAATTTCTCATTTGTCCCCGACCACGTGGACACTGCTGAGCACGCAGTACTGGACAATCAGAAAGCCAATGTCCAAATTTCTTGCAGTACGCACACTGATCAACAGACAAATTCGAACGAGTATAAGGAGGAAAAGACTAACCATAAGATCCATGTCCACCTCTATCATTACCTCTAGAAGGTGGGCCATAAGCTTGAGCTAACATAACCTTTGTTTTTCACTCTTTAGACTTTTTATCCTCATTACTTTTAGCTTCTAATTCTTGTTGCTCATAATACTGAGCCATAGTTATGAGAGAAACCAGAAAAGAGGTAGTCCATGAACTCTTACAGGCCTTTAGGCAACTAGCTATTCCTGGCAAAAGGTTTGCGACATATTTATCGACAAACAGATGCCTACCCGTGTCATCTGTCAATGACTGGCCACTAAAATCGTGGAATGCCTCTTCAAAGCGTGTAAAGAAATCTGAAACTGATTCATCTACCTTTTACTTACACAACGCTAATACAGTCCAATCTATCTTTTTAGGGGGAATAATCATTTTTAACTGAACTAATATAGCTGCCGGAAGATTTGAAATTAATTGACATGGTTTCTGTGCAGCTTCTCTATCTTCATCTAACTGCTCTAAATCTTTCCATAATGCTCCAAATGCCGCACGGTCATCAATTTTAACGCACCGTTCTCCACATATCAGGCGGTAATATTAGTCCAAAAAACAAATCAATATCAGGCAAAGTCATAGTACAAGAACTAATTACACCCTCAACTTCCTCATGAAAGGCTGCTGGATTCTTTCGAGGATCAGGCAATGCATTTTTAAGGGCCATAACATCTGCTCTATTCCAAGGAATGTAAACCCAATTATAAATAATATACCCTTTAGCATCTACAGAAGTCTTATCATCATTTGTACCCATTCCTTTAGGAGATACATATAAAGGCGCGGTTTCCCACATGGGTTTCACATTATTTACGACATTCTTATCGGTTTCAGGAGTAGAAGTTCGTGCCATGTTGATTCGGGATGTTTGTGCAGCTGCGTCTGCTGCCTTTTTCTTCTCTCGCAAATGGGCTGCTTCAGCACGTAGTTTAACCAAGCGACTGATCATGTCAGCCACCTGGGAGAAGACAAAAAGACCTTCACGTAATTTTTTACAATCAGCTGCTACATCATCGGACTCTATTTCTACTGAATATTTTCTAAACCTCTGCGGCAAATGTATCGGTAAAATATATTTGCTCCCTTTCCTGCCAATCTTTTATACTATCTAAAAGTTCAGAACCAGTGGCAATACTACGAACGGCTTTACGCGCAGCAGATCTAATCTGAGACGCACGTTCAGCAGATAACATCGAACGAGTTTCTCTAGCTTTGTCCTGTTCTGTAGGAGAGTCCGCATCTGACACATGAGGAGCAGAAGGAAGAGTATACGGAGGTGGACAACGATCTAATAAGAGAGAATCATCTTGGGGTTTAATAAGAATAGTGTTAGAACCGGCTGTCTTTAGTTGGCAGAGGTATGCACTTCTGACAAATAGGGACACACTTTTTCTAGTCAGGGCAAGGGGATCACACCCTTCGATAACCCCTGCTCACCCCCTTGGTAGCTTGGCAGAGCAGACAGGCTTATCTCAGAGGCTGTGTGTTAAGCAATTATGACCACATACAGTAATAAAGTGAATACACTACAAATGGACACGACACAGTAGTATTATAAAAATAAGTATTTTTATATGGCTTAGCACAAGACCAAATAATGACAAAAATGTACACAATCTTAATAAATACTCTGGGAAGGGAAAAAGGATAGTTCAAAGGTAGTTTCTTCTTTAGCACAAAAGTCTTTAGTATCAAAGCAAATCTTCTTCTTGGCAATACAGTTCTTAGCAACAGGGTAACCCACACGGGGGCTACACGACGTCGAGGCAAAGTTAATGCAAAGGTTCGGCGTCGACCGCGAGGAGCGCTACGTCGAGCCCGGAGTCACACGGACCCCCAACAACACAGTACCTTAGGAAAAATGAAGCACACGATGATCAGCGGCGTCGAGCAATCCGGCGTCGCATCTTCGGTGTCGATCAGGCCTCAGCAGGCGTCGTCGTCGATGATGCGGTTGCAAAGAGTGAGCAGCGCTCACGGCGTCGAGAGGGCACACCGTTGATGTGATCAGCAGCGGTGCAGACACGAGGTCCCTTGGAGCTGGAGCCGTACTCCCACTCACTGGCGCTGCTGCTGGCGTCGGTCGGGCCCGGCGGCCGGTCGTCGAGGAAGCGGGACACTGGGGCCGTTACCCACTACGTCGAGCTGGATTCGGCGACGTCCGTCGGCGTCGAGATTGCCGGTTCTTTCAGAGGTGCTGGATTCACAGGTTCCAGCAAATAGCACTTTAAGCAGATGACATCCTTTAGCCCTGTGACTTCAGCAGGAGACTGGCACTCTTCCAGTCCTTGGAGATTTTCTTATCAAGCGTGAGAGTACACACACAGTTCCTCTCTCCTGGTTCCTTGGCAAAAATAAAGAAGCACTGCAGGATTCCCCCCAGCAAACAGCACACTGGCAGAAGGGGTAGGCAAGTCCTTAGATCAGCAGGCCTCTTGTCCTTGGTTACAGGGTTCCTTGTCAGAAGTGATCTAAATTCTTGGTTCAGGGGTCCTTCTCTTATACCCCTTTTCGGCTTTGATCCCTTTGTCCATGCAGGGGAATTTCCCAACATCCTGGGTCTGTTGTGGGTGGAGCCAGGCAGAAGCACCTGGCCTATTCACTGAGCAGGGCTGGGTCCTCAGACGCCCAGCAGGAGGTGGAGCCAGCATTGACACTGGCAGGAGCAGAGCTATCGGCCTCCTGGCAGGAGGTGGGGCTAGGATCGTCCATGGCAGGCACAGAGCCATCAGCCGCTTGGCAGGAGGTGGAGCCAGCATTGTACCAGGCAGGGCAGGCTATCAACAACTACTCTCCCCCTACTCTCAACGCAAATGTCCCACTCATCCCGCACTGACTCATCCAGACCTGTGGAGCCACCCAGCTCCTGTCACACACACGCAAGACCAGCAGAAACCAGATATGGTTAGGCAAGAAAATAGACACTTTCTAAAAGTGCTATTTTCAAACCCAGAGTCCAAAAACCATCCACACCAACGGATGCGTAATTAAACCCCCAGTTCAGGGATACCAAACTCGACATTGCACCATGCTCCCCGGGCCAGCTAGGACCATAGCATTAATAATCCCGGCGGACCATTCTAACTAATGGAGAGCAGGCTACCTCGCAATAGTGAAGAACGAAGATGGCTGTAATTCACTATTAGGACATGCCAACTTGGTCAGGCGTGTCCTACCTTATACTTACAATGCACCCTGCCCGTGGGCCTACCATAGGGGTGACTAACATGAAGTCAAGGGAAGGTTTGAGGGGCTGGCAAGTAGGTATACTTGCGCAGCCTGCGTGACAGCACTAGGCTGCACGTGGGTCTCGCAATGACCGACCCTTAGACATTCTTTTACGAGGCCGCTCCTGTGGGTGGCACAACACGTGCTGCAAGCCCACGAGCGGCATTTGTATTTACAAGCCCCGGCACTCCTGGTGCACTAGACTAGGGACTGATAGTAAACCAAATAAGCCAAACATGGATACAATAGATACATCAATTTAACCTAGGGAGCACTTGCGCTATGGCACTGATCAGCAGTGGCACAGTGCCCAAAGCATATACCAGCAAAACATCGTAAAACAGTGGAGGCAAACAAAAAAAATGGAGGAGAGACTCAAGCCAATGATGTCAGGTCTAACAAATAGGATAAAGAGGTCTATGAACAGCGTATTGGCCATTTACCGGTAAATGATGCTCCCTATCTTCCCTATCTTCCCTCTCTTTAATTTCTTTCATTTCCAATGCTGTCACATGGATACTCTTTCGCTGCTCTTTTTCAATCAAGGCTTGCTCACGCTTCATTGGTTCATGCACTTCTTTCTCCAACATTCATCATTCATACACAATTAAACATATCTTGCCTAGCCTTTCGCTTAAACATCCGTTGCTCCACATACTGAATCTTTCGCAAATCAAATGACCCATGCATAGGCGAACGCAACTCAGGATCTTTACCAGTATATTTATTCCATAACCTGCTGTACATTATGGAAGAAATACCATACTTAGCATACATGTCCCCAGTAGGCGTCCCCTCCGGGGGGGCCGGTTGTGCTTCGTAGAGTCTCAAATTGGTACCACTACAAAAGCAACACACCCTACGAAGTGTGCTGGAAACAGGCATGCCAAAAATAGTGCAGAATATGCAGTACTATGATCAAAGTAGCGCTTAGAGTACTCTTCGTACGTTGCGCCGTTCAAACAAATTAAAATAGAGAGAAAAATCTCCTCATTACCCAGACCCCCGAGGATATAGCAGCATGGATTAGTAAATTTAGCGGCACAAAAATGGAAATTTAGCGGCACAAATATGGAAATTTAGCAGCAATGTTGCGGCATTTTATTTGGCCATTTTTCCTACAACAAACACAGATATCTTTGATTTTTGAGTTAATTAACAACATAAAGCTATGTATATTTGGTTTATTTACAATGGAGACACTTTATTTGGCTTCAAGGCTACATATAGGACATAAACATGTTAATGAATAAATGCCCCAAAAGCAATGCCCCCCAGGGCCCACCACACACTGGGCAGTGGATATAGATATATTGGGAAAAGTGAGTGCTACTTTATCGATCACGGAAGAAATCTGAGCAGTGAATTGCTTGGATGGTGCTCTACCTGAGTTTTAGGGCTCATCTTAACTTTGGTGATTGAAACAAAACATCAGCTTCCAGTATACAAAGATGTGTCACAGTTTGAATCAGTGAGGTACAGCCATACCCCATTAACATGTGACAAGAGAACGTATAAGTGAAAGACTAGCCAAAAAATATGACGTAGCAGGTAAGTGTGAGTCCGTGAGCGGTTCATTGGGTAGCAGTCCAAAACTCTAGGAGGACCTTCCTTGCTTTATATTTTTACCTATCTGTGACACTGTTTGCACGGCGCTCACGGAGGGCTTTCCAGAGACCTTTAAAAGAAAGGGAATCACCACCTCGCACAAAAACAATCTCCTGCTCCAAGGACATTTGCTATATGCGCTTGCATCAGCTTTAGTGTGTAAAATATATTTTTTGCAGGAAAGTTGATCAATGTGACTTTTGCAGGTTTTTGTTTTCCGAGCACCCGTGTAATGCAAAGTGAATTCCAGCCAATATTTCACAATTAGGTGCTAAAACCATGCTTAGCACAATTTACGCCTACAAAATCACATAATGTAGACATCAAGGCCTAGATGTATCAAGCCTTTTGCGATTCGTTAAGGCTGAAATTCGCAGAATTTCGGCCTTAATGAATCGCAAACAGACATTTTGCATCTTTTGGGATGTATGAGAAATTAGCAAAATAAGTAATCGCAAAAAATTGCGATTCCTTATTTTGCTTAAGCATTTAAGGAATCGCAATTTTGCGATTCCTTAAATGCCATGTATGAAGCAATTTCAATTTGCGAATTCAGGTTAAGAAATCGCAAATTAACACCAATTTCAGGTTGGTGTTAATTTGCGAATTCCATTCAAAATTCACAATTAAGCAATTTTGAAGGTGGCATGTGGCACACATACATGCCCATAGGGCATGTATGTGGGCCATATGCACACACATGTAAGTTTCAGGGGTGCAGCAGGGTGTCCATGAGACACCCCTGCACCCTTGCAATAATTCTCAAATTGCGATTAGCAAATTGCAAATTCACAATTTGAGAATTGTTTCACAATCATTCCTATGGGCCTCCTGGCCCATAGGAATGAATGGGAAAATATTCCTTATTTGCGAATTCGCAACTTGCGAATTCGCAAATTAGGAATAATAAGGAATCGCAAAAAAAAAGCGATTTTAAACATACATCCCATTTTGCGATTTCTTAATAGCGATTCGGTAAAAATCGCTATTAAGAAATCGCAAATGGGAACGATGATACATCTAGGCCAAAGTTTTTTGTTGTTTTTGTTTTTCAGACCACAAGCTTGCCATTCTTGGTGACAAAATAAATATTATGAATATAGTACAGCATTGTTGTTGTTATGAAATACAATGAAAGCACAATACACTTCAGTGCCACAGAGGTTTTTGACAACAAAACATAAACAGTTTACTTTAAGCGATACACACAGTCATGATTCCTGCTCTGCAGCAGCGTTATAAAGATATCTGAAGGCTGCAAACACAACACATGGATATAACAGATATTTCTCGTCAAAAATAATGTGATTAAATCACGCAAATGAAAATAAGTTAATGGAATGTCCAGACAAACACACATTTTCACCATGGTAGAAAGTCTTTGCGTGCATAATAGCTCAAGTTCTGGGCATAAAATAACACACATCGAATTTGAAAATAAGCCAGCCTACATACAGGGTAGCTGTATTATTACAAATTGTGTTTTTTTGCTCTGAGATTTATGTGAGCGGGTCTTCAAACTTCCAACTACAGCTTGAAAATGTTGACAGCTTTCCAACAAATGTTCAAATTTGCTGACACTAACCATATAAAGGGGATTTCCTCTGTAGCATGATCTGAGGAGCACAAACAGGCATCAAAGCAAAAGTGAAAGCGACCAGAGACGTGATGGAGAAAAGACAGCCTCCGATTTCGCAGGCACTTTAGTAAAAATCGCGGCGTTTTTACAAAAGTACCAATTTCGCGGCAAAGCGCGAAATCGCGAAATCCTGGAGGGTCTGATTACCTGCCTATATTTATTGCAATACATATATATTTCAAACAAATACTAATATTGGCGAATCTTACAAACAAAGTCGCAGTAAGTGTTACTAAATTACCTTACCAATCAAAGGCATCAAACCAACAGCAAGTGCCGCAGAACGGCTCTTACCAATAAAATGGTGTCCAGGTTCCAACTGACAAGTTCTCAAATCGACCAAATGGTCACTGGACGGCGCATCAACAGAAAAAATCTCAGTCGAAGACGGACGCCACCTGGATGGTCGGATCAGAAAGAAAGGAAAACCGCTGTGGGTGCCAAGACTCGGGTCTCCTCAGGCAGCGATCGCGTCCAAAGCGAGATTCCAATCCTTTGTCGCGACCAGTCCTTCAGGCATCCGAGTCGCCGATGAGCCCCACGTTGCAAGTGCCAATTTGTGGTGGTGAGCCTCAGCAAGTCCTCTCAGTGCAAGGGATTCGCCCTTCTCAGCACAGAGTCCTCTGACCAATAGAAAGAAGTTGGCACAGAAACTGGAATAGAAAAGACAGAGTTTACTAAACCTCATGAGGTGGAACTACATTCACACAGCACCCTTCGGTAATGAATGAAGTAGCAGACGGACTGGAAGGAGCTTGGTCCTTTTATACCCACACAGGGGCTCAAATGAAGGTGGTACAAGTACAGAATGCTGGTTTCAAATACATACAAGGTCATATAGAGAGTGTGCTGGCAACAAGTGGGAGGGGCTGACAGTTAGTTAATTCTGGTGGACACATCCTGACAGTTACAAGTTGAGGACAGCTGTAAGCTCAACTGAACATGTGCGGGGGCGTGGCTTGAGGCTCGGCAAAATGGCCGCACTGCAGTGTTGCTCTGCCGGCCACCTACAGACATCCTGCAGTTATCCTCTTCACTCTCGGACGAACTGGCGTAATACTGCTGGGTTTGTGCTCCTGAGCCCAAGCGCTCTCTATTGAGGTGCGGCGATCCCGTTGCAGCGCTCCTAACAGCTTCGCTGAGAGCCACGCGGCAGACGCAGGGGATCGTGAAATGGCTGCCTGAGGACAGCGGCGGAGATTGGGAGATCCTCTTGCTACACCAGAAGATAGTGCACGGAGTGGGCGGACGGTGCTGCCGAGTGCTGGTGCAGACGGAGGGCTCCTGGACAACAAGTAGGCTTAAGGGGTAGCTTGTGGAGCTGGGCTGCCGTGGGCGCCAACATCGGTAGGGGGTCTCTGCCGGGTGCGTCTCCCAACGCAAGCGCTCGGCGTAAAAGTGAGGAGCGGGTCATGCTCCGCCGCAGACCACCCCGCTGCCCTATGCAGTTCCGTTTCCTGCTGTCCCCCAGCTATACCCAGACCTACGCTGACCCCCCCGCACAAAAGACTCCTCTCTCTGACATCGCGCGGAGTAGATCCTGGGACCGCGGTGTGAGCGGATAGATGGGAGCAGGGCCGTGCTGACCGGCCGCCTGCAGGAACAGCAATCTCCTCCCCTGGCTGGCTGCACGCGGGCTGCTGCACGAATTGCAGTGCATCGGAAGGGGCCGCGACCGGCAATACCCTACCTGACTGTAAGCGCAGGACACCAGTGGCATTCCCTTGCGCAACCACGCTGCATTGCCTGGGCTGTTGGGCTCCGGACGCCATTTTGGGAGCCGTGGGACTCAACGCACGGTTACTGCCGGTGGGCTCATGAACCTGCAGCTATATATGCCAAACGGTATCGAAGATTATCAGGGAACTGAGGAGACATACATGACCTTGCCTATACTGTGAAATGCGTCGGAATCAGCGTGAGAGGTGATTGATGTGCCTCGGAGGGATATCCTTTATTCTGAGGGAATACTGCTGCGCATAATGGCATAGACTGCCACTCTTCCGCTCTTGCATCACGTTGGGACACTATGGAGGGATAGGAGGCTCTGTTCCCACCAGACACGGGACAAACTCACAGTGAGCAGATTTACACCTCTCCTCCGCGGCCAACTATCTCCTGCCGTCCCTGGAATTGGGTGCACACGAGGAGAGATACGCCACAATTACTCTGCGTCTGGACTAAACACACTTCGCAGCAGTCATGGATAAACCTGATAAGTCCCAGCCCCGACTCACGTTGCTGGGACTCATGGGAACAGTACAGCCCGAACTGGAGTCAAGCTATCCTGGCTGATGATGGCTGATAGCCAGAAACCGGTCTAGGATGCTTGATTCCGGTCCAGGGAAGACATGGCTTAGCAGTTCGGACTGGTCTGTTCCCATGAGGCACAGAGTCAAGGCTGATTTGCATATGGCCAGGTCTGAACTGTGGTGGTGTGGAGTGCAAAAAAAATGATGGATTTAGGCCCAGATCTCTGTACTGGGGTGAATGTATGACATTGTTCTGCATTCTTTCCATCAACTGTTGTTTTTGCATTTGTCACCCTGAGTGGGACGGGTATGCTCAGACGTGAGTCCTGTGCTCTCCACACCACTGGAGTCAAGCCATCCTGGCTGATGATGGCTGATAGCCAGAAACCGGTCTAGGATGCTTGATTCCGGTCCAGGGAAGAAATGGCTTAGCAGTTAAGGCTGGACTTTTCCCAAGAGGCACCGGGTCAAGGCTGATTTGCATATGGCCTTGTCTGAACTGGGGTGGTGTGGAGTGTCAAAAGATGAAGGACTTATGCCCAGATCTTTGTACTGGGGTGAATGTATGACATTGTTCTGCATTCTGTCCATCAACTGTTGTTTTGCCTTTGTCACCCCGAGTGGGACGGGTATGCTCAGACGTGAGTCCCGTGCTCTCCACACCACTGGAGTCAAGCTATTCAGGCTGGTGATGGCTGATAGCCAGAAACCGGTCTAGGATGCTTGATTCCGGTCCAGGAAAGACATGGCTTAGCAGCTCGTGCTGGACTGTTCCCATGAGGCACAGAGTCAAGGCTGATTTCCATATGGCCATGTCTGAACTGGGGTGGTGTTTAGTGCAAAAAAACAATGGACTTAGGCCCAGATCTCTGTACTGGGGTGAATGTATGACATTGTCCTGCATTCTGTCCATCAACAGTTGTTTTTGCATTTGTCACCCCGAGTGGGACGGGTATGCTCAGACGTGAGTCCCGTGCTCTCCACACCACTGGAGTCAGGCTATCCAGGCTGATGATGACTGATAGCCAGAAACCGGTCTAGGATGCTTGATTCTGGTCCAGGGAAGAGATGGCTTAGCAGCTCGGGCTGAACTGTTCCCATGAGGCACAGGGTCAAGGCTGATTTGCATATGGCCATGTCTGAACTGGGGTGGTGTGAAGTGCCAAAAGACGAAGTCCTTAGGCCCAGATCTCTGTACTGGGGTGAATGTATGACATTGTTCTGCATTCTGTCCATCAACTGTTGTTTTTGCCTTTGTCACCCTGAGTGGGACGGGTATGCTCAGACGTTAGTCCTGTGCTCTCCACACCACTGGAGTCAAGCTATCCAGGCTGATGATGGCTGATAGCCAGAAACCGGTCTAGGATGCTTAATTCCGGTCCAGGGAAGAGATGGCTTAGCAGCTCGGGCTGGACTGTTCCCATGAGGCACAGTGTCAAGGCTGATTTGCATATGGCCGTATCTGAACTGGGGTGGTGTGAAGTCCCAAAAGCCGAAGGACTTAGGCCCAGATCTCTGTACTGGGGTGAATGTATGACATTGTTCTGCATTCTGTCCATAAACTGTTGTTTTTGCCTTTGTCACCCCGAGTGGGACGGGTATGCTCAGACATGAGTCCCGTGCTCTCCACACCACTGGAGTCAGGCTATCCTGGCTGATGATGGCTGATAGCCAGAAACCGGTCTAGGATGCTTGATTCCTGTCCAGGGAAAACATGGCTTAGCAGCTCGGGCTGGACTGTTCCCATGAGGCACAGGGTCAAGGCTGATTTGCATATGACCATGTCTGAACTGGGGTGGTGTGGAATGGAAACAAAACGATATATTTAGGCCCAGATCTCTGTACTAGGGTAAATGTATGACATTGCTCTGCATTCTGTCCATCAACTGTTGTTTTTGGACCTTTTAGGGATGAGTCATGATTGCAACTTGCTGTGGAGATTGCAGATGTCCTAATGCGCTGAAAAATTAATTGAGCCGGACTATTGAAACTTTCTTAAGAGGAAGGGGGCATTCGGAATAGGATAACAGTTTTCAGTATTTAAAATCTTTTTATTTACCATTTTCTGTGATGACATTATATATGCCTGCTTGGGTTTGTCTCCCTGATAGGAATTTCATATTTAGAACATCTGAAAAAAGAAACCACGGTCTCTTGCATTCCTTGGCATGTTTTAATTGTTTTTAAATCCGTGTAAGGAAGGCTACAAAGGAATCTATCCATGTGATACATTATATAGCACTTTTTACATTGAAATAAGTTTGGGGCATTTCTCTCTGAACTTGTAGCGAATTGCATCAGTTTCATGAAAGTAATCCACTGACATTCAATTAGATATACATTGATTTCTACCAAGGCCATACAAAAGGACTTGCACAAAAGCGTTGGGGGTATGGTGTTATGGCTCTTTCTGTGTGAACCAGAGTCCTTGAGCTTAGCCTGGATAGATAATTGAATAGTGCTAAAATATCCACCGAAAAATTGGTGCACATCTGAAAGGTCATTGTAATGCTTTGTGATTATGATCATTTGACCCTTGTGGTCCTATGCGGACTCCTTACAAAGTTACATAATGGGTTGGGAGGTATTTGGGGGTGTCTGGGTATGGTCAATAAAGTCTATGATGCAGTGTGTTCAGTTAAAGGTTGCATGCTGGAGAATAAATATGTGTTTGGCAAAGTCATTTGCATGCTCTAGAGCTGGGGTGAATGCTACAACTGGCCACAAGTGTGGGATCCGTGGCTCGAAGTAACAAGCCATCTCTCCCTGGAAGTTTGCACTGCTATGTAAATGTAATGTAAATGTAAATTGATACTTGTATAGCGCACTACTCACCCGCAAGGGTCTCAAGGGGCTTGTACGAATACCCATCCTGGCTTTCCCTGTGAGGCGTCCACTCCTGGGCACCCCCAAGGTGGAGGCCAGGCATCCTTAGCGTTGTGGGGGCCGTTGTGGAGATTAAGCAAGCTATTGCCCAGAGTTGCAGAGTGGGACTCAATGATTGGAATAGGCACCGAGGCGAGAATTGTCAGGTCCGTGGAATTTTGAGCCCAAGACCCGCCGAGGCAGGGAATTGAACTCTGGTCCTGGGCTAGACCTTTGCATCAGGGTCTGCCGCTCTAACCATTGAGCCACACTTGCTATGGCAAACTCTTTGTGTGTGCCACGCACACCTATTTAGATGAGAAGCAGTTCGTAGTTGGCATGTGTGTGATTGAAGTGCAGCTCCAGCTCTTACAAGGCCATGAAAGAATGTGAAGTCCCTACATAGGAGAAAAATCAAAAAACCTGGCAAAAGCCTACTGGTAAAGCCGAGAGAAGAGATACGGTGCCACAGTGTAACATAGAGCCATCATCCATACAAAGAAGAAACACTGAAAGCAGCGACGACCAGGTATAGGAGAAGCGCTATAAGCAGCGCCAACTAGGTGCAAAGAAGTGCTAAAGGCAGCAACAGTCAGGTGCAATAAAGTGATAAATGCATAGACAACCAAGTGCAAGAAAATGCTATAGGCAGTGACAAGATACTGAAAATACTAGTGCACTTACAACCATGAAGAAAGGAAGTGCAAACCGACCTTATAGTGGACCTGGTCAGAGGCTGGTGCATCCAAAGTAGCCAGTGGCATTCAATCTGATGAAAGGCAGTCAGGATAGTGACATTTTTCAATGGCTGCAGAGAGGAGCGCCACGAACAGCGCAGCCTGTTCCTGAAACCACCACCACCCTTCGCTAAAATACTGAATGTTGACATCAGATGGACTGTATAGATTGAAATGTTCGACTACTTCATAGATGTTCTCACAGAAGTAGATGACAAAAAGATCATCAAATACTACATAAGAACCTTGCAGGTCATGGAGTGAAAGAAGTGATAAAGAAAATATCACATGCTGATGAAGTATTGTATCGTCAAATCAAAGAAGAGTTTGGAAGCAAGTTAAATCCAATGCCTAATATCAATTATGATAGAAACATTTTAAACCAGGCAAGACAGCAAGTTGGTGAAATGGTGGTTAAGTTTTTTTAAATACTTAATACCCTCAAAAACTGCAAGTTCATTTAATTCAATAATGAAGAAGCCATGTGTCTCTGAGTCATTGATGGTTGCCTCTCTGATTCGTTCAGTCTACGCATGCTGAGAGAGTCATTCAGTCTAGAAAGGGTACTCAGGCTGCAAGAGCTGAGAAACATGCATATTGATAGGCTGGTGATATGTAAGCTTGAACAAACTAGAATGAATTAGCGCCAATAAAGATAAGTAAGCAGAAACACACAGTGGAGGCCCATTAGATGATCTCTCTGAAGAAAAAAAAACTGTGTTTCCGAAGTGGATTGTCATTTACAGATGAAGGTAAATGTCTCGCCATTGGACAGATATGCAGCGGCTGCGGAAAAGAAAGCCATTTCAAAAAAACGTATTGCATCACTACGAGAAGAGAAGAATGATGCCATAACGTTCCAGAAGCAGTTTAGCCATGCCCACAAGGCCAAACAAAATCAACTGTGGCAAGTAGAGACTAAACGAAGTCAATCATAATCAACTTCATCTTCCAAAGGCTCTTCAGAATCTTCATCTAGCGACAGTGAAGAAGATGGATCTGCAATGGTCATATCGACCGCAGAAAGACATGCACATGTAGGATTGGCTGTTTGTAAAAAAGAATCCAAGTCAAAAAAAGATCGCCTCGTGATGCGACCAAGCTCATTTGAGCATTGCCCCAAGATCATGCTAAAGGTTAATGACTGTCCTACAACTTTCTTTATAGATGGTGGTGCATCGATCAGTATCATGCAGGCAAAAAAATCCAATGAACTATCTCCAGTACCATGTCTAACTCCATTGAAAACATAGGTGTACACATGGGCTGTGTCTACGCCATTGCAAAGTCAAAGGTCACTTGTACTGACCATGAGTCATTAGAAAGCGAAAGTAGAAGCACCAATTCATGTTTCCCCAATGGACCGAGTCAAGTGCACGCTTCCTCAATTTCAGCACTGCTGCTGACATGGGGCTAATTTCCATCAACTACAACCTCAATGCACATTTGAAATAGTGGATACATTCCAGTCATTGTCCAATGGACTAGAGAAACTCAAGACAATGAAGGTGCAACTTAACATAACTTAGGACATTTGTTCGGTTGCTTAGCAACACAGTTGAATTGCTTTTTATTTACAGGAGGCCATTGGGAAAGAACAAACTAGAACATTATTAAAGCATGAAATCATCAAGCGCTCTACTGGTTTGACACCATGGGTTTCACCTATAGTGGCAGCCCCAAAAAAGAAAAGTGGAGGTGTAGTGCGCATCAATGTTGATATTTACCAGGCCAACAAAGCAAACGAGAGAGAAAGACATCCGGGTCCACACAAAGTGGCCATGATTATGCAGCTGAATGGTGCCAAAGTCTTCTCCCATCTTGATTTGCACAAAGGATACCATCACCTCAAGTTGCATACTCAGATTATTGTGTACGCAAGCCGGAGGGATTGGGCCCAATCCTTACTCAACACAATAGACAGCCAAAGGCTCAGAGACACATTTTGGCCTATGCTAGCAGAAGTCTATCTCAGACTGAAGGTGCCTATTCTCATCCAGAAAAAGAGAGCCTGGGTGTAGTGTGAGCTTGTGAACATTATAATGTATTTCTGTATTGAAAGCATTTCCCCTTTGTCACCGACCACCAGGAGATGCTCAGTATTTTTGAAAATCTAAAAGCCAAGTTGCCCCCTTGCATCTAGAGGTGAGGGTTGACATTGCAAGAGTTGTGCATAAGTGGGTAAGGAGCAGAACACCGCAGATTACTTCTCATGAGTGCTGTTACAGCATCACAATGCAAAGTCTAAAGCATACATCATTGTCATAGTAAAGTCTAGCACCCCTGCAGCTCTATCCAATGAGCAGATCATTGCTGCAACGAACACAGACAGAGACATGCTCACACTCAAGGATAGATTTGCAACACAATCCTGGAGAAAGTGTACTCAACCTCTCACAGATGAAGCTAAATATTAGAAATTCTAAAATGTGCAGAAAGAACTTTCTGTCACTCAAGGAGGCATTATAATACTAGATTCTTGGATTGTCATACCTGATAGTTTGAGAGAGCAAGTCATTGAACTTGCACATGGAGGGCATCGTGGAGTGTGGTTTCCTTGCCTTGATGAACGAGTCAAAAAGGAACTGAAAGCATGTCACCTGTGTTACTGCTTATCTCCCAAGACAACAGAACATCTGTTAAATATGTCCAATTGTCCCAAATGAGCATGGTAAAAAATTTCTGTTGATTTCTTTGGACCAATAAACAATGGCCATCATCTTATGATAGTTATTGACGAGCACTCACGTTTTCCCTTAGTGGAAGGATTATTATTGACCACCCCTGAGGAAGTCACCAAAACGCTGGATGATATTTTTGTTGCATAGGGTGTCCCCATCATCCTCAAATCTGACACCTGTTCAACCTGTAATAGCAGAGAATTTAAAGAATTTCTCATTTGTATCAACGTCAAGCATCAGAAAAGCATGCCTCTCTGGCCACAGGCAAATGGCATTGTTGAACAATTTATGGTTACCCTGAAGAAAGTTGGAATGTATTACGTTGCAACGCATACCATTACACCGCATACTTTTATATCACAGTTTTCACAAGGAAAACACCATTACAATGCATGTTTTACAATGCATACCATTACAACGCATAATATGTTTTCATTGTTTAATAGTACATTTTCAGTTGTTAAGTTTTTTGCATCCATCCCATGGGATGGGATGCAAGAGAAATAGGGGTTTTGGGTAGGGGAGATTAATAATACCCAGGCATTAGTTTTAGTACTTAGATATTTTTAAAGTACCTATCCATTAAAATACCTGGGTTTTAATAATAAAATACAGTGTTTGTAAAAATGGCAAAAATTACACAGATATTTAAAGCATTTTTGAGAAAAACACACTAATATCATAGCAATAAACAAATTATACATACAATCAATTGGAAGCACATAAAACAGCAGTCCTTCAACTATTTTTATTACAGCCCCTGAGCCAGCATCTGCTCAAAAGGGCTGACATTCCGAGAAGAAATGTCTAAATGAACATTTTTACACATGACAAAATAAATATACATTCTATCAGGTTGTGGATCGTGCGAAAAACCAAAACATATTTTCATTTACATTCTCGTTTGCCCCAAAAAATGTATAAAAGAAGCCGTCCACCATGTTGTGCTCAGTGGTAAACTGACTTCCATGGTGAACACACACAGCAGGAGTAGCGGGATAATTCTGCAGACTTTCCAGTTGAACACTGCCATCTACAGACCAAAGGTATTGTATGTTTCTAAGTAAACAGCTTCCAAATAATTACACCTAATTCTCAAGTCCTTACAATATTTTTTTCACTTATTTACAAAATTTACTGATTTTGAAAAGCAGCCCATAATCTACAGCGAATATTCAATAAATTCTCCTTCCTTGGAAAAGTAAGTGAATAAAAGAACAAAATGTATTTTAAATTAAAAAGCCCATAAGAAAAAAAAAAAAAGATTATTAACATTTTCCTTTTGATTTTAAGATTGGACATACAGCAACACCAAATGCCT
This sequence comes from Lissotriton vulgaris, assembly GCF_964263255.1. Lineage (NCBI taxonomy): Eukaryota > Metazoa > Chordata > Amphibia > Caudata > Salamandridae > Lissotriton > Lissotriton vulgaris. The sequence continues at coordinate 268,620,188 of NC_141695.1, forward strand.
TCCCAGAACAAACAAACCTTTACAGAATCAAATGTAGGTAAACTGTAAAAAATTAACTGAACCAAAAAAAACTTTATTGATGTCAGAAATAATATATTATCAGACAGTGATCAGTGATATGTTTTAAAATTAAAAAAATGTCACCTTCATGACTTTGCCTCAAGGAACATGCTCAGGGAAAGTGTTGGATGGTGGTGGAGGATAACTTACTAGTCCTACTCTGACAGGTGCTTGCCTCAGGGAAAGTGCTGGATGGTGATGGGGGCAAATTTACTATTCCTACCCTGACAGGTGCTTGCCTCCGGGAAAGAGCTGGATGGTGGTGGGGCAAATTTACTATTATACTCCAACAGGTTCTTGCCTCAGGGAAAGTACTGGATGGTGGTGGGCCACATTTACTATTCATACTCTGATAGGTGCTTGCTTCAGGGATATTGCTGGATGGTGGTGGGGCAAATTTACTATTCCTACTCCAACTGGTGCTTGCCTCAGTAAGTGTTTGATGGTGGTGGGGCCACATCTACTAGTACATATTCACTAATCTATTTCTATGCAGGCTATTTGCAAAACTAACATTTTCCAAACAAAAACCTATAACATTTCTTCCCTTTTTTCAGAACCAAAGAATCAAAAGCTCCAAACACCACATAAAGAACAACTGAAAAAAAATCCAATGAAAACCAGCATCTACACCAGGAATTTCCAACGGTAAAACATAAAACGGTAACCTTTTTCATTCTCTCAAGTCTATTAAAAAAAATTAACCTTTTTTTCATCAAAGGTATCAAAGCAGCAAACAATTCCAAACCAACATTATCAGGCCAATGCAATTAAATCCTGGTACAATTTTGTTAAAATGTTAAATTTAATGTACACAAACGTAATACTTGCAGGCAAAATATTATCAAAAGCAATCATACACAACATGACTAATATTATTTTTTTCTCTTTTTCTTCTTTCTACAGGGAATGTATTGTAAGTAACATTTCTATAGTGTGGCTGTCACCCAACGGGTATCCTGGCGCTGAGATTACCTGGAAAAGACACTATGCGTAACTGTAATTCATGATAGCCAAGCTAGGGGAAACTACTATTCTGTAGGGAAAAGTCTGGTTTTTAGCTCCTTCCTAAATCGCAGCAGATTGACAATTTGTCTGAGATCGATTGGAAGTGTATTCCAAAGTTTAGAAGCTACATAGCTGAAGGATCTACCGCCAAGACGAGTTTTGTTAAAACTTGGAATACAAAATAATTTGGCTGCAGAAGAACGAAGACTTCTGGCTGGGGGGATACCAGAGAAATTTCCTCTGTAATGGCTTAGGCCCCATTTTGTGTACTGCCCTATAAACAATACAGAGTGCTTTAAACTGAACTCTCTGTGTGATGGGTAACCAGTGTAGAACTTTTAGAGCAAGCAAAGGAGAGGCTCTGCGTTGTCTGTTTAGAGCTAGCTTAGGTGCGATTACTTGTATCCTTTGCAGCTTTTTTTATCAATGAAACTGGGGCTCCCAGAAGTAGGGCATTACAACAATCTAATCTGCTCATGATAATACTCCTTACCACTTGGGGTCTAGCTAGAGCTGATAAAAGTTGGAGTATTTTTCGAAGAGCTCTGAGCAGAGATAAGCAAGTTCTCACTCTTTTGTTCACCTGGGAGTCCAATTGTAGGTTACTATCTAGTAGTACTCCTAGATTACAAGCTGTCTTAATAGGCAACAGAGGATTATTTTCAGGGGCCGGTCAGAAATCTGCTGGCCATGGACGGGGAGCTTTGTTTGCTACACAACATAATACTTCCGTCTTATCGCCACTGAATTGCAAGGAATTGTCTCTGAGCCAGCCTGCTGTTTCACGCTTACAACTATGACATTTTTCCAAGGAGACTACATTGTTGCCTTCAAAGGAAAAGACAAGTTGGGTGTCATCTGCATAATTTATAACTTCAATGCCGAAGGATTTTATCAGGGAGATAAGTGGGCGAAGATAACAATTAAAAAGGATTGGACTTATTGTGGAACCCCATGCTTTATGGGGCTATTTTGGGAGAGAAATGGCGTCATGGCCACTGCCTGTTGCCTGTCTAATGAAAGCCAAATAATTGCAATCAAGCAGGGGAGATAGACTGTTAAGTTACAACAGCTATGTTTATTGTAAGGAGAGATTAACTGAGCCCAGGTGTCATTTGAGGTGTGTGCGTTATTACTCATCCCATTGTAAAGGCAGATCGGTTGCTCTTGGTAACACTGTTGAAAGGACCACCGAGCATAACCACTCTGCCTCTGCAAAGGAGATAGAGGTAAGATAAAATATAAATTAAATGAAAGCCCTGGTATCCACCTCCAATGAACCCTGTGACTCAGTTTTAAGGGCGGTATCACAAACCATTCTTACACATGTAGCAAGTTGGATGCCCACAATTCCCAACCTACTCAGAATTATTCAGCATTAAAAACAGGCAAGTAACCCCCTACGTGTAACACCCCAAATCTTCTCTGACATTAACATTCCTCCTGAACTTTATGGAACAGTTACTAATGAAACCTTTCTTTTGCATGACAACAAAAACCCCATTAAAGAATTCTACTCTGTAGCACACCCCATAATCTTGTTAAGTTAGAGAGTGGTTATATTTGCATGATGGATGGGGCTTTTAAATCCACACCCATCCATTTACCCAAATATACACTACTGAAGCCTACATTACTCATACAGTAGTGCCCTCAGTGTACAGTGTACTCCCTGATAAAAAAAACGTCAACATACACTGACTTTTTGTCAGTCATAAAAGCTAAAACCATAAACAAAAGTCCTTGAAAAGTGCTAATTGACTTTGAATTACCTATGATTAACACAATTACCAAAATGTACACAGATACTCAAATTCAAGGATGTTTTTTTCACTTTTATCAGGCTAATTGGTGAAAAATTAAAAAATAAAACCTTAGTTGAGGATTACATATCAGACAATAAACTGCACTTTGAATTGAAGAAACTAACAGCACTTTGCTTTGTTCCTCCTGAAAGTGTAGATAAATACTATACATCTATTACTAAATCTGACAATTTTACTGCAAGCAAGGACAAATGGGCACCCCTTCTAAATTACTTTAAAGACACATGGATTGGCCATTGAAGCAGGTTAGGTCGCAGGAGGAAGCCACCTTTCATGTGAAGTGTTGAAACTGCTACTCGACCTGCTTAGAGAGAGGAGCAAAAACAAATAATACCAAATAGCAATAGCACAACTCCTTAAACAAATCTACAGGTAAACCACATCCTAACTTCTATCATTTTTGGGGAAATTTTGAGGAATGATCAAAGTTGCCAAGAAATGAGAATTGCGGAATAATTAACTGGTAGTCTGTACCCTCAAATTTCTAAAAGAACAAAAGAAATGGCTGAGCAACTATTGGGTACAATTCAACAATTTTCGTTGATGGTGGCTTCAGACTACCTAGATAATATTGCACACATCCTACATTTCTAACCTACATTAACTCCTAAAACACTTTACTTGCCTGTTTTGACAAGGAATGTCCCTGAATCAATTGGCATTTTCTAAAACATTTTAAATTAGAATTTAAAAGTCAGGTTTCCTACCTTCAGGCCTCTTCATCTTTCAACTCCTGGACTTGCCTACAATTCCACATTTCGCCAAGTGTCTTGAGCAATTCTATGATCCATAGAAAATAGTCCTTAATCCATGATGTAAGCCATGACCCGAGTTAAACTAACCAAAATGGACACAGTTTGACAAAGCCTTTTTTACAGCAAAAATTGTGCTGAAAACTGTATGGTGCTGACCTACAAAAAACACATCCCCCCCAAAAAAATCCAGATAAAGAATACTTGTTTGGCAAAAAGCACAACAATAAATCCATCATTGCATCCCCTCTTGATCAAATTCAAGTTAAAAGAACACGAAAAAAAATTGATACAAAAAAATCCAGAGATGAAATTCTCTCTACCTAAATCCAGCATAAGTCCCAAAAACGATATATCCATGATTTGAAAATATCTGAAAAAGTATTTCTGAAATCTATGAAGTCTGTTTCCATGCTCCTTTGACCTATCCATAAACCGCGACAACGCAATACCGTGGGGGCCCATTAGTATGTCGGGCGGATCCCCACCGCCCACATGGCTGTGGATATCTGGCCGAAATTTCTTCCTGCCCGCATGTAAATTCCCCTCGGCCATATTACTATGGCCGGTGGGACCCTGGCGTACAGAAAGACTGTCCACCGGTTTTCCGCTTGGTCGAGGAGTCCAGTACCTCCCGTAAGCGTCACTGCGCTGCATTGCAGAGAGGTGGCTCCGGCCATGCCCCTTTTTACACCACTCTGCAATGCAGCTCTGTGGTGGGCTAGTTGGCCCCCAGGAACCCTCAGGACTCAAGGGGACTTAATCCCCCAATTTATAATGCACCAGGGGATACGTTTGAGCATTGGTGCAGGGAGGGGGCATGGCCTGATGTTACAAGTGTGCAAACGTACCCTCTGGCGTGTTTTAAGTTGGGGATTTAAGTCCCCATAAATCCTGAGGGTCCCTGGGGGCCAACTAACTCACCAGGTACATCTTGTAAGTGCCTCAGAGTTGCACTGCAGAGAGGTGTAAAATGGGGCGCTTACTGGAGGTACCTAGTGGGCTAGCTGGACCCCAGGGACCCTCAGGATTGAAGGGGAATTAATTCCCCAACGTAAATCGCTCCACAGGGCGTGTTTGCACACATGTCACCTCAGAGCCCCTCCTCCCTTCTGTGAAATTGTGCCCCATGGCGTGTTTTAAGAGGTAGTTTTAATCCCCCTACCCTATTATGTACTAGGGCCTTACAGTGAAGGTCATGCAAATCACAGGGGTACCCCAACACATAGAGGGTCATTAGGATGTCGGGCGGATTGCCTCCGCCAGGCTGGCGGTAGCCGCCGCCGGCCTGGCGGAGGGGATCTGCCCGACATCCATTGCCCAATTCCCCCGCCATATTAGGATGGCGGGGGGACCGCGGCAGTGAAAAACACCGCCCGCCTGTTTTCTGCCCTGGTCGCCTTGCGGCCAGGGCGGAAAATGTTTAATATGGTGGCGGTGTCTGTTAGACACCGCCAGCCATATTACAATGGGCATTTTGGCAAGCCGGTCTTTGCTTTGGGGGCCCCCTGCGGGCCCCCCTGGTGAAGGCCGAGGTGTTTGTAGCAAAGGGGGGTACCTCCCCTGCATTTGCATACACCAAGCAGCAGGCACCGCGGGGTGCCATTCCGCTTCATGTATGCAAATGCGTGCTTTTTATTTTGAGATTGTGGCGGGCGGTGCAGTGAGCACCGCCCGCCACAATGTTAAAATGAGGATTGCGCCCGCCACTGTGGCGGGCGCATCCTAATGCACATTTCGGGTCCCCCGCCCTTAAGGCGGGCGGTCCCGTTTCCCAATAGGGTGGCGGGCAGGTAAAGCCTGCCCGCCATCCTAATGAGCCCCATAGTGTTCCCTAGTGTATGTAGGTGTTTTCACTGTATTCTGAGTGTCATTTAGCATAGCACTGGCTCTACCACCAGTACCCATCTGAAAAAATTGTGGGTACAGGATTATTTTGCAACAAGGTCTGCTCGATCAGTACCTCCCCGCCCCCCCCACCCCCCAGCGCCTTGAGACCCTCGCGGGTATGTAGTGCGCTTTACAAATGATTGATTGATTGATAGCATTTAAAAAAACTTTGAAATTCACTGAAAAACCATAGGTTTCAGGCACGTTATAGTTAGAAATTAGCATTTAAAAAACCTTTGAAATTCACTGAAAAAAACCTGGGTTCAAGGCACATTATAGTTAGAAAGTAGCATTTAAAAAAACCTTAGAAATTCACTGAAAAAAAAAACATAGGTTTCAAGGGCATCATAGTTAGTTGGACATTTCATTCCTACTAAACCATAGAAATTCCCCGGTTATAGTTAGTTCAGCTAACTTAAACTCACAGCCCGCAATGCACTGCTGATGACGTCACATATTACATCAGTCATGACATGGTCTGCGACATCACTCATGACATCACTGATGACATCACCCTTGTGATAGAGTGGCAAACCTCCTCTCACCCTAATATAACCTTGGATACATGTTGTATATTGATTCTTCTTGTAATATGGCTGACAGTAGTCTTTAGCCCTTCCTTAGTGTTCTTACCTCCTTAGTCTCCCAGAATACCTGTGAGTGTTCTAACTTGTACCATGGTGTTCTATGATTGTCAGTTGATGGTCTGGTCAGCTGGCGAGGTTTTGTACTCAGCTGTGTCCTACAATAAATCTACATGTAATCAACTAGAAGTATCCTGTCATCTATCACCATCCTATTTACAACAATACACACACTCAAAATTACAAACTAATATTTTCAAAACAATGGACATACCAATACCAGTTACTACACACCTGTTCAGTAATTCCAAGATCTATACACACATCCACTCATTCACCAAAAGTCCTATACAGTCACGCATACATGTACTCACTCATCATGTGGTCACACATGTAAACAACGTATCAAACATCCATTTACTTGCATATACAGTTATACACACACCACCACACTTACTTCTACAGAAACGTATACATACTTACTCTCTTCAACCATCACTAATAAAAACACATACTTTTTTATACAGGAACACTTTCACATATACTCACTTATATACACAAATACTGACATTTACTAGTTTAAAACATATGTAGTTACTTATAAAGACACTATTGAGACAGTTGTTCACACAGCCATACACACACTCATCAACCCATACAGTCCTGCACAAATAGGGGCCCATTAGGATTGCCCCCGCCAGGCTGGCGGTAGCCATCGCCAGCCTGGCGGGGGCAATACGCCCGCCATCCGCACCTAAATTCTCCCCGCCATATTAGTATGGCGGGGGACCACGGTGGATGGAAAGACCGTCCCCCGCTTTTCCGCCCCAGTCGCCTCCTCGGAAAAGGATTAATCTGGTGGTGGTGTATATTAGACACCGCCAGCCATATTACAATGGGCTTGGTTAGATGCCTTTCCCCCGTGGTCTTCACTCTGGGGGGCCCCTGTGGGCCCCTAGAGTGGAGAGGTGGGGGGTGTGCACACGGGGGGTACCTGTGGTACCCCCCAGCATTTGCATACACGAAGCAGCAGGCAGTGGGCGGTGCCTGCCGCTTCGTGTATGCAAATGCATACATGCATTTTTAGCATTGCGGTGGGCGGTGCACCGCCCGCCCGCCACAATGTTAAAAATGATGGATGTACCCACCACTGTGGCGGGCACATCATAATCCCCACCACGGTACCCCCGCCCTTGTGGCGGGAGGTCCTAATCCAGGTGATCTTGCGACTCGTTACCTGTATGTGAGCTCCTTGCTTATTTTCTCTACAGCTCTGATGGAATTTGCTCTTTTTCATGAATGGTTTGAGCTGCTTTCCCCACCACGCTGCAAAGACGCTGGGTTCTCCCTGGATCGGGACTGGACTCAGCTGGCCCTATCATGGAACGGCGGATGGTGGATGTTGGCGGTTGGGAGCTGTAGGCTGAGAATGGCGAGAATGGGGCTGCACTTGCTGATACAAGGAGACGACGAGAACACTGCTTTCGGGTAAAACTCCTCCCACGGCACACTTTAAAGTTGAAGACGACGAGTGACGGAATATTTGTGAACGGGGGAGATTTGAAAGACTTGAAAGACTCTGAAAGACTTGCAAGTACAAGCGGAGCAGACCGATGACCCCCTGGCTTGTGAGTAATCTTTTTAGTTGGAAGTGGGAAGTTTGGGAAGGCTCTTTATCCCCATATCGATATATTGTAGCTACAGTGGTGTTACACTCAAACAATAAACTTTCGAAGAAGCCTGGTGATATTCAATACCTAACTTTTTTTCTGGACTTTATGTGCTCATTATGCTGCCAAAAACAGAGCGTGGGGGTAAAACTAGACCCAGTGGGTAAAGTTTGGTAGGCACTCATGCTGTGCTAGCCGCTAAACTGGCTCAAGATCAAGACCCAACCAGTAAGGTCTCTGAAACTGCGAGGCAGCAATTTCCAAAAATCACACAAATGTTTCAGTCTAATATTGGGAAGAAGGCTGGCACTTCAGTAACTGCTCCGCTTGATGTTGACACTATTGACGATGCAGAGGCTGTAACACCTGTAACACCTGTGGACTCTTCATTGTCTGTGCAACCCCCCTCTGCATCCCAAGCGGTGATTATAGATAAAACCTTGGACCAGCGCGAGGAACTGAATTTGGCCAGTGAAGTTATTCCGGAAGATGGAATGGATACAATTAACCTGGTTAGTAGTAAGGATAGTGAATTTTTTTTCCCTTTCGGAACACTCTGATGATGGCTCAGTTTTAGACGGGGAACTTGAGGATGACCTTTCACTTAATGAAGGAGGCCCGGGTGGCACTACACCCAGCGCAATGGACTTAATGGATGCAAGTTGCAATATATCTGGTACTACTGTAGAGGCGATAGCTACAGTTAGGAAGAAAGGTGTCGAAAAAGATGAGGCACCCTCTGTTGGACTTCCTGACTGGGATCTCTCCACTGAGGAGCTTTCACTGGAACAATTGAATCTATCTGATCAGGCAACTGGCGGTCTTGGTTTGGAACAAGCAGGTTCAGTGTCACTTGAATAAATTTATAGAGCTATTACTGACCATAGGCTTGAGGCTCGTGCAGAACATCTAAAGATACATATAGCTTGTCGTAAGTTGCAAAATAACGTGCGCCGCTTGCCCAAATCTTGTAATGAATTTACAGACCGTATGACCGACGCTGAAGGGCGTACATCAGCGCTTGAAGACCAAATGACAATTCAAAGGGAGGAAGTTGCCGACATCAAGGCTAATAAGGATGATGTCCACAATAAGCTTGTTGACTTAGAGAACCGATTGCGGCGCAATAACTTGCGTGTTTTTGGTGTTCCTGAAGGCCTTGAAAGCCAGGACCACCGTAAATTTACAATTGAGCTATTCGAGGAGGCATTTTCGGATGTGAAAGAATGGAATTGGGCTCAGGAAGTTCAACGGGCACACCGATTTCCATTTCGTCAAAAGGCCAGCGCGGAATGTGCAATCTGGGCAGGTTGTGCATCCTCGTGCTTTATTCATTTCACTGAATAACTTTTTGGCAAGACAGGTTCTATATGACCTTGCACATCCGGAAAAAAAGCTATCCGGTAAAGGGATTCAATTCTTTGTACGCCCAGAATATTGTCATTCAACGGTCGAGAAGTGCTGGCAGTTGCGCCAGCTAATTGCACTCTCAATCTAAGGGCCTGCAGGCCTTTCTTCTGCAACCAGCAACTCTTAAAATAGTGAACAAGGGCCAAACTCGCTATTTCACGTCTGAGGCCTCTGCTCAAGACTATTTGCAGTCCTTGCCTTAAAGGCATGGTATATTGTTTTGGTTTAATTTACTAATGTCACAGTTTATGCTTTTATTATTTGACTAAATGACTCTCCGAGCATTTAGAGAGTGGCTCACACTCATCAAGGGGCGGTAGGCCCTATTGCCTCAGTTATGGGGGAGGGTATTGTTGGGGGTGGGGGGAGGGATCCTGCAGGGGGGTTGGGCTTTTGTTTTTTTGGGGGGGTAATGGGTTGGGTGGTCACTGAGGTCTGGGCGAAAAGGGAAAAAAGTCAGTTCATAGTAGTTGCTGTAGGGATTTAAGAGTAATGTTATTTTATGGATGTCGCGATGACCAGCGATTTGATGATGATAATGGCTAATAATAATTTACGGATCTGTACATTTAATGTATGCGGCCTGAATAATGCGCTGAAGCGGAGACGTGGGATGGAGGAGATACGACTAATTAATACTGATATTATTTGTCTTCAGGAAACCCATATAACTTGGGTGAATCGTAAAGTATGGACTGAATTGGGATTTTCACTGGTAGCCGCATCTAGACAAGTTACAATGAATCGTGGGGTGGCAATCCTGGGTCGTCAAGCTCTAGTAGTGGCCGGTAAAACCAAGGTGGATAATTTTGGCCGTTGGGCTATTGTAGAGTGTATAATAGGGGGTAATAAAATTACAGTCTGCACTGTGTATAGCTCTAATCTTGATCAAGTGCAGACTTTGGATTTTTTGCATGTTGAGCTTGCTCTGTGGGATACCCCCCTTGTAATATTAGGGGATTTTAATATACATGGAGAGCCCTTTACTTGGGATCTTCAATTTACTAACTATAAGAGTCGAAAACCAAAAGTGTTTTATGCACTCCATCAACTATTGGCTCAGCATGGTTTGGTTGATGGATGGGGGATCCGGGATATACTTTTTTTTCTTTTCCTCATAATAAGTTTGTTCAGTTAGATTATATTTATGTACCTAGATTTTTAATGGTTGGGTCTAAGATGCAGGGTACACCGCGCATAACGCCAGACCATGGCCCTGTAGTCATGGATCTTCCTCGCTTCAACTTTACACGGGCACAACGCTCATTTACTTTTTCTAAAAAATTGTTAATAGAGGAGGATTACATATGCCATATTCAATTATGGGCCAAACAATTTCTGGAATATAATAGGGGAACCGCTTCCAAAGCGATGGTCTGGGAATGTTTCAAGGCCGGCATAAGTGGGGAAACTTGTAGTTATGGTTGGACTCAACAGAGCAAGCGGAAAGAATTAATTGAGAATTTGACTTTAGATTTAAACATCGCTGAGCAAGAACTAATTTCAGTAATTAGTACTAATAGGGATAGTCAAACTGCTCAGACTAAGGTGGCTTGCTGTAAGGCAAAGATCAACGGGGTCTGGAGTGAGGAAATAGCAATCCGGTATGAAATCAATAAAACTGAGCGATGCGAGTATGGTGAAGCTGCAGGCAGTTGTCTAGCTCAAAGACTCTGGGGTCAACAAGCATCTCAGAGAATTGAGGGGTTGCTAGATAACCAGGGCCATTTGGTGGCTACTATAGAGGGTATAATGGAGATATTCCAGCAATATTACAAGGAACTCTATACTCAAGATGTGGTACCCCAGGATTTGATTGAACAATATTTGTCAAGTATAGATCTACCTGAGGTGGGAGACACGATAAGAGAAGAGTTAGAGGTGCCAATCTCTATGATTGAATTACAACGTGCACTTGAGGATTTGGCACCTGGGAAAGCAGCCGAACCTGATAAATTACCTTTAGAGGTTAACGTATTTTTTTCCGGTGATAAAAGATGATATGCTGGCTACTTTTATAGCGGCCCAGATAGGAAATCCCCCTGTATCTTGGGACGACGCAAATATTGTTGTGTTCAAGAAAAAAGAAAAGTCTGCTGAATTGGTTGGTTCTTATAGACCTATATCATTAATAAATGCCGATGCCAAGGTATACTCTAATATTTTAGCAACTCGGCTACGGCAAATCGTTCCTCTTTTGGTATCCCGTCATCAACATGGATTTTTACCTGGGAGAAGTACTGTTAACCATTTGCATAGAGTTATTGCTGTGCTAGACTATGCTTCAGTTTTTCATAAAAACATTGGTTTAATTTTTTTAGACGCTGAAAAAGCGTTTGATCGCGTGGCTTGGGCTTTTCTTTGGGCAGTCATGCGTAAAATGAGGTTTGGGCCTCATTTTTTGCTTGCTCTCCAAACTATGTATAAACAACCTAGGGCTAAGATCTGTGAGATGGGTCACGAATCCGCCTATGTATATATCACATGTGGCACAAGGCAAGGATGCCCATGTTCACCGCTACTTTTCGCGATGTATATTGAACCACTGTTGCGCATTCTTGAAACTACGCAAGCTATACAATCAATGGCGGTGGGGAATCACTATGTACGTGTCTTAGCTTATGCTGACGACATAGCAATCATTACATCTGATCCAGAGCAAGCACTATCTGAAATAGAGTATGTGACCTGAGAGTTTGGGCAATCGTATAAATTAAACCTTTCAAAAACCGTGTGTACTCCAGGATTATACCCCGGCGAGGCGCGTGTGACACATGAGGCTCGATATCTGGGGATCAAGATAAGGATGTTGCTCCAAGAAATTGTAGCCGTTAATTGGTCGGATATACTATGTTTGGTTAAAAGGCAACTTGAAAAGGTGGAATGTCTACACCTATCTTTGGTTGGGCGACAGAATGTCTTGAAGATGTGCATATTACCCCGCGTGCTTTATTTTTTTCGGACAGTACCATTGGAGCTGTCACGTAAGCAATTAATGACGCTACACTCTATTACCAACAAGTTTATTTGGGGCCGGAAAAAGGCTCGGCGGGCTTCCAAATATGACGCTACCATTTTCTAGAGGAGGATGGGGGGCGCCTAATTTTGTTTTCTACTATTTAGCTTGCCTTCTACAAAATATTGATATTTTGGTAACCGGTGGTGAGATTAGGCCGTTTGAAACCCCTAATATTTATCCGATGTTATTAGGGAATTACTCGCGATATGTACTGCTTAAACTTTTTGAGCAGAGTTATTATAAAAAAAACTAGATTTAAGACTGTATTCGCCGCATTTAAAGGGCTGAGATGGGTGCGCAAGGCTATTTATCTTAATAGAATTAATTATTATACCCCATTTCATTCTACAGAATTACTTCCATTAATATTTTGGGATGCTAAAATAAGAATATGGCGTGATATGGGGATGTTTTTAATGGTGGTATCATGCTGTCATTTATGGAATTAAGGGACAAATATGCAATTTCGCACAATGATTTTTTTTTAATATTTGCAGTTAAGGGACTTTTTTTTAAGCACCCTGAAACAACCCCTATATTTGTTAATGATTTATTTGAAGCTATGTTAAAACGTGCCAGGATTGGGACAATGTATAATATTTTGCTAGCCACTCAACGTGACGATACTGTCGCACAGGACTAGAAATGGAGCACTAGACTTGGTATTGCTGGCCCGTTTGTTCAAGAATCTATTGGTTTGGTTTCCAGTCATTTGACTGCTAATTTACGGTCCCAGCATTGTAAAACTTTATTTAATTTGTATTATACACCTGTCCAAATGATGAAGTGGGTGATGTTCATTCAGGGAATTGCTTCAGGTGTCACACCCTGCATGCCGACATAGTGCATATATTTTATGATTGTAGTGTGTTAGTACCCTTTTTCTCATCAATTGAACAGTTTTTGTCACATCTCACAAATGTAAATGTTATGATGTCTAGAGAGATGTTGTTTCTTGGGTTATGTAAAAATGGCAATATAAGTCAGCAGTACAATCCATATAGATCTTTTTTTATTTATGGCTATGTTAGTAGCCCGTTTATGTATTGCTTCAATGTGGGTGACACCTGAGGCACCCTCGTACAAAATGTGGTGAGCGAAGCATTATAATATCTTTTACATAGAATTTAATCTTTATTGTCTGAAGGCATTGACGAAAAAGCAACTAGTGGTTCAGATCTGGCAGCCCATGATACAGCATATGGAATGGGTTTGATTTAACAAATGCTCTTCCCCTGTATGGATTAATAACTGTGTCTCGATTATTTTTGTTTAGCCAATTAAATCTTAGTATAGTCTTGTTTTTGCTTTGCTTTGCCTACAGCACACTGAATATTGATTTATCTATGCAAGTATCTAATTTCCTTGTATACGCTATGAACTGAACAATACAAATTAAAAAAAAAAAGAAAATGATCAATGTAGACACTTATATACCCATTTATTCTTCCATCGACCTTAAGATATACATAAATAAAACATAATCAATTTTCTGAAAAACACACATTCACTGGATGTCAACCGTGATCACATCAGTGATGTCATTTGAGATGTCATGAGTGATGTCATGAGTGATGTCACTGACCTCGTCATGAGTGATGTAATATGTGACATCATCAGCAGTGCATTACGGGCACACTAGTTATAGTTAGCTGAACTAAGTATAACGGGGGAATTTCTATGGTTTTGTACGAATGAAATGTTCAACTAACTATTACGTCCCTGAAATATATGTTTTTTTCAGTGAATATGTATATGTTACAATACAGTTTAAAATATATCTTTATTTAAAGAAAAAAATACAACCCTAAAGTTATTTTAAAATACTTTTTGGATTATTTTTGTAGCTGTATTATATTTATTATATATGTAACAAAATTACCTACAATATTATTAATGTGTCAATTGATCGTTTTGTTAACTATTACATCTTTTATTACTTAAATTTATGTTTTTAAACATTCTCAATGTCTATTTATGCAAACTCATGTTGTACATATATGCTTTGGAATTTTTAAACAAAATTAGTATTTTTTTATGTTTATTACATTAAAATTAAAATATAAATAATTTTTTTATTGAAAGCTTCTAAATTAAACTTGATCCCAAATCTCCCTCTTACCCATGAACACCCTGTTTGTCTGCATATTACTTTTTATAAGTTAATTAAAATTAAATTTAACAATTTTACAAGAAAATACATATTAAAATAAGTAATAATAAATACTCGAGTGTTAAAATGAATACCTGGGTATTAGTACACTACCCCACCAAACCCCTGTTTCCCATGCATTCCGTCCCAGGAGATGGGTGCCAAAGCCGATTTTATTATTTAAAAAATATATATATTTATTAAGTTATCTATCAGTGAAACTAAATATCAATTAATTCTCAAATATTAAATTTAATACCCGAGTATTAGTACACTCCCCCACCCAAAACCTCTGTTTCCCGTGCATCCCGTCCCAGAGGTTAGGTGCCAAAGCCCTTTTTAATATTTAAAAAAATATATTATTAAAATATTCTATTAGTCAAAATAAATATCAATTAATTCTCAACTATTAAAACTAATGCTAGAGCATTAATGTACGCCCCGCTGAAAACCCCTGTTTCCCAGGCATCCTTTCCTAGAGGTTAGTAGCCAAAGCCCTTTTTTAATCATTTTTATTAAACAAGATTTAAAATATTCTATCACTAAAAATAATTATGAATTAACATTAATACCTGAGTAGTAATACACTCTCACACCCATAAAACCCTGTTGACCATGCATCTCATCCCAGAGGAAAAGCCTTTTTTTTATTTATAACATTTTTTTTTCAAATGTTCTATCACTAAAACTAAATATCAATGAATTCTGAAGTATTAAAATGAATACCTGAGTATTAATACACTCCACCACCCAAAACCCCTGTTTCCCAAACAACCCGTCACAGGGAATAAGTGCAAAGCACATTTATTTTATTTGTTTAAATATATTATATTTAAGATATATATTAATTTGTTTTAAATTATAAGAACTGATCTAAATTTTAAATAATATTCACATTTTAATAATAAAACGTTAGTATTAATACACCATTCCCTTTTGATAATTTTTTTATATATATTTTTTTAACTACAAGCTTGTGAACTAAATATTAAGTAATTCACAAAAAATAGATTTAATACCTGAGTATTATAACACACCCAGTTTCCCAAGCATCTGATCTCTGGGAATGAGAGCCATGCCTTTTTAATTTTTTTTATATGTATTAATTTTATAAATAAAAACTACTAATAATAAAATATTAAAATACTCCCCCACCCAAAACCCCAATTTCTAAACAATTCTTGGATAATACCCAAATATAAAAAAATATCAAAAATAAAAACTCAACTCACTTACCTTCATTACTCAACTTACAATGCGTTGTAATAGCATGCGTTGTAATGGCATGCATAGTAATGGCATATGCGTTGGAATGGCATGCGTTGTAATGTCACCTATATTGTAAAAGATGTGATGTAAAGGCATTATGATGTAATGCCTGTTTTGTGATGGACCCTTTCCAGAAAGTTGTTCAGCATGCTGCGCTTGAAGGAATCAATCCTAAGTCAACCTTATGTCCATCCCTTTGTGCCTATCAGTCACCTCCCCAATCTACAACAGGTGAAAGCCCTGCCACATTGCTATTCGGGAGAGACATTGGGACAAAGCCACCACAATTGACCACAAGCTGAGTAGTAGACACTGACGAGATTTGTGTTACAGACACTTCTTGCAAAAGTAAGATGAAGGTCTATGCAGATAAGGGCTAATGTGCTTGGGACATGGTCCTATTCAAACAAGAACAGAGCAAAAGACTGACACTCCGTTTGATGCTTAACCATTGAGAGTCGTGACAAATAAAGGACATATGGTGACCGTGCAACGTCCTGGAAAGTCTATTATGAGAGGCTTGTCACACTTCAAGCATGTTTGTTGGCTCCAGCACTTATGAGTGAAACAAGTCCACCTGAGTGCCCACGTCAAGCATCTGAGTCTACATCTATGATGCCAGATGACAGTGCAACTCCTTACCTAATACTACTCGATCTGGACAATTGGTGAGAGCACCTCTCCAACTCATAAATGTATATATGTTGTCTGTATTTCTAATTTAACAAATGGGAGGTGTAGTGTTGTGTGATCATATGCAATAGAAGCCTTGAGGTCCTATGCACACACCATAAAAAGTTATGCAATCAGTTGGGAGGTATTTGGGGTATCTCTGGGTGTGTCAAAGGTTATGACACCCTTCTTTCAGTTTAGGGTTGCATGCTGAAGAATAAAGACGTGTTTCAGAGCTCCATGTGTGGTGTAGTTATTTGCATATTCCAGAGCTGGGGTGGATGCTACAGTCATATGCTTCAACTTCCAGCAGATGCTCATTGGCAATCAGTGGGCTCCCTGTTGTAAAAATAGGGGATGATATAGTTCATACTGTTTAGGACATTAAGGTGTCTTTTAGCTTGATACAACGTTGTTCAGCTTAATCTTCAGGTTTTTGGGATATGACGCTATCCCTAGTATTTGCAATTTGGTACAATCATTAAAGAGTCCTCCCTACTTTCATCCTATTAATTGTAATCCCTCTTAAACGCCAATGTTCAAAAGCAACTATCATCACAAGAGTGTAACCTGGAAAATGCTGGAGAAATGAAGTTTTGGGGTTGGTCACTGTTTCAACATTGAGGAGGATGACAAACATTAGAGAAATGTCCATCTGCCCCTGATCGAAGACCAGATTGTTGTTGCTGGTGCTAAGCAAATGGGGGATACCTTTCAAGAAGTTTAGAATATGGCACACTCTCTTGATATGATACTGATTTTCCTAACTTTTAAAGTCGGTTTCTCGTGAGCATAGACATCCATGCTGCTGAAATTTGTTTTGTCAATCACTGAAATATAAATATGCTTATTCGAACACCATTAATTGCCTTTTCTTTTAGGGATGATAAGGATCTTTCCCAAGCGCCAGTATGTCCAAACAGGTAAATGTGTTAATCTTCCTGTGCACTGTCTCCCAATATGCTTTGACTCATTTTCTGCATTATTCGCTAATATATGGTCTGTTGAAAAGAATAGGACTTTCAATTCTGAGTTGTAGATTAGGCACTATGGTACAGGAATCAACTGTAGGATCTATACAGTGAACATTATTGCATGATTAATAGTTATATATAATCAGCATAGTATATTCCAAGCATTTTACACCGCTCTAGCATTCTCGAACCAGTCCCTTTATGACTGATCAAAATCAAAGACCTTTCCTGTTATAATTACTGAATGTTTAGATCAATTTCATTAGTTTGTTTATATATATAGGACCAGTTACCCTATCTAAGGTTTAATTCACAATGAAATACTAGTGCACTAACAAAGCATTCATTTGTGACTTATTCATCTCACTATTCCAAATATTCTCACAATTTCTAGAGCAGTTATAGCAGGTGAGGTTTTTGGACGATGGTAATATTCAGTAGTCTCCTGTACCGTAGCATACATCCATGTAATAATGAAAATGGTAGAAGAGGATACACCTTGAAGGAAATTTCACCAACTCCAACATTAGCTTCCTTAGGTGCATACTAATGTCCAAAAATGATGGTGTATATTTCACCCTATCAAAATTGACTAATATGTCAATGTCACGTTTGAACAATCAATAAAAAGGAAAAAAAGTGAATGAAGACTTGTCTCATTTTCTTTTCTAGGATCCAAGAGAATCTTCCTGAAGACCCTGATGGAGCAAATAAGTAATTGAACTTGTTTAAAATTTCTGTTGCACAAAAGTATTCGGCAAAGTTTTTAGAAGTTTTATGAAGGAGTAAACAATGGGGAACAGTAGAGAGCTCACATTGCTGAAAATGTTGTTTCCAAATTCTATAATATATTTGAAATCTTGCAGATAGATTTGTAGTTTGTAGATTGGTTCTATGTCAGAATACCATTAACAACAATATCATCTGATAGAAATATTTTGCCCAAAATATTGTTTGCAAATATATCATCTTTGGGGTGCAATTTTTCTACTATTATCTTCCATTGGAAGTATAAGTTGTTGAGTGTAGAATAGCAGATAATACTTTGGTTACAATACTGAAGGCAATACTTTGCACATTATGCACCAGGAATTTGAATCAGTTGCAGGGACTAGAAGCTCTCAACATCATTCTGTGAGCAGTTGTTCTGCATAGTCAGTGGACTAGGTCAACTAGACGTGCTCAGTGTTGACAGAAACATAGAGTGACCCTATTATTTTAAACATAAATACAAAAACGCTGACAATCAGTTCGGTGTCACTCATAAATTAATCCCGGGCAATATGCTGTATCTCCGAAAGCAGTGTCTGCTCATGACAGATTACCCTAAACCTTTTCAAAATGCATTTCAGAAATGCAGTTGTTGTAGGCATAGACATAAATTGTACGTATATAGTGTCCATTCCAGATAAAGTTATTATAGGTACATTTAACAATTCTTTAGTCATCTGGCCCCGTGGCAGAACCAACAACAGTAATCCTCGCTAGACTTAATGGGAAATTGTGCAGCTACACACACTCAGGTCAAGCTGTACTAAACTTTATACAACATATTGCAGCATGAACATTTGCAGTGACCCTTTGCATGATAGTAGTGCCCTTATTATTAAGAGTCACACATCAATGACGTCTTCAGCCATTTGTTGCAAAAAAAGGCATTTTCTGTTATGCTGAGTAGTGTTCTACATCACAAGTAAATGCAAACGATAATGTTTGTGCTGTTTTAGTCAAGGTACACACTCCACCACAAATCTGTACAACCTGTAGCTCCTGGGCAAATCTTATGAGCAATTAACATAGCTTTATAGGCCACTGCTGGGGTGGCTTGGGCTCATCTATATGGGAAACAAGATTAGGAAGAGTACACTGAAAGGTTTGTGTGCAGACCAGAGCAGAAAAATGTGCAGGTGAATCACAAGTCGAATACATTCTGTAGAATTGTATAGCCTTGAACAATGTTGTGGCTCTTTTCGTAATGTCTGGATCAATTTCAATGTATGCAGATTGCTGAAGGCTTTCTGCAAGCACTATGTAGGCTGTCCTTCTTACAAGGGAAAAAATCATCTAAGCAGTATGGCTGGTGCAGACATGGAACACATTTGTTGGTGTCCAGTAATGGAAGGTCACAGGTGAAGTGAAGGGTCTTGAAGTTGCTTGATGCTAATTTCTCTAACTTTGGGTCTACCACCCTCACCTCAATCATTCCTGGAACTGTGGTCAAACACTGCTCTCTCAATCCAATCATAACTATGTAGGTAGTGAATTGTAGCTGAGTATTCATTATGCCATATCCCACTTCTTGTGCTAAATGCTGAAACATATGAAGACATGAACAACTTCATCTCCTTGCTCCTTCATACATGCTGCATAATACCTTCAAACGCCCCAAATCGGGCTATGGCATATATTTTTCAATTCATTTTTAGGTCAAGCCTGGTCAGCGCTTGCGCTGTGAGGCGATCTATTGTAGTTACTTTGTGGAGGTCTGACTCCTCCCATGCATTTGATTGGCTTTTGCATGTGTCTTTGAAGAATCGTAGCCTGCAATTGGCTAAAAGTGGGTCCATATCCCACCTCTTCTGAAAAGTTCACTCCCATAGAGTATTGACGTGGGTGCGAGCAGAGGCATGCACTGTGGCTGCTATGGCAGGACACACGCTTTGCTCCCAATGCTAAACTCCCACCTCATTAACTCCACCCCCTCCCCAGCCTCTCTCCCGCCCATCTCTTTTCGCCCTCGTTTTAGTTTGGAAGCAGCCACTTGCCTTCCTTTCTTCTTTTTGGCAGTGGGCAGAATTTATTCAATTAACAAGCTTGTCTCATGAATTGGGCAGTCACATTAAGGCTTACTTTGTAACCTTAAGATTGGCATGGTGGAGCAAACTTTGCATGACAGGATTGACATTGCGTGCGTAACACACATGACATCAGCACGCCCACCGGCATTCAGAAGACAGTGCACCTTTAAGTGCAGCGGACCTCTGTCCCAGAATGCAATCTCTGGAGTTATTTTTATGTCTCTATCTTGTTGCTGACCCACAGCCACTTGTAAAATGTAGGCAAATTCTGTAGCGCTGCCCCGTACTCTCCTTCTAGACATCCATTACCACAGTGTCGGATGCGATAATAGTCGCAATGTTTATTACACCTGATAATACCTACCCCTGCTAAGTCGAACTTTATTGGTTTCCGTACATAACACCAGTGGCGGCTCCCCCTTGTTAGGGCGCCGCCCCTGTATTCAGCCTCAAAGCCACATTAGAAAAACTTAAGATTTAAAACACACGCACACAAACTTTCAATAGCACTCACTCGTGGCCTCAGACACACCACTCACATAACTGGTGCAGTAGCTGAGCTATGGTGAAGTCTGTGGATTGACGCAGGCGCACTTTGCATAGCCTGGCTTCAATCAGTGAAATTGCCGGGTGGACGATCTCACATCCCTGGGGTCTGTGAGGTCATCAGCCAGGCAATTCCATAGCCTCCTGGGATGAGTTCCACCCCTTGATGACGTTTCTTTCACTTTAGCCTGAAGCCCTGAGGCGTCAGGAGCTTCACGTCAGTCAAGGACCACAGTCTACCCTTCCCTTTGTCGTCACAGGGAGGGGTGGGGTCAGACTCAGAGAGCATCACGGAACCCAGCCCACTCTGTGACGACAAAGGGAAGGGTGGTTTTGGCTGTAGTTAGAAAGCTGAGCACTGGATTCTGCGCAGTGCATCAGCTCGACTTTCAATCAATCAATCAATCAATCAAAGACATTTATAGAGCGCTCTACTTACCCAGAGGGTCTCAAGGCGCTAGGGGGGGGGGGTGCTGCTACTGCTCGAACAGCCAGGTCTTGAGCTTCTTCCTGAAGGAGAGGTGGTCTTGGGTCAGGCGCAGGTCGGTCGGGAGGGAGTTCCAGGTCTTGGCGGCCAGGTAGGAGAAGGACCTTCCTCCTGATGTCGTTCTTCGGATGCGGGGGACGGCGGCGAGGGCGTGACTGGCTGATCGGAGGTGGCGTTTGGGAGCGTAGAAGTTGATGCAGTTGTTGAGGTAGCTCGGGCCTTGATCATGTAGGGCTTTGTGTGCGTGGGTGAGGAGACGGAAGGTGACTTTCAAAGCATAATGCGCAGAATTCAATCCACAGCTTCCCGCGCTGCTGCTTCATCAAGTGCAGTGCTTTCACTGAATCCAGCGCGACAGAATACGCAGAGTTTAGGAAAGCCTTTGAGCTTTCAGCTGGCCCCTCCAGTGATCCTTCCCAGACAGAGGACAGAAGAGCACTATTGAGGCGGGTGAGCTATGATAAAACTGAAATGAAGAGTCAAAGGTCGACACTGACTCAAATGACAGCGCAAAGGCCAGGAATGCTTGTCAAGAAAAGATTGGAAAATAAACATTGTCAGAGTATTAGTGTTTCAGAGTTCAAGATCGTGTCTTTTTTTAACACGAAGAAAAGTTTCAGCAGCATACTTCATCAGATTATTTTGCATGAACTCTGAAACACTTATACTCTAACATTGAAAATGGTAGTGTTTAAAACGTAGGCCCTTATATTTTACTTGTAAACGTCAAGGAAGAAAAATGTAGGCGAGGTGCATGTGCTGAACACCAGCTGTACAATAATGCGGGCCTGGGTGGCTTAACAAATTCATGTATCTTAATTGTGGGACATTCATCAAGTGTAAATTGAACCACCCAACACCATATGTGACCTCTCCAGAGCTTGCATGAAAAAAGACTGCCATGTCTAGATTGCGTCAGTCAGCTGTAACAACATGCCAGCGTCGGCCAGTATTAACTCAAAACCACGACCTCCAGAAGCATAAGAGACCCTTGTATTACACCTACCTGTACCTGTGCACGCCCTTGTTTTACACCCACCAGTGCAAACCCTTTTATTACACTCACCAATGCACACCCTTGCATTACCCTCCCAGTGCACATCCTTGCATTGCACCCACCAGTGCAACCCCTTGTATTACACCCACCAGAGCACACCCTTATTTTACACCCACAAGTGCATGCCCTTGTATTACAACCACCAGAGCACACCCTTTATTTATTTCTTTTACAGAGTTTTATATAGCGCAAATTTGACCCAAATCGGGTATCAGAGCGCTTTACATAGCACCAGTTGCATTACATGAGGACACATTCATTTTTGTTAGGCATGGGGAGATTAAGTAAATTGAATCACAGGATGTTCAGCATCATTGCAGAGATTCGAACCCAGTTCCCCAGATTCGAGGTCAACCACCCTAGCCGTTAGGCCAACTCCTCTCCCCTTGTATTACAACCACCAGTGCAAGCCTAAACAACCAAAACATATGCAACGGTAAATAAACTAGCGGACAGCAGGGATATGTAAATGTATTTGAGCTTATATAGCGCACAGCTACCCGCAGTGGGTTTCCCGGCGCTTGCTTAGGGAACCCGTCCTGGTATTCCCCTGTGAGATAACCCCGGCAGGGTATCCACAAGGTGAAAGCCAAGCATCCCGCCGCAAGGGGCCGTTGTGGAGATTAAGCAAGCTATTGCCCAGAGTCGCAGAGTGTGAACCCGTGAGTCGAGAAGGCACCGGAGCGAGAATTATCGAGTCCGTGGAATTTTTAGCCCAAGACCTGCTGAGGCGGGGAATTGAACCCTAGCCCAGGGCCGATCTCAGCTTCCGGGTCTGCCACCTCTAACCCCTGAGCCACACTTCTCCACATGAAAACACATAAAGTAATATTTATGATAATAGTTAGCATCTGTTGTGCACTTACGGTTTAAAGCACACTGATTCTTTCTTTAATTTTAATAAGGTCACTTAGTGAAATTAGCATGCCCCTAAGTTAACACTGATGCCAAAAACATGGATTGACTTGCGAAACCACGAATGTTAAAAACAGAGGGAATGCATTTCAGCGATTTAGTTCCTCTCTTATTTTACATGCTTAACTTAATCTTTCATTCCCCACGAGTTAGCTATTTTATAATGTTGTTGTTTATCTGTAGTTTTTTCTGTGCACACCTTAAAGCTTGAGCCATGCCAGATGTTTAAGGGGCTTTGATTGGGTCCTCAGGCTGAAGCTAGACAAAGTGCCTGTCAGTGGGTTGGCCTTTCAGCAGAGCACACAGAACAATGTGTATTTCATTTGTATCTGAAATTCTGTGGATATGTGTGTGAAGAGGTACACTGATGTCAAAATATTTGCAAGGCAAAAGTAAGAGAAATCTAAGTGCTCAACATTTGAGAGAGTGCAGTGCATGTTGAGGGGTGGTTAAGTGACAGACGCGAGGAAGGGCGTTCGGGGAAGAGTGAAAAGAGGATGCTGAAGAGGAAAGAGAGGGGGTTGAAGATGTGCAGATGGACAAGATATGCAGAGAAAAAGCGGATACATATCTAACATAAAGCACACATAATTGATGGCCAAAACTCCTTCCACAGCCCTAAATTCTATTTAATTCATGGGCTCACTATTTCAGAATTTAAACATTTACAATGTTAATCATTTATAGAAAATCATTGTTGTTACTCATTTGTCTTAAACAGCTAACACCCAGTGACAACGCCAATCAAACTGACAGGCTTTAGGTGTATGTCAGTTGTTGTGCCATTTATCTGGATTAAATTGCATCTCAGAGAGAAACCAAAATACTGGTCTGATGGCACACTATTGGAATCACAGAAATATATTTGGCATGTTCCTTCTTCTGGTCCTTTTTCTCCAAAGTCTATATTATTCCTATCTTTTAGCCCTCTAATATTTTTCTCCACTAATTCCTCCACCTCTTTTTTTCCCCTGTTCTCTCGTGCCACTTTTTCTTTCCCTTTCTCCCGCTCCCATCTCTTTTCCATTTCTCTGTTGTTTTGGCCTTCTTCCTTCTCTTTTCCCTCGTCTCTGCTCAATTTTCTATATCCATCGTTCTTTTTCCTACCTGCGTTTCTCTCATCTTAGTATACCCCTCTCCCCTCCCGTTTTTTTTTCTTACACCTTAGACTTCTGTTTCTCGTTTCTATTTCATTAATTCCTGTAGATAGGTTTCTCAATCTCTGTGTCTCTCTATCCTTCTTTTCAATAACCCTAATGCTTGCCCTTCTTTCTTTTCCTTCCTGCCTCGCAGCACTCATCTGTTGCCCTGTCTTAACTACCTTTTCTCTCCCAAGAAAGTAGTGGCATTTGCATAAATTACAGGAAAAGAACAGTCAGGTCTTTTGAAAAGGTAATGTGGGTGGGAAATGGCCCCTACACATGACTTTACAGACTGTGATAGAAAATAGGCCCAGGCACCAAAGTAAAGGTGGTCACATACACTGAATTAGGTAGCTAAGAAAATGTCCCACCTTTTTCAATTGGGGCAGTTTTTAACTTGGTAAGACAAGCAGTGTAGTGTAGCTGTTTTGCAAGGTATAGTGGACTACATGCATTGGTGCTTGCTGCAGGCATTGTTTGATACCAGAAAAATCAACAGTAAAAAATGGGTCCCCAGATTAAAGCAGGCCCACAAAAAGCCAAAAAGATTGTCCACGCACTGACCTGAAATACCAGCTCTTCTGGCACTGCCTGATTACCATACACTGTATAGACCTGCTACTGCCCTGGGCTAAGGTAATGAGAGCGAGGGTACTGAGCTCCATGCTTGGCATTTTTATTTCCAATTCCATAGGTGTGGTACTGCCACCTCCCTTCTCCGCACAGTGTAGTTGGAATTCCACAACAAGAGCCTGATACAGGGAAGGCTCCATGGATGCACAGCTCTTCGCCCCTTAATTGTAAATCTTCTGGCGTGTTTCCTTGTCTTCACAAGCAGCACCCCTGATGAGGCGGCAATAGGTGCACAAACAGCACCCTGACACCGGCAGATAGACCGGGTGCTCTTGCACCTTAATGTGCATGCTTCTTTCAATCTACTCACATGATTTCATGTGCTTTGCAGGACTGTCAGGCATGCATGTGGCTGGTCCAGAATGGTAAAGAAAGGAATCGTTGGACAAAGATCAGCAGCAGATGCACAGGCCTGGGCCCCAAACCACAGAGGAGGGCAACTCTCTCCTTCACCTGCAGCTTGCACGAACAGCCTCCCGCCACCCACTTGGACTGGCTGCCACATCGCTGACAAAAATACGCAATTCGCCACGAGGAGGGTTATGTGGTAACCTTGGAAACGGGTGTGGTGGACTGCATGGTGGAGGTAGTACCGGTACTGGGCCAACTTCACCTTCACTTGGTCCAGAATATCTCCTCACACTTGTTCGGGATGCGCTGCTAAGTGCAAGTCAGCTTACTATATACACCAATAAAAGAGGTGCTGACTCAAGTTTGTATCTTCAATATGAGCACCATGGCTGAGTGATTAGTGAGGTAATGGGCCATGTTAGTAGAAAAAGCACTACACATACCCTGCTGGGTCTATATTGGAAAGGTGTATAGTGCATTTTCTTGAGCAGACGTGCTTTCCGTATCACTATTGCCTTCAGGAAATGCAGCTCGCACTTTGGGCCCCACTAATGACAGGTGGGTGGAGTGGGGTACCAGTGGCATCAGCAGAGGGAGAGTGGCAGATAAGATGTGTGTACAGAGTCCACAAGGCTGCATTGGCCTCGGCTATCGTGCGAACCTTGATGACTTCATCAACCAATACAGTAAAGAGGCAGAGTTGTTACAGGTAGAAAACACTTAGAGTCCTGTTTCCATTGGTTGTATGTGCTTGGCTTGGGGGGTCATTTTGCAAGCAGACCAGTTACAGTATTGGGCACATTGTTGATATGCTTTTAATATTTTCTTCACACTTGTGCTTTAAAATGCTATATTTGGATCCTGTGTATGCAACAATTTGCAGTAAATATGTGGTGTAAAAGCCGCCATTTTAATCCACTTTTTGCAAAATTTTCTTGCGGGGGGAGAACCCCCCGCACCCTCCTTTTTTCAGTTCGGGCTCGCTCGCTTCGCTCGCTCGCTTCCACGTTGTACTAGGGTACAATTATTTGCTCACCACTTTAAAAATCCACCAGCCGCCACTGCATAACACACAATTAGGATGTTTTGGGAATCAACTTGCATATTGTGGTGCACACCGGGCAACTAACCGATACACTCGTAATAAGGGCCCAAATACAAAACCATCTAGTGGTGGATGCATTTTAAAGATGGACTAGATCTATATGTGACCAGCATGACTATGTCGGGGGGGAAGAAGAAACACACACACACACCCATCCCCCGTGCCTTTGGCTGGTGACGTAACAATCAAGATCGTCAACCTCAACACATGGACTGTGCAAGGATTTCTGATGTTTTAAGAGTAATTGCATTTGCTTGATAGACAAAGTTATGGACTTTGCTTTTTATTTTGCATGATCTTAATTTTATTCTGGGCATTTTTGTCATGCACCAGAAATGCCAATCATCACACTGTTTAATGTCTCGCAGAATGGCAATGAAAAAGTAATAAAATATATTTGTTTTACACATGAGTATATTATATTTTACATACGTCTTGAGAAACTTCTCAGTGCTCTGAAGCCATTGGGTGAAACTTGTGTCCATTACAACATATTTTGATTAACTTCTCACTGTAAAAGTCAAGAAGATTCGAAAATGGATCAAATTATTACAGAGATTAATGCTACATGTGACAGAAAATAATGTAATTTCATTTAAATAAATATGGTTTGAAGAAATATTTTTCTCTGAATTATCTACATCTAGGAAGAATCACTTCAATGAGTGTAAGGGAGGCCAGATTTTTACGTCAGGCCCACCAAATAGCACAGCTGTCTGGTAGAAAAAGACTTATTGCCAATTTACCAGATCTTACAGTGAGCTTAGAGCCTGTCCATTGCTCAATATTGGTTAGCATTACTGTCATTCTCCTTTACTTGCTTTTTATTGAACGGATTGTCTTGTCCTTCTCGTGTTTGTCCCTCACCTGGAGCATTGTTTAGCCTGGTTATCTGTGAATTTAGCTGCGCCACTCCTATTTAACTCCAAGTCACTCGGGTCTCTCCTGTCCCTCTGCTGCTGCTGCTGCCAAGGGGTGCTATGTGGAATTACACCACCGTGTTTGTATTTCTGAAGTGGAAAAGATTGTTAAATGAGAGTTCAGAAGATGCCAATGCACTATATTACTCTATGAGAAAAGGTGGGATCTGGCCTCAACTTCTGGGGCATCTTCCCAGATAGCAGATGAGCTCAGTGAAATGGACTTCAGTTGTCATAAAGGACGCCTCAGCTATAAAGTAGTCAATTATGCGTCCGCCTTATGTATGAGCTAGGTTACATGCTTATGTAAACCAATCGGTCTGAATGTCCTACACACGCACACTTTCTCTCATAGACACTCCCTCAGATATGGTCCCTCTTACATCTATGCATGTTTATAGTCTCTGCAGAGATTTTAAAAGGATCCGGTAAACTTTTTAGAAATAAACGAGGTGACAGCTATCTACTCTGCTCCAAAAGCTTCTGCGCATGTGCATGTAACATTATTTTGCATTTAAGTGGGGATGGAGGTTGGTCCCAAAGCCCGTCATCAATGAGGTTTCAAAGCATGTCTGTATCATTATCATAACATCAATTTAAAACTGCATTATTTCTCTTTAATCCAATATGTTTAACTGACATATAAAATCAGCAGACCTGTCAGAAGAGGGGGTGCAAGCGACACATTATTCCCCAGGCCCATACTTTTTGTTACCCTGCCACATGTATTTATAGATTTTACAAACAGAGCTGCCGTGTTAATTAATGGCTTTGTAGCTAACACTATAGATAGCGCCAAATGAGGTGCCTTCTTTTTTCCCAACAAGCCATTTTTGATAATTTCTGGACGATATTATCTTCCTATGAAGGGCCAGCTTTAGATATTTGACTCGGGCCCTGAAAATCAGAACGCAGGATAGAAAGGTGTGTAAACCACGCAGATCTCTCTCTGATGTGCTTTTGTGGTGTACACTGACTTTAAACCTTTCTAACTCTCATCAGTTTTTTTATGAAGAACATGCAAGCAAAATATCAAACACACCACTACAATCTCATTTAAATATGGAGAACTAAATTATGACCCATGCTTATAGGGAAGGGAAATCAAAGTCCTTGCAGAAAATTAAACCGACTTCGGAAATACTCCACTGACTGAGTGCGGAACAGCACCCAAGGTTCCAAGCATCTCACACAAAGAGGCAAGTCTGGCCTATTGGTGGCAAAACCTATAGGTCTAGTTTTATAAATGAAAGTGTCTTTTCACTGGTTGGTGAGTTTGTTTTCTAACTCTGATGCGACCCAGCCCCACACATCACGCTCTGATCCTTATTTGCCCATCCCCAATTATTTATTATAGTTTTTTTTCAGAGTCCGACAACAGAAAAATGCCACTAGGCTGTTCGCTTATGTTTTGCGCTCTATGTGTATATATATGTTTTGCTTTATCTTTCTTCAATGGCCGACAGCCATGTTGAAATTGTAAAATAAAAAGCCAAAATGGCTGCTGGTGCGTCACAACACGTGCCTAGCCTTGAACCGTAAAATATGTGCGCCACGGGAAGTCACCTTTGAATGTTTTTCATACCGTTCCAAAAATAAACACTGTGTGCATGCGTTTGTGTGCAAGAATTGAAATGCATGAACGCTTATGCTTGGAGGTATCAATGCATAATCTCTTTGGCAAAATAAACAGATCAGAATTTGCCTTTTAAATTTGAGATCTCTTGGCTTTGCAAAAGCTAGTTTTTCAATGATCCGAATATAAACAAATAGATACTTTATGAGGGCAGGCATCTTGTTTTGGTAGTATGAAGCTTCTAAAGTGGTCAGCACGGTATTGTTTGGGTGACAGGCTGATACAAAATATGCACCCAGCCACACATACCCATGTTTTCCTAGTATTCATAATCTACATACTATAAGTAAGAGCAAACTCTATGCATTGCTGCAGAGATGGGAGCACCAGGTTTGAGCCAGATGCCAGGCTCTGGCTCAACTGAGGATCTCGGGACCTCAAGTCCAAACCTCACGTCCAAAACAAGCTAAACTTTCTTGTGGGTTCTGCTTGCCACCCTGCTGCCATAGCTGTTCCTTTGTTCACGAAGTTAAAACAAACCATTAATATTAGAGGCAAAAAGGAGAGACACATGATACCTATTTAGAGAATGAATTGTACAAAGTGAAACTAAAATATTGCAGGTTCCCTGCTTAACCAAAAATCATAGGCTGTTTTTCCCTCTCCTCCTTAGCCATCCTGCACAGCATCGGGCATCCTGTTTGCTTTACTAAAAACCATTGGCACGGCTATTAGGTCCCAAAGGTGAGATCAATGGGCTTTGCCCGTGCTTGTTAATATTGAGCTTGGATTGTCACAGCACTGATTCAGGTTCAACATAGGATATATACAAAGTTCATAGGTCGCACGCTACTCCACCATTACAGCGTGTGTACCCCAGGAGCATCACAGTAGATGTAGTTTTCTTCAAAGCGGGTGCGCTTAACAAAGTTCCGAAGTGTGATGCACAATTGCAGGCCAACTCTGGACACCGGTGTTTCTGGATTTTTGTCCTTCATCAGCAGAGTGTAGGATGAGTATCAGGGGTTGCTGTGCAGGCTGCCAAAGTGTTATCAGGTATGGTACCTCTCCGGGCGCGTAGGGCGTTACCTGAGCTCGTCAGCTCGAAGGCTCAAGGGAGCCGTAGTTACGTACAAAGTTCATAGGTCGCACGCTACTCCACCATTACAGCGTGTGTACCCCAGGAGCATCACGGTAGATGTAGTTTTCTTCAAAGCGGGTGCGTTTAACAAAGTTCCGAAGTGTGATGCACAATTGCAGGCCAACTCTGGACACCGGTGTTTCTGGATTTTTGTCCTTCATCAGCAGAGTGTAGGATGAGTATCAGGGGTTGCTGTGCAGGCTGCCAAAATGTTAACAGGTATGGTACCTCTCCGGGCGCGTAGGGCGTTACCTGAGCTCGTCAGCTCGAAGGCTCAAGGGAGCCGTAGTTACGTACAAAGTTCATAGGTCGCACACTACTCCACCATTACAGCGTGTGTACCCCAGGAGCATCACGGTAGATGTAGTTTTCTTCAAAGCGGGTGCGCTTAACAAAGTTCCGAAGTGTGATGCACAATTGCAGGCCAACTCTGGACACCGGTGTTTCTGGATTTTTGACCTTCATCAGCAGAGTGTAGGATGAGTATCAGGGGTTGCTGTGCAGGCTGCCAAAGTGTTATCAGGTATGGTACCTCTCCGGGCGTGTAGGGCGTTACCTGAGCTCGTCAGCTCGAAGGCTCAAGGGAGCCGTAGTTACGTACAAAGTTCATAGGTCTCACGCTACTCCACCATTACAGCGTGTGTACCCCAGGAGCATCACGGTAGATGTAGTTTTCTTCAAAGCGGGTGCGCTTAACAAAGTTCCGAAGTGTGATGCACAATTGCAGGCCAACTCTGGACACCGGTGTTTCTGGATTTTTGTCCTTCATCAGCAGAGTGTAGGATGAGTATCAGGGGTTGCTGTGCAGGCTGCCAAAGTGTTATCAGGTATGGTACCTCTCCGGGCGCGTAGGGCGTTACCTGAGCTCGTCAGCTCGAAGGCTCAAGGGAGCCGTAGTTACGTACAAAGTTCATAGGTCGCACGCTACTTCACCATTACAGCGTGTGTACCCCAGGAGCATCACGGTAGATGTAGTTTTCTTCAAAGCGGGTGCGCTTAACAAAGTTCCGAAGTGTGATGCACAATTGCAGGCCAACTCTGGACACCAGTGTTTCTGGATTGTTGTCCTTCATCAGCAGAGTGTAGGATGAGTATCAGGGGTTGCTGTGCAGGCTGCCAAATTGTTATCAGGTATGGTACCTCTCCGGGCGCGTAGGGCGTTACCTGACCTCGTCAGCTCGAAGGCTCAAGGGAGCCGTAGTTACGTACAAAGTTCATAGGTCGCACGCTACTCCACCATTACAGCGTGTGTACCCCCGGAGCATCACGGTAGACGTAGTTTTCTTCAAAGCGGGTGCGCTTAACAAAGTTCCGAAGTGTGATGCACAATTGCAGGCCAACTCTGGACACCGGTGTTTCTGAATTTTTGTCCTTCATCAGCAGAGTGTAGGATGAGTATCAGGGGTTGCTGTGCAGGCTGCCAAAGTGTTATCAGGTATGGTACCTCTCCGGGCGCGTAGGGCGTTACCTGAGCTCGTCAGCTCGAAGGCTCAAGGGAGCCGTAGTTACGTACAAAGTTCATAGGTCGCACGCTACTCCACCATTACAGCGTGTGTACCCCAGGAGCATCACGGTAGATGTAGTTTTCTTCAAAGCGGGTGCGCTTAACAAAGTTCCGAAGTGTGATGCACAATTGCAGGCCAACTCTGGACACCGGTGTTTCTGGATTTTTGTCCTTCATCAGCAGAGTGTAGGATGAGTATCAGGGGTTGCTGTGCAGGCTGCCAAAGTGTTATCAGGTATGGTACCTCTCCGGGCGTGTAGGGCGTTACCTGAGCTCGTCAGCTCGAAGGCTCAAGGGAGCCGTAGTTACGTACAAAGTTCATAGGTCGCACGCTACTCCACCATTACAGCGTGTGTACCCCAGGAGCATCACGGTAGATGTAGTTTTCTTCAAAGCGGGTGCGCTTAACAAAGTTCCGAAGTGTGATGCACAATTGCAGGCCAACTCTGGACACCGGTGTTTCTGGATTTTTGTCCTTCATCAGCAGAGTGTAGGATGAGTATCAGGGGTTGCTGTGCAGGCTGCCAAAGTGTTATCAGGTATGGTACCTCTCCGGGCGCGTAGGGCGTTACCTGAGCTCGTCAGCTCGAAGGCTCAAGGGAGCCGTAGTTACGTACAAAGTTCATAGGTCGCATGCTACTTCACCATTACAGCGTGTGTACCCCAGGAGCATCACGGTAGATGTAGTTTTCTTCAAAGCGGGTGCGCTTAACAAAGTTCCGAAGTGTGATGCACAATTGCAGGCCAACTCTGGACACCGGTGTTTCTGGATTGTTGTCCTTCATCAGCAGAGTGTAGGATGAGTATCAGGGGTTGCTGTGCAGGCTGCCAAAGTGTTATCAGGTATGGTACCTCTCCGGGCGCGAAGGGCGTTACCTGAGCTCGTCAGCTCGAAGGCTCAAGGGAGCCGTAGTTACGTACAAAGTTCATAGGTCGCACGCTACTCCACCATTACAGCGTGTGTACCCCCAGAGCATCACGGTAGATGTAGTTTTCTTCAAAGCGGGTGCGCTTAACAAAGTTCCGAAGTGTGATGCACAATTGCAGGCCAACTGTGGACCCCGGTGTTTCTGGATTTTTGTCCTTCATCAGCAGAGTGTAGGATGAGTATCAGGGGTTGCTGTGCAGGCTACCAAAGTGTTATCAGGTATGGTACCTCTCCGGGCGCGTAGGGCTTTACCTGAGCTCGTCAGCTCGAAGGCTCAAGGGAGCCCTAGTTACGTACAAAGTTCATAGGTCGCACGCTACTCCACCATTACAGCGTGTGTATCCCAGGAGCATCACGGTAGATGTAGTTTTCTTCAAAGCGGGTGCGCTTAACAAAGTTCCGAAGTGTGATGCACAATTGCAGGCCAACTCTGGACACCGGTGTTTCTGGATTTTTGTCCTTCATCAGCAGAGTGTAGGATGAGTATCAGGGGTTGCTGTGCAGGCTGCCAAAGTGTTATCAGGTATGGTACCTCTCCGGGCGCGTAGGGCGTTACCTGAGCTCGTCAGCTCGAAGGCTCAAGGGAGCCGTAGTTACGTACAAAGTTCATAGGTCGCACGCTACTCCACCATTACAGCGTGTGTACCCCAGGAGCATCACGGTAGATGTAGTTTTCTTCAAAGCGGGTGCGCTTAACAAAGTTCCGAAGTGTGATGCACAATTGCAGGCCAACTCTGGACACCGGTGTTTCTGGATTTTTGTCCTTCATCAGCAGAGTGTAGGATGAGTATCAGGGGTTGCTGTGCAGGCTGCCAAAGTGTTATCAGGTATGGTACCTCTCCGGGCGCGTAGGGCGTTACCTGAGCTCGTCAGCTCGAAGGCTCAAGGGAGCCGTAGTTACGTACAAAGTTCATAGGTTGCACGCTACTCCACCATTACAGCTTGTGTACCCCAGGAGCATCACGGTAGATGTAGTTTTCTTCAAAGCGGGTGCGCTTAACAAAGTTCCGAAGTGTGATGCACAATTGCAGGCCAACTCTGGACACCGGTGTTTCTGGATTTTTGTCCTTCATCAGCAGAGTGTAGGGTGAGTATCAGGGGTTGCTGTGCAGGCTGCCAAAGTGTTATCAGGTATGGTACCTCTCCGGGCGCGAAGGGCGTTACCTGAGCTCGTCAGCTCGAAGGCTCAAGGGAGCCGTAGTTACGTACAAAGTTCATAGGTCGCACGCTACTCCACCATTACAGCGTGTGTACCCCAGGAGCATCACGGTAAGAATTCATAATATGGATGTCAGATCTTCTGATACTCTTTAAGTGAATAGTTTTTAAAATGGAAACAGTATCCTAAATACCATATTCTTGCTTTTTTATTTCATCATGCCTAAAAATCAGACGGACGTCAGCTTTCCAGTTGGAAGTAATATAAATATCTGCCACAACTATAGCGAAAACACAGAATTCAGTTACCCTTACGTGACTACCCATTTACCTTTACGTGGCTATCCATGAGCTTTTAGGAAGTATTAATAGATTTGAGAAGCAATGTACATAGATGGAATATCTGAATGAAGACAAAGGA
Source organism: Lissotriton vulgaris (assembly GCF_964263255.1). Taxonomy (NCBI): domain Eukaryota; kingdom Metazoa; phylum Chordata; class Amphibia; order Caudata; family Salamandridae; genus Lissotriton; species Lissotriton vulgaris. The sequence continues at coordinate 268,654,156 of NC_141695.1, forward strand.
AGCCACCCAGCCAGTAATTATAAAGATGACTGCAGGAAAAGAACATATACAGACCATCACTGATGTAACCGGAGACAAAAAGCAAATACAATATGGGTATTAATATGATATGGATAGACTGATGTTTAATAATTTATCCACATGCTGAAGAATTAAAATTTTTGTAAATTACTATCACAAATGCTAACAGATTTAATATGACCAAGTCTAAAACAATTTACTTGTGAGCTGCATTCATGGACACCCCTACGTTTAGTCAATTTAGCATAGTATTTAGGGCACGTCACCAAGCATACCACTTAGCAGGACTGTCAACTTTGGTGACTGATCCATGTACATAACAAACTAGATGCCTAGTAGGTGTTATGGTATGCTGATTTGTATAGTGCACTAATCACCCAAGAGCTACCCAAACACTTGGTCAACATGTGTAGGTGCGTGGTCCCAAGGTGCTTACATGAAGAGCCAGGTCTTCATCTTCTTGAGGAAGTCTGTAAGTGAGGAGGAGGCTCTGCCCGCGCCCAAATTAAAAATGATGTTGCTTAACTGCAGATCCATGATAAAACATAAAACGGAAATACAAGATCTACTGCAGAAACGTGACTTCGATGTATTGTTTCTTACTGAAACATGGTTAGAGGAATCCTCATCCCCCGATATCTTAGAGACAGTACCTCTGAATTACAGTCTACTAAGAATCGATAGGCCTAAACAACGCGGTGGAGGACTTGCACTGATTTGCAAAAAGGAATTGGAATGTACTCTCACTAATAAGGCCATCACAAATAGTGAATGCGGTACATTCTCTATAAAACTGACTCCGTCGACGACCGTTACTGGTCTCCTTATATATCGCCCTCCTGGCAATGCAACCCCTTTTTGCAACCAACTCATAGAAACAGCCACTCAGCTAGCTATAAGGCATAACAACTTTATGATTTTAGGTGACCTTAATCTTCACCTCGAAGATAATAATGCTAAAGAGGCTCAAATACTCAAGACAGCATTACACGCGCTGGGAATAAAATTGCTATCTACCAACCCCACGCATCAGCATGGCCACCTTCTCGACCCTGTCTTTGCCACTTGGGAAGGAATTGAAATGCCCCCCCCGGTCCCTATAATCTGGTCTGACCATCATATAATTACCTTCAACATCCCTACTAATATTACTAATAATGTGCCCAACAAACCACTGTCTACAAAGCGTCGAAACTGGAAAAACTATACCCCTGAACGCTTGATCAGCGAATTAGAGAAGCACCCCCCGCCCACAGGTCAGTCCTTACAAGACACATGGAATAACTACGAACTATGGCTGGGTAAGGCATTAGATAAAATCGCCCCGTGGACTTCGAAGCCCCCCGTCAGGAGAACCAAGTCAGAACCTTGGTACTCGGAAAAACTAAAAATCGCTAAGACCCACTGCAAAGTGACAGAACGCAAGTGGAGAAAAAACTACTCTCGTAAACTTAAGGAAATCTATAAATCGGAACTAAAATTATACCAGAAAATGATAAGAGAGGAAAAAAGTGCCTTTTATCAAATCAGAATTGAAGAGGCAACCAACCCCACGAAAGAACTATTCCGCATCTATAAAGAACTAACAGATACAACATGTTTAGATACGCAGGACACATATTCTAATGACATATGTGAACAAATAGCCGACTTCTTCATCGAAAAGGTTGAGAAAATTCACGCTACTTTCCCCAAACCCTCTATATTAGGAAAGGAGACAAGGACCAAAACCTCCCCTACTCAAAAGTCCACCTTTACCCAATTTACCACACCTGACAAAAAAGACCTGATCAACATTATCAACAGTATTCATTCAGGTTCCCCTAACGATGTGTGCCCACTGGTAAAAAGTAAAGACATCATGGAAAATTTTCTTATTGATCATATAAGAAACATGATAATCCTTTCCTTTCAAGAATGCTATGTACCAGAGGCTTGGAAAACAGCACAAGTCATTCCTCTAAAAAAAAAAACCAATATCCCTGTCACCCAATTCCAAAACCTCAGGCCCATCTCCCTCTTGCCACAATGTGCCAAGATAATAGAAAAAATAGTCAATAAACAACTTATGGCTTTTTTAGAAAAGGAAAATGTACTCCACCCCACACAATCGGGTTTTAGACCTGGCTATTCCACGGAATCAGCTGTTCTATATTCCACGGAATGCATTCGCAAGATGGTGGACGAGGGAGAGACAGCAGCGTTGGTCATGTTAGATTTAAGCGCAGCTTTTGATACTGTGTTCCATGCCACGCTGCTGTCCCGACTTTCGGATATAGGAGTGAAGGACCATGCACTGGCTTGGTTCAAGTCTTTCCTCACCAAAAGATCGTTCCAGCTACACTGCCCACCCTTTAAATCATCTTCTCGTGACGTGAGCTATGGGGTTCCACAGGGCTCTAGTCTGAGCCCTACCTTATTCAACATCTATATGGAGCCCCTGGCTCGCGTCGTAGAGAACTTTGGGGTGGGCATTGCTAGCTACGCCGACGACACCCAGCTTATATTCAAGCTTAACCCAGATAGCGAGAAATCCGCCACCAATTTCTCTGGCTGCATGGCTGCTGTCGCCACCTGGATGGACAACAATTGCCTCCGTTTAAATGGAGACAAAACAGAGGTGTTGGTGGTTGGGAACAAAACTTCAATTTGGTCCCAGGCATGGTGGCCTATGGCTCTGGGTGATTTCCCCCGCCCTGTAGAGAAGGTCAAAAATCTAGGGGTTATGATTGACTCTGATTTTTCGGGAAAATCCCAAGTCAGCAATATAACAGGCAAGTGC